>NC_092370.1:155706259-156906259 GCF_030028105.1 Mobula birostris
AATGGAAGTGTCGTGGATAGGGGAGGGGTGAGTGTGGGTAATGAAGGGTCGTGGATAGGGGAGGGGTGAGTGTGGGTAATGGAAGGGTCGTGGATAGGGGAAGGTGAGTGTGGGTAACGGAAGGGTCGTGGATAGGGGATTGGTGAGTGTGGGGAATGGAAAGGTCGTGGATAGGGGAGGGGTGAGTGTGAGTAACGGAAGGGTCGTCGATAGGGGAGGGATGAATGTGGGTAATGGAAGTGTCGTTGATAAGGGAGGGGTGAGTGTGGGGAATGGACGGGTCGTGGATAGGGGAGGGGTGAGTGTGGGTAATGGAAGGGTTGTGGATAGGGGAGAGGTGAGTGTGCGTAATGGTAGGGTCCTGGGTAGGGGAGGGGTGAGTGTGGGTAAGGAAGGGTCGTGGATAGGGGAGGTGTGAGTGTGGGTAATGGAGGAGTACTGGGTGGGGGAGGGTGAGTGTGGGTAACGGAAGGGTCGTGGATAGGGGCGGAGTGTGTCTGGGTAACAGAAGGATCGTGGATAGTGGAGGGGTGAGTGTGGGTAACAGTAGGGTCGTGGATAGGCGAGAGGTGAGTGTGGGAAATGGAAGGGTCGTGGATAGGGGAGGGTTGAGTCTGGGTAACAGAAGGGTCGTGGATAGTGGAGGGGTGAGTGTGGGTAACGGAAGGGTCGTGGATAGGGGATTGCTGAGTGTGGGAAATGGAAGGGTCCTGGTAGGGGAGGGTGAGTGTGGGTAACGGAAGGGGCTTCGATAGGGGAGGTGTGCGTGTGGGTAATACAAGGGTCGTGGGTAGGGGTGGGGTGAGTGTATGTAACGAGAGGGTCGTGGATAAGGGAGGCGTGAGTGTGGGTAATGGAAGGGTTGTGGATAGGGGAGGGGTGAGTGTGGGTAATGGAAGGGTCGTGGATAGGGGAGGGGTGAGTGTGGGTAATGGAAGGGTCGTGGATAGGGGAGCGATGAGTGTGGGTAATTGAAGGGTCGTGGATGGGGGGTAAGTGTGTGAAACGGAAGGGTCGTAGATAGGGGAAGTGTGAGTGTGGGTAACGAAAGGGTCCTGGATAGGGAGGGGTGAGTGTGGGTAACGGAGAGTGGTGGATAGGGGAGGGGTGAGTGTGGGTAATGGATGGCTCGTAGATAGGGAGGGTGAGTGTGGGTAACGGAAGGGTCGTGGATAGGGGAGGGGTGAGTGTGGGTAACGGAAGGGTCGTGTATAGGGGACGGGTGAGTGTGGGTAATGGAAGAGCCGTGGATAGCGGAGGGGTGAGTGTGGGTAATTGAAGGGTCGTGGATACGGGAGGGGTGAGTGTGGGTAATGGATGGCTCGTAGATAGGGGAGGGGTAAGTGTGGGTAATGAAGGGTCATAGGAAGGGGAGGGGTGAATGTGGGAAACTTAAGGGTCGTGGATAGGGTAGAGGTGAGTCTGGCGAATGGAAGGGTTGTGGATAGGGGAGGTGTGAGTGTGGGTAATGGAGGGTCGTGGATAGTGGAGGAGTGAGTTTGGGTAACGGAAAGGGTCGTGGATAGAGGTTGGGTGAGTGTGGGTAATGGAAGGGTCCTGGGTAGGGGGCCGTGAGTGTGGGTAACGGAAGGGTTGTGGATAGGGGAGAGGTGAGTATGGGTAATGGAAGGGTCCTGAGTAGGGGAGGGGTGTGTGTGGGTAACGGAATGGTCATGGATAGGGGAGGGGTGACTGTGGGTAATGGAAGGGTCGTGATAGGGGAGGGTGAGTGTGAGTAACGGAAGAGTCGTGGATATGGGAGGGGTGAGTGTGGGTAACGGAAGAGTGGTGGATAGGGGAGGGGTAAGTGTGGGTAATGGAACGGTCGTGGATAGCGTAGGGGTGAGTGTGGGTAATTGAAGGGTCGTGGATACGGGAGGGGTGAGTGTGGGTAATGGAAGGGTCCTGGATTGGGGAGGGTTGAGTGTGGGTAATGGAAGGGTCGAGGATACGGGAGTGGTGAGTGCAGGTAACGGAAGGGTCGTGGATAGGGGAGGGGTGGAGTGTGGGTAACGGAATGGTCATGGATAGGGGAGGGGTGACTGTGGGTAATGGAAGGGTCGTGATATGGGAGGGGTGAGTGTGGGTAACGGAAGGGTCGTGGATAAGGGAGGGGTGAGTGTGGGTAAGTAAACGGTCATGGATGGGGAGGGCTGAGTGTGGGTAACGGAAGAGTGGTGGATACGGGAGGGGTGAGTGTGGGTAATGGATGGTTCGTAGATAGGGAGGGGTGAGTGTGGGGTAACGAATGGTCATGGATAGGGGAGGGGTGACTGTGGGTAATGGAAGGGTCGTGATAGGGGAGGGATGAGTGTGAGTAATGGAAGAGTCGTGGATAGGGGAGGGGTGAGTGTGGGTAACGAACAGTCGTGGATAAGGGAGGGGTGAGTGTGGGTAAGTAAACGGTCATGGATGGGGAGGGCTGAGTGTGGGTAACGGAAGGGTGGTGGATAGGGGAGGGGAAAGTGTGGGTAATGGAAGAGTCGTGGATAGGGGAGGGGTGAGTGTGAGTAACGGAAGGGTCGTCGATAGGGGAGGGGTGAGTGTGGGTAATGGAAGTGTCGTGGATAGGGGAGGGGTGAGTGTGGGTAATGGAAGGGTCGTGGATAGGGGAGGGGTGATTGTGGGTAATGGATGGGTCCTGGATAGGGGAGTGGTGAGTGTGGGTAATACAAGGGTCGTGGGTAGGGGTGGGGTGAGTGTATGTAACGAGAGGGTCGTGGATAGGGGAGGCGTGAGTGTGGGTAATGGAAGGGTCCTGGATAGGGGAGGGCTGAGTGTGAGTAACGGAAGGGTCGTGGATAGGGGAGGGGTGAGTGTGGGTAATGGAAGCGTCGTGGATAGGGGAGGGGTGAGTGTGGGGAATGGACGGGTCGTGGATAGGGGAGGGGTGAGTCTGGGTAACAGAAGGGTCGTGGATAGGGGAGGTGGTGTGTGTGGGTAACGGAAGGGTCGTGGATAGGTCATGGGTGAGGGTGGGTAATGGAAGGGTCCTGGGTATGGTAGGGGTCATTGTGGGTAATGGAAGGGTCCTGATTGGGGAGGTTTGAGTGTGGGTAACGGAAGGGTCGTCGATAGGGGAGGGGTGAGTATGGGTAATGGAAGTGTCGTGGATAGGGGAGGGGTGAGTGTGGGTAATGGAAGGGTCGTGGATAGGGGAGGGGTGAGTGTGGGTAATGGAAGGGTCGTGGATAGGGGAAGGTGAGTGTGGGTAACGGAAGGGTCGTGGATAGGGGATTGGTGAGTGTGGGGAATGGAAAGGTCGTGGATAGGGGAGGGGTGAGTGTGAGTAACGGAAGGGTCGTCGATAGGGGAGGGATGAATGTGGGTAATGGAAGTGTCGTTGATAAGGGAGGGGTGAGTGTGGGGAATGGACGGGTCGTGGATAGGGGAGGGGTGAGTGTGGGTAATGGAAGGGTTGTGGATAGGGGAGAGGTGAGTGTGCGTAATGGTAGGGTCCTGGGTAGGGGAGGGGTGAGTGTGGGTAAAGGAAGGGTCGTGGATAGGGGAGGTGTGAGTGTGGGTAATGGAGGAGTACTGGGTGGGGGAGGGGTGAGTGTGGGTAACGGAAGGGTCGTGGATAGGGGCGGAGTGTGTCTGGGTAACAGAAGGATCGTGGATAGTGGAGGGGTGAGTGTGGGTAACAGTAGGGTCGTGGATAGGCGAGAGGTGAGTGTGGGAAATGGAAGGGTCGTGGATAGGGGAGGGTTGAGTCTGGGTAACAGAAGGGTCGTGGATAGTGGAGGGGTGAGTGTGGGTAACGGAAGGGTCGTGGATAGGGGATTGCTGAGTGTGGGAAATGGAAGGGTCCTGGGTAGGGGAGGGGTGAGTGTGGGTAACGGAAGGGGCTTCGATAGGGGAGGTGTGCGTGTGGGTAATACAAGGGTCGTGGGTAGGGGTGGGGTGAGTGTATGTAACGAGAGGGTCGTGGATAAGGGAGGCGTGAGTGTGGGTAATGGAAGGGTTGTGGATAGGGGAGGGGTGAGTGTGGGTAATGGAAGGGTCGTGGATAGGGGAGGGGTGAGTGTGGGTAATGGAAGGGTCGTGGATAGGGGAGCGATGAGTGTGGGTAATTGAAGGGTCGTGGATGGGGGGTAAGTGTGTGAAACGGAAGGGTCGTAGATAGGGGAAGTGTGAGTGTGGGTAACGAAAGGGTCCTGGATAGGGGAGGGGTGAGTGTGGGTAACGGAAGAGTGGTGGATAGGGGAGGGGTGAGTGTGGGTAATGGATGGCTCGTAGATAGGGGAGGGTGAGTGTGGGTAACGGAAGGGTCGTGGATAGGGGAGGGGTGAGTGTGGGTAACGGAAGGGTCGTGTATAGGGGACGGGTGAGTGTGGGTAATGGAAGAGCCGTGGATAGCGGAGGGGTGAGTGTGGGTAATTGAAGGGTCGTGGATACGGGAGGGGTGAGTGTGGGTAATGGATGGCTCGTAGATAGGGGAGGGGTAAGTGTGGGTAATGGAAGGGTCATAGGAAGGGGAGGGGTGAATGTGGGAAACTTAAGGGTCGTGGATAGGGTAGAGGTGAGTCTGGCGAATGGAAGGGTTGTGGATAGGGGAGGTGTGAGTGTGGGTAATGGAGGGTCGTGGATAGTGGAGGAGTGAGTTTGGGTAACGGAAGGGTCGTGGATAGAGGTTGGGTGAGTGTGGGTAATGGAAGGGTCCTGGGTAGGGGGCCGTGAGTGTGGGTAACGGAAGGGTTGTGGATAGGGGAGAGGTGAGTATGGGTAATGGAAGGGTCCTGAGTAGGGGAGGGGTGTGTGTGGGTAACGGAATGGTCATGGATAGGGGAGGGGTGACTGTGGGTAATGGAAGGGTCGTGATAGGGGAGGGGTGAGTGTGAGTAACGGAAGAGTCGTGGATATGGGAGGGGTGAGTGTGGGTAACGGAAGAGTGGTGGATAGGGGAGGGGTAAGTGTGGGTAATGGAACGGTCGTGGATAGCGTAGGGGTGAGTGTGGGTAATTGAAGGGTCGTGGATACGGGAGGGGTGAGTGTGGGTAATGGAAGGGTCCTGGATTGGGGAGGGTTGAGTGTGGGTAATGGAAGGGTCGAGGATACGGGAGTGGTGAGTGCAGGTAACGGAAGGGTCGTGGATAGGGGAGGGGTGAGTGTGGGTAACGGAATGGTCATGGATAGGGGAGGGGTGACTGTGGGTAATGGAAGGGTCGTGATATGGGAGGGGTGAGTGTGGGTAACGGAAGGGTCGTGGATAAGGGAGGGGTGAGTGTGGGTAAGTAAACGGTCATGGATGGGGAGGGCTGAGTGTGGGTAACGGAAGAGTGGTGGATACGGGAGGGGTGAGTGTGGGTAATGGATGGTTCGTAGATAGGGGAGGGGTGAGTGTGGGTAACGGAATGGTCATGGATAGGGGAGGGGTGACTGTGGGTAATGGAAGGGTCGTGATAGGGGAGGGATGAGTGTGAGTAATGGAAGAGTCGTGGATAGGGGAGGGGTGAGTGTGGGTAACGGAACAGTCGTGGATAAGGGAGGGGTGAGTGTGGGTAAGTAAACGGTCATGGATGGGGAGGGCTGAGTGTGGGTAACGGAAGGGTGGTGGATAGGGGAGGGGAAAGTGTGGGTAATGGAAGAGTCGTGGATAGGGGAGGGGTGAGTGTGGGTAATTGAAGAGTCGTGGATGGGGGGTAAGTGTGTGAAACGGTAGGGTCGTGGATAGGGGAGTGGTGAGTGTGGGTAACAGAAGGGTCATGGATAGGGGAGGGGTGAGAGTGGGTAATGGAATGGTCGTGGATAGGGGAGGGGTGAGTGTGGGTAACGGAAGGGTCGTGGATAGGGGAGGTGAGTGTGGGTAACGGAAGGGTCCTGGATTGGGGAGGGTTGAGTGTGGGTAACGGAAGGGTCGTGGATAGGGGTGTGGTGAGTGTGGGTAATGGAAGTGTCGTGGATAGGGGAGGGGTGAGTGTGGGTAATGGAAGGGTCGTGGATGGGAAGGTTAGTGTGGATAACGGAAGGGTCGTGGATAGGGGAGGGGTGAGTGTGGGGAATTGAAGCGTCGTGGATAGGGGAGGGGTGAGTGTGGGTAATGGAAGGGTCGTGGATAGGAGAGTGGTTAGTGTGGGTAATGGAAGGGTCCTGGATAGGTGAGGGGTGAGTGTGGGTAACGGAAGGGTCGTGGATAGGCGTGAGGTGAGTGTGGGTAATGGAAGGGTCGTGGATAGGGGAGGAGTGAGTGTGGGTAACGGAAGGGTCGTGGATAGGGGAGGGGTGAGTGTGGGTAATGGAAGTGTCATGGATAGGGGAGGGGTGAGTGTGGGTAATGGAAGGGTCGTGGATAGGGGAGGGGTGATTGTGGGTAATGGAAGGGTCGTGGATAGGGGAGGTGAGTGTGGGTAACGGAAGGGTCGTGGATAGGGGAGGGGTGAGTGTGGGTAACGGAAGGGTCGTGGATAGGCGTGAGGTGAGTGTGGGTAATGGAAGGGTCGTGGATACGGGAGGAGTGAGTGTGGGTAACGGAACAGTCGTGGATAAGGGAGGGGTGAGTGTGGGTAAGTAAACGGTCATGGATGGGGAGGGCTGAGTGTGGGTAACGGAAGGGTGGTGGATAGGGGAGGGGAAAGTGTGGGTAATGGAAGAGTCGTGGATAGGGGAGGGGTGAGTGTGGGTAATTGAAGGGTCGTGGATGGGGGGTAAGTGTGTGAAACGGTAGGGTCGTGGATAGGGGAGTGGTGAGTGTGGGTAACAGAAGGGTCATGGATAGGGGAGGGGTGAGAGTGGGTAACGGAATGGTCGTGGATAGGGGAGTGGTGAGTGTGGGTAATGGAAGGGTCCTGGATTGGGGAGGGTTGAGTGTGGGTAACGGAAGGGTCGTGGATAGGGGTGTGGTGAGTGTGGGTAATGGAAGTGTCGTGGATAGGGGAGGGGTGAGTGTGGGTAATGGAAGGGTCGTGGATGGGAAGGTTAGTGTGGATAACGGAAGGGTCGTGGATAGGGGAGGGGTGAGTGTGGGGAATTGAAGCGTCGTGGATAGGGGAGGGGTGAGTGTGGGTAATGGAAGGGTCGTGGATAGGAGAGTGGTTAGTGTGGGTAATGGAAGGGTCCTGGATAGGTGAGGGGTGAGTGTGGGTAACGGAAGGGTCGTGGATAGGCGTGAGGTGAGTGTGGGTAATGGAAGGGTCGTGGATAGGGGAGGAGTGAGTGTGGGTAACGGAAGGGTCGTGGATAGGGGAGGGGTGAGTGTGGGTAATGGAAGTGTCATGGATAGGGGAGGGGTGAGTGTGGGTAATGGAAGGGTCGTGGATAGGGGAGGGGTGATTGTGGGTAATGAAAGGGTCGTGGATAGGGGAGGTGAGTGTGGGTAACGGAAGGGTCGTGGATAGGGGAGGGGTGAGTGTGGGTAACGGAAGGGTGGTGGATAGGGGAAGGGTGAGTGTGGGTAAAGGAAGGGTCGTGGATAGGGGAGGAGTGAGTGTGGGTAATGGAAGTGTCGTGGATAGGGGAGAGTTGAGTGTGGGTAATGGAAGGGTCGTCGATTGGGGAGGGGTGAGTGTGGGTAATGGAAGGGTCCTGGATAGGGGAGGGGTGAGTGTGAGTAACGAAAGGGTCGTGGATAGGGGAGGGGTGAGTGTGGGTAATGGAAGTGTCATGGATAGGGGAGGGGTGAGTGTGGGTAATGGAAGGGTCGTGGATAGGGGAGGGGTGATTGTGGGTAATGAAAGGGTCGTGGATAGGGGAGGTGAGTGTGGGTAACGGAAGGGTCGTGGATAGGGGAGGGGTGAGTGTGGGTAACGGAAGGGTCGTGGATAGGGGAAGGGTGAGTGTGGGTAACGGAAGGGTTGTGGATAGGGGAGGGGTTAGTGTCGGTACTGGAAGGGTCCTGGATAGGGGAGGGGTGAGTCTGGGTAAAGGAAGGGTCGTGGATAGGGGAGGAGTGAGTGTGGGTAATGGAAGTGTCGTGGATAGGGGAGAGTTGAGTGTGGGTAATGGAAGGGTCGTCGATTGGGGAGGGGTGAGTGTGGGTAATGGAAGGGTCCTGGATAGGGGAGGGGTGAGTGTGAGTAACGAAAGGGTCGTGGATAGGGGAGGGGTGAGTGTGGTTAATGGAAGTGTCGTGGATTGGGGAGGGGTGAGTGTGGGTAACGGAAGGGTTGTGGATAGGGGAAGGGTGAGTGTGGGTAACGGAAGGGTCGTGGATAGGGGAGGGGTGAGTGTGAGTAACGGGAGGGTCGTGAATAAGGGAGGAATGAGTGTGGGTAATAGAAGGGTAATGGATAGGGGAGGGGTGAATGTGGGTAACGCAAGGGTCGTGGGTAGGGGAGGGGTGAGCGTGGGTAATGGAAGGGTCATGGATAGGGGAGAGGTGAGTGTGGGTAATAGAAGGGTCGTGGATAGCGGAGTGGTGAGTGTGGGTAATGGAAGGGACGTGGATAGGGGAGGGGTGAGTGTCAGTAATGGAAGAGTCGTGGATAGGGGAGGGGTGAGTGTGGGTAATACAAGGGTCGTGGGTGGGGGTGGGGTGAGTGTATGTAACGAGAGGGTCGTGGATAGGGGAGGCGTGAGTGTGGGTAATGGAAGGGTCCTGGATAGGGGAGGGCTGAGTGTGAGTAACGGAAGGGTCGTCGATAGGGGAGGGGTGAGTGTGGGTAATGGAAGTGTCGTGGATAGGGGAGGGGTGAGTGTGGGTAATGGAAGGGTCGTGGATAGGGGAGGGGTGATTGTGGGTAATGGATGGGTCCTGGATAGGGGAGTGGTGAGTGTGGGTAATACAAGGGTCGTGGGTAGGGGTGGGGTGAGTGTATGTAACGAGAGGGTCATGGATAGGGGAGGCGTGAGTGTGGGTAATGGAAGGGTCCTGGATAGGGGAGGGCTGAGTGTGAGTAACGGAAGGGTCGTGGATAGGGGAGGGGTGAGTGTGGGTAATGGAAGTGTCGTGGATAGGGGAGGGGTGAGTGTGGGGAATGGACGGGTCGTGGATAGGGGAGGGGTGAGTCTGGGTAACAGAAGTGTCGTGGATAGGGGAGGGGTGAGTGTGGGTAATGGAAGGGTCGTTGATTGCGGAGGGGTGATTGTGTGAAACGGAAGGGTCATGGATAGGGGAGGGGTGAGTATGGGTAATGGAAGGGTCGTGGATAGGGGAGGGGTGAGTGTGGGTAATGGAAGGGTCCTGGATTGGGGAGGGTTGAGTGTGGGTAACGAAAGGGTCCTGGATAGGGGAGGGGTGAGTGTGGGGAATTGACGGGTCGTGGATAGGGGAGGGGTGAGTGTGGGTAATGGAAGAGTTGTGGATAGGGGAGAGGTGAGTGTGGGTAGTGGAAGGGTCTTGGATAGGAGAGGGGTGAGTGTGGGTAATGGAAGGGTTGTGGATAGGAAGGTGAGTGTGGGTAGCGGAACGGTCGTGGATAGGGGAGGGGTGACTGTGGGTAAAGAAAGGGTCGTGGATGGGGGAGGGGTGAGTGTTGGTAACGGAAGGGTCGTGGATAGGGTTGGCGTGCGTTTAGGTAACGGAAGGGCCGTGGATAGGGGAGGGGTGAGTGTATGCAATGGGAGAGTCGTGGATAGGGGAGGGGTGAGTGTGGGTAATGAAAGGCTCGTGGATAGGAGAGGAGTTAGTGTGGGTAATAGAAGGGTTGTGGATAGGGGAGGGGGTGAATGTGGATAACGGAAGGGTCGTGGATAGCGGAGGGGTGACTGTGGGTAATGGAAGGGTCGTGGATAGGGGAGGGGTGAGTGTGGATAACGGGAGGGTCGTGGATAGGGAAGGGGTGAGTCTGGGTAATGGAAGGGTCGTGGATAGGGGAGGGGTGAGTGTGGATAACGGAAAGGTCGTGGATAGGGGAGGGGTGAGTGTGGGTAATGGAAGGGTTGTGGGTAGGGGAGGGTTCATTCTGGGTAACCAAAGGGTCATGGATGGGGGAGGGGTGAATGTGGGTATTGGAAGGGACGTGGATTGGGGAGGGGTGAGTGTGGGTATTGGAAGGGACGTGGATAGGGGAGGGGTGAGTGTGGGTAATCGAAGGGTCCTGGGTAGGGGAGGGCTGATTGTGAGTAATGGAAGGGTTGTGGATAGGGGAGGGGAGAGAGTAGGTAATAGAAGGGTCGTGGATAGCGGAGGGGTGAATGTGGGTAATGGAAGGGACGTGGATAGGGGAGGGGTGAGTGTGGGTAATGGAAGGGTCGTGGATAGGGGAGGGGTGATTGTGGGTAATGGATGGGTCCTGGATAGGGGAGTGGTGAGTGTGGGTAATACAAGGGTCGTGGGTAGGGGTGGGGTGAGTGTATGTAACGAGAGGGTCGTGGATAGGGGAGGCGTGAGTGTGGGTAATGGAAGGGTCCTGGATAGGGGAGGGCTGAGTGTGAGTAACGGAAGGGTCGTGGATAGGGGAGGGGTGAGTGTGGGTAATGGAAGTGTCGTGGATAGGGGAGGGGTGAGTGTGGGGAATGGACGGGTCGTGGATAGGGGAGGGGTGAGTCTGGGTAACAGAAGTGTCGTGGATAGGGGAGGGGTGAGTGTGGGTAATGGAAGGGTCGTTGATTGCGGAGGGGTGATTGTGTGAAACGGAAGGGTCATGGATAGGGGAGGGGTGAGTATGGGTAATGGAAGGGTCGTGGATAGGGGAGGGGTGAGTGTGGGTAATGGAAGGGTCCTGGATTGGGGAGGGTTGAGTGTGGGTAACGAAAGGGTCCTGGATAGGGGAGGGGTGAGTGTGGGGAATTGACGGGTCGTGGATAGGGGAGGGGTGAGTGTGGGTAATGGAAGAGTTGTGGATAGGGGAGAGGTGAGTGTGGGTAGTGGAAGGGTCTTGGATAGGAGAGGGGTGAGTGTGGGTAATGGAAGGGTTGTGGATAGGAAGGTGAGTGTGGGTAGCGGAACGGTCGTGGATAGGGGAGGGGTGACTGTGGGTAAAGAAAGGGTCGTGGATGGGGGAGGGGTGAGTGTTGGTAACGGAAGGGTCGTGGATAGGGTTGGCGTGCGTTTAGGTAACGGAAGGGCCGTGGATAGGGGAGGGGTGAGTGTATGCAATGGGAGGGTCGTGGATAGGGGAGGGGTGAGTGTGGGTAATGAAAGGCTCGTGGATAGGAGAGGAGTTAGTGTGGGTAATAGAAGGGTTGTGGATAGGGGAGGGGGTGAATGTGGATAACGGAAGGGTCGTGGATAGCGGAGGGGTGACTGTGGGTAATGGAAGGGTCGTGGATAGGGGAGGGGTGAGTGTGGATAACGGGAGGGTCGTGGATAGGGAAGGGGTGAGTCTGGGTAATGGAAGGGTCGTGGATAGGGGAGGGGTGAGTGTGGATAACGGAAAGGTCGTGGATAGGGGAGGGGTGAGTGTGGGTAATGGAAGGGTTGTGGGTAGGGGAGGGTTCATTCTGGGTAACCAAAGGGTCATGGATGGGGGAGGGGTGAATGTGGGTATTGGAAGGGACGTGGATTGGGGAGGGGTGAGTGTGGGTATTGGAAGGGACGTGGATAGGGGAGGGGTGAGTGTGGGTAATCGAAGGGTCCTGGGTAGGGGAGGGCTGATTGTGAGTAATGGAAGGGTTGTGGATAGGGGAGGGGAGAGAGTAGGTAATAGAAGGGTCGTGGATAGCGGAGGGGTGAATGTGGGTAATGGAAGGGACGTGGATAGGGGAGGGGTGAGTGTGGGTAATGGAAGGGTCCCGGATGGGGGAGGGGTGAGTGTGGGAAATGGAAGGGTCGTGGATAGGGGAGTGGTGAGTGTGAGTAACGGAAGGGTCGTCGATAGGGGAGGGGTGAATGTGGGTAATGGAAGTGTCGTTGATAAGGGAGGGGTGAGTGTGGGGAATGGACGGGTCGTGGATAGGGGAGGGGTGAGTGTGGGTAATAGAGGGTCGTGGATAGGCGAGGGGTGAGTGTGGGTAATGGAAGGGTTGTGGATAGGGGAGAGGTGAGTGTGCGTAATGGTAGGGTCCTGGGTAGGGGAGGGGTGAGTGTGGGTAAAGGAAGGGTCGTGGATAGGGGAGGTGTGAGTGTGGGTAATGGAGGAGTACTGGGTAGGGGAGGGGTGAGTGTGGGTAACGGAAGGGTCGTGGATAGGGGCGGAGTGAGTCTGGGTAACAGAAGGGTCGTGGATAGTGGAGGGGTGAGTGTGGGTAACGGAAGGCTCGTTGATAAGGGTGGTGGTGTGCACAGGTAACGGAAGGGTCCTGGGTAGGGGAGGGGTCAGTGTGGGTAACGGAAGGGTTGTGGATAGGAGACAGGTGAGTGTGGGTAATGGAATTGTCCTGGGTAGGGCAGGAGTGAGCGTGGGTAAAGGAAGGGTCGTAGATACGGGAGGCGTGAGTGTGGGTAACGGAAGGGTCGTGGATAGGGGAGGGGTGAGTGTGGGTAACGGGAGGGTCGTGGATAAGGGAGGGGTGAGTGTGGGCACTGGAAGGGTAATGGATAGGGGAGGGGTGAAAGTGAGTAACGGAAGGGTCGTGGGTAGGGGAGGGGTGAGTGTCGGTAGTGCAAGGGTCGTGGATAGGAGAGGGGTGAGTGTGGTTAATAGAAGGGTCGTGGATAGGGGAGTGGTGAGAGTTGGTAATGGAAGGGTCGTGGATAGGGGAGTGGTGAGTGTGGGTAATGGAAGGGTCGTGGATGGGAAGGCGAGTGGGGGAATTGGAAGGGTCGTGGATAGGGGACGGATGAGTGTGGGTAATTGAAGGGTCGTGGATGGGGGGTAAGTGTGTGAAACGGAAGGGTCGTGGATAGGGCAGGGGTGAGCGTTGGTAATGGAAGGGTTGTGGATAAGGGAGGTGTGAGTGTGGGTAATGGAAGGGTCGTGGATAGGGGAGGGGTGAGTGTAGGTAATAGAAGGGTCGTGGATAGGGGAGAGGTGAGTGTGGGTAACGGAAGGGTCGTGGATAGGGGAGGTGTGAGTGTGGGTAACAGTAGGGTCGTGGATAGGCGAGAGGTGAGTGTGGGAAATGGAAGGGTTGTGGGTACGGGAATGTTGAGTCTGGGTAACAGAAGGGTCGTGGATAGTGGAAGGGTGAGTGTGGGTAACGGAAGGGTCGTGGATAGGGGATTGGTGAGTGTGGGAAATGGAAGGGTCCTGGGTAGGGGAGGGGTGAGTGTGGGTAACGGAAGGGGCTTCGATAGGGGAGGCGTGAGTGTGGGTAATACAAGGGTCGTGGGTAGGGGTGGGGTGAGTGTATGTAACGAGAGGGTCGTGGATAAGGGAGGCGTGAGTGTGGGTAATGGAAGGGTCGTGGATAGGGGAGGGGTGAGTGTGGGTAATGGAAGGGTCGTGGATAGGGGAGGGATGAGTGTGGGTAATTGAAGGGTCGTGGATGGGGGGTAAGTGTGTGAAACGGAATGGTCGTGGATAGGGCAGGGGTGAGCGTTGGTAATGGAAGGGTTGTGGATAAGGGAGGTGTGAGTGTGGGTAATGGAAGGGTCCTGGATAGAGGAGGTGTGAGTGCGGGTAACGGAAGGGTCGTGGATAGGGGAGGTGTGAATGTGGGTAATGGAAGGGTCGTTGATAGGGGAGGGGTGATTGTGGGCAATGGAAGGGTCGTGAATAGGAGAGGGGTGAATGTGGGTAACTTAAGGGTCGTGGATGGGGTGTAAGTGTGTGAAACGGAAGGGTCGTGGATAGGGGAAGTGTGAGTGTGGGTAATGGAAGGGTCCTGGATAGAGGAGGTGTGAGTGTGGGTAATGGAAGGGTCGTTGATTGGGGAGGGGTGATTGTGTGAAACGGAAGGGTCATGGATAGGGGAGGGGTGAGTATGGGTAATGGAAGGGTCGTGGATAGGGGAGGGGTGAGTGTGGGTAATGGAAGGGTCCTGGATTGGGGAGGGTTGAGTGTGGGTAACGGAAGGGTCCTGGATAGGGGAGAGGTGAGTGTGGGGAATTGACGGGTCGTGGATCGGGGAGGGGTGAGTGTGGGTAATGGAAGGGTTGTGGATAGGGGAGGGGTGAGTGTGGGTAATGGAAGGGTTTTGGATGGGAAGGTGAGTGTGGGTAGCGGAACGGTCGTGGATAGGGGAGGGGTGACTGTGGGTAAAGAAAGGGTCGTGGATGGGGGAGGGGTGAGTGTTGGTAACGGAAGGGTCGTGGATAGGGGAGGCGTGCGTTTAGGTAACGGAAGTGCCGTGGATAGGGGTGGGGTGAGTGTGTGCAATGGGAGGGTCGTGGATAGGAGAGGAGTTAGTGTGGGTAATGGAAGGGTTGTGGATAGGGGAGGGGGTGAATGTGGATAAAGGAAGGGTCGTGGATAGCGGAGGGGAGAGTGTGGGTAATGGAAGGGTCGTGGATAGGGGAGGGGTGAGTGTGGATAACGGAAAGGTCGTGGATAGGGGAGGGGTGAGTGTGGGTAATGGAAGGGCTGTGGGTAGGGGAGGGTTCATTCTGGGTAACCAAAGGGTCATGGATGGGGGAGGGGTGAATGTGGGTATTGGAAGGGACGTGGATTGGGGAGGGGTGAGTGTGGGTATTGGAAGGGACGTGGATAGGGGAGGGGGTGAGTGTGGGTAATCGAAGGGTCCTGGGTAGGGGAGGGCTGATTGTGAGTAATGGAAGGGTTGTGGATAGGGGAGGGGAGAGAGTAGGTAATAGAAGGGTCGTGGATAGCGGAGGGGTGAGTGTTAGTAATGGAAGGGTCGTGGATAGCGGAGGGGTGAATGTGGGTAATGGAAGGGACGTGGATAGGGGAGGGGTGAGTGTGGGTAATGGAAGGGTCGTGGATAGGGGAGGTGAGTGTGGGTAATGGAAGGGACGTGGATAGGGGAGGGGTGAGTGTCAGCAATGGAAGAGTCGTGGATAGGGGAGGGGTGAGTGAGGGTAACGGAATGGTCGTGTATAGGGGAGGGGTGAGTGTGGCTAATTGCATGGTCATGGATAGGGAGGGGTGAGTGTGGGTAACGGAAGTGTCGTGGATAGGGGAGGGGTGAGTGTGGGTAATGGAAGGGTCGTGGATAGGGGAGAGGTGAGTGTGGGTAATAGAAGGGTCGTGGATAGCGGAGTGGTGAGTGTGGGTAATGGAAGGGACGTGGATAGGGGAGGGGTGAGTGTCAGTAATGGAAGAGTCGTGGATAGGGGAGGGGTGAGTGAAGGTAACGGAATGGTCGTGTATAGGGGAGGGGTGAGTGTGGCTAATTGCATGGTCATGGATAGGGAGGGGTGAGTGTGGGTAACGGAAGGGTCGTGGATAGTGGAGGTGTGAGTGTGGGTAATGGAAGTGTCGTGGATAGGGGTGGGGTGAGTGTGGGTAATGGAAGGGTCGTGGATAGGGGAGGGGTGATTGTGGGTAATGGATGGGTCCTGGATAGGGGAGGGGGTGAGTGTGGGTAATACAAGGGTCGTGGGTAGGGGTGGGGTGAGTGTATGTAACGAGAGGGTCGTGGATAGGGGAGGCGTGAGTGTGGGTAATGGAAGGGTCCTGGATAGGGGAGGGCTGAGTGTGAGTAACGGAAGGGTCGTCGATAGGGGAGGGGTGAGTGTGGGTAATGGAAGTGTCGTGGATAGGGGAGGGGTGAGTGTGGGTAATGGAAGGGTCGTGGATAGGGGAGGGGTGATTGTGGGTAATGGATGGGTCCTGGATAGGGGAGTGGTGAGTGTGGGTAATACAAGGGTCGTGGGTAGGGGTGGGGTGAGTGTATGTAACGAGAGGGTCGTGGATAGGGGAGGCGTGAGTGTGGGTAATGGAAGGGTCCTGGATAGGGGAGGGCTGAGTGTGAGTAACGGAAGGGTCGTGGATAGGGGAGGGGTGACTGTGGGTAATGGAAGTGTCGTGGATAGGGGAGGGGTGAGTGTGGGGAATGGACGGGTCGTGGATAGGGGAGGGGTGAGTGTGGGTAATGGAAGGGTCGTGGATAGGGGAGGGGTGAGTGTGGGTAATGGAAGGGTCGTGGATAGGGGAGGGTGAGTGTGGGTAACGGAAGGGTCGTGGATGGCGAGGGGTGTGTGTGGGTAATGGAAGGGTCATGGATAGGGGAGGGGTGAGTGTGGGTAATGGAAGGGTCGTGGATAGGGGAGGGGTGAGCGTGGGTAATCGAAGGGTTGTGGATAGGGGAGGTTTGAGTTTCATTAACGGAAGGGTCGTGGATAGCGGAAGGGTCACTGTGGGTAATGGAAGGGTAGTGGATAGGGGAGGGGTGAGTGTGGTTGATGGAAGGGTCGTGGATGGGGGGCTGAGTGTGGGTAATGGAAGGGTCGTGGATAGGGGAGGGTGAGTGTGGGTAACGGAAGGGTCGTGGATGGCGAGGGGTGTGTGTGGGTAATGGAAGGGTCATGGATAGGGGAGGGGTGAGTGTGGGTAATGGAAGGGTCGTGGATAGGGGAGGGGTGAGCGTGGGTAATGGAAGGGTTGTGGATAGGGGAGGTTTGAGTTTCGTTAACGGAAGGGTCGTGGATAGCGGAAGGGTCACTGTGGGTAATGGAAGGGTAGTGGATAGGGGAGGGGTGAGTGTGGTTAATGGAAGGGTCGTGGATGGGGGGCTGAGTGTGGGTAATGGAAGGGTCGTGGATAGGGGATGAGTGAGTGTGGGTAATTGAAGGGTCGTGGATGGGGGGGTGAGTGAGTCAAACGGAATGGGTCGTGGATAGGGGAAGGGTGAGTGTGTCAAACGGAAGGGTCGTGGATAGGGGAAGTGTGAGTGTGGGTAATGGAAGGGTCCTGGATAGGGGAGGGGTGAGTGTGGGTAATGGAAGGGTCGTTGATAGGGGAGGGGTGATTGTGGGTAATGGAAGGGCCCTGGGTAGTGGAGGGGTGAGTTTGGGTAACGGAAGGGTAGTGGATAGAGGTTGGGTGTGTGTGGGTAATGGAAGGGTTGTGGATAGGGGAGGGGTGACTGTGGGTAATGGAAGGGTCGTGATAGGGGAGGGGTGTGTGTGGGTAATTGAACGGTCATGGATGGGGAGGGGTGAGTGTGGGTAACGGAAGGGTTGTGGATAGGGGAGGGGTGACTGTGGGTAATGGAAGGGTCGTGATAGGGGAGGGGTGTGTGTGGGTAATTGAACGGTCATGGATGGGGAGGGGTGAGTGTGGGTAACAGAAGGGTCGTGGATAGGGGAGGGGTGAGTGTGGGTAATGGAACGGTCATGGATAGAGGAGAGGTGAGTGTGGGTAATGGATGGGTCGTGGATAGGGAAGGGGTGAGTGTGGGTAACGGAAGGGTCGTGGATAGGGGAGGGGTGAGTGTGGGTAATAGAACGGTCGTGGATACGGGAGGGGTGTGTGTGGGTAATGGATGGCTCGTGGATAGGGGAGGGGTGAGTGTGGGTAATGGATGGCTCGTAGATAGGGGAGGGGTTAGTGTGGGTAATGGAAGGGTCCCGGAAGGGGAGGGGTGAGTGTGGGTAATAGAAGGGTCGTGGGTAGGGGATGGGTGATTGTGGGTAATGGAAGGGTCGTGGATGGCGGGCTGAGTGTGGGTAATGGAAGGGTCGTGGATGGGGGTGTGAGTGAGTCAAACGGAAGGGTCGTGGATAGGGGAGGAGTGAGTGTGGGTAATGGAAGGGTCGTGGATAGGGGAAGGGTGAGTGTGTCAAACGGAAGGGTCGTGGATAGGGGAGGGGTGAGTATGGGTAATGGAAGGGTCGTGTATAGGGGAGGGTGAGTGTGGGTAACGGAAGGGTCGTGGATGGGGAGGGGTGTGTGTGGGTAATGGAAGGGTCATGGATAGGGGAGGGGTGAGTGTGGGTAATGGAAGGGTCGTGGATAGGGGAGGGGTGAGCGTGGGTAATGGAGGGGTTGTGGATAGGGGAGGTTTGAGTTTCGTTAACGGAAGGGTCGTGGATAGCGGAAGGGTGACTGTGGGTAATGGAAGGGTAGTGGATAGGGGAGGGGTGAGTGTGGATAACGGAAGGGTCGTGGATAGGGGAGGGGTGAGTGTGGGTAATCGAAGGGTCCTGGGTAGGGGAGGGCTGATTGTGAGTAATGGAAGGGTTGTGGATAGGGGAGGGGAGAGAGTAGGTAATAGAAGGGTCGTGGATAGCGGAGGGGTGAGTGTTAGTAATGGAAGGGTCGTGGATGGGGGGATGAGTGTGGGTAACAGCAGGTTCGTGGATAGGGGAGGGGTGAGAGTGGGTAATGGAAGTGTCGTGGATGGGGGAGGTGATTGTGGGTTACGGATGGGTCATGGATAGGGCAGTGGTGAGTGTGGGTAATGAAAGGGTTGCGTATAGGGTTGGGGTGAGTGTGGGTAATGGAAGGGTCATGTATAGGGTAGGGGTGAGTGTGGGTAATGGAAGGGTCGTGGATGGGGGGGTGAATGTGGGTAATGGAAGGGTCATGTATAGGGTAGGGGTGAGTGTGGGGAACGGAAGGTTCGTGGATAGGGGTGGGGTGAGTGTCGGTAATGGAAAGGTCGTGGATGAGGGGTGAGTGTGGGTAACGGAAGGGTCGTGTATAGGGAAGGGGTGAGTGTGGGTAATGGAAGGCTCGTGGATGGGGAGGGGTGAGTGTGGGTAACGGAAGGGTCGTGGATAGTGGAGGGGTGAGTTTGGGTAACGGAAGGGTCGTGGATAGAGGTTGGGTGAGTGTGGGTAATGGAAGGGACCTGGGTAGGGGGCCGTGAGTGTGGGTAACGGAAGGGTTGTGGATAGGGGAGGGGTGATTGTGGGTAATGGAAGGGTCGTGATAGGGGAGGGGTGATTGTGGGTAATGGAAGGGTCGTGATAGGGGAGGGGTGAGTGTGAGTAACGGAAGGGTCGTGGATATGGGAGGTGTGAGTGTGGGTAACGGAACAGTCGTGGATAAGGGAGGGGTGTGTGTGGGTAATTGAACGTTCATGGATGGGGAGGGGTGAGTGTGGGTAACGGAAGGCTCGTGGATATGGGAGGTGTGAGTGTGGGTAACGGAACAGTCGTGGATAGGGGAGGGGTGAGTGTGGGTAACGGAAGGGTCATGGATAGGGGTTGGGTGAGTGTGGGTAACGGAAGGGTCTTGGATAAGGGAGGGGTGTGTGTGGGTATTTGAACGGTCATGGATAAGGGAGGGGTAAGTGTGGGTAATGGAAGAGTCGTGGATAGGGTAGGGGTGAGTGTGGGTAATGGAACGGTCGTGGATAGGGGAGGAGTGAGTGTGGGTAACGGAAGGGTAGTGGCTAGGGAAGTGGTGAGTGTGATTAGTGGAAAGTTAGTGGATAGGGGAGGTGTGAGTGTGGGTAACGGGAGGGTCGTGGATCGGGCAGGGGTGAGTGTGGGTAACGGGAGGTTCGTGGATAGGGGAGGTGTGAGTGTGGGTAACGGGAGGGTCGTGGATAGGGGAGGGGTAAGTGTGGGTAACGGAAGGGTCGTGGATAGGGGAGCTGTGAGTGTGGGTAGCGGAAAGGTCGTGGATAGGGGAGGGGTGAGTGTGGGTAACTGGAGGGTCGTGGATAGAGGAGGGGTGAGTGTGGTTAACGGGAGGGTCGTGGATAGGGGAGGGGTAAGTGTGGGTAACGGAAGGGTCGTGGATATGGGAGGGGTGAGTGTGGGTAACGGAAGGGTCGTGGATAGGGGAGAGGTGAGTGTGGGTAACGGAAGGGTCGTGGATAGGGGAGGGGTGAGTGTGGGTAAGGGAAAGGTCGTGGATGGGGAGGAGTGAGTGGTGGTAATGGAAGGGTCGTGGGTAGTGGAGGGGTGAGTGTGAGTAACGGAAGGGTCGTGGATAGGGGATGGGTGAGTGTGGGTAACGGAAGGGTCGTGGATAGAGGAGGGGTGAGTGTGAGTAATGGAAGGTTAGTGGATAGGGGAGGGGTGAGTGTGGGTAATGGAAGGGTCATGGATAGGGGAGGCGTGAGTGTGGGTAACGGAAGGGTCGTGGCTAGGGGAGGAGTGAGTGAGATTATTGGAAAGTTAGTGGATAGGGGAGGGGTGAGTGTGGGTAATGGAAGGGTCATGGATAGTGGAGGGGTGAGTGTGGGTAACGGGAGGGTCGTGGATAGCGGAGGTGTGAGTGTGGGTAGCGGAAGGGTCGTGGATAGGGGAAGGGTGAGTGTGGGTAATGGAAAGATCATGGATAGGGGAGGGGTGAGTGTGGTTAACAGGAGGGTCGTGGATAGCGGAGGTGTGAGTGTGGGTATCGGAAGGGTCGTGGATAGGGGAGGGGTAAGTGTGGGTAATGGAAAGATCATGGATAGGGGAGGGGTAAGTGTGGGTAACAGAAGGGTCGTGGATAGGGGAGGGGTGAGTGTGGGTAACGGAAGGGTCGTGGGTAGGGGAGGGGTGAGTGTGGGTAACGGAAGGGTCGTGGATAGGGGAGGGGTGAGTGTAGGTAACGGAAGGGTCGTGGATATGGGAGGGGTGAGTGTGGGTAATGGAAGGGTCGTGGATAGGGGAGGGGTGAGTGTGGGTAACGGACGGGTCGTGGATGGGGGAGGGGTGAGTGTGGGTAACGGAAGGGTCGTGGATGGGGGAGGGGTGAGTGTGGGTAACGGACGTGTCGTGGATAGGGGAGGGGTGAGTGTGTGTAACGGAAGGGTCGTGGATAGGGGAGGGGGTGAGTGTGGGTAACGGAAGGGTCGTGGGTAGGGGAGGGGTGAGTGTGTGTAACGGAAGGGTCGTGGATAGGGGAGGGGTGAGTGTGGGCAACGGAAGGGTCGTGGATATGGGAGGGGTGAGTGTGGGTAACGGACGGGTCGTGGATGGGGGAGGGGTGAGTGTGGGTAACGGAAGGGTCGTGGATAGGGGAGGGGTGAGTGTGGGTAACGGAAGGGTCGTGGATAGGGGAGGGGTGAGTGTGGGTAATGGAAGGTTGTGGATAGGGGAGTGGTGAGTGTGGGTAATGGAAGGGTCGTGGATAGGGGAGGGGTGAGTTTGGGTAATGGACAGGTCGTGGATAGGGGAGGGGTGAGTGTGGGTAATGGACGGGTCGTGGATGGGGGAGGGGTGAGTGTGGGTAACGGACGTGTCGTGGATAGGGGAGGGGTGACTGTGGGTAATGGAAGGGTCGTGGATAGGGGAGGGGTGAGTGTGGGTAATGGAAGGTTGTGGATAGGGGAGTGGTGAGTGTGGGTAATGGAAGGGTCGTGGATAGGGGAGGGGTGAGTGTGGGTAACGGAAGGGTCGTGGATAGGGGAGGGGTGAGTTTGGGTAATGGATGGGTCGTGGATAGGGGAGGGGTGAGTGTGGGTAACGGAAGTGTTGTGGATGTGGGGATGCGTGTTGATAATGGAAGGGTCGTGGATAGGGGTGATGTGAGTGTGGGAAATGGGAGGGTCATGGATAGTGGAGGGGTGAGTGAGGTAATAGACACACAGTCTGAAATCAAGGTCAGCAATTGTGATAATTTACTGGTATTTCAGCTGAGTGGATGTGGAAAGGACATGGTCTTTCCTTCGGGGGCAGTGGGGGAAATAGAACAGAGCAAAGATTCAGAAGGACAAAGTGGAGTAGAGCAGATTCGAAAAGGGTCCAGTGAGCTGCAGACAGCACAGGGAGATCCCAATACGAACAGGAAGATCCTCGGTCGAGTTTGCACCGGACATCATCATCAGTGTCGGCTCCATTGGTTGGGTCGTCTGACCCACCGCCCTCTGGGGACGCCTGGCAAGGATTTGACAGGGAGAGGAAGGTCAATCAGAATTTGGGTGTGAAGGAGAGAATGGCATTCTGGGCATCTGGGCACAGGCAGGCAACGACAAGGGAAAGGCTCGGATGGGTTGGGAAAGACGGGGAGCCACATTCCTTGTTCCTCTGGTCCTTAAAGGAATGTCGCCTACCTTCTCCTGCAGGCTGTTGCAGCCTCCCATTTCCCTGCTAGATTTCTGCAGCACTTGGGCATCTAGCGAACGATTTCAAGCTTCACACTGGGACCTCCGTTTGCAACTGGAATGGGAACAATTGATCGGCTAATTTTCCCTGTAATTCAAACCTTCTAACCAAACCGCTGTGACTGAGAATAAGCCATTTATCTCTCTCCATTACTTCCCTGCTGGGAATAGCAGGAATTGCGAGATTCAGCCATGAGGTTCATTTTTTTCCTTCTATTTTAGTCGATATTTCTCTGAATAAAGTGACACTTTAACTGTACAACCAATCACATGTTGCCAGCTTAGACATCCAGTCATCCATCTGAGTGGCTCAGATGGGATGTTCAGCAGAGGCACCCCACCCTGGGTACCCAGTATAAACGAGGTGTCTGGGACCTGAGGCTGGTTGACGTGTGCCAGCAATAAAAAGCTGCAGGTTACCACGTGCATGACCCTGTTCCCTGAGGAGAATCAAGTGAAGGCCAGGCTGCTCTCTGCTTTCACAGGTAACGCAGAGGCATGGTTAGTAGAGACTCTGCCTGATAACATCAGAGAATCGGGTTTGGGAGTTGTCTGTCTGGAATTTGCACCCTTGCCCTGTGAGGTTTCCTCCAGGTGCTCCAGTGCAGGCTAATAGGCCAGTGAAAATTGCCCGCCGTGAGTGGATGAGGGGTAGGTCTGGGGTGGGGTGGAAGTTGACGGGAATGCAGGGGGAATAAACTGAATCATTGTAAATAGCTAGTTGGCTCAAAGGCCCTGTCTCCGTGCTTTCTCAGTAATTTAAGATGTTGGTTTAGTCCAACATTCTCAAACCTGTTCACCTACCCTAAATGCAATACACCACCTGTCACTCACTTCTCCTGCTCAAAGTGCAGGTATCTCACCTGGGGGAGCACTCACCCCCACACCACCCCACCCACCTGGAGAAGGAGCGGAAGGAGGAGAAGGGAGTGGGCCAGAGTGGAGCGAGGTAGAAGGACAGAAGGCTGGAATAGGAGGAGGAGAGGGAGGGGAATGAGAATACAAAGAGGCAAAAGGATGAGACGAGGAAACAGCTTGGGGGAAGGGTGGTGAGGGGAAAGGAGAGAAGGAAGGAGGGTCAAAGGAGGCATGGAGAGATGATAGGGTGGGAAAAGTCAGCAGACAGATTCCTGGAATGGTGGGATCGTCGTACAAGAAGATCACTTGAGGGGAAGAAGGTGGGAAGATGATGCAACCAAGACAGTTTGGGGGAAAGTGTCAGTAGGGTGGGGGGGGGGGGGTTACAGACTGTAATAAAGGCCAGAAGGGAAAGAAGATTATTCTGGGGATGACTGACCAGGAGGTCAGGTCAGGAGTGGCTGCTGTCTCATGTCTCATGGCTTCCAAGATCTGGACACTGTCCTGACCCTGGCTACTGTCTGTGTGGTGTTTACATGTTCTCCCTGTGAGCTCTGCGTGCCCTCGCTTTCTCCCACATCTCAAACGTGTATGGGCTGATAGGTTAATTGCTGCTGTAAATTGCCCCTAGTGTGTAGGAGCGGGGTAGAATCTGGGAAGAACTGAGTGGTTTGGGGCAACCAAGTTGCGGAGACACATAGACAGAGTGAGGAAAGTTCAAATTTAGTGCCATAGGCATGCATACCCAGGATATAAATGCCAACACAATTTTTTATTTACAGTCATGACAAACTTCAATTTGTCATATGGTGGGTGCTGGGAGCAAGACACAGACACTGAAGTACTAGGAACAGGACTAGGTGTGTTGAGAAAGCAAGGGAAGTTGGACAAAACCTGGATGATGCTAGGATACAGGGCCTGGGCTAGGACTAGACTAGAAAAGCGGGACCTGGACAAGGACTCCGAGCCAGAGACTGGACAGGGACCCTGAACCTTGGTCTTGACTCAGGCTTGGACTCCGGATCTAGGCGAGGACAAGACATGGCAAGGCAACAGGACTGGACGTGGCAGCACCACGCAGGACTCCAGGGCAGGACGTGGGACCAGAACTGGATGAGGACACAAAGCTAAGACTTGGACTTGGGAGAACAGGAACGCAGAGCCTTGGTCAAGGGAGAACAGGAACACAAAGTCTTGGTTGAGGGAGAACAGGAACGCAGAGCCTTGTTCGAGGGAGAACAGGAACGCAGAGCCTTAGTCGAGGGAGAACAGGAATGCAGAGCCTTGGTCGGGAGAACAGGAATGCAGAACACAGAGCCTTGGTAATCTTGGGAGACAGGAATGCAGAACACAGAGCCGGGACCCCTCCTTGGGGAATAGGAAGTAGGGCCAGGACTCATACATAGAATGCTGAACACGATGAGACGGTTTCCAACACAAGGTAGCGGCAAATGGCTGGTCCTACCTAGCGAAGGTGTGGACACAGAGACAGTTCCAAACAATGAAAGACAGTTCCTTATCTAGACACGCAAGGCCCCGATCGTGCCTTGGCGGTTGAACCTGATGGCATTACAGGCGAGGACACAGGCGAAGGTAGCAGGCAAGGCTTCAAGTGAAGGTAGCAGGCTAGGCTTCAGGCGAGGATTTAGAAGGAAGGAGAACAGTCCAGCAACTGAAGCTGAACCCAGGAGCTGTTTATGTAGCCAGCCCAAAATGAGAATCATGTGCCTCAAATAAGGCACCAACAGAATAAGGGAAAACTGGAAAACCTGGAATAAGGATTGATGGACCGGTCCGTGAACTGGACTTCACGGACCGGACCATAACACAATTAACCTCAGACCCTGTGGGAGGCAAGTGCAGAAATTGCCAGGGCTCTGGCAGAGATATTTAAATCATCCTTAGTGACAGGTGAGGTACTGGAGGATTGGAGGATAACCAGTGGTGTTCCTCTGTTTTAGAAAGGCTCTAAAAATAAACCAGGAATTCCTAAGCTGGTGCACCTGACATTAATAGTGGGAAAGTTACTGGAAGGTATTCCAAGGGACCAAATAAATAGGGACTTGGATGGACATGGACTGATTAAGGATAGTCAGCATGTGAATTAGCTAAGATAGACTGGCAAATGACACTTAAAGGATTGACGGTGGATATGCAATGGCAAGCATTTAAAGGTTGCATGGATGAACTGCAACAAATGTTCATCCCAGTTTGGCAAAAGAATAAATCAAGGAAGGTAGTGCACCCGTGGCTGACAAGAGAAATTAGAGATAGTATCAATTCCAAAGAAGCAGCATACAAATTAGCCAGAGAAAGTGGCTCACCTGAGGACTGGGAGAAATTCAGAGTTCAGCAGAGGAGGACAAAGGGCTTAACTAGGAAGGGGAAAAAAGATCATGAGAGAAAACTGGCAGGCAACATAAAAACGGACTGTAAAAGCTTTTATAGATATGTAAAAAGGAAAAGACTGGTAAAGACAAATGTAGGTCCCCTGCAGGCAGAAACAGGTGAGTTGATTATGGGGAGCAAGGACATGGCAGACCAATTGAATAATTACTTTGGTTCTGTCTTCACTAAGGAGGACATAAATAATCTTCCAGAAATAGTAGGGGACAGAGGGTCCAGTGAGATGGAGGAACTGAGCGAAATACATGTTAGTAGGGAAGTGGTGTTAGGTAAATTGAAGGGATTAAAGGCGGATAAATTCCCAGGGCCAGATGGTCTGCATCCCAGAGTGCTTAAGGAAGTAGCCCAAGAAATAGTGGATGCATTAGTGATAATTTTTCAAAACTCGTTAGATTCTGGACTAGTTCCTGAGGATTGGAGGGTGGCTAATGTAATTCCACTTTTTAAAAAAGGAGGGAGAGAGAAACCGGGGAATTATAGACCGGTTAGCCTAACGTCGGTGGTGGGGAAACTGCTGGAGTCAGTTATCAAGGATGTGATAACAGCACATTTGGAAAGTGGTGAAATCATCGGACAAAGTCAGCATGGATTTGTGAAAAGAAAATCATGTCTGACGAATCTCATAGAATTTTTTGAGGATGTAACTAGTAGAGTGGATAGGGGAGAACCAGTGGATGTGGTATATTTGGATTTTCAGAAGGCTTTTGACAAGGTCCCACACAGGAGATTAGTGTGCAAACTTAAAGCACACGGTATTGGGGGTAAGGTATTGGTGTGGGTGGAGAGTTGGTTAGCAGACAGGAAGCAAAGAGTGGGAATAAACGGGACCTTTTCAGAATGGCAGGCGGTGACTAGTGGGGTACCGCAAGGCTCAGTGCTGGGACCCCAGTTGTTTACAATATATATTAATGACTTGGATGAGGGAATTAAATGCAGCATCTCCAAGTTTGCGGATGACACGAAGCTAGGTGGCAGTGTTAGCTGTGAGGAGGATGCTAAGAGGATGCAGGGTGACTTGGATAGGTTGGGTGAGTGGGCAAATTCATGGCAGATGCAATTTAATGTGGATAAATGTGAAGTTATCCACTTTGGTGGCAAAAATAGGAAAACAGATTATTATCTGAATGGTGGCCGATTAGGAAAAGGGGAGGTGCAACGTGACCTGGGTGTCATTATACACCAGTCATTGAAAGTGAGCATGCAGGTACAGCAGGCGGTGAAAAAGGCGAATGGTATGCTGGCACTTATAGCGAGAGGATTTGAGTACAGGAGCAGGGAGGTACTACTGCAGTTGTACAAGACCTTGGTGAGACCACACCTGGAGTATTGTGTGCAGTTTTGGTCCCCTAATCTGAGGAAAGACATCCTTGCCATAGAGGGAGTACAGAGAAGGTTCACCAGATTGATTCCTGGGATGGCAGGACTTTCATATGAAGAAAGACTGGATGAACTGGGCTTGTACTCGTTGGAATTTAGAAGATTGAGGGGGGATCTGATTGAAACGTATAAGATCCTAAAGGGATTGGACAGGCTAGATGCAGGAAGATTGTTCCCGATGTTGGGGAAGTCCAGAACAAGGGGTCACAGTTTGAGGATAAAGGGGAAGCCTTTTAGGACTGAGATTAGGAAAAACTTCTTCACACAGAGAGTGGTGAATCTGTGGAATTCTCTGCCACAGGAAACAGTTGAGGCCAGTTCATTGGCTATATTTAAGAGGGAGTTAGATATGGCCCTTGTGGCTACGGGGGTCAGGGGGTATGGAGGGAAGGCTGGTTCAGGGTTCTGAGTTGGATGATCAGCCATGATCATAATAAATGGCGGTGCAGGCTCGAAGGGCCGAATGGCCTACTCCTGCACCTATTTTCTATGTTTCTATGTTTCTATGTTTCATGCATGGTAGGTCATGTCTAACCAATCCTAGAGAGATTTTCAAGGAAGCTACCAGGAAAGCTGATGAAGGCAAAACAGTGGATGTTGTCTATGTGGACTTTAGTAAGGCATTTGACAAGGTCCCACATGGGAGGCTGGTCAAAAAGTTTCAATCGCTCGGCATTCAAAGCAAGGTTAGAAAATTGGCTTTGTGGGAGAAACCAGAGAGAGGTAGTAGAGCGTTGCCCCTCTGTCTGGAAGCTTGCAGAGATCGATGCTGGGTCTGTTGTCGTTTGTCATCTATATCAACAACCTGGATGATAATATTGTTAACTGGATCAGCAAATTTGCGGATGGCACCAAAGTTGAGAGTGCAGTGGACAGTGAGGAAGCCTGTCATGGCTTGCAGCGGGATCTGGACCAGTTGGGAAAATGGGCTGAAAAATGGCAGATTGAATTCAATGTGGACAAGTGCGAGGTGTAACACTTCGGTACCAACCAGAGTAGTTCTTACAGAGTGAACGGTACGGTAGAACAAAGGGATCTGGGAATACAGATCCATAATTCAATGGAAGTGGTGTCACAGTAGAAAGACTTGTAAAGAAAGTTTTTGGCACATTGTCCTTCATATTGAGTGAAGGAGATGGGATGTAATGTTGAAGTTGTATAAGACATTGGTGAAGCCTAATTTGGAGTGTTGTGTGCAGTTCTGTTCACCTACCTACAGCAAAGATGTAAATAAGGTTGAAAGAGTAGAGAAAATTTAAAAAGATGTTGCCAGGTCTGGAGGACCTGAATTATAAAGAAAGATGGAATAGATTAGGACTTTATTCTTTGGAATTTAGAAGATTGAGGGGTGCTTTGATAGAGGTATACAATATTTTAAGGGGTATAAATAATGTAAATACAAGCAGACATTATACAGAACTTACAGAACAAAATAAGCATAGCTGTAATGCGTATTCATAGAGAGAATAAAAGGAAAACAGTCTTGGGTAGTGTTGAGGTCAGTCAGGAAGGCAATAGCACTGGAGAAGAAGCTATGGTTGAGTCTTGATCTTGCCGGTTTTCAGGCTCCTGTACCTCCTGCCTAACGGAGAGGATCTGGCACTAATGGTGGGAATCCTTAATGATGGGTGCCACCTTCCTGAGCTATTGCTTCGTGCAGATGCTCTCGATGGAGGGGAGAGCCATATCCACAATGGAACTGTGTGAGACCACCACTGCAATAGTCACCAATCTGATGTGTAATTGTTTAGTGTTTTAATGTGTCCAAGTTTCAGATCTCTGAGTGACTAAATGTGTGTGCTAGATCAAGACTTTAAACAGCAATATCAACAAAAAAAAAGGTTATTGGAGTTTTAGAATAAGAGTCAACATCTGGCAAAAGAATAACAGTTGTTTGTGAAACAATAACCGGTCCCCAGAAGTCATTAGTAACAATAGAACTTTAATCACTCTACGAGAAAATGTGAAACAGAAAGTTCCCAATTAGGAGCCTCAGTTATAAGTTAGTTGTTGCTTGAATTCAATTCTCCACGCTTCAGTTAATGAAGAATATGAGGCCACTGGCCTATGCCCAACAGGTGTGGGTACAGGTTCCTGCAATCTGAACAGAGGGAAAGAGTCAATTCTGACTCACTTGTAGGTTTGGCCACTGATTTATGATGAAAGTTCAACAGGAAGAGAGCAGCCTCATCTCCATGGCAGTGATTGACTACCAGAGTAATCGCTGCAAAGGGGGAGGTTCTCAGCGCCATCCTAATGATTGACAGATAGGGTAAATCATGCAAAGAGGAAGGCCTTTTGCCATCTATAGAAAGAGGACATCTATTACTCCATCCTATCTATTGACAACCATGTAAACCAAAGGAAACTGGGCTTCTCCATTCTATTATAGCGATGAACAACCTAGGCAGCCCATTAAAAAGGGGCAGGGGACCTGCTCCATCCTTGGGATTGGGGGTCTGTGCGACCCAAAGGAACGGGGCATTTCCAGCATTCCTGTGACAAAAGTGTGGGCAACCTATAGAAAAGGGGCGTTCCCAGCTCCACTTCTGATTGACAGCCTGGGTAACCCATAAGAAGGCGAGAGTCCTTCAGACCTGTGATTGACAACATGTAACATAGGACGGGGGCGTTGCGAGTACCATCCCTCTGATTGACAGCTCCGTCACCCACTGTGACTCGTCCCTTTGACGGACAGACACTCCGTAACCTAGTGAGAAGGAGAGGCCCCGCCTCCGTCCCAGTGATTGACAATCTGTGCAGCACGTGAAGGAGGCGGAACGCCTCATGCCTGTGATTGACAACCTGGGTCACAGACTCCGTATATTTAAAGGAGCCTGAGTGCTCAAACTGTGCAGCTGGTCGGAAGAGTGACCAAGGCTAGTGCGTTCGAGGAACCGGGCCAGCGCGCATCCCAATGACAGCACCACCCCCCAACCCCACGCACACACACGGGCTGTAACCGAGAGCGGCCGCTGGGATCTAACGGGAGTCCGAGTTGTATGCGGATTGCCAGCTGGTTTGCAGGTTACTACGAGAGTGCGGACCTTTCTAGTGTGTGGTCCGGATCGTCCTGGACCAGCTGCTCGTCCGAAGCTTTTGCGGGTCGGGGTACAACGCAGAAGGAGTACAGAACTAACTGCCTTTGGGACAGTCCAAGAGGGAAGCAGTTGAAGAGGGTCGGAGACGGGGGATGGCAGCTTTACGCACTGTCCACGCTGCACTCTTCTTCTCACTCCTTCCCCAGGTAAACCCGTCACCCCGCGGGACTCCATCCTCGACTGCGTTTCCTGCCCCTCTCTCTCACTCGCTCCCCCTTGCCACCCTCCCTCTCTCCCTCCTCCCTTGCCCCCGCCCCCTCACTTATCTGCCCCGTGCCCCTCTCCCTCCCTTTCCTTTTCTCCTACCATTCTCTCTCTCCCTCCCTCCCCTGTTTTCGCCCCCTCCTCCCTCTTCGCTCACTCCAGCTCCCTGCACTCCGCCTCTCACGCTGGCCTTGTCTTTTTTAAAGGTCTCCTGCCGCGGTACGTTCGAACTGAAGATCCACCAATTTGTGAACGGCGGGGGCTTGTTGGCGTCCGGCGGTCGCTGCGTGCCCGACTGCCGCACTTTCTTCCGGGTGTGCTTGAAGCATTTCCAAGTGGTGGTGTCCCCGGAGCCGTGCACCTACGGAAGCGTCCTCTCCCCGTTCCTGGGCGACAGCAGCTCATTCAGGGTGGCGGCCACTCAGATCCCGCTCAGGCTGAACTTCACCTTCAAGTGGCCGGTGAGGGGGCAATCCCGGCGGGCCAGGGCAGGGCAGACCGGACCGGAGTGAGAAGGGGCATTGTACAGTGAGGATGCCAGAGTGATAGCCAAGAGCTGGAAACGTCAGGAAGTGAATGACAGAGGAGAGACAGCCCTCTCACCTTTGATTCCACCTCACAGATACACACAGCTACGTACACATGCACAAACCTGTGCGCAGGCACACTCACAAACACGACCATATAGACATCTACACGCACACACGTACACAGAAACAGAAATAACGTGCAAATGTAGAATCGGATTCAGGGAAATGCCCTCAGAGGCACAAACACCTTCACACCGACACAAAAACAGGAACAAATACCGGAAGCAGGCAGGAAAAAAACACACAGGCAGGCACAGAGTGATGCTTAAACTCTTACTGAAAACATGCAGTATAAAAGGAACCGACTTTCAGCAGCTAGCAGAAACAGAGAAAGAATATCAGAATCAGGTTTAATATCCCCGGCATGTGTCGTGAAAATTGTTAACTGAACCCGAGAGAACCGCGGGGAGAAAGAACCAGGTGGGCAGACGGAGATGCTAAGGAGAGCAGCGGCGGCTCGTTGGCGGGACCGGGCGGCATTCGCGCTGTTAACGTTAAAAGGAAAACTGTGCGCCGATACGGTTACACCTCTAACTCTCCCCCTCTTCTGTTTGACAGGGAACTTTCTCCCTCATCGTTGAAGCTTGGAACTCTCCCTCCAGCCAGCCGAGCCCCAGTAAGTCCAGCGGTTTGAGAGGGGGCGAGACTGAGGTTAATTGATGTATAGCGTTGTAGAGAGGTTCCCCGTTAGATTAAATACAACGCTGTTAGGTTGTAGATGTACAGGTTCGCGGTTCGAGCTCGCTGTCCCATAGTCCTGACTCTTCAACACAATCGACTTCCTATCGTTTATTTTTGGCGTGGGAAACTGAGCTGGATGTTGGTGAGAAAGGCGAAATCTTGCCAAGCCTTCCGCTCGGCTTTTTCCTGCGCTTAACACCTCCGGCAGTCGACGCCGCCTTTTTTGGAAAAGCGACTTCGATTGTTCTGGTGAGAGAGAGAGGTTGGGTTACAGAGGCCGACACTTCGTTAGCTCGGGTCAATTATCGGTGAAAACCTAAGTCTCCATCACTCCGGGATCACTTTGGCATCACTCCGGGAACACTGGATTCTGCTGTCTCCATCACCCGGACCTGCTGTAGTTGTCTCCGCAATCTCCTGACTTCATCAGTCCAGGATCTACTGGTGCGTGAATCGCATGGTCACCGTCCGGGATCACTTCGCCGGAGGGGAACTCTCTATCTCGAGGGCCTTCCTTCACCACCCCGTCAGTATATCCGTTTCTTCAAGATGCCCTCGCACTTTGAGTTCAGGATCCGTTGCTCCAGTCCCCCTTTCCTGGTCACGCCGGCTCATCATCCCCAGGTCACTCCCGGATCTGCACGTTTCTCCGTGCTGGTATCTACATGCCTCGCACTCCGGGGCCTCATCCAGCACGTTCCAGGCCTCATCTCCCTATCACTCCGAGATCCTTATCACTCCAGGATTAACGCACTTCCAACACCTTGGGCTGATATATGAATCCGGGTACAGACTGGCCTGCCATTCGGGCATTCGTGTGTCTTCGTCGCCCTGAGACCCCCGCCGGGATCAGTGTCTCCACCCACACTTCGGGCTGTGTGACCCCATCGTTCCGGGATCTGCGTGTGTTACACCGGGCCCACACCAAACCGCAAGATCTATGAGCTGTGCTTCTCCCTCGGCCTGCGCGTCTCCTCAGCGATCTGGGATCTGTGCGCCACCGCTCCAGGATTACATCAGGAGATCTATTTCCCTGAATTTAGGATCTAAACATTTCATTCCGCAGAGTCTCTCCTGTTCAGTCACTTGGAAACTCTTCCCTAAAACACGGCGTTCGTTCTCCCTACTGTGTTGGGGCTGATCCCTTACGTAAAACAAAATCCACCCCCAGTAAAATGAAAATTAACTATTAGTGTAGTACTTCCCAGGTTTGGAAGGGTTGTTCAGCACGAGGCAGAATTGCCCCTGGTTCGGATGTGATCACCCACGCCAGTCCGTCACCACCATGATTTGTATCTTGTGAAATATCACTTCGTCCGTCCTTTGATCCTGGTTACGAAATCTGCGGGTTGAGTAGAATTCTGACCTAGTGTCTAATTTTGAGGAGATACAGTGATATTTCAATTTCCAAAACAAAACGCAGATAAAATCAGAAAATGCCAACAGTATCAAAGCAGCACGCGTCCCGCTCGCTGACACCTGCCCTGGCACGTAAGCACCCCGTGCCCTGTAACGCGCCGGCTGGCACGACGCTCTATCAGATCGGAGTCAATCCCGGCGTCCTCTCTAACCAGTCTCCCCGGGGAATGCGCGCATTTCCCCGGCTGCTCCGCTTTCCTCCCAGACCCCAATGACATGCCGGGTCCCGTGATTAGGTTAGGGTTAAATCGGGCGGCAGGGTTCGAAGGGCCAAATGCACGCTGTATCCTAATTACTTGTCGGTAAGTCATCACCAGCGTCTCTGATCCTCTCTCGGACTGGTCTGAACATCCTTTCTGTTTACAGCGGCCTGTCAGATGTGTCTGAGCGTCCCTCGGCTGGTTTCTCATTCCCAGGTCATTGTGCCGAGACGGGCAGCTCCAGTGTCCTGCCTGCCCACCGAGCCCGATACCCAGGGTTGACTGGAAGTCCTGAAAACTGGCAGGAGATTGTATGTGCGGGGGTTCAGCTGGGGATCCCGGGGCAGGACGGTGTGTTTTATTCTGGTCTTGCCAGGAGCTGGCGGCGCGCTTGCCCTGAGTTAACCCGCTTGTTTCTACGCGCAGATGTAACCAGCCCTGAGATGCTGATCAGCCGTTTTGCTATCCAGAGACACCAGCCTGTGGACGCGGTCTGGTCCCGGGACGTCCAGCGAGTGGGCCATACCCAGCTGCACTACTCGTACCGGGTGATCTGCACCCACCACTACTACGGCGAGGGCTGCTCCCATTACTGCCGGCCCAGGAACGACACCTTTGGGCATTACACCTGTGGACAGGAGGGGCAGCGGATCTGTATGGCCGGATGGGAAAATGAGTACTGCACACAGCGTAAGGCTGGGGCAACGGGGACGGGGAGAGGGGGAGAGGGAACGGTGTCACATAACATTGTGAGAGCTGGTTATTATTGCGGCCATTCAGGAAAGGCCGCCGCAGTGAAGGGGGAATGGGGGTAGAGATCAGAGGGGTTTACATACTGAAACTAGCAGTTATTACTGACACGAGATTATTACAGGTCGGGAAGCTTGCACAGGGCGCTAAACGCTGTTACTCTCGCACGGGCGATTTAAAACCCTGCACTCAGGGTTTACATGGTGTGACTGTCACTGTTCATTGTATTGGAGTGGCCCAGAGGCCTTTCCACTGGAGACCAGGGTGTTAATAACGGCACTGTCCAAGCAACTAGTCCCCGGTGACAAGGCATCTTGTTAGCAGCAGTAACACCCTGTCGCCGGAGACTGGCACAGGAACCAGGGTGCGATTTACTGGTTCTTCGGGGTAGATTGTACTGCTTCCAGTGGAAACACGGGAGACTGCAGATGCTGAAATCTGGAAAAACTCTTCTGGGGAGGATATCAACCCAAAACAGTCCATTTTCCTTCTGGAATGCTGCTCCTCCACCTGCTGAGTTTTTCCCAGTAGGTTGTTTGTTGGGACCTTGGAAGTACTGGACCTCTGGTTAAAAGGCATCACCTCGGCCTGTTCCCCCACTAACCAGTCAGTGTGCATTTCTTTGCTCAGGCTTCCCCCTGTGTACTTGTATCTGTGTTGGGCAGCTTCAGTTTGCTCCTGTCACTGTCCCCGAGGACACGCCGGCTGTATTGAATTGGCGCTGGGTATGGTCACCAGCAATTTCCTGTGTGTGACCAACTCCGGAGAGAGGGAGGGGGCTGTCTTTGCAGAAATGTGCGTGGGTTTTGTGGGGCTGCCAACACCCCCGTGATTATCACAGGAGAGGGCTGCAGGGCTCTCCACAATGCACTAGGAGTAAAAGCCAATGCTGCCTGTGCACAGCACATACTGTCAGAGAGGGTAATTGTGTGTACAGGTTGTCAGATGGTGCTGGGTGACTTGCACATCTCTGGTTATATTACTCAACGATATTGTCCTTTGCCAACGTGGAGCTGCAGGATTAGTACTTAGGCTGGATGTGGAGTGGATGTGAGAGAGAGGACGGGGCAGGACACGAAGTGTGATTGCGAGCTGTTACTGTTACTGACACTCGAGTCACTGGGGGTCATTTTTCATTGTCACTGTTCCTCCCACCTCCGTTACTCAATACTACGCTCCACATTCCTTACCTATAATATTGCATTACCTTCAGCCCTTCATTACCTCCCATCCTGTCACAACTTCCACTCTCCTCTCCTCCATCTGCCTATCACCCTTTCTCACCCGGACCCACCTGTCACCTGCCAGCTCTGCTCCACCAGCTACCTCTACTCTCTCAGTCCAGATGGAGACGCGAGCTGAAATGTCAATTGTCCAATTCCCCCCATGGTTGATGCCTGACCTATCGAGTTCCTCCAGCTTTGCATGTGTTCTCCAGATTACAGCAAAGCATTTCTGCTGCTTGCTGGCAGACTCTCACTCTCACTCGGATCCATTTGTGGCAGAGGATGTTACTGGCATTGACACTGAGTTATTGTGGAACCACAGGTTATTACAGTTTCACTTGCATCCTTAAAACTAACTTTTAGTGGAGTTTATTACCAGCAAGTACAGATTTAAAAACGAATTATAAACAACAGCAGCCAGAAATCTGAAACAAGAACAGAGAATGCCAGAAATACCGAGCAGGTCAGGCAGCATCTGTGGAGTAAAAAAAACAGGATTAACATTTCAGGTGAAGGACCTCCAGTAGAACCTTATCAGTTCCGATGAACAGTATGCCACGTGATACATAAACTCTGTTTCAATCTCCACCATCTCTGACCTGCAGAGTGCTTCCAGAATCTTCTGTTTTCATTCAGTATTAGTGGGGTCTTGGCTCGGCCGCCATTGCTATAGTTTATTATTTGTCTGGCAGCTTTTCACTGGCGCTGTCATGAGGAAGACATTATTACTAGTTGTGTCTATCAGAGCTGGGGCAGGGTGAGGGTGTTTCTGGGGTTGGGAGGTACTGGGACTGTACCTTGCATAGCTGTCACTGAGGGTCCGCTGCAGGCTCTGGAAGATATTAAGGCGTTAACGCCATCACAGATCGAGGTGTGATTTAACACTGACCTTCCTGTCTGTCCTTGCAGCAATCTGCCGAACCGGGTGCAGCACACAGCGTGGATTCTGCAATCGACCGGGTGAGTGCAAGTAAGTTACTGGTGGGCAGGAGGCGTGAGCTGGCGGTGCCAGCTGCGTCCGTGCTTGGCGTTCTTCCACGCGGTTCTCAGGACAACTAACTGTATTTTTCCCTCTCACTCTCTCTTGAGGTGCCATTATGGATGGCAGGGAGATTCATGTACTGAGTGCGTGCGGCACCCGGGCTGTCTACATGGGACTTGTGACCAACCCTTCCAGTGCAACTGTAGAGAGGGCTGGGGCGGACTCTTCTGTAACCAGGGTGAGTGAAGTCTGATCTGAGGTAGTCCCCACCACCATTTCACCAGATCCGCAACCTCCAGTCCAGCACGAGGCTCATCTAAACCTTGGTCAGACAAATCATTCACGGATCACAGAAGCAAACCCTTCTGTGTCAGCCCCAACCATTAAGCACCTTGCACTAATGCCAGTTCATTCACATTAACTGCCCCCAGATTCCTCATACTCCCCTGCACACTGGGGCAATTTACAATGGCCAGTAAACCTGCCAACCCGTGTGTCTTTATAACGTGGCGTGGAAAAGGAGTGCCCAGGAGACACCCAGACGGGAACATGCAGACTGCGCACACACACAGCACCCCAGATCGGGATTCTGGCACCGTGAGGCAGAGACACCACGTGTCAGCTCCCAAACTCGGATGTTGATTGAATCGAGCCAGGTTAGATTGAAGAGCCTCGCCCTATAAGCACCCTCCCAGAGTAACTGAAACAACCATTCTGATATTGAACAACTGCTGGTTACTTGGTTTTACTAATGAATGAACGAGGAGCAGATGTCAAATCCAGCCAGAGGTGCTGAGCGATTAACCCTGAGTGACCTATTCAATGTGGAGAAAAGCATAAAGGGTTACTCTCACCTCACCACCACCCTTCCGAGGGGACAAGAAAGAACACCATCCCGATCCCGTAGTCCCACCTCGCTTCCTCTGGGATATTTGAAATGCAAGGGAGGAACAGTGAGGAAGCTGTTGCCAAAGTTGGCTTGTACTGCTTGTGAATTGTGACTGACGTTGCTCCTCTTCCCTTTCTGTGCGGGTAACAGATCTCAACTACTGCACCCACAACAAGCCCTGTCTGAACAACGCCACCTGCACCAACACCGGGCAAGGCAGTTTCACCTGCACCTGCCAGCCTGGCTTCACCGGCATCCACTGCCAGTCTCCTGTGCCCAAGTGTGGCAGCAGCCCTTGCAGAAATGGAGGAACCTGCACGGTAAGGGACATCTCACCTCAACCAGCTTGCAATCCTCGTCATTCTCCAGCATGACAGGCCAGTGCGGAAAGATCTGTCCAACTATGGGGGGGGGGAGGTGCTGTCCCACAGCAAGGGTGCATTCACTCAGAATCGGGCTGCGGGGAGAAGGATCACTTTGGAGGGAGACACTGTCCCATAACGAGAGGAAGAAACAAAATGCTGGAGGAGATCAGCCAGCCACAAGCGTCCTCTATGGAGGTTGATGTTTCTGGTTGAGATGTTATCTGGTCCAGGTAGAGGGTCTCAACTCAAGATATTGTCTGCCCGTTTCCCTCTGCAGATGCTGCTGGACCTTAGGAGTTCTTCCAGCGGGTTGCTTTTTGCTCCAGATTCCAGCATCTGTGATCTCCCGTGTCTCTTGATTCATAGAGAACTGGGGTGATTCCCTCATGGAGACACTCCGTCCCAAGGAGAGGGTGAAGTCACACAGGGCAAGGGTGATCCCACCAGGGAGTGAATATTCCTTCAGATGGCCATCAAGGGGAGGGGGGTACAAAATGAAGAGAAGCTCTTCGTAAAGAGGCAAGGCCAGAGTTTGGGCTTTAAAGTCATAATCAGGATGGATAAAGAGTACCCCCACTTTAATCAGTACACACAGGCTCTGGGGAGAGAGGAAACGTTGGGGCTCTTTCATCCTCACTGCAAAACCAGACTACACGATTAATCTGCTCAAACCACTTGTGGTTCCCAACGGCTGTGTTTTCCAGGGGAGTTCATCATTTAGGCTGAGCTACTGCCTCTTCTCTTGGCTCTGTCCCCCTGCCCTGCCCCTCTCCACTGCGTCAGTTTAGCTGAGAGTGGTTGCTGTAGGACGTGGGTGATATCCTGGCAGTGTGGAGAGTCAGTGAGATGCGCTGGTGTTCCTAACGCTGTGGCTCTGTTGTTGCAGGAGTCGGAGGAAGGCTACCACTGCTCTTGCCTTCCTGGCTATGATGGGCAGCAGTGTGAGAACAGTGCCCTGACCTGTGCTGACTTCCCCTGCTTCAACGGTGGCTCCTGCTATGAGACATCACAGGGAGCCTCTTACATCTGTAGCTGCAGACCCGGCTTTTCTGGCACCAACTGTGAGCAGAAGGTGGATCGATGTTCCAGGAGCCCCTGTGCAAATGGTAACGTAGTACTGTGTTTCTCCTTGTAACTGTATCCTCAACAGGGAAGTGTGACACGTGGTCAACAAGATCACTGTGGCATTAGTATGTCCATGCTGTGTTAATCCATGATAAATCCCACGCCCCACTCATTCCTGAAATCCTGCTGTAAATCCCAGACTAATCCCACCCCCCACTCATTCCTGAAATAAATCCCAGACTAATCCCACTCCCCACTCATTCCTGAAATCCTGCCATAAATCCCAGACTAATCCCGCGCCCCACTCAGTTTCAGAGCAGCCCTAACTTTTTCCAGGTGAAATCTGAGGAAGAGGCTACCAACCCTAACCCAGATCCCAAGGCAGCACAAGTTCCACTTACGACTGTTCTCTTCAAGACTCGGCAACCCCTTACAAGTATATCGGTTTACATTAGACTGTCAGATATAGGAGCAGAATTAGGCCATTTGGCCAATCATGTCTACTCTTCCATTCATCATGGCTGATCCAATTTTCCACTCAGCCCCAAACCCTGCCTTCTCCCTGTATGCCTTCATGCCTTGACCATCAAGAATCTGTCAACATTTGCCTTAAAGACTTGGCCTCCACAGCTGCCTGTGGCGAAGAATTCCACAGATTCACCACTTTCCGGCTAAAGAAATTCCTCCTCATCTCCACTGTAAAAAGACACTCCTCTATTCTGAGGCTGTGTCCTCTGGTTTTAGACTGACCCACCATAGGAAGCATCTTCTCCACATCCACTCTGTCAAGGCCTTTCATCATTTGATAGGTTTCAATGAGATCCCCCCTCATTCTCCTGAATTCCAGTGAATACAGGTCCAAAGCCATCAAACACTCTACATATGAAAAGCCTTTCACTATGGGAATCATTGTGTGAATCTTCTTTGAAAAACTGCTCACAATACTCCAAGTGAGGCCTCACCAGTGCTTTATAGCTTCTCAACGTTACATCCTTTCTTTTATATTCCAGTCCTCTTGAAATGAATGCTAACGTTGCCTTTGCCTTCCTCACCACCAACTCAACCTGTAAATTAACAGAAGAACATAAGAAATAGGAGCAGGAGTAGGCCACATGGCCCATCGAGCCTGCCCCGCCATTCAATAAGATCATGGCTGATCTGTCCGTAAACTCAGCTCCATCTACCTGCCTTTTCCCCATAACCCTTAATTCCCTTACTGTGTAAAAACCTTTAGGGAATCCTGCACAAGGACTCCCAAGTCCCTTTGCACCTAAGTTTTTTGTATTTTCTCTCCATTTAGAAAATAGTCAGTCCTTTCATTTCTTCGACCAAAGTGCATGACCATACACTTCCTGACACTGTATTCCATCTGCCACTTCTTTACCCATTCTCCTAATCTAAGTCCTTCTGTAGCTTTACTTTCTCAAAATTACTTGCCACTCCACCTGTCTTCATACCGTCAGCAAACTTTTCAACAAAGCCATCAATTCCATCATCCAAATTATTGACATATCATGTGAAAAGCATCGGTCCCTACACAGATCCCTGTGGAACACCATTAGTCACCGGCAGCCAGCCAGAAAAGGCTCCCTTTATTCCCACTCTTTACCTCCTGCTAATCAGCCACTGCTTTCTCCATGCTCGAATCTCTCCTGTAATACCATGGGCTCATAGCTTGTTATGCAGCCTCATGTGTGGCACCTTGTCAAAGGCCTTCTGGAAATCAAGAGCACAAGAACCAATTCTCCTTTGTCTATTCTGCTTGTTATTTCTTCAAACAATTCCAACAGATTTGGCAGGCAAGATTTTCCTTTGAGGAAACCATGATTTTCCTTTGAGGAAACCTGCTTTATCATGGGCCTCCGAATACCCTGAGACCTCATCCTTAATAATCAACTCCAACATCTTCCCAACCACTAAGGTCAGACTGACCGACCTATAGAAACATAAAGATCTACAGCACATACAGGCCCTTCAGCCCATAAAGATGTGCTAACCATGTACCGGACTCTAGAAACTGCCAAGAATTTCCGTACTGAATAGCCCCCTATTTTTCTAAGTTCCATGTACCTATCTAACAGTCTCTTTAAAAGACCCTATTGTATCCACTTCTACCACCTTCCCTGGTAGTGCATTCCATGCACCCACCACCCTCTGTGAAAAACTTGCCTCTGACATCCCCCTTGTACCTTAAAACGATGCCCCCTCGTGTTAGCCTTTCAGCCCTAGGAAAAAGCCTCTAGCTGTCCACACAATCAATGCCTCCCATCATTTTATACACCCCTATCAGGTCACCTTTCATCCTCCGTCGCTCCAAGGAGAAAAGGCCAAGTTCACTCAACCTATTCCCATAAGGCATGCTCCCCAATCCAGGCAACATCCTTGTAAATCTCCTCTGCACCCTCCCTATAGTATCCACATACCTCTTACAATAAGGAGACCAGAAATGAACACAGTACTCTAAGTGGGGTCTAACTAAGGTCTTGTATCACTGTAACATTACCTCACGGATCTTGAACTCAGTCCTGTAGTTGACGAAGGCCACACACCATAGGCCTTTTTAACAACACTGTCACTCTGTGCAGCAGCTTTGAGTGTCCAATAGGCATGAACCCCAAGATTTCTGATCCTCCACAGTGCCAAGAGTATTATAATCTGTCTTCAAGTTTGACCTACTAAAATGAACCACTTCACACTTGTCTGGATTGAATTCCATCTGCCACTCCTCAGCCCAGTTCTCCATCCTATTGATGTTGCGCTGTAGCCTCTGACAAACCTCCAGACTATCCACAACACTCCCAACCTTTATGTCATCAGCAAATTTACTAACCCATCCGTCTATTTCCTCATCCAGGTCATTTATAAAAATCACAAAGTGGAGGGGTCCCAGAACAGATCTCTGAGGCACACCACTGGTCACCAGCCTCCATGCAGAATACAAACCATCCACAACCACTTTGCCTTCTGTGAGCAAGCCAATTCTGGATCCACAAAGCAAGGCCTCCTTGGGTCCCATGCCTTCTTACTTTCTGAATGAGCCTTGCATGGGGAACCTTATCAAATACCTTACTGAAGTCCATATACACTACATCTACTAATGTGTTTTGTTACGCCTTCAAATAATTCAATCAAGTTTGTAAGGCATGACCTGCCCTTGACAAGGCCATACTGACTATTTCTAATCATATTATGCCTCTCCAAATGCTCATAAGTCCTGCCTCTCAGGATCTTCTCCATCAATTTACCAACCACTGAAATAAGACTCACTGGTCTATAATTTCCTGGGTTATCTCTACTCCCTTCCTTGAACAAGGGAACAACATCTGCAACCCTTCAATCCTCTGGTACCTCTCTTGTCCCTATTGATGATGCAAAGATCATCGCCAGAGGCTCAGCAATCTCCTCTCTCACTTCCCACAGTAGCCTGGGGTATATCTCATCCAGTCCTGGTAACTTATCTAACCACGCAAACAGGAGGAAATCTGCAGATGCTGGAAATTCAAGCAACACACATAAAAAATGCTGGTGAACGCAGCAGGCCAGGCAGCATCTGTAGGAAGAGGTACAGTCGACGTTTCAGGCCGAGACCCTTCGCCAGGACTAACTGAAAGAAGAGATTGAAAGATATTTGAAAGTGGGAGGGGGAGGGGGAGGGGGAGGGGGAGATCTGAAATGATAGGAGAAGACAGGAGGGGGAGGGATGGAGCCAAGAGCTGGACAGGTGATAGGCAAAAGGGATATGAGACGATCATGGGACAGGAGGTCCGGGGAGAAAGACAAGGGTGGGGGAGCCCAGAGGATGGGCAAGGAGTTATAGTGAGAGGGACAGAGGGAGAAAAAAATAATAATAATAAATAAATAAGGGATGGGGCATGAAGGGGAGGTGGGGCATTAATGGAAGTTAGAGAAGTCAGTGTTCTCTAACTTCCTAGAGATACTGCCTGGCCTGCTGCGTTCACCAGCATTTTTTTATGTGTGTAACTTATCTAACTTAATGTTTTTCAAAAGCTTCAGCACATCCTCTTTCTTAATGTCTATACACTCAAGCATTTCAGTCCACTGTAAGTCATCCCCACAACTGCCAAGGTCCTTTTTACTGGTGAATACTGAAGCAGGGTATTCACTAAGTATCTCCACTACCTCCTCTGGCTCCCTGCACCTGTTTCCACTCTCACTCCTGAGTGGTCCTATTCTCACATGGCTCATCCTCTTGCTTGTAGAATGCCTTGGGGTTTTCCTTAATCCTGCTCACCAAGGCCTTCTCATGGCCTCTTCTGGCTTTCCTAATTTCATTCTTGAGCTCCTTCCTGGCACCCTTGTAATTTTCTAGAGCTCTAACAGTACCTAGTTTCTTGAACCTTTCATAAGTTTTTCTTTTCTTCTTAACTAGATTTTCTATATTCTTTGTATACCATGGTTCTTTTCCCCTACCATCCTTTCCCTGCCTCAATGGAACATACCTATGCAGAATTCCATGCAAATGTTCACTGAACAGTTGCCACATTTCAGCCGTGCATTTCCCTGAGAACATCTGCTCCCAATTTACGTTCCCAAGTTCCTGCCTAATAGCATCATATTTCCTCCTATCCCAATTAAATATTTTCCCAAATTTTCTGCTCCTATCCCTCTCCAGCACTATGGTAAAGGAGATAGAGTTGTGATCACTATCTCCAAAATGCTCTCCTACCGGGAGATCTGACACCTGACCAGGTTCATTTCCCAATACCAGATCAAGTACAGCCTCTCCTCTTGTAGGCTTATCTACATATTGTGTCAGGAAACCTTCTTGAACACACCTAACAAACTCCACCCGATGGGAACCCCTTGCTCTAAGGAGATGCCAGTCAATATTAGGAAAGTTAAAATCACCCGTCACAACAACCCTATTATTATTGCATTGTTCCAGAATCTGCCTCCCGATCTGCTCCTCAATGTCTCTGTTACTATTGGGGGGGGGGGGGGGGGTCTATGAAAACACCCAGTGTAGTTATTGCTCCCTTCCTATTTCTGACTTCCACCCACACTGATTCAGTAGACAATCCCTCCATGACTTCCTCCTTTTCTGCAGTCGTCATACTATCCCTGATTACCAGCACCACTCCTCCACCTCTTTCGCCTCCCTCCCTGTCCTGTTTTTAAACATCTAAAGCCTGGCACTCTAAGTAACCATTCCTGCCCCTGAGACATCCAAGTCTCTGTAATGGCCACAACATCATAACTCCAAGTACTGATCCACACTCTAAACTCATCTGCCTTCCTTATGATATGCCTAACATTGAAATAGACACATCTCAAACCATCTGGCAGAGTGTTTCTTTGCTCTATCATCTGCCTATCCTTCCTCATAAACATCTTACAAGCTGTCACTACTTGTGCGCCAACTGCCCCATCTTCTGCCTCTTCACTTCGGTTCCTACCTCCCTGCAAATCTAGCTTAATCCATCCGCAACAGCATTTCAAACCTTCCTCCCAAGATATTGGCTCCCCTACAGTGTAGGTGAAACCCGCCCCACTCGTGCAGGTCAGCCCTTTCCCAGAAACGGTTCCAATGATCCGAGAACTTGAAACCCTGCCTCTGCACCGTCTCCTCAGCCACTTATGAATTGACTTTATTTCTTACATCCTTCACATCCGTGAGGAGTAGAAGTCTTTATATTATGTCTCCATCTAAATGTGCCATGTGCAATCATAGTACTTTTTAATAATTTATAATAAATAGAACAGTCAATGAAACATAGAGTACACTCAAGTTAGCGTGAGTTCATCGGTCTGATGGCCTGGTGGAAGAAGCTGTCCCGGATCCTATTGGTCCTGGTTTTTATGCTACGGTAGAGCATGTTTCATGCTTCCCAGATGTAGCAGCTGGAACAGTTTGTGGTTGGGGTGACTCGGGTCCCCAATGATCCTATGGGCCCTTTTTACACACCTGTCCTTGTAAATGCCCTGAATCATGGGAAGTTCACAACTACAGATGCACTGGGTTGTCCGCACCACTCTCTGCAGAGTCCTGTGATTGAGGGAAGTACAGTTCCCATACCAGGCAGTGATGCAGCCAGTCAGGATGCTCTCAATTGTGCCCCTGTAGAAAGTTCTTAGGATTTGGGGGCCCATACCAAACTTTCTCAACTGTCTGAAGTGAAAGAGGCACTGCTGTGCCTTTTTCACCACACAGCTGGTGTGTACAGACCACATGAGGTCCTCAGTGATGTGGATACCGAGGAACTGTCATCTGCACCATCTTCCTGTTCTGACCTTCACTAGCTCGTGGCACCGGGAGTAATCCAGAGTTGACCACCTTGGAGGTCCTGCTCTTCAGCCGCCTGCCTAACTCCCTAACCATACTGCACAGGACCCCTACCCCTCTCTTGCCTATGTCACTGGCATCAATATGTACCACGACCTCTTTGCCTCTCTCTCTTCTTCAAGAGTGGAGTGACATTTGCAATTTTCCAACCTTTTGGAACCATTCCAGAATCCAGTGATTCCTGGCTGTAGGGGATTGTAAGTTGTAAGTTTTGAAGTTTTGTCTCCACTACAAAGGTTCAACTTTAGGGATAGTCACAGAGTGTGGTAGGGTTTGTAGAGTAACACATTAGAATGATTCAGATCCCTAAGGCAACTGCTCAATCGGTTGGGAGGGCAGTGGAATAGAAATGTCTCTTCTACAGAAAGGGACAAATTTGGGATATAAAGCCATGATTGCTGTGGATAGAGATTTTAACCCCACCCCTCAAGCTCTGAGCATATATTTTCACTTTGAAATAAGCACTGGTAGTGGGAGGCAGTGGACAGAGGGAGCAAGTGCTGGCACTCTCTCAGCCTCACTGAGAACAGGCCGTCTCTCTCACCTGCCCAGCAGCCGTCTTTCTGCTTCCCAAGGACTGGGAAGCCTGAGCGGTTCCTGGGCCCTGACCCCACATCCAAGCCACAGCAAAGAGACTGTACCCGTCCCCCGTCATGGGGACGATACTTGGAAACAACTGTCTCACTGTCGGGGTGGGGGGAGGCTGACTGCAAACTTACCCAGGGAGCTGATCACCTCAGGAGCCTGCACCAAATGTGGAAACCTGCCCTTAACCCACATGCAGAGTCAGAGAACATAGGGGCAAGTAAAGGCTATTCAGCTTACTCTGCAAAGCTGCCTTATCCCCCATGTGAATACTGTTTCTTGCTTTCTCCTCCACACCCATTGGTGCCACTTGAATCTAGAAAAAGTCTTCAGTGACTTGCCCTCCAGAGGAAAGAATTCCCTTAGCATAGAAATCTCTCCACGTCTGACGTAAATGTCCTACCCCCTATAATCACACTACCCCCGCCCCCCTCCAAACTAGGAAAATCATCACCCTCACATCTAACCTGTCTCGCCTCCTCAGAACTTCTCACATTTCACTGGAATTTACTCTCACCTCCACACCAGGGCTTCCCGACCTGGGGTTCACTGACCCTTGCTTAACAGTGTGGCAAAGTTTGGGGTCCCCTGCTCGACGCTCCAGTTAATCGAATGTTTCCCTGTATGGCAGTTTCCCCACCTCCCCTGCCTGTTCGGTGAACCCAGCACCAGTTCACATTTTGGAAATTACACCCCACTTAACCATGGTCAGAGGTCACTGACATCGACTGTCATTGCGAGGTGAATTGGAAGGATGGATAGGGGAGGAGTGCAGGAGGAAAGGGAGGGAAGGGGAGAGAGTTTGAGGAGTTGGAATGGTTTTGGAGGGAGCTGAGAAGGTGGAGGGGTTGGGGGTGGGGGGAGTGAGAGGACATGACGGGACTGGTTAAACGGAAGGTGGAGGGGGTTTTGGAGGGAGCTGTGAAGGTGGAGGGGTTGGGGGGAGTGAGAGGACATGACGGGACTGGTTAAACGGGAGGTGGAGGGGGTTTTGGAGGGAGCTGTGAAGGTGGAGGGGTTGGGGTGGGGGGAGTGAGAGGACATGACGGGACTGGTTAAACGGGAGGTGGAGGGGGTTTTGGAGGGAGCTGTGAAGGTGGAGGGGTTGGGGGAGTGAGAGGACATGATGGGACTGGTTAAACGGGAGGTGGAGGGGGTTTTGGAGGGAGCTGTGAAGGTGGAGGGGTTGGGGGGAGTGAGAGGACATGATGGGACTGGTTAAACGGGAGGTGGAGGGGGTTTTGGAGGGAGCTGTGAAGGTGGAGGGGTTGGGGGGAGTGAGAGGACATGACGGGACTGGTTAAACGGGAGGTGGAGGGGGTTTTGGAGGGAGCTGTGAAGGTGGAGGGGTTGGGGGGAGTGAGAGGACATGACGGGACTGGTTAAACGGGAGGTGGAGGGGGTTTTGGAGGGAGCTGTGAAGGTGGAGGGGTTGGGGGGAGTGAGAGGACATGACGGGACTGGTTAAACGGGAGGTGGAGGGGGTTTTGGAGGGAGCTGTGAAGGTGGAGGAGTTGGGGGGAGTGAGAGGACATGACGGGACTGGTTAAACGGGAGGTGACCGTTGGTCTCTGCTGCCTGATCCTGACTGTCTGACCCACCTCTCCCCTCTTGCAGGAGGCCGGTGCCTGGGTCTGGGACTGACCCGCATGTGCCACTGCCCCCCAGGATTCGCCGGCCAGAGCTGTGAGATCAACATTAACGACTGCGCCCAGAACCCGTGCCTCCACGGCGGCAGCTGCTTGGACCAGGTGAACGGCTACCACTGCCTGTGCTCCGCCGGCTACACGGGCCGGAACTGCGGCCAGCGGCTGCCTGCCAACTGCGCCTCGGCGTCCTGCCAGAACGGCGGCACCTGCCACGCCGGCCTCTCCAGCCGCGGCCCCGTCTGTCAGTGTCCCTACGACTTCGTGGGCCGGTGGTGCGAGATCTCCGTCCAGGAGCCCAGCCCCTCGCAGAAGCACCGGCAGCTGCCCAGCCCTGTGCAGTGGCAGCTGGTGTCCCTGGGCTGCGGCGTAGCCGCGTTCATCCTGTTGCTGCTCGCCCTGGCGCTGGCCGTCCGGCATTTACGATCCTCGGCCGGGCACCGGCCTCAGCCGCGGCTCGCCAACGCCATGAACAACCGCACAGACCCGCAGAGGGACAACTTGATCGCCGCCTCGCAGCTGAAGCTGGCCGGCCTGGAGGTGAATTGTGGGCCCAAGCGGGGCCGCCCACATTGCAAACTGACCAACTGCGCCGCCGAGCTGGGCCGCAAGGGGGAGACGTCGCCAGAGCTGAAGGGCCACAAGAGCGAGCGGGGACAGCTGGAGGAAAGCTTGCCCCTGGCTGGGCCTCGGTAGGTCTGGGGGCAGGTATTTCCCCGTCAGGGTGTGAGAACGAGGGATCTAAACTCCCACCGCCTGGCCTGTGTCCTGACCTCCACCTCATTCAGTCAGCCTCCTCTCCCTCCATACCTTTCCCCTCTCCTCTCCCTCCCTAACCTCCCTCCTTTCACCCCCCACATCGACACCACCCCAACCCTATGCTCTCAGTTCTTTCCCCTTTGACAGACACTTCACCTTTCATACGCCACCCCCTCCCACCATCCACTTTCCCCAGCTTCCCCTTCCACTCCACTCTCTCACCTCCTCCAGTACACCTCCCTCCATCCCGATCTCACCCACCACACTGCATCCTGCCAGGGTCATGGCACTGCAGGGCGGAAGCAGCTCAGCTCAGCGGTACGCTGTGGGAGGGGTGGGGATGAGGGTGAAGCCCATGGGTGGAACTGACTGAGCGACATTGAGAGAGTTCTCTGCAATGGGATGGACTGAGCCGTGGATGGGTGGTGCTGAAGGATTTTTGCACTGTTGGGGAGGACATTCTGTGTGGGGGTTAGTATCTGAATGACCGGTGTGCCTGTAGGAGGGGCAGTACTGAGGGACCACTGTGCCTGTGGGAGGGATATTGCTGAAGGAACATCACACAGCTGGGAGACTCTAAAGGAACTCTGCACTGTCGGATAGGCAGTACAGCACCACTGGGAATACTGCATCGTGTAAGGGTACAGCGTCACTCAGTGAGTACTGTATTGTGTGAGAGTACAGTGTCATTGGGGCGTACTGTATTGTCTAAGGGTACAGCATCACCGAGTACTGTATTGTGTAAGGGTACAGTGTCACTGGGGAGTACTGTATTGTGTGAGGGTACAGTGTCACTGGGGAGTACTGTATTGTGTGAGGGTACAGTGTCACTGGGGAGTACTGTATTGTGTGAGGGTACAGCGTCACTCAGAGTATTGTATTGTGTAAGGGTACAGCGTCACTGGGGAGTACTGTATTGTGTGAGGGTACAGCGTCACTGGGGAGTACTGCATTGTGTGAGGGTACAGTGTCACTGGGGAGTACTGCATTGTGTGAGGGTACAGCGTCACTGGGGAGTACTGCATTGTGTAAGGGTACAGCGTCACTGGGGAGTACTGTATTGTGTGAGGGTACAGTGTCACTGGGGAGTACTGTATTGTGTGAGGGTACAGCGTCACTCAGAGTATTGTATTGTGTAAGGGTACAGCGTCACTGGGGAGTACTGTATTGTGTGAGGGTACAGCGTCACTGGGGAGTACTGCATTGTGTGAGGGTACAGTGTCACTGGGGAGTACTGCATTGTGTGAGGGTACAGCGTCACTGGGGAGTACTGCATTGTGTAAGGGTACAGCGTCACTGGGGAGTACTGTATTGTGTGAGGGTACAGTGTCACTGGGGAGTACTGTATTGTGTGAGGGTACAGCGTCACTCAGAGTATTGTATTGTGTGAGGGTACAGCGTCACTGGGGAGTACTGTATTGTGTGAGAGTACAGTGTCATTGGGGCGTACTGTATTGTCTAAGGGTACAGCATCACCGAGTACTGTATTGTGTAAGGGTACAGTGTCACTGGGGAGTACTGTATTGTGTGAGGGTACAGTGTCACTGGGGAGTACTGCATTGTGTGAGGGTACAGTGTCACTGGGGAGTACTGTATTGTGTGAGGGTACAGTGTCACTGGGGAGTACTGCATTGTGTGAGGGTACAGTGTCACTGGGGAGTACTGTATTGTGTGAGGGTACAGTGTCACTGGGGAGTACTGTATTGTGTGAGGGTACAGTGTCACTGGGGAGTACTGTATTGTGTAAGGGTACAGTGTCACTGGGGAGTACTGTATTGTGTGAGGGTACAGCGTCACTGGGGAGTACTGTATTGTGTAAGGGTACAGCGTCACTGGGGAGTACTGTATTGTGTAAGGGTACAGTGTCACTGGGGAGTACTGTATTGTGTAAGGGTACAGTGTCACTGGGGAGTACTGCATTGTGTGAGGGTACAGCGTCACTGGGGAGTACTGCATTGTGTGAGGGTACAGCGTCACTGGGGAGTACTGTATTGTGTGAGGGTACAGTGTCACTGGGGAGTACTGTATTGTGTGAGGGTACAGTGTCACTGGGGAGTACTGCATTGTGTGAGGGTACAGCGTCACTGGGGAGTACTGCATTGTGTGAGGGTACAGCGTCACTGGGGAGTACTGTATTGTGTGAGGGTACAGCGTCACTGGGGAGTACTGTATTGTGTGAGGGTACAGCGTCACTGGGGAGTACTGTATTGTGTGAGGGTACAGCGTCACTCAGAGTATTGTATTGTGTAAGGGTACAGCGTCACTGGGGAGTACTGTATTGTGTGAGGGTACAGCGTCACTGGGGAGTACTGCATTGTGTGAGGGTACAGTGTCACTGGGGAGTACTGCATTGTGTGAGGGTACAGCGTCACTGGGGAGTACTGCATTGTGTAAGGGTACAGCGTCACTGGGGAGTACTGTATTGTGTGAGGGTACAGTGTCACTGGGGAGTACTGTATTGTGTGAGGGTACAGCGTCACTCAGAGTATTGTATTGTGTAAGGGTACAGCGTCACTGGGGAGTACTGTATTGTGTGAGGGTACAGCGTCACTGGGGAGTACTGCATTGTGTGAGGGTACAGTGTCACTGGGGAGTACTGTATTGTGTGAGGGTACAGTGTCACTGGGGAGTACTGCATTGTGTGAGGGTACAGCGTCACTGGGGAGTACTGCATTGTGTAAGGGTACAGCGTCACTGGGGAGTACTGCATTGTGTGAGGGTACAGCGTCACTGGGGAGTACTGTATTGTGTGAGGGTACAGTGTCACTGGGGAGTACTGTATTGTGTAAGGGTACAGCGTCACTGGGGAGTACTGCATTGTGTGAGGGTACAGCGTCACTGGGGAGTACTGCATTGTGTAAGGGTACAGCGTCACTGGGGAGTACTGTATTGTGTGAGGGTACAGTGTCACTGGGGAGTACTGTATTGTGTGAGGGTACAGCGTCACTCAGAGTATTGTATTGTGTAAGGGTACAGCGTCACTGGGGAGTACTGTATTGTGTGAGGGTACAGCGTCACTGGGGAGTACTGTATTGTGTAAGGGTACAGCGTCACTGGGGAGTACTGTATTGTGTGAGGGTACAGCGTCACTGGGGAGTACTGTATTGTGTAAGAGTACAGTGTCACTGGGGAGTACTGTATTGTGTGAGGGTACAGCGTCACTGGGGAGTACTGTATTGTGTAAGGGTACAGCGTCACTGGGGAGTACTGTATTGTGTGAGGGTACAGTGTCACTGGGGAGTACTGTATTGTGTAAGGGTACAGTGTCACTGGGGAGTACTGCATTGTGTAAGGGTACAGCGTCACTGGGGAGTACTGTATTGTGTGAGGGTACAGTGTCACTGGGGAGTACTGCATTGTGTGAGGGTACAGCGTCACTGGGGAGTACTGTATTGTGTGAGGGTACAGCGTCACTGGGGAGTACTGTATTGTGTGAGGGTACAGTGTCACTGGGGAGTACTGTATTGTGTGAGGGTACGGTGTCACTGGGGAGTACTGTATTGTGTGAGGGTACAGCGTCACTCAGAGTATTGTATTGTGTAAGGGTACAGCGTCACTGGGGAGTACTGTATTGTGTGAGGGTACAGCGTCACTGGGGAGTACTGTATTGTGTAAGGGTACAGTGTCACTGGGGAGTACTGCATTGTGTAAGGGTACAGTGTCACTGGGGAGTACTGCATTGTGTGAGGGTACAGTGTCACTGGGGAGTACTGTATTGTGTAAGGGTACGGTGTCACTGGGGAGTACTGCATTGTGTGAGGGTACAGCGTCACTGGGGAGTACTGCATTGTGTGAGGGTACAGCGTCACTGGGGAGTACTGTATTGTGTGAGGGTACAGTGTCACTGGGGAGTACTGCATTGTGTAAGGGTACAGCGTCACTGGGGAGTACTGTACTGTGTGAGGGTACAGTGTCACTGGGGAGTACTGTATTGTGTGAGGGTACAGTGTCACTGGGGAGTACTGTATTGTGTGAGGGTACAGCGTCACTGGGGAGTACTGTATTGTGTGAGGGTACAGCGTCACTGGGGAGTACTGCATTGTGTAAGGGTACAGCGTCACTGGGGAGTACTGTATTGTGTGAGGGTACAGCGTCACTGGGGAGTACTGCATTGTGTGAGGGTACAGCGTCACTGGGGAGTACTGTATTGTGTGAGGGTACAGCGTCAATGGGGAGTACTGTATTGTGTAAGGGTACAGTGTCACTGGGGAGTACTGTATTGTGTGAGGGTACGGTGTCACTGGGGAGTACTGTATTGTGTGAGGGTACAGCGTCACTGGGGAGTACTGTATTGTGTGAGGGTACAGTGTCACTGGGGAGTACTGTATTGTGTGAGGGTACAGTGTCACTGGGGAGTACTGCATTGTGTGAGGGTACAGCGTCACTGGGGAGTACTGTATTGTGTGAGGGTACAGTGTCACTGGGGAGTACTGTATTGTGTGAGGGTACAGTGTCACTGGGGAGTACTGCATTGTGTAAGGGTACAGCGTCACTGGGGAGTACTGTATTGTGTAAGGGTACAGTGTCACTGGGGAGTACTGTATTGTGTGAGGGTACAGTGTCACTGGGGAGTACTGCATTGTGTAAGGGTACAGCGTCACTGGGGAGTACTGTATTGTGTGAGAGTACAGTGTCATTGGGGCGTACTGTATTGTGTAAGGGTACAGCGTCACTGGGGAGTACTGTATTGTGTGAGGGTACAGCGTCACTGGGGAGTACTGTATTGTGTGAGGGTACAGTGTCACTGGGGAGTACTGTATTGTGTAAGGGTACAGCGTCACTGGGGAGTACTGTATTGTGTGAGGGTACAGCGTCACTGGGGAGTACTGTATTGTGTGAGGGTACAGTGTCACTGGGGAGTACTGTATTGTGTGAGGGTACAGCGTCACTGGGGAGTACTGTATTGTGTGAGGGTACAGCGTCACTGGGGAGTACTGCATTGTGTAAGGGTACAGCGTCACTGGGGAGTACTGTATTGTGTGAGGGTACAGTGTCACTGGGGAGTACTGTATTGTGTAAGGGTACAGTGTCACTGGGGAGTACTGTATTGTGTGAGGGTACAGCGTCACTGGGGAGTACTGCATTGTGTAAGGGTACAGTGTCACTGGGGAGTACTGTATTGTGTAAGGGTACGGTGTCACTGGGGAGTACTGTATTGTGTAAGGGTACAGCGTCACTGGGGAGTACTGTATTGTGTGAGGGTACAGTGTCACTGGGGAGTACTGTATTGTGTGAGGGTACAGCGTCACTGGGGAGTACTGTATTGTGTGAGGGTACGGTGTCACTGGGGAGTACTGTATTGTGTGAGGGTACAGTGTCACTGGGGAGTACTGTATTGTGTGAGGGTACAGCGTCACTGGGGAGTACTGTATTGTGTGAGGGTACGGTGTCACTGGGGAGTACTGTATTGTGTAAGGGTACAGTGTCACTGGGGAGTACTGCATTGTGTGAGGGTACAGTGTCACTGGGAGAGTACTGTATTGTGTAAGGGTACAGCATCACTGGGGAGTACTGCATTGTGTGAGGGTACAGCGTCACTGGGGAGTACTGTATTGTGTGAGGGTACAGTGTCATTGGGGCGTACTGTATTGTGTGAGGGTACAGCATCACCGAGTACTGTATTGTATAAGGGTACAGTGTCACTGGGGAGTACTGCATTGTGTGAGGGTACAGCGTCACTGGGGAGTACTGTATTGTGTGAGGGTACAGCGTCACTGGGGAGTACTGTATTGTGTAAGGGTACAGCATCACCGAGTACTGTATTGTGTAAGGGTACAGCGTCACTGGGGAGTACTGCATTGTGTGAGGGTACAGCGTCACTGGGGAGTACTGTATTGTGTAAGGGTACAGTGTCACTGGGGAGTACTGCATTGTGTGAGGGTACAGCGTCACTGGGGAGTACTGTATTGTGTGAGGGTACAGTGTCACTGGGGAGTACTGCATTGTGTGAGGGTACAGTGTCACTGGGGAGTACTGTATTGTGTGAGGGTACAGCGTCACTGGGGAGTACTGCATTGTGTAAGGGTACAGTGTCACTGGGGAGTACTGTATTGTGTAAGGGTACGGTGTCACTGGGGAGTACTGTATTGTGTAAGGGTACAGCGTCACTGGGGAGTACTGTATTGTGTGAGGGTACAGTGTCACTGGGGAGTACTGTATTGTGTGAGGGTACAGCGTCACTGGGGAGTACTGTATTGTGTGAGGGTACGGTGTCACTGGGGAGTACTGTATTGTGTGAGGGTACAGTGTCACTGGGGAGTACTGTATTGTGTGAGGGTACAGCGTCACTGGGGAGTACTGTATTGTGTGAGGGTACGGTGTCACTGGGGAGTACTGTATTGTGTAAGGGTACAGTGTCACTGGGGAGTACTGCATTGTGTGAGGGTACAGTGTCACTGGGAGAGTACTGTATTGTGTAAGGGTACAGCATCACTGGGGAGTACTGCATTGTGTGAGGGTACAGCGTCACTGGGGAGTACTGTATTGTGTGAGGGTACAGTGTCATTGGGGCGTACTGTATTGTGTGAGGGTACAGCATCACCGAGTACTGTATTGTATAAGGGTACAGTGTCACTGGGGAGTACTGCATTGTGTGAGGGTACAGCGTCACTGGGGAGTACTGTATTGTGTGAGGGTACAGCGTCACTGGGGAGTACTGTATTGTGTAAGGGTACAGCATCACCGAGTACTGTATTGTGTAAGGGTACAGCGTCACTGGGGAGTACTGCATTGTGTGAGGGTACAGCGTCACTGGGGAGTACTGTATTGTGTAAGGGTACAGTGTCACTGGGGAGTACTGCATTGTGTGAGGGTACAGCGTCACTGGGGAGTACTGTATTGTGTGAGGGTACAGTGTCACTGGGGAGTACTGCATTGTGTGAGGGTACAGTGTCACTGGGAGAGTACTGTATTGTGTGAGGGTACAGCGTCACTGGGGAGTACTGCATTGTGTAAGGGTACAGCGTCACTGGGGAGTACTGTATTGTGTGAGGGTACAGTGTCACTGGGGAGTACTGTATTGTGTGAGGGTACAGTGTCACTGGGGAGTACTGTATTGTGTGAGGGTACAGCGTCACTGGGGAGTACTGCATTGTGTGAGGGTACAGCATCACTGGGGAGTACTGTATTGTGTGAGGGTACAGTGTCACTGGGGAGTACTGTATTGTGTGAGGGTACAGCGTCACTGGGGAGTACTGTATTGTGTGAGGGTACGGTGTCACTGGGGAGTACTGTATTTGTGTGAGGGTACAGTGTCACTGGGGAGTACTGTATTGTGTGAGGGTACAGCGTCACTGGGGAGTACTGTATTGTGTGAGGGTACGGTGTCACTGGGGAGTACTGTATTGTGTAAGGGTACAGTGTCACTGGGGAGTACTGCATTGTGTGAGGGTACAGTGTCACTGGGAGAGTACTGTATTGTGTAAGGGTACAGCATCACTGGGGAGTACTGCATTGTGTGAGGGTACAGCGTCACTGGGGAGTACTGTATTGTGTGAGGGTACAGTGTCATTGGGGCGTACTGTATTGTGTGAGGGTACAGCGTCACTGGGGAGTACTGTATTGTGTGAGGGTACGGCGTCACTGGGGAGTACTGTATTGTGTGAGGGTACAGTGTCACTGGGGAGTACTGCATTGTGTAAGGGTACAGCGTCACTGGGGAGTACTGCATTGTGTGAGGGTACAGCGTCACTGGGGAGTACTGTATTGTGTGAGGGTACAGCGTCACTGGGGAGTACTGTATTGTGTAAGGGTACAGTGTCACTGGGGAGTACTGTATTGTGTGAGGGTACAGCGTCACTGGGGAGTACTGTATTGTATAAGGGTACAGTGTCACTGGGGAGTACTGCATTGTGTGAGGGTACAGCGTCACTGGGGAGTACTGTATTGTGTGAGGGTACAGCGTCACTGGGGAGTACTGTATTGTGTAAGGGTACAGCATCACCGAGTACTGTATTGTGTAAGGGTACAGCGTCACTGGGGAGTACTGCATTGTGTGAGGGTACAGCGTCACTGGGGAGTACTGTATTGTGTAAGGGTACAGTGTCACTGGGGAGTACTGCATTGTGTAAGGGTACAGCGTCACTGGGGAGTACTGCATTGTGTAAGGGTACAGCGTCACTGGGGAGTACTGTATTGTGTAAGGGTACAGCGTCACTGGGGAGTACTGCATTGTGTGAGGGTACAGCGTCACTGGGGAGTACTGCATTGTGTGAGGGTACAGCGTCACTGGGGAGTACTGTATTGTGTGAGGGTACAGTGTCACTGGGGAGTACTGCATTGTGTGAGGGTACAGTGTCACTGGGAGAGTACTGTATTGTGTGAGGGTACAGCGTCACTGGGGAGTACTGCATTGTGTAAGGGTACAGCGTCACTGGGGAGTACTGTATTGTGTGAGGGTACAGCGTCACTGGGGAGTACTGCATTGTGTGAGGGTACAGTGTCACTGGGGAGTACTGTATTGTGTGAGGGTACAGTGTCACTGGGGAGTACTGTATTGTGTGAGGGTACAGTGTCACTGGGGAGTACTGTATTGTGTGAGGGTACAGTGTCACTGGGGAGTACTGTATTGTGTAAGGGTACAGTGTCACTGGGGAGTACTGTATTGTGTGAGGGTACAGTGTCACTGGGGAGTACTGTATTGTGTGAGGGTACAGTGTCACTGGGGAGTACTGTATTGTGTGAGGGTACAGCGTCACTGGGGAGTACTGTATTGTGTAAGGGTACAGCGTCACTGGGGAGTACTGTATTGTGTAAGGGTACAGCGTCACTGGGGAGTACTGTATTGTGTAAGGGTACAGTGTCACTGGGGAGTACTGCATTGTGTGAGGGTACAGCGTCACTGGGGAGTACTGTATTGTGTGAGGGTACAGCGTCACTGGGGAGTACTGCATTGTGTGAGGGTACAGCGTCACTGGGGAGTACTGTATTGTGTAAGGGTACAGCATCACTGGGGAGTACTGCATTGTGTGAGGGTACAGCGTCACTGGGGAGTACTGTATTGTGTGAGGGTACAGCGTCACTGGGGAGTACTGTATTGTGTAAGGGTACAGTGTCACTGGGGAGTACTGTATTGTGTGAGGGTACAGCGTCACTGGGGAGTACTGTATTGTGTGAGGGTACAGCGTCACTGGGGAGTACTGCATTGTGTGAGGGTACAGCGTCACTGGGGAGTACTGTATTGTGTAAGGGTACAGTGTCACTGGGAGAGTACTGTATTGTGTGAGGCTACAGTATCACAGAGAACTGTATTGTGTGAGGGTACAGCGTCACTGGGGAGTACTGTATTGTGTAAGGGTACAGTGTCACTGGGAGAGTACTGTATTGTGTGAGGGTACAGCGTCACTGGGGAGTACTGTATTGTGTGAGGGTACAGTGTCACTCAGTACTGTATTGTGTAAGGGTACAGCGTCACTGGGGAGTACTGTATTGTGTGAGGGTACAGTGTCACTGGGGAGTACTGTATTGTGTGAGGCTACAGTGTCACAGAGAACTGTATTGTGTGAGGGTACAGCGTCACTGGGGAGTACTGTATTGTGTGAGGGTACAGTGTCACTGGGGAGTACTGTATTGTGTAAGGGTACAGCGTCACTGGGGAGTACTGTATTGTGTGAGGGTACAGCGTCACTGGGGAGTACTGTATTGTGTAAGGGTACAGCGTCACTGGGGAGTACTGCATTGTGTGAGGGTACAGCGTCACTGGGGAGTACTGTATTGTGTGAGGGTACAGCGTCACTGGGGAGTACTGTATTGTGTGAGGGTACAGCGTCACTGGGGAGTACTGCATTGTGTGAGGGTACAGCGTCACTGGGGAGTACTGTATTGTGTGAGGGTACGGCGTCACTGGGGAGTACTGTATTGTGTGAGGGTACAGCGTCACTGGGGAGTACTGTATTGTGTAAGGGTACAGCGTCACTGGGGAGTACTGCATTGTGTGAGGGTACAGCGTCACTGGGGAGTACTGTATTGTGTAAGGGTACGGTGTCACTGGGGAGTACTGTATTGTGTGAGGGTACAGCGTCACTGGGGAGTACTGTATTGTGTGAGGGTACAGTGTCACTGGGGAGTACTGTATTGTGTGAGGGTACAGTGTCACTGGGGAGTACTGTATTGTGTGAGGGTACAGTGTCACTGGGGAGTACTGCATTGTGTGAGGGTACAGCGTCACTGGGGAGTACTGTATTGTGTGAGGGTACAGTGTCACTGGGGAGTACTGCATTGTGTAAGGGTACAGCGTCACTGGGGAGTACTGTATTGTGTAAGGGTACAGCGTCACTGGGGAGTACTGTATTGTGTGAGGGTACAGTGTCACTGGGGAGTACTGCATTGTGTGAGGGTACAGCGTCACTGGGGAGTACTGTATTGTGTGAGGGTACAGCGTCACTGGGGAGTACTGCATTGTGTGAGGGTACAGCGTCACTGGGGAGTACTGTATTGTGTGAGGGTACGGTGTCACTGGGGAGTACTGTATTGTGTAAGGGTACAGTGTCACTGGGGAGTACTGTATTGTGTGAGGGTACAAGCATCACTGGGGAGTACTGTATTGTGTAAGGGTACGGTGTCACTGGGGAGTACTGTATTGTGTGAGGGTACAGCGTCACTGGGGAGTACTGTATTGTGTGAGGGTACAGCGTCACTGGGGAGTACTGTATTGTGTGAGGGTACAGTGTCACTGGGGAGTACTGTATTGTGTGAGGGTACGGCGTCACTGGGGAGTACTGTATTGTGTGAGGGTACAGCGTCACTGGGGAGTACTGTATTGTGTAAGGGTACAGCGTCACTGGGGAGTACTGTATTGTGTGAGGGTACAGTGTCACTGGGGAGTACTGCATTGTGTAAGGGTACAGCGTCACTGGGGAGTACTGTATTGTGTGAGGGTACAGTGTCACTGGGGAGTACTGCATTGTGTGAGGGTACAGCGTCACTGGGGAGTACTGCATTGTGTAAGGGTACAGCGTCACTGGGGAGTACTGTATTGTGTAAGGGTACAGCGTCACTGGGGAGTACTGTATTGTGTAAGGGTACAGCGTCACTGGGGAGTACTGCATTGTGTAAGGGTACAGTGTCACTGGGGAGTACTGCATTGTGTGAGGGTACAGCGTCACTGGGGAGTACTGCATTGTGTGAGGGTACAGTGTCACTGGGGAGTACTGTATTGTGTGAGGGTACAGTGTCACTGGGGAGTACTGTATTGTGTGAGGGTACAGTGTCACTGGGGAGTACTGTATTGTGTGAGGGTACAGCGTCACTGGGGAGTACTGTATTGTGTGAGGGTACGGTGTCACTGGGGAGTACTGTATTGTGTAAGGGTACAGCGTCACTGGGGAGTACTGCATTGTGTGAGGGTACAGCGTCACTGGGGAGTACTGTATTGTGTGAGGGTACAGCGTCACTGGGGAGTACTGTATTGTGTAAGGGTACAGTGTCACTGGGGAGTACTGTATTGTGTGAGGGTACAGTGTCACTGGGGAGTACTGTATTGTGTGAGGGTACAGTGTCACTGGGGAGTACTGTACTGTGTGAGGGTACAGTGTCACTGGGGAGTACTGTATTGTGTGAGGGTACAGTGTCACTGGGGAGTACTGTATTGTGTAAGGGTACAGCGTCACTGGGGAGTACTGTATTGTGTGAGGGTACAGTGTCACTGGGGAGTACTGTATTGTGTAAGGGTACAGTGTCACTGGGGAGTACTGTATTGTGTAAGGGTACGGTGTCACTGGGGAGTACTGTATTGTGTGAGGGTACAGCGTCACTGGGGAGTACTGTATTGTGTGAGGGTACAGTGTCACTGGGGAGTACTGTATTGTGTGAGGGTACAGTGTCACTGGGGAGTACTGTATTGTGTGAGGGTACAGTGTCACTGGGGAGTACTGTATTGTGTAAGGGTACAGTGTCACTGGGGAGTACTGTATTGTGTGAGGGTACAGCGTCACTGGGGAGTACTGTATTGTGTGAGGGTACAAGCATCACTGGGGAGTACTGTATTGTGTAAGGGTACAGTGTCACTGGGGAGTACTGTATTGTGTAAGGGTACAGCGTCACTGGGGAGTACTGCATTGTGTAAGGGTACAGCGTCACTGGGGAGTACTGCATTGTGTAAGGGTACAGCGTCACTGGGGAGTACTGTATTGTGTGAGGGTACAGTGTCACTGGGGAGTACTGTATTGTGTGAGGGTACAGTGTCACTGGGGAGTACTGTATTGTGTGAGGGTACAGCGTCACTGGGGAGTACTGCATTGTGTGAGGGTACAGTGTCACTGGGGAGTACTGCATTGTGTAAGGGTACAGCGTCACTGGGGAGTACTGTATTGTGTAAGGGTACAGTGTCACTGGGGAGTACTGTATTGTGTGAGGGTACGGCGTCACTGGGGAGTACTGTATTGTGTGAGGGTACAGCGTCACTGGGGAGTACTGTATTGTGTGAGGGTACAGTGTCACTGGGGAGTACTGTATTGTGTAAGGGTACAGTGTCACTGGGGAGTACTGCATTGTGTAAGGGTACAGTGTCACTGGGGAGTACTGTATTGTGTAAGGGTACGGTGTCACTGGGGAGTACTGTATTGTGTGAGGGTACAGTGTCACTGGGGAGTACTGCATTGTGTGAGGGTACAGCGTCACTGGGGAGTACTGCATTGTGTGAGGGTACAGTGTCACTGGGGAGTACTGCATTGTGTAAGGGTACAGCGTCACTCAGAGTATTGTATTGTGTAAGGGTACAGCGTCACTGGGGGAGTACTGTATTGTGTGAGGGTACAGCGTCACTGGGGAGTACTGCATTGTGTAAGGGTACAGCGTCACTGGGAGAGTACTGTATTGTGTAAGGGTACAGTGTCACTGGGGAGTACTGTATTGTGTAAGGGTACAGTGTCACTGGGGAGTACTGTATTGTGTGAGGGTACAGTGTCACTGGGGAGTACTGTATTGTGTGAGGGTACAGTGTCACTGGGGAGTACTGTATTGTGTGAGGGTACAGCGTCACTGGGGAGTACTGTATTGTGTAAGGGTACAGCGTCACTGGGGAGTACTGTATTGTGTAAGGGTACAGCGTCACTGGGGAGTACTGTATTGTGTAAGGGTACAGTGTCACTGGGGAGTACTGCATTGTGTAAGGGTACAGTGTCACTGGGGAGTACTGCATTGTGTGAGGGTACAGTGTCACTGAGGAGTACTGTATTGTGTGAGGGTACAGCGTCACTGGGGAGTACTGTATTGTGTAAGGGTACGGTGTCACTGGGGAGTACTGTATTGTGTGAGGGTACAGCGTCACTGGGGAGTACTGTATTGTGTGAGGGTACGGTGTCACTGGGGAGTACTGTATTGTGTAAGGGTACAGTGTCACTGGGGAGTACTGTATTGTGTGAGGGTACAAGCATCACTGGGGAGTACTGTATTGTGTAAGGGTACGGTGTCACTGGGGAGTACTGTATTGTGTGAGGGTACAGTGTCACTGGGGAGTACTGCATTGTGTGAGGGTACAGCGTCACTGGGGAGTACTGCATTGTGTGAGGGTACAGCGTCACTGGGGAGTACTGTATTGTGTAAGGGTACAGCATCACTGGGGAGTACTGCATTGTGTGAGGGTACAGCGTCACTGGGGAGTACTGTATTGTGTAAGGGTACGGTGTCACTGGGGAGTACTGTATTGTGTGAGGGTACAGTGTCACTGGGGAGTACTGTATTGTGTGAGGGTACAGTGTCACTGGGGAGTACTGTATTGTGTGAGGGTACGGTGTCACTGGGGAGTACTGTATTGTGTGAGGGTACAGCGTCACTGGGGAGTACTGTATTGTGTGAGGGTACAGCGTCACTGGGGAGTACTGTATTGTGTGAGGGTACAGTGTCACTGGGGAGTACTGTATTGTGTGAGGGTACAGTGTCACTGGGGAGTACTGTATTGTGTGAGGGTACAGTGTCACTGGGGAGTACTGTATTGTGTGAGGGTACAAGCATCACTGGGGAGTACTGTATTGTGTAAGGGTACGGTGTCACTGGGGAGTACTGTATTGTGTGAGGGTACAGTGTCACTGGGGAGTACTGTATTGTATAAGGGTACAGTGTCACTGGGAGAGTACTGTATTGTGTGAGGCTACAGTGTCACAGAGAACTGTATTGTGTAAGGGTACAGCGTCACTCAGAGTATTGTATTGTGTAAGGGTACAGCGTCACTGGGGAGTACTGTATTGTGTGAGGGTACAGTGTCACTCAGGGAGTACTGTATTGTGTGAGGGTACGGTGTCACTGGGGAGTACTGTATTGTGTGAGGGTACAAGCATCACTGGGGAGTACTGTATTGTGTAAGGGTACGGTGTCACTGGGGAGTACTGTATTGTGTGAGGCTACAGTGTCACTGGGGAGTACTGTATTGTGTGAGGCTACAGTGTCACAGAGAACTGTATTGTGTGAGGGTACAGCGTCACTGGGGAGTACTGTATTGTGTGAGGGTACAGTGTCACTGGGGAGTACTGTATTGTATAAGGGTACAGTGTCACTGGGAGAGTACTGTATTGTGTGAGGCTACAGTGTCACAGAGAACTGTATTGTGTAAGGGTACAGCGTCACTCAGAGTATTGTATTGTGTAAGGGTACAGCGTCACTGGGGAGTACTGCATTGTGTGAGGGTACAGTGTCACTCAGGGAGTACTGTATTGTGTGAGCGTTCAGCGTCAGGGCGGAGTACTGTATTGTGTAAGAGACACTGGCGGGAAAGACAGCAGAGCAGCAGTGGCTGGAGTTTATGCGAGAAGTGAGGAAGGTGCAAGACAGGTATGTTCCAAAAAAGAAGAAATTTTCGAATGGAAAAAGGATGCAACCGTGGCTGACAAGAGAAGTCAAAGCCAAAGTTAAAGCAAAGGAGAGGGCATACAAGGAAGCAAAAATTAGTGGGAAGACAGAGGATTGGGAAGTTTTTAAAAGCTTACAGAAGGAAACTAAGAAGGTCATTAAGTGGGAAAAGATTAACTATGAAAGGAAGCTCGCAAATAATATCAAAGAGGATACTGAAAGCTTTTTCAAGTATATAAAGAGTAAAAGACAGGTGAGAGTAGATATAGGACCGATAGAAAATGATGCTGGAGAAATTGTAATGGGAGATAAGGAGATGGCGGAGGAACTGAACGAGTATTTTGCATCAGTCTTCACTGAGGAAGACATCAGCAGTATACTGGACACTCAAAGGTGGCAGGGAAGAGAAGTGTGCGCAGTCACAATTACGACAGAGAAAGTACTCAGGAAGCTGAATAGTCTAAAGGTAGATAAATCTCCTGGACCAGATGGAATGCACCTTTGTGTTCTGAAGGAAGTAGCTGTGGAGATTGCGGAGGCATTAGCGATGATCTTTCAAAAGTCGATAGATTCTGGCATGGTTCCAGAGGACTGGAAGATTGTAAATGTCACTCCGCTATTTAAGAAGGGGGCAAGGAAGCAGAAAGGAAATTATAGACCTGTTGGCTTGACGTCGGTGGTTGGGAAGTTGTTGGAGTCGATTGTCAAGGATGAGGTTACAGAGTACCTGGAGGCATATGACAAGATAGGCAGAACTCAGCATGAATTCCTTAAAGGAAAATCCTGCCTGACAAACCTATTTCAATTTTTTGAGGAAATTACAAGTAGGCTAGACAAGGGAGATGCAGTGGATGTTGTATATTTGGATTTTCAGAGGCCTTTGACAAGGTGCCACACATGAGGCTTTTTAACAAGATAAGAGCCCATGGAATTACAGGAAAGTTACATACGTGGATAGAGCGTTGGCTGATTGGCAGGAAACAGAGAGTGGGAATAAAGGGATCCTATTCTGGTTGGCTGCCGGTTACCAGTGGTGTTCCACAGGGGTCCGTGTTGGGGCAGCTTCTTTTTACATTGTACATCAACGATTTGGATTATGGAATAGATGGCTTTGTGGCTAAGTTTGCTGACGATACGAAGATAGGTGGAGGGGCCGGTAGTGCTGAAGAAACGGAGAGTCTGAAGAGAGACTTGGATAGATTGGAAGAATGGGCAGAGAAGTGGCAAATGAAGTACAATGTTGGAAAGTGTATGGTTATGCACTTTGGTAGAAAAAATAAACGGGCAGACTATTATTTAAATGGGGAAAGAATTCAAAGTTCTGAGATGCAACGGGACTTGGGAGTCCTCATACAGGATACCCTTAAAGTTAACCTCCAGGTTGAGTCGGTGGTGAAGAAGGTGAATGCAATGTTGGCATTCATTTCTAGAGGAATAGAGTATAGGAGCAGGGATGTGATGTTCGGCTCTATAAGGTGCTGGTGAGACCTCACTTGGAGTACTGTGGGCAGTTTTGGTCTCCTTATTTAAGAAAGGATGTGCTGACATTGGGGAGGGTACAGAGAAGATTCACTAGAATGATTCCGGGAATGAGAGGGTTAACATATGAGGAACGTTTGTCCACTCTTGGACTGTATTCCTTGGAGTTTAGAAGAATGAGGGGAGACCTCATAGAAACATTTCGAATGTTGAAAGGCATGGACAGAGTGGATGTGGCAAAGTTGTTTCCCATGATGGGGGAGTCTAGTACGAGAGGACATGACTTAAGAATGAAGGGCGCCCACTCAGTACAGAGATGCGAAGAAATTCTTTTAGCCAGAAGGTGGTGAATCTATGGAATTTGTTGCCATGGGCAGCAGTGGAGGCCAAGTCATTGGGTGTATTTAAGGCAGAGATTGATAGGTATCTGAGTAGCCAGGGCATCAAAGGTTATGGTGAGAAGGCGGGGGAGTGGGACTAAATGGGAGAATGGATCAGCTCATGATAAAATGGTGGAGCAGACTTGACGGGCCAAATGGCCGACTTCTGCTCCTTTGTCTTATGGTCTTATGGTATAGCGTCACTGGGGAGTACTGTATTATGTAAGGATACAGCGTCACTGGGGGAGTACCGTATTGTGTGAGGGTACAGCATCACTCAGGGAGTACTCATTGTGTAAGGGTACAGTGTCACTGGGGAGTACTGTATTGTGTGAGGGTACAGCGTCACTGGGGAGTACTGTATTGTGTGAGGGTACAGCGTCACTGGGGAGTACTGTATTGTGTGAGGGTACAGTGTCACTGGGGAGTACTGTATTGTGTGAGGGTACAGTGTCACTGGGGAGTACTGCATTGTGTGAGGGTACAGTGTCACTGGGGAGTACTGTATTGTGTGAGGGTACAGTGTCACTGGGGAGTACTGTATTGTGTGAGGGTACAGCGTCACTGGGGAGTACTGTATTGTGTGAGGGTACAGTGTCACTGGGGAGTACTGTATTGTGTGAGGGTACAGTGTCACTGGGGAGTACTGTATTGTGTGAGGGTACAGTGTCACTGGGGAGTACTGTATTGTGTGAGGGTACAGCGTCACTGGGGAGTACTGCATTGTGTGAGGGTACAGCGTCACTGGGGAGTACTGTATTGTGTGAGGGTACAGCGTCACTGGGGAGTACTGTATTGTGTGAGGGTACAGCGTCACTGGGGAGTACTGCATTGTGTGAGGGTACAGCGTCACTGGGGAGTACTGTATTGTGTGAGGGTACAGCGTCACTGGGGAGTACTGTATTGTGTGAGGGTACAGCGTCACTGGGGAGTACTGCATTGTGTAAGGGTACGGTGTCACTGGGGAGTACTGTATTGTGTAAGGGTACAGCGTCACTGGGGAGTACTGCATTGTGTGAGGGTACAGCGTCACTGGGGAGTACTGCATTGTGTGAGGGTACAGCGTCACTGGGGAGTACTGCATTGTGTGAGGGTACAGTGTCACTGGGGAGTACTGCATTGTGTGAGGGTACAGCGTCACTGGGGAGTACTGTATTGTGTGAGGGTACAGCGTCACTGGGGAGTACTGTATTGTGTGAGGGTACAGTGTCACTGGGGAGTACTGCATTGTGTGAGGGTACAGTGTCACTGGGGAGTACTGTATTGTGTGAGGGTACAGCGTCACTGGGGAGTACTGTATTGTGTAAGGGTACAGTGTCACTGGGGAGTACTGTATTGTGTGAGGGTACAGTGTCACTGGGGAGTACTGCATTGTGTAAGGGTACAGTGTCACTGGGGAGTACTGCATTGTGTAAGGGTACAGCGTCACTGGGGAGTACTGTATTGTGTGAGGGTACAGTGTCACTGGGGAGTACTGTATTGTGTGAGGGTACAGCGTCACTGGGGAGTACTGCATTGTGTAAGGGTACAGCGTCACTGGGGAGTACTGTATTGTGTAAGGGTACAGCGTCACTGGGGAGTACTGCATTGTGTGAGGGTACAGTGTCACTGGGGAGTACTGTATTGTGTGAGGGTACAGCATCACTGGGGAGTACTGCATTGTGTGAGGGTACAGCGTCACTGGGGAGTACTGCATTGTGTAAGGGTACAGCGTCACTGGGGAGTACTGTATTGTGTGAGGGTACAGCGTCACTGGGGAGTACTGCATTGTGTGAGGGTACAGCGTCACTGGGGAGTACTGCATTGTGTGAGGGTACAGCGTCACTGGGGAGTACTGTATTGTGTGAGGGTACAGCGTCACTGGGGAGTACTGTATTGTGTGAGGGTACAGCGTCACTGGGGAGTACTGTATTGTGTGAGGGTACAGCGTCACTGGGGAGTACTGTATTGTGTGAGGGTACAGCGTCACTGGGGAGTACTGTATTGTGTGAGGGTACAGCGTCACTGGGGAGTACTGTATTGTGTGAGGGTACAGCGTCACTGGGGAGTACTGCATTGTGTAAGGGTACAGCGTCACTGGGGAGTACTGTATTGTGTGAGGGTACAGTGTCACTGGGGAGTACTGTATTGTGTGAGGGTACAGCGTCACTGGGGAGTACTGTATTGTGTGAGGGTACAGTGTCACTGGGGAGTACTGCATTGTGTGAGGGTACAGCGTCACTGGGGAGTACTGTATTGTGTAAGGGTACAGTGTCACTGGGGAGTACTGTATTGTGTGAGGGTACAGTGTCACTGGGGAGTACTGTATTGTGTGAGGGTACAGCGTCACTGGGGAGTACTGCATTGTGTAAGGGTACGGTGTCACTGGGGAGTACTGTATTGTGTAAGGGTACAGCGTCACTGGGGAGTACTGCATTGTGTGAGGGTACAGCGTCACTGGGGAGTACTGTATTGTGTAAGGGTACAGCGTCACTGGGGAGTACTGTATTGTGTGAGGGTACAGCGTCACTGGGGAGTACTGTATTGTGTGAGGGTACAGCGTCACTGGGGAGTACTGCATTGTGTAAGGGTACAGCGTCACTGGGGAGTACTGTATTGTGTGAGGGTACAGTGTCACTGGGGAGTACTGTATTGTGTGAGGGTACAGCGTCACTGGGGAGTACTGCATTGTGTGAGGGTACAGTGTCACTGGGGAGTACTGTATTGTGTGAGGGTACAGCGTCACTGGGGAGTACTGCATTGTGTGAGGGTACGGTGTCACTGGGGAGTACTGTATTGTGTGAGGGTACAGTGTCACTGGGGAGTACTGTATTGTGTGAGGGTACGGTGTCACTGGGGAGTACTGTATTGTGTGAGGGTACAGCGTCACTGGGGAGTACTGTATTGTGTGAGGGTACAGCGTCACTGGGGAGTACTGTATTGTGTGAGGGTACAGCGTCACTGGGGAGTACTGTATTGTGTGAGGGTACAGCGTCACTGGGGAGTACTGCATTGTGTGAGGGTACAGCGTCACTGGGGAGTACTGTATTGTGTGAGGGTACAGCGTCACTGGGGAGTACTGCATTGTGTAAGGGTACAGCGTCACTGGGGAGTACTGTATTGTGTAAGGGTACAGCGTCACTGGGGAGTACTGTATTGTGTGAGGGTACAGCGTCACTGGGGAGTACTGCATTGTGTGAGGGTACAGCGTCACTGGGGAGTACTGTATTGTGTAAGGGTACGGTGTCACTGGGGAGTACTGTATTGTGTGAGGGTACAGCGTCACTGGGGAGTACTGTATTGTGTGAGGGTACAGCGTCACTGGGGAGTACTGTATTGTGTAAGGGTACAGCGTCACTGGGGAGTACTGTATTGTGTGAGGGTACAGCGTCACTGGGGAGTACTGTATTGTGTGAGGGTACAGCGTCACTGGGGAGTACTGTATTGTGTGAGGGTACAGTGTCACTGGGGAGTACTGTATTGTGTGAGGGTACGGCGTCACTGGGGAGTACTGTATTGTGTGAGGGTACAGTGTCACTGGGGAGTACTGTATTGTGTGAGGGTACGGCGTCACTGGGGAGTACTGTATTGTGTGAGGGTACAGCGTCACTGGGGAGTACTGTATTGTGTGAGGGTACAGCGTCACTGGGGAGTACTGTATTGTGTGAGGGTACAGTGTCACTGGGGAGTACTGTATTGTGTGAGGGTACAGCGTCACTGGGGAGTACTGTATTGTGTGAGGGTACAGTGTCACTGAGGAGTACTGTATTGTGTGAGGGTACAGCGTCACTGGGGAGTACTGTATTGTGTGAGGGTACAGCGTCACTGGGGAGTACTGTATTGTGTAAGGGTACGGTGTCACTGGGGAGTACTGTATTGTGTGAGGGTACAGCGTCACTGGGGAGTACTGTATTGTGTGAGGGTACAGCGTCACTGGGGAGTACTGTATTGTGTGAGGGTACAGCGTCACTGGGGAGTACTGTATTGTGTGAGGGTACGGTGTCACTGGGGAGTACTGTATTGTGTGAGGGTACAGTGTCACTGGGGAGTACTGTATTGTGTGAGGGTACAGCGTCACTGGGGAGTACTGTATTGTGTGAGGGTACAGTGTCACTGGGGAGTACTGTATTGTGTAAGGGTACGGTGTCACTGGGGAGTACTGTATTGTGTGAGGGTACAGTGTCACTGGGGAGTACTGTATTGTGTGAGGGTACAGTGTCACTGGGGAGTACTGTATTGTGTGAGGGTACAGTGTCACTGGGGAGTACTGTATTGTGTGAGGGTACAGTGTCACTGGGGAGTACTGTATTGTGTGAGGGTACAGCGTCACTGGGGAGTACTGTATTGTGTGAGGGTACAGTGTCACTGGGGAGTACTGTATTGTGTGAGGGTACAGCGTCACTGGGGAGTACTGTATTGTGTGAGGGTACAGTGTCACTGGGGAGTACTGTATTGTGTGAGGGTACGGTGTCACTGGGGAGTACTGTATTGTGTGAGGGTACAGCGTCACTGGGGAGTACTGTATTGTGTGAGGGTACAGCGTCACTGGGGAGTACTGTATTGTGTGAGGGTACAGTGTCACTGGGGAGTACTGCATTGTGTATTGGGCAGTACTGATGGATGGTCTCACTATGAGAAGACAGTGAGGGATCAGCACATGGTGGAAGGAACAGCAATGAAAGGAGCTCCACAGCACGGACGTGCTGTACTAAGGATTTGCCACACGTTGGATTGCCATTGGAGAGGGAGTGTTGTGCTGTGGGAGGGGTGGCACTGCTAATAGGCTCGTACAGCAGTGAAACACGCCTGTCAACCCAACTCGCTCATAGTGACTAAGGTGTCTTTCTCAGCTAGTGTCTGCCTGTGCTCCACCCATATCCTTCTAAACCTTTCCCATCCATGTACCTGTCCAAATGCCTTTTTAGCATTGTAAATCTTCCCACCTCCACCACTTTCTCAGCAGCTAGATCCAAATACCCAGAGAAACATATACAAAATGCTGCAGAAACCCAGCAGGTCAGGCAGCATCTACAGAGGGAAGTAAATCTTCAACAGTTCAGGCAGAGATCCTCCATAAGGATCTCAGCACTCACCACACCTCATTTCTTTAAAATGCCCCTCAGGTCCCTTGTAAATCTTTTCCACTCACATTAAGCCTTTAGCTTTAGACTCTCCGACACTGGATAAAAGACTGTGACTACCCTCTTATCTACTCCATTCGTTACTGTATTTACCCTGCAGTCCCCTTCACTCCAAGAAAACGGCCCTCACATATCCAGCTCAAGCCTTCCAGTCCTGGTAGCATCCTCGTGAATCTTTTCTGCACCCTTTCCAGTTTAATGACATCCTTCCCATAGCTGGATGACCAGACCTGTACACAACACTCTAAATGCAGTGTCACCAACAACATGGGCCGCTGTAATGTGGCATTCAAACGCTTGTATTCAGAGCTCTGACTGATGAAGGTGTGTGTGGCAAGTGGTATCTATAGCAGCCTGTCTACCTGTTTTCACTTTCAGGAAGCTATGTAGTATACCCCTAAGCCTCTGTACTACAACACTCTCCAGCGCCCCTGCATTTAACGTACAAGGCTTGGTTGAACTTGCTAAGGTGCAACACCTTGTACTTATCAGAATTAAATTTCATCTGCCCAGTTCATTCAGGTCCTGTTATAATCTTGGACAAACTTCTTTCACTGTTCACTACACCATCAATTCTCCAACTTGTCATCTAAATCGTTAACACCAACGACACACAACAGTAGCATATCACTGGTCACATGCCTCCTCTGACTCCTTCTGCCGAGCTAATTAAAACAATAAGGGATGCAGACTCAGTTGACACTTTTAAACACTAGCTCAGAACCGATTTATTTTATCTTGCTTTTAACTAACATCATTTTGTCTTTTATTTCATGTGTGCACTTTATCCCATTGTAAAGCTCTTTGGGATACATTGTTTGTATGAAAAGTGCTCTTAAATAGTTATTATTATTATTAAATTGGCTAGCTCACCCAGGATCCCATGTGAACTAAGCTTCTGAACTATCCAACCATGAGAGACATTGTAAAAGGCCATGGTAAAGTTCATGTTCACAACACCCACCTCGCCGCTCCCTTCAATCTTCTTTCTTACTTCTTCAAGAAAAAAGTCGGTAAGATTTGTGAGGCACAGTCCTGGAGAGATTGTCTGCTGTGTCAGTGAGGGTGGGAGTAAGAAATGGGAAGACAGCAATCATTTTATTGGGAGAATTCTATAGACCCCACCTTTCCCTTAGCCACAGGGACACTAAGGTGCAGATCAGGAGGCATATGCAAAAGTGACAGGGCTTTTTTCATGACGAATTCAACTCCTGCTGAAGGATCTCGGCCCAAAATGTCGACTGTTTACTCTTTTCCATAGATGCTGGCTGGCTGCTGAGTTCCTCCAGCATTTTGTGTGTTGCTTCAACTTCCCTCATTGTTTGGTACCTCCTTGGTGCAAATGTGTAGATAAGGCAGAATTTGTCAGGTGCGTCCAGGAAGGATTCCTGACACAGCACTTAGACGGACTGACTAGAGGAGAGGCCCGACTGGATCTGGTATTAGGCAGTGAACCAGATCAGGTGTCAGATCTCTCAGTGGGTGAACACTTTGGAGACAATGACCACAACTCCCTGATCTTTACTAAAGCATTGGACAGAAATAGGGGCAGACGATATTGGAAAATGGGTGAGGGTGAACTATTAGGCAGGAGCTTGGGAGTGTAAATTAGCAATAGATGTATTCGGGGAAATACGCTACAGAAATATGGAGATTAGTTAAGGGGCACTTGCAAGGATTCTGAATAGGTTTGTCCCATTGAGGCAGGGAAAGGATGGTAGGGTGAAGGAACAAGAGATGTGGAACATCTAGTCAAGAGGAAGAAAGAAGGTTACTTTTTTTAGGCAGCAAGGATCAGACAGGGCACTAAGGAGCTGAAGAATGGACTTGGGAGAGCTAGGATGTGGCATGAGAAGGCTTTGACAACTAGGATTAAGGAAAATCCCAAGGTGTTCCACATATATGTGAAGAACAGGAGGATGACTAGAGTGAGGGTAGGACCGATCAGGGATAAGAGGAACTATGTGTCTGGAGCTGGAAGAGTTAGGGGAGGTCCTTAACGAATACTTTGCCTCAGAATTGACCGGTGAGAGGAATCTTGACGAATGTAAGGTCAGCATAGAACTGGCAAGTATACTGAAACATTGGAAGTTAAGAAAGAGGATGTGCTGGAACTTCTGAAAAGCATTTGGATAGGTAAGTCCTCGGGGCTGGACAAGATAGGTTACTATGGGAAGTGAGGGAAAGGATTGCTGCACCTTTGACAGTGATCTTTTTGTCCTCACGCGCTCAGTAGTAATGCTGAAGCAGTGGAGGGTGGCAAATGATAGTCCGTTGTTCACAAAAGGTAATAGGGATAATCCTGGAATTGTAGACCAATGAGTCTAGTGTCAATGGTGGGTAAACTATTGGAGAGGATCCTTAGAGGCAGGATTTACGAGTATTTGGAGAAGATCATCTAGATAGGGACAGTCATTGTGACTTTGTATGGAGCAGGTCAGGTCTGGTGAGCCTAACAGAATTCTTTGAAGAAGTGACAAATGTATCAATGAAGGCAGAGCAGAAGGTGTGGTGTATATTGATTTTAGTAAGGCATTTGACAAGGGTTCCTCAAGGTAGGCTCACTCAAAGTCAGGAGGGATGGAATCCAGGGAAACTTGGATGTGTGAATTTCCTCGCCCAAAGAAAGGGAAGGGTGGTTGAAAATGGAGCAGGTTCTTCCTTGAGGATGGTGACCAGTGGTGTTCCATAGGAATCTGTTCTGGGATGCCTGCTCTTTGTTATTTATTATTTTTTTTATATAAGTGACTTGGATAAGAAAGCAGAAGGCTGGGTCAGTAAGTCTGCAGATGACATGAAGATTGGGTGGAGTTGTGGAAAGTACAAAGTTGTCGTAGGTTACAATGGGACATTGATAGGATGCATAGTTGGATGGAGAAGTGGCAGCTGGAGTTCAATTTGGAAAGGTATGAGGTGATTCACTTTAGAAGGTCAAACATGAAGGCAGAATACAGGGTTAATGGCAGGTTTCTTAGCAGAGTGGAGGAACAGAGATCTTGGGGTCCACGTCCACAGATCCCTCAAAGTTGCCCTGCATGTTGTTGAGGTTGTCAAGAAGGCATATGGTGTGTTGGCCTTCAGTCGTTGGGGGACTGAGTTCAAGAGCTGTGAGGTAATGTTGCAGCTTTATAAAACCTTGGTTAGACCACACTTGGAGTATTGTGTTTATTTCTGGTTGTCTCCTTGTAAGAAGGATGTGGAAGCTTTAGAGGGTGCAGAAGAGATTTACCAGAATGCTGCCCAGATTAGAGAGCACGTTTTATGAGGAAAGGTTGAGTGAGCTAGACTTCTGTCTATGGAGTGAAGGAAAATGGGAGGTGACGTGATAGAGGTGTATAAGATAATAAGAGACATGGATCAAGTAAGTAATTTTTCCCAGGGCAGAAATAGTTTTTACGAAGGGGACATAACTTTAAGGTGATTAGAGGAATGTATAGGGATGTCAGAGGCAGTTTTTACAGTGTTGGTGTGTGGAACGCCCTGCCAGGGTGGTGGTAGAGGCAGATACATTAGGGACATTTAACTCTTGGATCGGCAAATGGATCAAAGAAAAATGCAGAGCTATGTGGAAAGGAAGGGTTAGAACGATCTTGGATTAGGCTGAAGGGTCAACACAGCACTGTGAACCAAAGGCCTTGTACTGTTCTGGATCCTGTCTCTCATAAGTTTCACACAACTGATGTGAGACTTGCCATCCTGTCGTTTGTCCTTGCAGCCCTTCTTAAATAAAGTTACAGCATTAGCCCCCCCCCTGCCCCCCCCATCTCCTAGAACCTCACCCATGGCTAAAAATGATGCAAATATCTCAGCAGATTCTTCCACGGCCTCCCACAATGTCCCAGGATGCGAATTATCACACTCTAAGGATTTCTCCACCTTAATACACTTTAACACCACCAGCATCTCCTCTGTTGTAATGTGGATATGTTCTAGTACGTCACCAGTCAATCCCCTTAATTCTGTATCTTTCATGACGAGTACCTAATGCAGATGGAAAAATAGGCTCATTGTGGCTCCACACAAAGATTTCTACATTCACTTTTAAGGGGACCTATTCTTTAATTAAACTTTTACTCTTAATTTGCTTGTAGAATCTCTTAGGAATTTTCTTAACCTTGCCAACCAGATCCATTTGCCTTTTTGCCCTCCTACTTCCCAAGGTGAACACCAACATCTCTTGTACTCCTCAAAGGATTCACTTCAACCCAGCTGCCTATTCCTGTCACGAGCCTCATCCTTTTATCTGACCAATGCCTCAATATCCCCTGTCAACCAAGTTCCCCAATCTTGCTGGCCTTGCTCTTTACTCTAGCAAGAACATAATGACCCAATTCTCCCTGTCTTACTTTTAAAGCCTCCCACTTGCTAGATGTCCCTTTACCCACAAACTGCCTCTCCCAATCAACTTTTACAAGTTCCTGACTAATGCCATCCTATCTTTTTCCTTGACTATTTTAAAACTAATAGAATGCCCGGCTTCATTGTCCAACAGGAGGTCCAGTGTTGCCCTCTATTTAGTCTGCCATCGACACAATATTTGAAAATAAAAATTTCCTGGCCACATTTAATGAATTCTATCCACTCTAAGCAGTTTACAGTATGTCAGTCCCAAACAATATGAGAGAAATTTAAATCACTTACTAGTACAAATCTTATTATCACAACTATCTGCAAACTCCCTACACTTGTTTATCTAAATCCTGCTGACAACTGGGCTGCCCATAATACAATCCAAGGAAAGTAATCATCCTGTTCTTTTATCTCCTCGAGTGGGAGGTGCAGTGATGAGTGAGCACAGCCATCTGGGTAGATACTACTGAATAGGCTGGAGCAGTGAGTCAGTCACACAGTGTGGCAGGGGCAGCAACGTGAGACCTGTACACAGTGGCATGGGACAGGAGTAAGGGAGCACCGCGCTGTGGCAGGGGAATACTAGGGGAGCATAACACTGGGAAGGGCAGTAGTGAGGGAGCTCTGCACTGTGGTAGAGAGCTCCACACCATGGGAGGGGCAGTACTGAGGGAGTTCCACACTGTAGAAGGGGCAGTATCAAGGGAGCACTGCAATGTGGTGTTTCTGGGGATTGTAGAGGGCCTGCTGTCCAGTTGACTCTTGTACTTAATAGCAAATTATCCCATTTTCTGACGTCCTGCCAACACTTTTGCCTGTCTTCGCTAACCATTTGCCCACTTTAGGACTTCCATGTCTGTTTATGTACTTGTTTAAATGACTCCTAAATGTAGTGATTATATCTAATTGCATCACCTCCTCTGGCAATGCGTTCAGGTATCAACCACTCTGTTTTAAAAAAAAATCCTTTCAGTCAGTCTCTTTAAAGCAGCTCCCTCTTGTCTTCCACCTATGCCCTCAAGTGCAGCCTAACCAGTATTTGGTAAGTCACACCATAATGTCCCGACATTTATAATCTATGCCTTGACTGATGAGGCAAATGGGCTAGTTGCCTTCTTCATCACTACCATTTTCTGGAACTGTGGACCTTAACCCCAAAGCTCCTTGTCCATGAACATTCCTCAGTGCCCTACCATTTAACTGTACACTTGGTCTCCCAAACCGCATGGCCTTGCACGAATCCCACCTGCCAGTACTTCCGAAGTCTTTACGTCTGATCTACAGTATATCCTGCTGTAGCCTAAGACAGCCATCCTCCCCATCCTCACCATCCACACCACCAGCTTCTGTGTGGAGCTCATCACACCTACATTTATGTTCACATTATGGGCTGGGCTACAAAATGGGGATGTGTTTCTGCTGGGGGCACAGTTCACATAAAACTGTGAACAACCACAGGCAACTTGGATCAAGGGAAATACCTTCGACCGGATATCATTTGTGTATGTGAGGGATGTGCTGAGGGAGGGAATTGGATCTCATTTGCTCTATACACACATCAATCCTGCAGTCCAAATCAATAGACAACAATATGATAGAGACCTCTCCATCATTTGGTCTGTACACCACTATCCCCTGCCTGCTCATGTGCTTGTCTATCTGTCTCTTCAGACTGCTAACATTTCTGCTTCTACCAACTCCCTAAACACTGTATCCAGGAAACTAGCATTCTTTGTGTGGGGGGAAGAAAACTTGCTTTATAAATCTCCTTTAAACTTGCACCCTCCCACCTGAAACCAACGCCCTCCAGTATTTGACATCTCCATCCTGGGGGAAAAGACTCTATCTACCCTGTTGATGTCACTCATAATTTATGTACTTGTTTTCCAAGAAAACAATCTATGTCTGTCCAACCTGTTACAGTGAATCCTAGCAGCAGCATAATGAACCTCAACAAAGCTTTCACTCCCTCTTGTAATACAGTGACCAGAACTACACACAGTACTCCAAAAGTGGCCGGACCAAAGTTTTATGCTAGTGAAACTTTATTTGCCAACTTTTAACCTTGAGCATGGTATAGGCCATCTTTACCACCCTATCACTTGTGTTGCCACTTTGAGGGAGCTATGAACATGAACCCCAAGTTCCTCTGTACATCAATGCTCTAAGGCTCCTGTCATTTACTCTATACTTTCCTTTCACATTTGGCCTCCACAAATGCATCACCTTGCCTTGTCTGGATTAAACTGTCTCCCATTTTCCTGCTCATATTTCCAACTGATCTATATCCTGTTGAATCCTTTGACAACTTCCTCAGTATCCATAACTCCGCCAATTTTCATGTTATCTACAAACTTACTGATCTGGTAACTTGCGTTTTCATCCAAATCATTAATATATATCACAAACTGGGACCCTGGCACTGATCCTTCTAGAACGTCACTGGTCATAGACGTGCAGGCAGGAAAACTGCCCTCCATCACTACCCTCTGTCTCCTTTGACCAAACCAATTTTGGATCCAATTTATCAACGTATCATGGATCCCATGTGACAAATTCTTCTGGACCAGCCTACTGTGAGGGAATTTGTCAAATGTTTTACTGAAGTGCACGTAGAGAACATTCACCTCCCTAACCTTGTCAATCATTTTCACCGCGACCTTTTTATTAAAAAAACTGAATCATACTCATGAGGCAGAACTGTTCCTGCACAAAGCCAAGCTGACTGTCCCAAATAAGTCCATCATTTTCCAAATGTAAGCAAGTTCTGTTCCTAGGAATCTTCTGCAGTAATTTAACTACAATTGGTGTAAAGTTAATCAGTCATTAATTCTCCTGTTGCCCTTCTTAAACAATGGAACAATATGGGCTCTTCTCCAGTCTTCTAGCACCGTGCTTAAAGATGATACATAAATCTCTCTAAGTTCCAGCAATCTCCTGCTTTGCTTTCCTCAGTATCTGAATGAGGAAGTGGAGGGATGGGTTAGTAAATTTGCTGATGACACAGAGGTTCAGGGTATTGTGGATAGTGTGGAGGGCTGTCAGAGGTCACAGCAGGACATTGATAGGATGCAAAACTGGGCTGAGAAGTGGCAGATGCAGGTCAACCCAGATAAGTATGACGTGATTCATTTTGGTAGGTCAAATATGATGGCAGAATATAACATTAATGGTAAGACTCTTGGCAGTGTGGAGTAACAGAGGGATCTTGGGGTCCAAATCCATAGGACACTCAAAGCTGCTGTGCAGGTTGACTCTGTAGTTAAGAAGGCATATGGTGCATTGGCCTTCATCAATCGTGGGATTGAGTTTAAGAGCCGAGAGATAATGTTGCAGCTATATAGGACCCTGGTCAGATCCCACTTGGAGTACTGCGCTCAGTTCTGATCGCCTCACCACAGGAAGGATGTAGAAACCATAGAAAGGGTGCAGAGGAGATTTACCAAGGATGTTGCCTGGATTGGGGAGAATGCCTTATGAGAATAGGTTGAGTGAACTTGGCCTTTTCTCCTTGGAGAGATGGAGGATAAGAGGTGACCTGATAGAGGTGTATAAGATGATGAGAGGCATTGATTGTGTGGATAGTCAGAGGCTTTTTCTCAGGGCTGAAATGGCTGAGAGGGCATAGTTTTAAGGTGCTTGGAAGTAGGTACAGAGGGGATGTCAGGGGTAAGTTTTTTACGCAGAGAGTGGCGAGTGCGTGGAATGGGCTGCTGGCAACAGTGATGGAGGCGGATACGATAGGGTCTTTTAAGAGATTCCTGGATAGGTGCATGGAGCTTAGAAAAATAGAAGGCTATGGGTAACCCTAGGTAATTTCTAAGGTAAGGATGTGTTCAGCACAGATTTGTAGGCCGAAGGGCCTGTATTGTGTTGTAGGTTTTCTGTCTCTATCTTAGGATAGATCCCATTAGGCCATGGAGGCTTAATGTTTTTCAAGACCCCAACACCACCACCTCCTAAATAACAGTAAACACCCCCCTAAACTCACCATCATCCATGTCCTTTTCCTCAGTGATTAAGGACTTTGCACAATTTCCTCTGGCTGCAGCATAACTTCTTTCCTTGTTTTTTTGCATGCATCTACCCTTTCCCTAGCTAACCTGTTTTAAAATGCTTTGGACTTCTCTGTAATTCCAGTAGCCAAGGACATTGTGATCCCTTTTAGCCCTCCTAATTTCTTGTTTATATTCTTTCTTGCTTCCTTCATTGGAAAAGATTTCTCCTAAATCTCCATCCTTAATTGGACAAGAGCTGTGTCACAAACCTTATTTGTGCTTCATTTTCCTTTGTACTTGTCATGTACTCTAATGACCTGGCCTTTAAAGGACTCCCAGGGTCAGATATGGTTTTTACCCCGAAACAGCTGCTCCTAATCCATTCTCTCCAGCTCCTGCCTAATACTGTGTTAATTAGACTACCCCCAATTTAGCACTTTCTCCCAAGGTCTAGTCTTAACCAAATCCATGACTATCTTAAAACTTATGGAATTATAGTCCAAAATGCCCGCCCGCTGAGACTCTGATCACCTAGGCCGGCTCGTTCCCCAGGTCACGTATTGCTCCTTCCCTGAATAGACTATCTACACATTGTTTCAAGAAACTATTGAGGAGGACTTGACCAACTTTGCTCTGTTTAAGCCCTGGCACTAAGGGAGCTGTAGTCAATATTAAGTGTTGAACCGCCCCCTTGTTGATTTTCTATCTTTTGATGATCTGCCTGCATATCTGTTCCTTCTAGCTTTTATGAGGCCTACAGTATAGTCCCATAATGATTGCACCCTTCTTATTCCTGAACTGCAGTCTCACTTGGTTGGCCCTCTAAGATGTCCTTTCTCAGCAGAGCAGTGACATTCTCCCCGATCAGTATTGCCACTCTCCCACTCTATCGCATCTAAAACATCAATGTCCTGTACTGCTCGGCTGCCAGTCCTACCTGCTCTCAACCTACTCTCCATAATGGCTGCAACTTACATTCCATGTATTAACCATCTGCATTGCCTATCACTAAAGTAAATACACATCAGATCAACATTCCTGCCATTCATTGTCTGCCCCTGCCTTTGGACTCACTTGACTTAACCTCTAACTTCTCAATTGCCCCACCTGTTGACCAATTGCCCCAGTTCCGAACCCTCTGCCACACTGAGTAGCAGTAGCAAACCCACCTGCGAGAATATCGGTGCCACTCCTGTTCGGGTATAACCCGCTTTGGGCCTGGAAGATATCCCAATGTTCCGGACAGCTGAAGCTCTCTCCCCTGCACCAGTTCCTTGCCACTGTGCTATTTTCTTACTACTTGCCTCACTGGCACATGACACGGGGAATAATCCTGAGATGATCACCCTAGAAGTACGTTCTGTTTTTCTTAAACTTTCTACCTGACTCCCTCACCTCCCTTTCAGCTGATGTTGTTAGTACCAGTATGGACCGTGATCTCTGGCTGCTCACTCTCCCCCCTCAGGATGCCCTGTTCCCACTCAAACATTTCTGACCATGTCACAAGGGAGGTAACACAAAATCCTGGGGTCACGGAAACTGTGCCCCTGACTGTAGGATCCACCTTCACTATTGCTTGCCTAGTCTTTGACTTGCCCTCCTGTGCAACAGAGCCACTGGTTTGGCCTGAGGAGCAATTGGTATCCAAAACAGTATCCTTGTTGGAGAGGAGAGTTATCTGCCTGTCCCTCCTGGCGGTCACTCACCTAGCTAGTTGAACATCTGGTTTGACCACTTCCCTGAAACTCCTGTCAATGATACCCCTGCCCCCCCACCCCCATACACTCCTCACTGAGTTCAGCTACTGATCCACGTGGTCTGAGTGGAGCTGCAACTGGACATACGTCCTGTAGACATAGCTCTCAGGGACACTCGGTCTCCCACCGCAGGAACTTGCCACTCCACTGACTGCCATTGCAACCCTGTGCCCAATCCATTGCGGAAGACATGGGCATAAGAGTGTTGGGCAGTGGGAGCACCCAGATCAAAGCCTTCCTGTACATGGACGAGGTCATTGTCTTCTGCTGGAGGCAGAACAATCAGCATCTGCCACCAGTTCACTCCGGTGTCAGGGGCCAGAGTGAATCGCAGGAAGAGTAAAGCCATGCTCTTCAGCAACTGGACCCATGGGTCCATCACCAGGTCTGACTACCTGAGTGCTCTGGTCAGCAGGTTCAGAAGCCTCGAGGCATGTCACAGAAATGGGTGCAGCGACTGGGGAAGGTCAAAAGGAAACCGGGGTGGTGAGAGTGGTGCTGCCTCTCGATGGGAAGGAATGAACCTGGTCATCAGGTGCCAGGTGCTCTCGGTGTTGCCCGGCTTGGCATGGATGCTGCCCTATATTCTGTTCATCCACCTTGGCTGTCAAGCAACCAATCTACCATGGAACGTGTCCAACAGGTGAAGATTGATATCCCCAGAGACTGGGGGCGGGGGAGTCTAACAAATTCATCCTCATCCTGATCAGCACCTTTTGTGTGGAACTGCAAGCCATGCGTAGACACGGGCACACGTCTCTCTACCTGCTGAGGTTGTACCTGTCCTGGTGTAATGGACGATAGGTCTGGCCTTGTTGGCACACAGTGGTCCACTCAGATCGGTATTACCACACGACATCCTTGAGGAAAGGTTCCTTCAGGAAAACACCTTCGAGCACAAGTACATCAGGCAGGGGTGAGCACAGAGCAGATACCATACCACAGGAGGAGGACACAATAGATTTTGTGGTAGAGTTCCCTGAGCACATTGTTAAAGCTCATCTCTAGACCTCAGCCGCAAGCACCACGGCCTCACTTGGCTAGTGGTGAGTGTGGTCCCCTCTCTCGGATCCTTCCTGTATGGTCAGTCTCACTCCTGACGCATAGCTGCCTGGAGGATGAGACAACCACCTGCCAGCTTTGCATTTGCACAGAGGCTCTGAAAAAGAATGCAGGGTCCTCATCAAATAAAGCAGAGTCCTCTCTGATGTATGGAGTGTTCCCAGGGTCACCGACTGAGTGCTGCTGGAAGATATTCAACTCAGTGAAAAATGCTCTTTGGCTTGCCCAAAACTTGTTGGAGTTCCTGTACAAAGACATGTCTGCAGAGAAATGCCATTGACTGGAGAGTCCAGGCTGTGAAAACGAGTGCTGAGAGATGTACAGATTCGGTGCAGTCGATTGCCAAGACTCGAGGAGTGCAGCCTGTCTGTGGTCCTTCCTCCGTGTGTAAACACCAGAAGGCACATTGTGCATAAGCAGCACTGGTGCTTTGAGAACAGAACCTAGAACAGTATGGCCCTTTGGTCCATGATGTTCTGCTGACCTTTTAACCTGCTCCAAGATCAGTCAAACCCATTCCTCCCACATAGCCCTCCATCCATGTGCCCAAGAGTTTCTTAACTGTTCCTAATGTGTCTGCCTCTACTACCACCCTGACTCCCATGTTCCCACCACTGTCTGTGTTTAAAAGAAAACCTAGCTCTGACATCCTGCCCAGGCTTTCCTCCAATCACCTTAAAATTATTAGCCATTTCCATCCTGGGAAAAAGGCCCGGGTGTCTACTCTATCACTGCCTCTCACCTTATACACTTCTACCAAGTCACCTCTCATCCTCCTTGGCTCCAAACAGACAAGCCTTAGCTTGCTCAATGCTTCCTGTAAGCATGCTCTCTAAAAGAATGCATTAGTTTGACACTGCGGACACAGACCTGACAATCTCATGGATGTAAAGACTGGATGACAGTACAAACGTGCAGGCTGGGTGACACTGTGGAGCTCTGGGCTGGGCGGCAGTACAGACGTCAAGAAAGGTGTTTTGTATTTCCTGTAGATGAACAAGCAGCACTGTTCCATGGGACTGTCACCGTGCCCTCTCTCCCATCACTTTAGTGTTGGTGCTCCATCTGGCCAGCTGTGTTCTCACCTGCTCTTGTCTCTTTGTTTAGCAGTGAAAAGCTGTCATGCAGAATATCCACGATAGCCTGTGCCTGTGACCTGAAGTACCACAGTATATCTCGCATTGGAGAGAGCCAGCAGAACGACATCACCACTGAGGTAAGCAGAGGGGCACGAGCTAAGTGGGAGCTCTGTAATGGAGCCAGTTGTCAGCGGGATGAGGACATGTACCTGGGGAGAAATAATCTGCTGGGGTACAGGGCTGGTCCGTCAAGATCAGACTCCACTCTCAATGCACCAGAACAGACAACAGTTGAGAGAAGGAACAACGCGTTGAAAGATTTACCACACACGTTGGTGGTGCGGTGGCACAGCTGATAGAAGTGCTGCTTCACAGCACCAGAGACATGGGTTCAATCCTGACTTCAGACACTGTCTACGTGGAGACAGTGGAAGTACACATTCTGCCTGAGACCATGTGCATTTCCTCCTGGTGAGCCGGTCTCCTCCTACATCCCAAAGATGTGCAAGGCAGTAGGTTAACCAGCCACTGTAAACTGCAAACTGCCCGTAGAGTGCAGGTGAAGGATAGAAACTTGGGGGTGGGGTGGTGGGGGCTGATGAGAATGTGAAGAGAATAAAATGAGATTGGTGTAAATGGGTGGTTGGACACGGATTTGGAGGGCAGAGCATGACTATGATTGTGATTCTTTCACTGAACAACAGAGAGGCTTGCATCATAATGATGGAAGTTGTAGACCTGTGTGCACCAAGTCCATAATCAAATGCCAGAGAAATGTGGATGTTGGAGATTTTGATACAAACTGGGACACTGTCAGTGGGAAAGGTACTGGGGGCATAGAATTGCAAACCAGTCTGCCGTATGGGAATCATAATCAGGTTATCGTCACTGACAGACCGTACTGTATGGTGCCAAGTTTGCTGTTTTGCAGAGCAACACTGCGATACATAAAAATCACTATAAGTTACAAAAAAAAAGTGCAAAAGAGGAATAGTGTTCATGGGTTCATTGTCCACTCAGAAATCTGATGGTGAAGGGAAGAAGCTGTTCCTGAAACACTGAGCGTGCGTCCTCAAGCTCCTGTACCTCCTCTCCTACAGTAGCAGTGGGAGGAGACGATGTCCCAGAAGGTGAGGGTCCTTAATGATGAGTGTCGCCTACGTTATGAAGATGTCCTCGATGGTGGGGAGGGTTGTGCCTGTGAGGGGCCGGCAGAGTCCGCCACCCTCTGCGGCCTCTTTCAATCCTACGTATTGGAGGCTCCACACCAGACGGTGATGTGGCCAGTCACAATGCTCTCCACAGTACGTCTGCAGAAACTTGATAGGTGTAATTGCAGATTTAATTTTAGGGATTGCGGGTGGAAAGGAAAATGAGAATCGGCCACAGGGCACTGTGGTGGAGGTGATAATCAGACATAGCATAAGGAAGCAAGGGTTTGTCAGTGAGGTGATGTCTTCCTTTATCAGCTGGAATACCGAAACAGGGGAGGGAAGCTACAACTGCCCAGTACATAGCATTGGCCACATCTTGAGTAGAGTGGATGGTTCCAGTCACCACATTTCTGGGAAGATACGATTGTCCATTTCTTCTGCACTCGCTCCTGTACAATATTAAAAGTAGGAGGAACAAAAAACAAACTCTGGCCAGGCAGCATCTGTAGGACTAGAGGGTCAATCAAAAACCTGCATCCGGACTGTGAGTGTAGAGGGGAGAGAGTCTGTTTATAAAGGGGGGAGGAGGGGAAGTAGGAGCTGGAAGGGATATGTGGGTCCACATGAGGAGGAATGATGGGCGCATTGGACCAGGTGGGGCATAACAATTATAAACCAATGGAAAAGACCCAGGGCACAGGGGTTTGGGTGACGGGCAAATGGGACCAGTGGGGGGAAGGTAACAGCTGTAGGTAACACCAAGGGGGAGGGTGGAAAGGTGAACAGAGAGGGCAAGAGATCCTGGGTGGGCTGGTGGGAATAGGAATGGTTCACGGGGATGTGGGTTACTTGAAATGGGAAGATTCCATGTTTATAACCCAAGTGGAGTACAAGGTGCTGTTCATTCCATTGGACTGCAACTCAAAGGCATTGTCCTCACTGGGAAAATGTCGGCATGGTGGAGCTGTGGAGACCCCGGGCTGAGTTACTAGGAAAGGCCCACTTTACCTCAGCAGCAGGTCAGGCACATGGAGCAGAGATTTAAAGTGACTGGTAGAAGGATTAGATGGGGGATGAAGGTGATGGGATTTGGAATTGGCTGTGTCGGACACAGAAAGCCTCACCATGTTTAAGCAGTAGTATCAGAGGAGCAGTGATCTGCAGGGCAAAGGACCCAGTACTGGGTGGGAGCTCCACTCACACCAGCTCATTTAAATTAATCATGAGTAGTCTCCTGTGTGGGGAATAGAAAAGAACAAACTTACATTTGCCCCTCATGAGCTGTGCCAAGAGTCTGCCTGACCAATGAACCATTGTAACATGGGTTATGTGCATGGGCAGAATGCACAGACAACATTGACGTGAGCTGTTGAACTGATGTCAGTCTGCAGAGACTTCAGGACGAGGGGAATCAGCCCACCTATGTGTTCTACTGAAGCAATGGGACAAGCCGGTTAACTCCCTGAGCTGGGCTGTCAGCTACTCGGACCAAGGCACCACCTCTGCAGCGGTGACCACAGCGCCAACCTGCGGGTCTGCTTTAGCAGTGATTGCAGTTTGCCCAGGGCTTTGACCCAAGGAGCTGACTATGAGCTGGCTCATTCCAAGGCTGATGAATCCCAGACCTGTGCTGCTGGTAAAAGTTTAGCTTTGACTTTGCGCTGTCCCTGACGATGGGCTGTGAAGATCAAAGTATGCAAATGCTCCCAAATACTACTTGAGATGAATATTTTTGCAAGAATTTACAGGAAAATAAAAAAATATAATAGAATTTATGAAAATTTATACATGAACGAAGGCTGGCAAGTTAGTGTACAAAAGAAGACGAAGGTGTTTCTGATTGTGATTGGCCTCCCTTTCCTCTCTGTAGGTGTAAGGCTGACGAGGAGAGGCTGCACACTGCGCAGGTTGCCGGCGGCTCTGCAACGCTATTGTATTTGTTTGTGAAAGGCACCAGTTGTCGGGCGGAGACGGAGGATTAGGAGGTTTTAGAGCCTTCTCCGACGGCTGATCCTTGGAGACTGCAACAACTGCCCCTGTCACCGAGCGCTGGGCACGCTGACTCCTCCTTGTGAAGAACAAGGAGCTGAGAGTGGACTTTCCTGAGGTAGCAACTGGCAGTGAGCTGGAGATTAACAACAGACTACGTCTCATTCACTGTCTGAGCACTTCCCTGTGACTACACAGGCAGAGAACGGTCTGGAGAGAAGATGGGACAGACTCTAATGTACAGACTGAGCAGATTCCTTCAAATCACTGGCAAATGAGCAGCAAGACAATCAATATTTTTTTAAGGTTGGTATTTCATAATTAATTTAAATGTAAAGCACTGAACTTTATACTTTTATAAAATTATTTTGTATATAATGTATATTTATAAATGTCTTGATGTGTGTAAAAGAAACAATTAGTTCACCAATGGTTTTAATTTCAATGGCAAAGTTTGAATTTATTTTTTTCAAACAATGAAATAATTCCTGCTACATTACTAGTTGTTGTCTTCAATCTGCACATAAGTCTTGCAACATTTGGTAGTTTGTTCTGGGAAGGAACCTGTTTCACATTCCTGCCTTTGCTCAGCACCAAGTGGAAGGGCAGATGCAAAGGGAGCAGAGGGTCTGACCCACACCTCTTCAGGGCTGAATCATCACATTATCCTGAGATTCTTTCCCACTCTCTACAAGCCCAGCTGAAATATTCCCACACACAAAGTATGTCTGCAGATGTGAAAGATTCTGCAGAAGCTGGAAATCCTGAGCAAGGCACAAAATGATGATGAAAGGTTTCAGGCCAAAGTGGCAACTATTATTTTACTTCTCAGCCCAGCATTTTGTGTATGTTGTTCAAAGATGTCCGGGGCCTGCCCACTGTTGTCCAGCCCTGGAGTGTGTGGCAGGACTGTTATAAATAGAAACAGCTTAACTCAAAAGATCAGGTTGGTGCTGGCTCCCAAGAGAAGGAATTTGTAGACTGCATACAAGATGGCTTTTTAGAGCAGCTTGTCACTGAGCCCACTAGGGAAAAAAGCAATTCCGGATCGAGTGTTGAGTAATAAACTGGATTAGGAGGCAGTGATCATAATATGTTAGAATTTGAGGGGGAGAGGTTAATATCAGATATGCCAGTATTACAGTGGAGTAAAGAGAATTTAGAGGGATGAGAAAGTAGCTGGTCAGAGTTGATTAGAGTGAGACACCAGCAGGAATAATGGCAGAGCAGCATTGACTGTGGTTTCTGGGAGAAATCCTAAAGGTGCATGATAGATTCATCCCAAAGAAGGATTCTAAAGGGAGGATGAGGCAACTCTGCCTGACAAGGAACGTCAAAGCAGCATAAAAGTAAAAGTGAGGGCAGGAAGCAAAGAGTAAATAACAAGCAAAGGGAGCCTTTTCTGACTGGCTGCTGGTGGCTAGTGGTGTTCCACAGGGGTCTGTGTTGGGACTGTTTTTTTAATATGTTGTATGTCAGTGTTTGGATGATGGAACTGATGGCTTTCTGGCCAAGTTTACAGATGATATGAAGATAGGTGGAGGGACATGTAGTTTTGAGGCTACAGAAAGACAGATTAGGAGAATGGGCAAAGGAATGGCAGATGTGATACAGTGTCTGGAAGTGTCTGGTCATACACTTTGACAGAAGGAACAAAAGTGTAGACTATTTTCTGAATGGGGAGAAAATTCAAAAATCTGAGGTGCAAAGGAAAGTCCTTGCGCAGGATTCCCTGAAAGTTAATTTGCAGGTTGGGCTGGTGGTGAGTAAGGTAAATGCAATGTTAGCATTCATTTCGAGGGGACTCAAATATAAAAACAAGGATGTAATGCTGAGGCTTTATAAAGCATTGGGGAGGCCTCACTTAGAGTATTGTGAGCAGTTTTGGGTCCTTATTGTGGGCATTTGATGAATGTGGGCCTGTACTCAATGAAATTTAGAAGAATGGGTGGGGTGGGGGTTGGGGGGATGTTGAAAGCCTGGAAAGAGTGGATGTGGAGAGGATGTTCCTTATAGTGGAGAAATCTAGGATCAGAAGGGCATCCATTTAGAATGGAAATGAGGAGGAATTTCTTTAGTCAGTGGGTGGGGTGTCTGTAGAATTCACTGTCACAGGTCATGTCACTGGGTGTATTTAAGGAGAAGGTTGATGAATTCTTGACAAGTCAGGGTGTGAAAGGTTACAGGGAGAAGGCAGGAGAATGAGTTTGAGAGGGAAATGGATCAGCCATGATGAAATGGCAGAGCGCTCAATGAGTCGAACGGCCTAGTTCTGTTCCCAGATCTTATGTCTAATATCAAAACAGTTAGTAAGCAGAGAAAGGATTGGGAAACTGTTAAAAACCAACAGAAGGTAATTAAGAAAAGTAATAAGGAGAGAAAAGATGAAATATGAAGGTAAGCAAGCCAATAATATAAAAGTGCATACCAAAATCTTTTTTTTCCTGTATATATGAAGAGTAAAACAGAGGCGAGAGTGGCTAACAGACTGCTGAAGAGTTAGTTATGGGGATCAAAGAAATGGTGTATGAGAATAAATATCTCGTGCCAGTCTTCATTGTAGAAGACAGCAGCAGTATACCAGGAATTGGAGCGTCAAGGGGCAGAAGTGAGTGTCGTTGAAGGTGACCAGATGGATTGCACCCAGCATTCTGACAGAGGCAGTTGAAGAGATTGTGGAGGCATTAGTAATGATCTTTCAAGAATCACTAGGTTCTGGTATGGCTCCGGAGGACTGGAAAGTTGCATATGTCACTCCACTCTGTAAGAAAGGAGAGAGGCAGAAGAAAGGAAATCATAGACCAGTTAGCCTGACTTCAGCAGTTGGTAAAATGTTGGAGTCCGTTATTAAGGATGAGGTTTCAGGGTAATTGGAGGCACATGATAAAATAGGCCAAATTCTGCATGGTTTCCTCAAGGGAAAAGAATTACCTGCTAAATTTATTGGAGTTCTTTGAGAAAATTACAAGCAGAATAGATTAAGGAGAATTGGTTGATGTTGGTTACTTGGATTTTCTGAAGGCCTTTGACAAGGTGCCACACATTAGGCTGCTAAACAAGGTAAGAACCCATAGCAAAGACACCAGCATGGATAGAGCATTGGCTGGCTTTCTCTGATTGGCTGCCAGTGACGCAGTGTTCTGCAGCCGTTGGTGATGGGGCCACTTCTTTTCACGCTAGATGTCAAAAACTTGGAGGACAGGACTTAAGGCCGAGCTTGTGGATGATACAAGGACAGGCGGAGGAGCAGGTACTGCTGAGGAAGCAGGGAGTCTGCAGAAGGACTTGGACAGATTAGGAGAATAAAGTGTAGAGAAGTGTGTGGTCACGCACTTTGGTAGAATGAATAAAGGCAGAGACTGTTTTCCAAATGGGGAGGAAATTCAAAAATCTGAAGTACAAAGGGACGTGAGAGACCTTGTGCAGGACTCTCTAAAGGTTAGCTTGCAAGTTGAGAAGGAAAATGCAACGTTAACATTTATTTTGAGAGGACTACAATATAAAAACACGGGTGTAATGCTGAAGCTTTATAAAGCACTGGTCAGACTGCACCACAAGTATTGTGAGTGCTTTTGGACCCATTATATATGAAAAAATGTGCTGGCATTGGAGAAGGTCCATAATGGATTCACGGGAATGAAAGTGTTAACGTATGAAGAGTGTTTGATAGCTCTGGGCCTATATTCACTGGAGTTTAGAGCATTGGGGTGGGGGGGGGGTGCGGGTTCTTATTAAACCTAACAAGATATTGAAAGGCCCAGATAGTGTGCACGAGAAGAGAATGTTTCACACGGTGGGAGAGTCTGTAATGTGAAGGCACAGCCTCTGAGTAGAAGGATATCCCTGTAGAAGAGAGTTGAGGAGGAATTTCTTTAGCCGGAGGGTGAAGAGCTGTGGAGGTAGAGTCATTATATAAATTTAAAGCGGAGGTTGATAGTTTTTTGATTAGTCAGGGCATCAAAGGTCATGGAGAGAACGCTGGAGAATGGGATTGAGAGGATGGGCTAATGGTTTGCACATGATGGAATCGCAGAGCAACTCAATGGGTGCGTGGCCTAATTCAGCTCCTATGTCATATGTTCTAACCCTGGGAGAGTGTGATGGGATAGTATAGAGGGAGGTTCATTCTGTGTCTGACCCGTCTGCTGCCATGTAAGAAATTTCTCCCAAAGCTTAAGAAGTCCATTGACTCCTAAAGTCTGCTATGTGGTCTCACTATTCCTTATTCCATAACACACAAGAGCAGAATTAGGCCATAACACACACCACCTTCAACCCCCATCCGTTATGGGCTCCTCCCCCCTCGGACACACTGTCCTGACTCTCTGACCCATCTTCCTCAGGGTCCCATTCCCACTAGCCATTCCTGGTCTCCCCTCCCACATCCTAGTTTCAACTCTTGCCTCATTCAGTCTGCTGGCTGAGGCAATTGGAAGAGGATTTTGAAGCCAACCAGATCTACACAAATTAGGCCATTTCTAAAATCTGCAGAAGGCTAGGCGCAGTGGAGAAATTTAGAAGCAGATGGAGTAGTCTATATCTGCTCTGTTAGTCAACCAGAACTGGGCTGATCTTTCATCTGGGCTCCTCACTCTTGCTCCTTCCCTTTTTGCTTTAATATTCAAAGATCTAGGGGATGTACAAGAGCTGGTGAGACTGGTGGTGTTGCCAGGAGTGGGCAGTTCCATCGACCTGGGATAGAGAGGAACGTAATGACATCTTGGGCAGCCGAGACAAGGTGGACATGTAAGAGATGGGATTAAATATTAAGGGTGGCCGATTTAAGATGGGCAAATCCTTCCCCCAGTGCAGACTTTGGAACTGCTGGAGAACCAAATTCCATTGTGACCTTGGTGCTGTCTGTGTGGAGTTGTGTGACTATTGTATTTGATACTAAGGGAGAGTGCAGAGAACACCAGCACACCTGCATACAGGATATCTAACTGAACTTCACTGAACAGTATGTGAACTCCTCCCATGTGGGAGTAGCTAACTGACTGACACAGGAATGACACTATTAACTACCACTACATCACTTTACCCATAGCTCCTTACATTAAAAAGAATTGCCAACATTATAACTGACTTTCTCTTTGTTTCTAATGGCCTCTCTCGCTCTTCCTTTGTTTTCTTACTTTTTTTCTACCAATTCCTTTTATTTTTTTTTAAGAACAGTCTATTTTTGTGAAACGTTTCCAACATGAGAACTCTTTTTAAAAACCACTAAATCTAATGGAGGTCAGGATAGACTACCCAAACGCTCTGGTAAAGTGGGGGGATTATTCTGCCTTTTTAGTCACTTGCCCCAAGCTATTAGGCTATGGAGTATATCTCTGTGGTGGAACAGATAAATGACCCGATCTGGTATAAGTTCCTGGAATCGTTGGAGCAGATGGAGATCACAGGTGTATCCACCTCAGGTAAGTAGTCCTTGTCTATTGCTCTCTCTACCTTTCATAGACTTTGAAGTCACACAAGCCCATGCCTGTTCCAACTGATTTCACCTTGTGATGTTCCGATCACAAACTGATGTGGGGCAGTGCTGCTGGACCATTGTTCCTTTAGTGAACTAGTCTGAACCCCAAACAGCTTCACACTCCTGAGCGGCGACAGAGGTTTTGCTGTGTCTGAGAGCATGCATGCTCTTCGTTTTCTCATTTTTGTCTCAAAATGTCTCATTTTGTCTAAGTCCAGTAAGTGAGGTTGGAGAAGAGCCCATTGACAGCTCTGATAGACTGTAGCCATTCACAAGAGGTGAACAGCTAATGGTGCTTTGTAGGGGTCTTTTGTCATCAGCAGGAGATGCTTAACAGTTTGCACTGCTCTTTCCGCTTCTCCATTTGCCCTTGGGTACTGTGGACCGCCAGTCTGGTGTTTGAACTCATAGTCCCAAGCAAAGGCTTTGAATTCTGAGGAGCCGAACTGTGGATTGCTGTCTGACACAAGTGTCTCTGGTATTCCATGGTGAGTGAATACAGTTTCCAGGTGCTGTATAACTGCCGCTGAGGACGTAGAGGACAGCTTGGACACCTCAACAGGCCCTGAAGACTAATCCACAGCGAGAAGATATTTGTCTCTTTTCAACTTGAAGATGTCTATACCAGCAATTTGCCATGGAAAGTCTGGCAATTCTGTGGGACAGAGAGGCTCAGCATGATTTTTGTGCTGTTTTCTGCATATTTCACAATCTCCTAGCTGTGTGCTCAGATCAGGCCACCACACAAACTGCCTTGTTCTTGAGTAACATTTTTCAATGTCATGATGTCCTTGGTGGATTTAACTGATGATTTTGGTTGCATAGAAACAGGAATGACTAGTCTGGAGCCCTTTACCAGCAAACCATCCAGAAAGGTGAGTGTGTCTCTTTCAAGCCAGTGAGGTCTGAGGAGGCGGACAAGTGGCCTGTGGTCTGGTTCAAGTAGGAATTTAATGCCTATCAAGTAGCAGCTGAAGTGTTCAAGAGCCCAGATGGGATCCAGTGTCCCCTTTAGGAGTCAGTGTTGATACTTATGCCACTGGGTTCCATACACTACTGCAGTGTTGCATGAGTGCTCCCCCCAGGCTAAAGGAACAGGCATCTGCTGAGACCTTGTTGCTTTGTTCAGATCAAAGAATGCCAAGGAAGAGAGATAACCTCTGCTTTAAGTGATGAGAATGACTTCTCCTGTAGTGCATTCCAGCTCCAGACGTTTCTCTGAGAGAGGAGGTCGTGTAGTGGTTTTGTTTTTCTCTGCCAAATCTGGAACGGATTTTCCCAGCTGGTTTACCATGCCAAGGAAACTGATTCACAGGTCATTTCATGTTCTGAGCTCCTGCCAGTCTGTCTGAACCTGGCCGCGCTCTATCTGAAGATAGTTGGTGGCCTAAGAACTTCACTCCTACTTTGCAAATTCCCATTTCTTTTTGCTCAGGGTGATTCCAACCTGTTTCAGTTTCTCCAAGCAGCTTCCACTCTTTTGTCATGTCCTCACCTGAGCCTCTGAAGATGAGTATATCATCCATGTGGCAGATGACTCCTTCCAGTCCCTCCAAAATATCGTTCATCCTTATCTGAGGGTGTTCAGGGCTGATGAAATGCAAAAAGGGAGCCTCTTGAGGGCATAGATAGCACCCATATGGTGTGATAAATGTGTGAGCTTCTGTAACTCGGGAGCTAAACAGATCTGCCAGAACCTTGAGTTTGCATCTTGTTTGGTGAAGAACTTTGCTCCATCCAGAATACCCAATGTGTGCTCAACAGACAGCAGAATAAACTGCTTCTGCCTCACTGCATTATTCAACTTTGTTAGATCACCTTAGATCCTCACTCTGCCATCTGACTTGGGAACAGGAACAATGCCCCCACACCAGTCAATAGGTCCATTCACTCTACTTATGATGTCAAGTGCCTCCATTCTCTCAACCTCAGCTTTGATTTTGTTCACCAATGGTACTGGTATAGGTTTCGTTGTGGTCAGAGAGTAGGGTGTCACTCCTGGCTTCAGATGGATAAGGTACCCAGGCCTGTGAACAACTTCAGTTACTTCTCCTGCCACTGAACATTGTTTAGCAAAACCAACCTTGCATTGAGGTTCAGCTTCTCGATGGCATGTCATCCCAGTAGTGGTGAGAAGAGATTCTGATGAACGTAGACATCCTCTTTTAACTGTTTCTCATTTTTACGGATGGAAGTAGTAAACATTCTTCTTGTTTCCGTGCCCCATGAGCACTCACTTTGTTGGGTATAGTGTAATGGCTATTTTCTTCACCAGTTTTGTGATCAGACACTTGGAGACATCTGTGACATCTGCCCCAGTGTCCATTTTGAACATAACTGCCTCATTTTGCATCTGACCCATAGTACACCAGCCTTGTCTATGTGAATTGAGAGCCCCAAGGAAAACTCTCTCTGTCTGAATCATGGTCCTCTTTGACTCCTGAAGAACTGTTTTTGAGTGACACCAGCTTTTATAATGACCAACTCTATTGTATTGCTGGCATTTCACTTCTTTCACTGGACAGAGCTCTTTGACGTGGAATGGCGACTTGCCGCATCTCCTGCAGTTGGACATTTTACCTGCTCTTTGTTTCACTTGTCTTGTTTGAGCTGAGCTCTACTGTCTGCTCTGTCTGTGGTCTTTCTGACTGCACCCTGTTTGTACCTGTCTTTCTGTACAGCTTCTTGCTTTGCTCAGCAATATTTTTGTGCCTGAATTCTGCCTGTTGCTGACGAACATTCTCACTCTGCCTGACCATAGTAATAGCCTTCCCTAGTGAGATTCACCAGCCACAGTAATCTCTCTGACAATTTGCTGTCTAGTAGCCCAAAACAATCCTGTCTCCAATGAGCTCATCCCACAGATCTCCACATGCATGGTTGTCTGACAGGACATGGAATGCTGTGACTCAGTCATTTACACTTTCATCTGGATCCTGTTTTCTGGAGTTGAATTTTGCCCTCTCATACATCACATTTCCCTTTCCTGTGAAATATTCATTGAATTTGTCCTGCACTATTTTGTACTCCTTTTTCTGGGCATCTGTCAGTCCTAATTCACCCATGATGTCACCTGCTTTGTCTCCATTCAGTATATCAGCGTGCTTACCTGATGCTTTTTTGAAGACTGAGTGAGATGACTTGTAATCCTAAATCTCTCGAAGTGTCTGAGCCATCTCTCAAAGTCCTCTGGTTTAGAGAAATCAAATGCCTTGGGGGGCTTTATTAAGTAAATAAATGTAGGCACTGCAGATATTTGCTCCATTTTCCTGTTTGTTTACTTATTTATTATTTTATTTATTTGGACTACAAAAATCATCTTTTCTCTCCCTGACAGTTTGACTGCCTTCTCTGCTGTGTCTATGTCTCTGTGCACTTCCCCAGGCTAGTGGCCCAAAGAGTATTACAATGTATCCACCTTTGGGTGCAGCGTGAAGGCGTTGTCTGTCAACCCTGGCCAGTCCTTGGCCCATGCTCCATGATGCATACGGTTAGCAACTAGCATAAGCAGTTTAGGTTGATATTTTTCATAGATGTATGCAAATAAGAAACAACTAACTGTAATTTATTTCTTGTTGGGGCTCTCCTTTGGGCTGTAGCCCAAATTTATTGACGATCAACCATGTCTGACACCATGTTGTGTTTGAGCACACCCAGATGTCAGCGTGCAGGGTACTCATCTTAACTTTATTGATATCCCAGCCTGAACAATGTCAACTCCTCCCATGTGGGAGTGGCTAACTGAGTGACATAGGAATGACACTATTAACTACCACAACAACTAATAGCTCCCACTATTTTAGTTTCTTTCTACATCCTAAAGGTGTGCAGGTTACTTGGCCACACACAGCAGCAGAACTGGGCACTGCAAATGCTGGAAATATTCTGCAGATTGGGCAGCATGGGGGGGGTGGTGTTGGGAAGGAATCACGATTAACGTTTCAGTTCTGAGACTTTTGTCTAGTAAACCTCTAAGTGCAATGGATAATCAATGTTTTGGATTGAGAATTTTCATCTGGACTCAAGTCTCAATCTGAAATGTTAACTACCCAATTTCCTCCACTGATGTTGTCCAATCCACTGGGCTTCCCTCTCCCTGCAGTGTGCGGCTCCAGATTCCAGTGTCTGCAATCTCTTGTGTCTCTGGTTCAGTGTACCCGCCTTGAACTAAGTGAGGTGGGTGGGGTTAATGACTCGGCTTGGAGACCCTTACTCAGGTGAAGTCCAATCACATTTACTGTCATCTGCACAGGGAAGGTGAGGTACAGGTACAATGAAAAACTTGCTTTCGGAAATAATGGAGACACCGATACAGACAACAAAATATAAATTATACAAAACGGTAAAGACAAAAATAGCTGCAAAATAAGACCAGTTCAAGAATATACACACACAGTGCCGTAGCTGTGTGCAAGAGGTGTCTGCAGAAGCGAACCTGAGGCTCTGGAGCGTAAAACAGTGCCTGTCCAGCAAGCCGGACAGCGTGTGTGAAGGGAAAAGTGAGGTGACCCCCCCCCCACCCCGCTGGCCAAGCCTCCAGTGGCGGTCTCTCCCTGTCTCCACAGCCGACACCTGGGGTGTGACATAGGAGGTGGTGAGGAGCTCACAGAAGCTGCTGTGGTGGTGGGTGGCTACGTCTGCTGCTCGGTACAGTTCCATGGATGGATGGGGTGGGGGCAGGGTGCCGCTAATGTACACAGCCACGCAGGCAGCCCACTGTACCTGGACCAGGCTGAGCCAGCACAGATCGTGGCCTGCAGTGGCCATCCGGGCTACAACCCGGACTACTCGCTGTGACTCGTCACTGCTGCACATCGAGGACCCGCACCAGGTTGTGATCAAGGCCATCCATTTCCCTTACCAGCAGCTGGGTTTCCTCCCTGTGTGGAGGTCCTGCCTCCAGCCACACACAGCTCACCGTCACAGGACAACGCCCTCCAAACTCAAACGGGTGGCCCTCCAGAGTCAAGGTCACACTGCCATTGACTGCAGAGGGTTCTGCTTTCTCTGTGTTCATGTGTGGAAGCAATAGCAATACAAGACTTGTGCATTCTCACCAACCTACAGCTGTAGGCCAAACTGGCAACCAAAGTTCGTTAGCAGTAACATGCTTTCTCATACTGCTGTGAAGATCATGCGCTTGAAAATATTAAATGCAGACATCTTTTTACGATATTCTAATTTTTCTAGTTCTCTTTCTGTAATAATTCACAAGTAGGGATAGATAGTAAGAGTTCAGCACAGACTAGAAGGGCTGAGATGGCCTGTTTCTGTGCTGTAATTGTTATATGGTTCAATAAAGGACTCTTGTAAAGTCTGCAGAGTGAAGGACACAGGGACAACAATTCAAAATAACTTGTGCATCCACCATGGAAAGAGAGCAATGCCTCATCGAGGTCTTACATTGGAGTTGTAAGCTGATGGACGCTGCAAGAAAATAGCTGGCTGACGTCCATATTTGAACAAAAAATTGCTCCAAGGAAACAGAGTGTAATAGAAAACAACACTGGAGTGGCCTCACAACACCAGCTCAACGTCTTTCTACAGACCCATGGACCGAGTGTAATAGAAAACATCACTAGTGTCGTCTCACAACACCAAGTCAGTGTGTCAATAGACATAAACACAGAAGTGGGTTCATAGAGATCTGGCAGTCCATGCAATCACCACTCACCCCCGACACTAACCCTACACCAATTACAACCACTCACCTCCTGACACTAACCCTACACCAATTACCACCAGTCACCCCCGACACTAACCCTACACCAATTACCACCAGTCACCCCCGACACTAACCCTACACCAATTACCACCAGTCACCCCCGACACTAACCCTACACCAATTACCACCAGTCACCCCCGACACTAACCCTACACCAATTACCACCAGTCACCCCCGACACTAACCCTACACCAATTACCACCAGTCACCCCCGACACTAACCCTACACCAATTACCACCAGTCACCCCCGACACTAACCCTACACCAATTACCACCAGTCACCCCCGACACTAACCCTACACCAATTACCACCAGTCACCCCCGACACTAACCCTACACCAATTACCACCAGTCACCCCCGACACTAACCCTACACCAATTACCACCAGTCACCCCCGACACTAACCCTACACCAATTACAACCACTCACCCCCGACACTAACCCTACACCAATTACCACCACTCACCCCCGACACTAACCCTACACCAATTACCACCAGTCACCCCCGACACTAACCCTACACCAATTACCACCACTCACCCCCGACACTAACCCTACACCAATTACCACCAGTCACCCCCGACACTAACCCTACACCAATTACAACCACTCACCCCCGACACTAACCCTACACCAATTACCACCAGTCACCCCCGACATTAACCCTACACCAATTATCACCACTCACCCCCGACACTAACCCTACACCAATTACCACCAGTCACCCCCGACACTAACCCTACACCAATTACCACCAGTCACCCCGACACTAACCCTACACCAATTACCACCAGTCACCCCCGACACTAACCCTACACCAATTACCACCAGTCACCCCCGACACTAACCCTACACCAATTACCACCAGTCACCCCCGACACTAACCCTACACCAATTACCACCAGTCACCCCCGACACTAACCCTACACCAATTACCACCAGTCACCCCCGACACTAACCCTACACCAATTACCACCAGTCACCCCCGACACTAACCCTACACCAATTACCACCAGTCACCCCCGACACTAACCCTACACCAATTACCACCAGTCACCCACGACACTAACCCTACACCAATTACAACCACTCACCCCCGACACTAACCCTACACCCATTACCACCAGTCACCCCCGACATTAACCCTACACCAATTATCACCACTCACCCCCGACACTAACCCTACACCAATTACCACCAGTCACCCCCGACACTAACCCTACACAAATTACCACCAGTCACCCCCGACACTAACCCTACACCAATTACCACCAGTCACCCCCGACACTAACCCTACACCAATTACAACCACTCACCCCCGACACTAACCCTACACCAATTACCACCAGTCACCCCCGACATTAACCCTACACCAATTATCACCACTCACCCCCGACACTAACCCTACACCAATTACCACCAGTCACCCCCGACACTAACCCTACACCAATTACCACCAGTCACCCCCGACACTAACCCTACACCAATTAGCACGTCACCCCCGACACTAACCCTACACCAATTACCACCAGTCACCCCCGACACTAACCCTACACCAATTACAACCACCAGTCACCCCCGACACTAACCCTACACCAATTACCACTAGTCACCTCCTGAGACTAACCCTATACCAATTACCACCAGTCACCCCCGACACTAACCCTACACCAATTACAACCAGTCACCCCCGACACTAACACTACACCAATTACAACCACCACTCACCTCCTGACACTAACCCTACACCAATTACCACTAGTCACCTCCTGACACTAACCCTACACCAATTACAACCAGTCACCCCCGACACTAACCCTACACCAATTACCACCAGTCACCCCCGACACTAACCCTACACCAATTACAACCAGTCACCCCCGACACTAACCCTATACCAATTACCACCAGTCACCTCGACACTAACCCTACACCAATTACAACCAGTCATCTCCTGACACTAACCCTACACCGATTACAACCAGTCATCTCCTGACACTAACCCTACACCAATTACCACCAGTCACCCCCGACACTAACCCAACACCGATTACAACCAGTCACCCCCGACACTAACCCTAAACCAATTACAACCAGTCACCCCCAACACTAACCCTACACCAATTACAACCAGTCACCCCCGACACTAACCCTACACCAATTAAAACCACCACTCACCTCCTGACACTAACTCTACACCAATTACAACCACCAGTCACCCCCGACACTAACCCTACACCAATTACCACTAGTCACCTCCTGACACTAACCCTATACCAATTACAACCAGTCACCCCCGACACTAACCCTACACCAATTACCACCAGTCACCCCCGACACTAACCCTACACCAATTACAACCAGTCACCCCCGACACTAACCCTACACCAATTACCACCAGTCACCCCCGACACTAACCCTACACCAATTACAACCACTCACCCCCGACAATAACCCAACACCAATTACAACCAGTCACCTCCTGACACTAACCCTACACCAATTACCACCAGTCACCCCCGACACTAACCCTACACCAATTACCACCAGTCACCCCCGACACTAACCCTACACCAATTAAAACCACCACTCACCTCCTGACACTAACCCTACACCAATTAAAACCACCACTCACCTCCTGACACTAACCCTACACCAATTACAACCAGTCTCCTCCTGACATTAACCCTACACCAGTTACAACCAGTCACCTCCTGACACTAACCCTACACAAGTTACAACCAGTCTCCTCCTGACACTAACCCTACACCAGTTACAACCAGTCACCTCCTGACACTAACTCTACACCAGTTACAACCAGTCACCTCCTGACACTAACCCTACACCAATTACAACCAGTCTCCTCCTGACACTAACCCTACACCAATTACAACCAGTCTCCTCCTGACACTAACCCTACACCAATTACAACCAGTCACCTCCGACACTAACCCTACACCAATTACAACCAGTCAGCACCGACACTGACCCTACACCAATTACCACCAGTCACCCCCGACACTAACACTACACCAATTACCACCAGTCACCCCCGACACTAACCCGATACCAATTACAACCAGTCACCTCGACACTAACCCTACACCAATTACAACCAGTCATCTCCTGACACTAACCCTACACCAATTACCACCAGTCACCCCCGACACTAACCCTACACCGATTACAACCAGTCACCCCCGACACTAACCCTACACCAATTACAACCAGTCACCCCCGACACTAACCCTATACCAATTACCACCAGTCACCCCCGACACTAACCCTACACCAATTACCACCAGTCACCCTCGACACTAACCCTATACCAATTACAACCAGTCACCCCGACACTAACCCTACACCAATTACAACCAGTCACCCCCGACACTAACCCTACACCAATTACAACCAGTCACCCCCGACACTAACCCTATACCAATTACCACCAGTCACCCCCGACACTAACCCTACACCAATTACCACCAGTCACCCTCGACACTAACCCTACACCAATTACCACCACTCACCCCCGACACTAACCCTATACCAATTACAACCAGTCACCCCGACACTAACCCTACACCAATTACAACCACTCACCCCCGACACTAACCCTACACCAATTACCACCAGTCACCCCCAACACTAACCCAACACCAATTACAACCACCACTCACCTCCTGACACTAACCCTACACCAATTACCACCAGTCACCTCCTGACACTAACCCTACACCAATTACAACCAGTCACCCCCGTCACTAACCCTACACCAATTACCACCAGTCACCCCGGACAATAACCCTACACCAATTACCACCAGTCACCCCCGACACTAACCCTACACCAATTACCACCAGTCACCCCCGACACTAACCCTACACCAATTAAAACCACCACTCACCTCCTGACACTAACCCTACACCAATTACAACCACCAGTCACCCCCGACACTAACCCTACACCAATTACAACCACCAGTCACCCCCGACACTAACCCTACACCAATTACCACTAGTCACCTCCTGACACTAACCCTATACCAATTACCACCAGTCACCCCCGACACTAACCCTACACCAATTACAACCAGTCACCCCCGAAACTAACCCTACACCAATTACCACCTGTCACCCCAACACTAACCCTACACCAATTACAACCACCACTCACCTCCTGACACTAACCCTACACCAATTACCACCAGTCACCTCCTGACACTAACCCTATACCAATTACAACCAGTCACCCCCGACACTAACCCTACACCAATTACCACCAGTCACCCCCGACACTAACCCTACACCAATTACAACCAGTCACCCCCAACACTAACCCTACACCAATTACCACCAGTCACCCCCGACACTAACCCTACACCAATTACAACCACTCACCCCCGACAATAACCCTACACCAATTACAACCAGTCACCTCCTGACACTAACCCTACACCAATTACCACCAGTCACCCCCGACACTAACCCTACACCAATTACCACCAGTCACCCCCGACACTAACCCTACACCAATTAAAACCACCACTCACCTCCTGACACTAACCCGACACCAATTACAACCACCAGTCACCCCCGACACTAACCCTACACCAATTACCACTAGTCACCTCCTGACACTAACCCTATACCAATTACCACCAGTCACCCCCGACACTAACCCTACACCAATTACAACCAGTCACCCCCGATACTAACACTACACCAATTACCACCAGTCCCCTTCCGACACTAACCCTTTACCAATTACAACCAGTCTCCTCCTGACACTAACCCTACACCAATTACAACCAGTCTCCTCCTGACACTAACCCTACACCAGTTACAACCAGTCACCTCCTGACACTAACCCTACACAAGTTACAACCAGTCTCCTCCTGACACTAACCCTACACCAGTTACAACCAGTCACCTCCTGACACTAACTCTACACCAGTTACAACCAGTCACCTCCTGACACTAACCCTACACCAATTACAACCAGTCACCCCCGACACTAACCCTACACTGATTACGACCAGTCACCCCCGACACTAACCCTACACCAATTACCACCAGTCACCCTCGACACTAACCCTACACCAATTACCACCACTCACCCCCGACACTAACCCTATACTAATTACAACCAGTCACCCCGACACTAACCCTACACCAATTACAACCAGTCACCCCCAACACTAACCCTACACCAATGACCACCAGTCACCCCCAACACTAACCCTACACCAATTACAACCACCACTCACCTCCTGACACTAACCCTACACCAATTACAACCAGTCACCCCCGACACTAACCCTACACCAATTAAAACCACCACTCACCTCCTGACACTAACCCTACACCAATTACAACCACCAGTCACCCCCGACACTAACCCTACACCAATTACCACCAGTCACCCCCGACACTAACCCTACACCAATTAAAACCACCACTCACCTCCTGACACTAACCCGACACCAATTACAACCACCAGTCACCCCCGACACTAACCCTACACCAATTACCACTAGTCACCTCCTGACACTAACCCTATACCAATTACCACCAGTCACCCCCGACACTAACCCTACACCAATTACAACCAGTCACCCCCGACACTAACACTACACCAATTACCACCAGTCCCCTTCCGACACTAACCCTATACCAATTACAACCAGACTCCTCCTGACACTAACCCTACACCAATTACAACCAGTCTCCTCCTGACACTAACCCTACACCAGTTACAACCAGTCACCTCCTGACACTAACCCTACACCAGTTACAACCAGTCACCTCCTGACATTAACCCTACACCAATTACAACCAGTCTCCTCCTGACACTAACCCTACACCAATTACAACCAGTCTCCTCCTGACACTAACCCTACACCAATTACAACCAGTCACCCCCGACACTAACCCTACACCAATTACGACCAGTCACCACCGACACTAACCCTACACCAATTACCACCAGTCACCCCCGACACTAACCCTACACCAATTACCACCAGTCAACCCCGACACTAACACTACACCAATTACCACCAGTCACCCCCGACACTAACCCTATACCAATTACAACCAGACTCCTCCTGACACTAACCCTACACCAATTACAACCAGTCTCCTCCTGACACTAACCCTACACCAGTTACAACCAGTCACCTCCTGACACTAACCCTACACAAGTTACAACCAGTCACCTCCTGACACTAACCGTACACCAATTACAACCACCAGTCACCCCCAACACTAACCCTACACCAATTACCAGTCACCTCCTGACACTAACCCTACACCAATTACAACCAGTCACCTCCTGACATTAACCCTACACCAATTACAACCACCAGTCACCTCCTGACACTAACCCTACACCAATCACAACCAGTCACCTACTGACACTAACCCTACACCAATCACAACCAGTCACCTACTGACACTAACCCTACACCAATCACAACCAGTCACCTTCTGACACTAACCCTACACCAATTACCACCAGTCATCTCCTGACACTAACCTACACCAATTACAACCAGTCTCCACCTGACATTAACCCTACACCAATTACCACCAGTTACCTCATGACACTAACCCTACACCAATTACAACCAACAGTCACCCCCGACACTAACCCTACACCAATTACAACAAGTCACCTCCTGACACTAACCCTACACCAATTACAACCAGTCATCCCCGACACTAACCTTACACCAATTACAACCACCACTCACCCCCGACACTAACCCTACACCAATTACAACCACCATTCACCCCGACACTAACCCTACACCAATTATCACCACTCACCCCCGACACTAATCCTACACCAATTACAACCAGTCACCTCCTGACACTAACCTTACACCAATTACAACCACTCACCCCCGACACTAACCCGACACCAATTACCACCAGTCACCCCAACACTAACCCTACACCAATTACAACCACCAGTCACCCCCGACACTAACCCTACACCAATTAAAACCACCACTCACCTCCTGACACTAACCCTACACCAATTACAACCACCAGTCACCCCCGACACTAACCCTACACCAATTACAACCACCAGTCACCCCCGACACTAACCCTACACCAATTACCACTAGTCACCTCCTGACACTAACCCTATACCAATTACCACCAGTCACCCCCGACACTAACCCTACACCAATTACAACCAGTCACCCCCGAAACTAACCCTACACCAATTACCACCAGTCACCCCAACACTAACCCTACACCAATTACAACCACCACTCACCTCCTGACACTAACCCTACACCAATTACCACCAGTCACCTCCTGACACTAACCCTATACCAATTACAACCAGTCACCCCCGACACTAACCCTACACCAATTACCACCAGTCACCCCCGACACTAACCCTATACCAATTACCACCAGTCACCCCCGACACTAACCCTATACCAATTACCACCAGTCACCCCCGACACTAACCCTACACCAATTACCACCAGTCACCCTCGACACTAACCCTACACCAATTACCACCACTCACCCCCGACACTAACCCTATACCAATTACAACCAGTCACCCCGACACTAACCCTACACCAATTACAACCACTCACCCCCGACACTAACCCTACACCAATTACCACCAGTCACCCCCAACACTAACCCTACACCAATTACAACCACCACTCACCTCCTGACACTAACCCTACACCAATTACCACCAGTCACCTCCTGACACTAACGCTACACCAATTACAACCAGTCACCCCCGTCACTAACCCTACACCAATTACCACCAGTCACCCCGGACAATAACCCTACACCAATTACCACCAGTCACCCCCGACACTAACCCTACACCAATTACCACCAGTCACCCCCGACACTAACCCTACACCAATTAAAACCACCACTCACCTCCTGACACTAACCCTACACCAATTACAACCACCAGTCACCCCCGACACTAACCCTACACCAATTACAACCACCAGTCACCCCCGACACTAACCCTACACCAATTACCACTAGTCACCTCCTGACACTAACCCTATACCAATTACCACCAGTCACCCCCGACACTAACCCTACACCAATTACAACCAGTCACCCCCGAAACTAACCCTACACCAATTACCACCAGTCACCCCAACACTAACCCTACACCAATTACAACCACCACTCACCTCCTGACACTAACCCTACACCAATTACCACCAGTCACCTCCTGACACTAACCCTATACCAATTACAACCAGTCACCCCCGACACTAACCCTACACCAATTACCACCAGTCACCCCCGACACTAACCCTACACCAATTACAACCAGTCACCCCCGACACTAACCCTACACCAATTACCACCAGTCACCCCCGACACTAACCCTACACCAATTACAACCACTCACCCCCGACAATAACCCTACACCAATTACAACCAGTCACCTCCTGACACTAACCCTACACCAATTACCACCAGTCACCCCCGACACTAACCCTACACCAATTACCACCAGTCACCCCCGACACTAACCCTACACCAATTAAAACCACCACTCACCTCCTGACACTAACCCGACACCAATTACAACCACCAGTCACCCCCGACACTAACCCTACACCAATTACCACTAGTCACCTCCTGACACTAACCCTATACCAATTACCACCAGTCACCCCCGACACTAACCCTACACCAATTACAACCAGTCACCCCCGATACTAACACTACACCAATTACCACCAGTCCCCTTCCGACACTAACCCTTTACCAATTACAACCAGTCTCCTCCTGACACTAACCCTACACCAATTACAACCAGTCTCCTCCTGACACTAACCCTACACCAGTTACAACCAGTCACCTCCTGACACTAACCCTACACAAGTTACAACCAGTCTCCTCCTGACACTAACCCTACACCAGTTACAACCAGTCACCTCCTGACACTAACTCTACACCAGTTACAACCAGTCACCTCCTGACACTAACCCTACACCAATTACAACCAGTCACCCCCGACACTAACCCTACACCGATTACGACCAGTCACCCCCGACACTAACCCTACACCAATTACCACCAGTCACCCTCGACACTAACCCTACACCAATTACCACCACTCACCCCCGACACTAACCCTATACTAATTACAACCAGTCACCCCGACACTAACCCTACACCAATTACAACCAGTCACCCCCAACACTAACCCTACACCAATGACCACCAGTCACCCCCAACACTAACCCTACACCAATTACAACCACCACTCACCTCCTGACACTAACCCTACACCAATTACAACCAGTCACCCCCGACACTAACCCTACACCAATTAAAACCACCACTCACCTCCTGACACTAACCCTACACCAATTACAACCACCAGTCACCCCCGACACTAACCCTACACCAATTACCACCAGTCACCCCCGACACTAACCCTACACCAATTAAAACCACCACTCACCTCCTGACACTAACCCGACACCAATTACAACCACCAGTCACCCCCGACACTAACCCTACACCAATTACCACTAGTCACCTCCTGACACTAACCCTATACCAATTACCACCAGTCACCCCCGACACTAACCCTACACCAATTACAACCAGTCACCCCCGACACTAACACTACACCAATTACCACCAGTCCCCTTCCGACACTAACCCTATACCAATTACAACCAGACTCCTCCTGACACTAACCCTACACCAATTACAACCAGTCTCCTCCTGACACTAACCCTACACCAGTTACAACCAGTCACCTCCTGACACTAACCCTACACCAGTTACAACCAGTCACCTCCTGACATTAACCCTACACCAATTACAACCAGTCTCCTCCTGACACTAACCCTACACCAATTACAACCAGTCTCCTCCTGACACTAACCCTACACCAATTACAACCAGTCACCCCCGACACTAACCCTACACCAATTACGACCAGTCACCACCGACACTAACCCTACACCAATTACCACCAGTCACCCCCGACACTAACCCTACACCAATTACCACCAGTCAACCCCGACACTAACACTACACCAATTACCACCAGTCACCCCCGACACTAACCCTATACCAATTACAACCAGACTCCTCCTGACACTAACCCTACACCAATTACAACCAGTCTCCTCCTGACACTAACCCTACACCAGTTACAACCAGTCACCTCCTGACACTAACCCTACACAAGTTACAACCAGTCACCTCCTGACACTAACCGTACACCAATTACAACCACCAGTCACCCCCAACACTAACCCTACACCAATTACCAGTCACCTCCTGACACTAACCCTACACCAATTACAACCAGTCACCTCCTGACATTAACCCTACACCAATTACAACCACCAGTCACCTCCTGACACTAACCCTACACCAATCACAACCAGTCACCTACTGACACTAACCCTACACCAATCACAACCAGTCACCTACTGACACTAACCCTACACCAATCACAACCAGTCACCTTCTGACACTAACCCTACACCAATTACCACCAGTCATCTCCTGACACTAACCTACACCAATTACAACCAGTCTCCACCTGACATTAACCCTACACCAATTACCACCAGTTACCTCATGACACTAACCCTACACCAATTACAACCAACAGTCACCCCCGACACTAACCCTACACCAATTACAACAAGTCACCTCCTGACACTAACCCTACACCAATTACAACCAGTCATCCCCGACACTAACCTTACACCAATTACAACCACCACTCACCCCCGACACTAACCCTACACCAATTACAACCACCATTCACCCCGACACTAACCCTACACCAATTATCACCACTCACCCCCGACACTAATCCTACACCAATTACAACCAGTCACCTCCTGACACTAACCTTACACCAATTACAACCACTCACCCCCGACACTAACCCGACACCAATTACCACCAGTCACCCCAACACTAACCCTACACCAATTACAACCACCAGTCACCCCCGACACTAACCCTACACCAATTAAAACCACCACTCACCTCCTGACACTAACCCTACACCAATTACAACCACCAGTCACCCCCGACACTAACCCTACACCAATTACAACCACCAGTCACCCCCGACACTAACCCTACACCAATTACCACTAGTCACCTCCTGACACTAACCCTATACCAATTACCACCAGTCACCCCCGACACTAACCCTACACCAATTACAACCAGTCACCCCCGAAACTAACCCTACACCAATTACCACCAGTCACCCCAACACTAACCCTACACCAATTACAACCACCACTCACCTCCTGACACTAACCCTACACCAATTACCACCAGTCACCTCCTGACACTAACCCTATACCAATTACAACCAGTCACCCCCGACACTAACCCTACACCAATTACCACCAGTCACCCCCGACACTAACCCTACACCAATTACAACCAGTCACCCCCGACACTAACCCTACACCAATTACCACCAGTCACCCCCGACACTAACCCTACACCAATTACAACCACTCATCCCCGACAATAACCCTACACCAATTACAACCAGTCACCTCCTGACACTAACCCTACACCAATTACCACCAGTCACCCCCGACACTAACCCTACACCAATTACCACCAGTCACCCCCGACACTAACCCTACACCAATTAAAACCACCACTCACCTCCTGACACTAACCCGACACCAATTACAACCACCAGTCACCCCCGACACTAACCCTACACCAATTACCACTAGTCACCTCCTGACACTAACCCTATACCAATTACCACCAGTCACCCCCGACACTAACCCTATACCAATTACCACCAGTCACCCCCGACACTAACCCTACACCAATTACCACCAGTCACCCTCGACACTAACCCTACACCAATTACCACCACTCACCCCCGACACTAACCCTATACTAATTACAACCAGTCACCCCGACACTAACCCTACACCAGTTACAACCAGTCACCTCCTGACACTAACCCTACACAAGTTACAACCAGTCTCCTCCTGACACTAACCCTACACCAGTTACAACCAGTCACCTCCTGACACTAACTCTACACCAGTTACAACCAGTCACCTCCTGACACTAACCCTACACCAATTACAACCAGTCACCCCCGACACTAACCCTACACTGATTACGACCAGTCACCCCCGACACTAACCCTACACCGATTACCACCAGTCACCCTCGACACTAACCCTACACCAATTACCACCACTCACCCCCGACACTAACCCTATACTAATTACAACCAGTCACCCCGACACTAACCCTACACCAATTACAACCAGTCACCCCCAACACTAACCCTACACCAATGACCACCAGTCACCCCCAACACTAACCCTACACCAATTACAACCACCACTCACCTCCTGACACTAACCCTACACCAATTACAACCAGTCACCCCCGACACTAACCCTACACCAATTAAAACCACCACTCACCTCCTGACACTAACCCTACACCAATTACAACCACCAGTCACCCCCGACACTAACCCTACACCAATTACCACCAGTCACCCCCGACACTAACCCTACACCAATTAAAACCACCACTCACCTCCTGACACTAACCCGACACCAATTACAACCACCAGTCACCCCCGACACTAACCCTACACCAATTACCACTAGTCACCTCCTGACACTAACCCTATACCAATTACCACCAGTCACCCCCGACACTAACCCTACACCAATTACAACCAGTCACCCCCGACACTAACACTACACCAATTACCACCAGTCCCCTTCCGACACTAACCCTATACCAATTACAACCAGACTCCTCCTGACACTAACCCTACACCAATTACAACCAGTCTCCTCCTGACACTAACCCTACACCAGTTACAACCAGTCACCTCCTGACACTAACCCTACACCAGTTACAACCAGTCACCTCCTGACATTAACCCTACACCAATTACAACCAGTCTCCTCCTGACACTAACCCTACACCAATTACAACCAGTCTCCTCCTGACACTAACCCTACACCAATTACAACCAGTCACCCCCGACACTAACCCTACACCAATTACGACCAGTCACCACCGACACTAACCCTACACCAATTACCACCAGTCACCCCCGACACTAACCCTACACCAATTACCACCAGTCAACCCCGACACTAACACTACACCAATTACCACCAGTCACCCCCGACACTAACCCTATACCAATTACAACCAGACTCCTCCTGACACTAACCCTACACCAATTACAACCAGTCTCCTCCTGACACTAACCCTACACCAGTTACAACCAGTCACCTCCTGACACTAACCCTACACAAGTTACAACCAGTCACCTCCTGACACTAACCCTACACCAATTACAACCACCAGTCACCCCCAACACTAACCCTACACCAATTACCAGTCACCTCCTGACACTAACCCTACACCAATTACAACCAGTCACCTCCTGACATTAACCCTACACCAATTACAACCACCAGTCACCTCCTGACACTAACCCTACACCAATCACAACCAGTCACCTACTGACACTAACCCTACACCAATCACAACCAGTCACCTACTGACACTAACCCTACACCAATCACAACCAGTCACCTTCTGACACTAACCCTACACCAATTACCACCAGTCATCTCCTGACACTAACCTACACCAATTACAACCAGTCTCCTCCTGACATTAACCCTACACCAATTACCACCAGTCACCTCATGACACTAACCCTACACCAATTACAACCAACAGTCACCCCCGACACTAACCCTACACCAATTACAACAAGTCACCTCCTGACACTAACCCTACACCAATTACAACCAGTCATCCCCGACACTAACCTTACACCAATTACAACAACCACTCACCCCCGACACTAACCCTACACCAATTACAACCACCATTCACCCCGACACTAACCCTACACCAATTATCACCACTCACCCCCGACACTAATCCTACACCAATTACAACCAGTCACCTCCTGACACTAACCTTACACCAATTACAACCACTCACCCCCGACACTAACCCGACACCAATTACCACCAGTCACCCCGACACTAACCCTCCACCAATTACAACCAGTCACCCCCGACACTAACACTACACCAATTACCACCAGTCCCCTTCCGACACTAACCCTATACCAATTAGAACCAGTCTCCTCCTGACACTAACCCTACACCAATTACAACCAGTCTCCTCCTGACACTAACCCTACACCAGTTACAACCAGTCTCCTCCTGACACTAACCCTATACCAGTTACAACCAGTCACCTCCTGACACTAACCCTACACCAGTTACAACCAGTCACCTCCTGACACTAACCCTACACCAATTACAACCAGTCTCCTCCTGACACTAACCCTACACCAATTACAACCAGTCTCCTCCTGACACTAACCCTACACCAATTACAACCAGTCACCCCCGACACTAACCCTACACCAATTACAACCAGTCACCACCGACACTAACCCTACACCAATTACCACCAGTCACCCCCGACACTAACCCTACACCAATTACCACCAGTCACCCCCGACACTAACACTACACCAATTACCACCCGTCACCCCCGACACTAACCCTATACCAATTACAACCAGACTCCTCCTGACACTAACCCTACACCAATTACAACCAGTCTCCTCCTGACACTAACCCTACACAAGTTACAACCAGTCACCTCCTGACACTAACCCTGCACCAATTACAACCACCAGTCACCCCCAACACTAACCCTACACCAATTACCAGTCACCTCCTGACACTAACCCAACACCAATTACAACCACCACTCACCTCCTGACACTAACCCTGCACCAATCACAACCAGTCACCTACTGACACTAACCCTACACCAATCACAACCAGTCACCTACTGACACTAACCCTACACCAATCACAACCAGTCACCTTCTGATACTAACCCTACACCAATTACCACCAGTCATCTCCTGACACTAACCTACACCAATTACAACCAGTCTCCTCCTGACATTAACCCTACACCAATTACCACCAGTCACCTCATGACACTAACCCTACACCAATTACAACCACCAGTCACCCCTGACACTAACCCTACACCAATTACAACCAACAGTCACCCCCAACACTAACCCTACACCAATTACAACCAGTCACCTCCTGACACTAACCCTACACCAATTACAACCAGTCACCCCCGACACTAACCTTACACCAATTACAACCACCACTCACCCCCGACACTAACCCTACACCAATTACAACCAACAGTCACCCCCAACACTAACCCTATACCAATTACAACCAGTCACCCCCGACACTAACCTTACACCAATTACAACCACCACTCACCCCCGACACTAACCCTACACCAATTACAACCACCATTCAGCCCGACACTAACCCTACACCAATTACCACCAGTCACCTACTGACACTAACCCTACACCAATTACAACCAGAGACCTCCTGACACTAACCGTACACCAATTACCACCAGTCATCTCCTGACACTAACCCTACACCAATTACAACCAGTCACCTCCTGACACTAACCCTACACCAATTACAACCAGTCACCTCCTGACACTAACCTTACACCAATTACAACATGTCACCTACTGACACTAACCCTACACCAATTACAACCACCAGTCACCTTCTGATACTAACCCTACACCAATTACGAGGGGTCACAGTTTGAGGATAAAGGGGAAGCCATTTAGGACGGAGTTTAGGAAAAACTTCTTCACACAGAGAGTGGTGAATCTGTGGAATTCTCTGCCACGGGAAACAGTTGAGGCCAGTTCATTGGCTATATTTAAGAGGGAGTTAGATATGGCCCTTGTGGCTAAAGGGATCAGGGGGTATGGAGGGAAGGCTGGTACAGGGTTCTGAGTTGGATGATCAGCCATGATCATACTGAATGGCGGTGCAGGCTCGAAAGGCCGAATGGCCTACTCCTGCACCTATTTTCTATGTTTCTATTACAACCAGTCACCTACTGATACAAACCTGACACCAATTACAACCAGTCACCTACTGATACAAACCTGACACCAATTACAACCAGTCACCTCCTGACACTAACCCTACACCAATTACAACCAGTCATCTCCTGACACTAACCCTACACCAATTACAACCACCAGTCACCTCCTGACACTAACCCTACACCAATTACAACCACCAGTCACCTCCTGACACTAACCCTACACCAATTACAACCAGTCACCTCCTGACACTAACCCTACACTGATTACGACCAGTCACCTCCTGACACTAACCCTACACCAATTACAACCAGTCACCCCCTGACATTAACCCTACACGAATTACAACCAGTCGCCTACTGACACTAACCCTACACCAATTACAACCAGTCACCCCCTGACACTAACCCTACACCAATTACAACCAGTTGCCTACTGACACTAACCCTACACCAATTACAACCAGTCACCTACTGACACTAACCCTACACCAATTACAACCACCAGTCACCTCCTGACACTAACCCTACAACAATTACAACCACCACTCACCCCCGACACTAACCCTACACCAATTGCCACCAGTCACCTACTGACACTAACCCTACACCAATTACAACCAGTCACCTCCTGACGCTAACCCTACACCAATTACAACCAGTCACCTACTGACACTAACCCTACACCAATTACAACCACCACTCACCCCCGACACTAACCCTACACCAATTACAACCACCACTCACCGACACTAACCCTAAACCAATTACCACCAGTCACCTCCTGACACTAACCTTACACTAATTACAACCACCAGTCACCTCCTGACACTAACCCTACACCAATTACCACCAGTCATCTCCTGACACTAACCCTACACCAATTACAACCAGTCTCCTCCTGACACTAACCCTACACCAATTACAACCTGTCACCTACTGACACTAACCCTATACCAATTACAACCAGTCACCTACTGACACTAACCCTACACCAATTACAACCAGTGACCTCCTGACACTAACCCTACACCAATTACAACCACCAGTCACCTCCTGACACTAACCCTACACCAATTACCACCAGCCATATCCTGACACTAACCCTACACCAATTACAACCAGTCACCTCCTGACACTAACCCTACACCAATTACAACCTGTCACCTACTGACACTAACCCGACACCAATTACAACCAGTCACCTCCTGACACTAACCCTACACCAATTACCACCAGTCATCTCCTGACACTAACCCTACACCAATTACAAATAGTCTCCTGCTGACACTAACCCTACACCAATTACAACCAGTCACCTCCTGACACTAACCCTACACCAATTACAACCAGTCTCCACCTGACACTAACCCTACACCAATTACAACCAGTCACCTCCTGACACTAACCCTACACCAATTACAACCAGTGACCTCCTGACACTAACCCTACACCAATTACAACCACCAGTCACCTCCTGACACTAACCCTACACCAATTACCACCAGTCATCTCCTGACACTAACCCTACACCAATTACAACCACCAGTCACCTCCTGACACTAACCCTACACCAATTACAACCAGTCACCTTCTGACACTAACCCTACACCAATTACAACCAGTCACCTCCTGACACTAACCCTACACTGATTACGACCAGTCACCTCCTGACACTAACCCTACACCAATTACAACCAGTCACCCCCTGACACTAACCCTACACCAATTACAACCAGTCGCCTACTGACACTAACCCTACACCAATTACAACCAGTCACCTACTGACACTAACCCTACACCAATTACAACCACCAGTCACCTCCTGACACTAACCCTACAACAATTACAACCACCACTCACCCCCGACACTAACCCTACACCAATTGCCACCAGTCACCTACTGACACTAACCCTACACCAATTACAACCAGTCACCTCCTGACGCTAACTCTACACCAATTACAACCAGTCACCTACTGACACTAACCCTACACCAATTACAACCACCACTCACCCCCGACACTAACCCTACACCAATTACCACCAGTCACCCCCTGACACTAACCCTACACCAATTACAACCAGTCGCCTACTGACACTAACCCTACACCAATTACAACCAGTCACCTACTGACACTAACCCTACACCAATTACAACCACCAGTCACCTCCTGACACTAACTCTACAACAATTACAACCACCACTCACCCCCGACACTAACCCTACACCAATTGCCACCAGTCACCTACTGACACTAACCCTACACCAATTACAACCAGTCACCTCCTGACGCTAACTCTACACCAATTACAACCAGTCACCTACTGACACTAACCCTACACCAATTACAACCACCACTCACCCCCGACACTAACCCTACACCAATTACCACCAGTCACCTCCTGACACTAACCCTACACTAATTACAACCACCAGTCACCTCCTGACACTAACCCTACACCAATTACCACCAGTCATCTCCTGACACTAACCCTACACCAATTACAACCAGTCTCCTCCTGACACTAACCCTACACCAATTACCACCAGTCACCTCCTGACACTAATCCTACACCAATTACAACCACCAGTCACCTCCTGACACTAACCCTACACCAATTACAACCTGTCACCTACTGACACTAACCCTACACCAATTACCACCAGTCACCTCCTGACACTAACCCTACACCAATTTCAACCAGTCACCTCCTGACACTAAACCTATAACAATTACAACCTGTCACCTCCTGACACTAACCCTACACCAATTACCACCAGTCACCCCCAACACTAACCCTACACCAATTACATTTTTTATTCTCATTAACTCCACACACATTTTACCACTCATTTACACTCACTAGGGCCAGTTTACAGTGACCAACTCACCTTACTGAGACATGCGAAGGCCCACACATTTCCAGGGAGAGCATGCAAACTCCACATAGACAACCTGAGGTTAGGCTCTGAGCTGGTGGCTCTGTTGCCAGTGCCACCACTGGGCTACTTGTTCCTTCCAGACATTACCTTAATACAGTACCATGTTCCTGTTCTCTCCACGTCCCCCATCTCATTCTTACCCGTATTCAGTGACATCCTCCTGGGTAGAAACCGCCACAGTCTTACCCCCATCCTGGATTCTGACCCTCTAGCTGGGCTCTGTCCAGATTTTGTACATTTCAACGAGATCTACTCTCAAACCTCTCAATTCCAGTGAGTACAGGCTTGAAAGAGCCCAGTGTTGCCTTGCCATGAACCAAAAACCTATCAGGTGGCTGCACTCCCATTATTGGCAAGTAAATCTTCTAGATAAGAAGACCATAAAATACTCCAGGGGTGGTCGCAGTGAAGCCCCTGAATATCAGCTTGCTCCTTTACTCAAAACCTCATAAGACGCGCTTCCCTCATTGTCTGCTGCAGCTGCCTGTGTGCTTTCAGTGATTGGTGAGCAAGGTTACCCAGACCAAAGTTTTGCCAGTTAAATAATTTTTTGCCTCTCTGTTTTTCCCACCAAAGTACTGTAGATGCCCTCAATCATACATCTCATAATCTATTTGTCAGCCTTGCTTCTCCTCAAAACACCAGCAGTTTCAGAAGTATCAAACTATGAGCAGGTGCCGCCACCCCTGAGCATTGGTGTCTGTGATACTTTACAGGTCACTGCCCACCACATGAAAGGAGAACCATTTATTTATGTTCTGTTTTCCTGTCAACATTCTTAAATTACAGTATGCTGGAATATAACACCTCCTCCAACCCACCAACCACTGGTGTTTTAATTACACAGACCTTATAAAATGTTTCCTTTAATTCCAGCCAGACCATTTCTCCCGTCTACCAGCTACAAGGCAGTTTTGTCAAACCAGAAGGCACCCATGCTGACTTTGTCTAATCTTGTTGACATTTTCTCACTGTCCCTTCATCAGTTTTATATGATTTTCATAGTGATGGAGCAGGGGTTTCCAGTTGCCTAACACTATAACGAGCTGGAGAGAGTCTTGGGAAAGGAGTGGCGGGGGGGGGGGGTGGAATGCTTGAGCACTTTAGTAATGGAGGGAGAGTGGATAGACTGGGCTTGTTCCTCTGGAGTGAAGGAAGCTACGGGGAGAAATAAAGTATGTAAGCCTTAGAGAGGCACAGGTTGATAGTTAGTCAGAACCTTTGGCCCTGTATCAAAAGCAAAGAGTTTTATTGGGGATCTGAAGGGTAAGTTCTGTTTTACATTGAGAGTGGTTGATATTTTGAACTCACTATCAGAGGAGTTAGGGACTGTGTTTAAATGACATTTATATAAGTATGCAAGGCTCAGACGGCTATGCTGAAGTAGGCAAATAGAATTTGCAGATGGTATGGTTGTGACGGGCTGAAGGGCCATTTCTGTTCTGTATAACCCCACAACTATGAGATACCACGGATCAGTGCCTGGACCCCAGATATTTACAAAATACATCCACGTGCCCCCTTCAACATTTAGGGCTGTAGCTGTACAGTAGTGTAGTGCTTAGCACAACTCTTTACAGAGCAAACAACTTAGGTTTAATTCCCTCCGTATTCTCTCCCATGACTGTGTGGGTTTCTTCCCACAGTCCAAAGATGTTGATTGATCACTGTAAATTGTCGTATGTTCAAGCTGGGAATAAATTGGGGGATTGCTGGACGAGGTAGCTCAAAGGACCAGAAGAGATTATGATGCGAGGCTGTATCTCCCACATAAGGTATTGTGTGCTTCTGAACACACCACCCCACCCCACCCCAGTCTTTGGATACACGGGGCTCTGTGTCTAAAAATGGAATGATCCTGTCCACATTTACAGTAGTGGGCTGGGTGGAAGGAGGTCAGTCTATCAGATTTTCCCTCTGAAGGAATGGGAATCTGAGATTCCTAAGTGATGGGTTTGGTGCCCATACCCCTTTCCCATTACAACCACATCACTTTCCAACCTCTCTTTCACATCCCAGTCACTCTGTCAACATATAACACCCCATCAACATTACAGCATTCCAGGTCACCATTACAACATGTTACACCAGAACTAGGGGGTTGCATTCCACCATTATATAACGGCACAATTACTGTAACTCTGCCCTGCTTTAGCCTGTATGTGGCAGGAGGAGGGTTTTGCTGTTGACATTAATTGACTAGTCAGATTGTTGGTTCCTTATAAGGTTTGTGGGAATAAGCTCCCAATGGCGGCCACCTCAAATAGCCTCTGACAACCAAGTCCAGCTGCTGGCCTTCATGTGTGGCTTAGCTACACAGTCCGGTGGAAACCGTTTCTGCTGACCAGGAGAAAGGGAAAAGGCAGGCTACTGGCAGCTTAAAACCAGTCGCTTTGGGCAGATGGGGCTCGTCAGCCATAGTCGGCAGCTCATCGAGCAGAAGGAACTCCAATCTCAGATCTTCGTTGCCTTGCAGCGATATGAGTCATGGGAAGAGCTTCGGGATAGTAAACCCCAGGGAAAAATAAGGAGCTGGAGATCGTAACACAGACCCTTGTTGTTCAACGGAGGGCATCCTCAGAGTGAGGTTGTCTCTATTAAAAGCATGGGTCCTTAACTGAAGGAGGTGTGGGGAAGTTTACTGATGGCTGCTACATGTGGAAACAGAACAGGTCACATCTCAAGCATGCATTACTTTATTTCTGAGAAGGTGATACTGATCCAAAGGACCTTGCTTGGGATCAAATCAGCAATAAGTCACAGAACACATCCAAATAAAACATTCACCTTCCAGCATAAATCAATATTACAACGATTTTTCTTCCCGTTCCAATCCAGGAGTCAGAATAAGGTGGGTGGTCACCAACCAGATGTTTCCTTCAATTATAGCTGAGGTGCAGGGTTGGAGAGTGCAGCAGATCTTTCTTCTGGGTGTCTCGATCCTGGCACTGCTGAAGGAATCATGGAGCAAACCATGGAATAACACTTTAATGTTGTTGTTCTCTGGAAACTCAAAACTAATGCCACACTCTTTTACTTGTCAGAGGGAGGGCGAGGATGTATCTGTATCAGTGTGTGTGTGAGTGGAGACGTATCTGTATCAGTGTGTGTGTGTGTATGGGGACATATCTGTATCAGTGTGTGTGAGTGTGTGTGGGGACATATCTGTATCAGTGTGTGTGAGTGGGGACGTATCTGTATCAGTGTGTGTGAGTGGGGTCGTATCTGTATCAGTGTGTGTGTGTGTGTGTGTGTGTGTGTGTGTGAGTGGGGACGTATCTGTATCAGTGTGTGTGTGAGTGGGGTCGTATCTGTATCAGTGTGTGTGTGCGACTGGGTCGTATCTGTATCAGTGTGTGTGTGTGAGTCGTATCTATATCAGTGTGTGTGTGTGGGTCGTATCTGTATCAGTGTGTGTGAGTGGGTCGTATCTATATCAGTGTGTGTGAGTGGGTCGTATCTGTATCAGTGTGTGTGAGTGGGTCGTATCTGTATCAGTGTGTGAGTGGGACGTATCTGTATCAGTGTGTGTGAGTGGGTCGTATCTATATCAGTGTGTGTGAGTGGGTCGTATCTGTATCAGTGTGTGTGTGTGTGAGTGGGTCGTATCTGTATCAGTGTGTGTGTGAGTGGGTCGTATCTGTATCAGTGTGTGTGAGTGGGACGTATCTGTATCAGTGTGTGTGTGTGTGTGTGGGGACGTATCTGTATCAGTGTGTGTGAGTGGGGACGTATCTGTATCAGTGTGTGTGTGTGTGTGTGTGTGTGTGAGTGGGGACGTATCTGTATCAGTGTGTGTGTGAGTGGGTCGTATCTGTATCAGTGTGTGTGTGAGTGGGTCATATCTGTATCAGTGTGTGTGTGCGACTGGGTCGTATCTATATCAGTGTGTGTGTGTGTGTGTGTGTGAGAGTGGGGACGTATCTGTATCAGTGTGTGTGTGAGTGGGTCGTATCTGTATCAGTGTGTGTGTGTGTGGGTCGTATCTGTATCAGTGTGTGTGAGTGGGGACGTATCTGTATCAGTGTGTGTGAGTGGGTCGTATCTATATCAGTGTGTGTGACTGGGTCGTATCTGTATCAGTGTGTGTGAGTGGGTCGTATCTGTATCAGTGTGTGTGTGTGTGTGTGAGAGTGGGGACGTATCTGTATCAGTGTGTGTGTGTGTGTGAGTGGGGACGTATCTGTATCAGTGTGTGTGTGAGTGGGTCGTATCTGTATCAGTGTGTGTGAGTGGGTCGTATCTGTATCAGTGTGTGTGTGTGTGGGGACGTATCTGTATCAGTGTGTGTGAGTGGGGACGTATCTGTATCAGTGTGTGTGTGTGTGTGTGTGTGTGTGAGTGAGTGGGACGTATCTGTATCAGTGTGTGTGAGTGGGGACGTATCTGTATCAGTGTGTGTGTGAGTGGGTCGTATCTGTATCAGTGTGTGTGTGAGTGGGTCATATCTGTATCAGTGTGTGTGTGCGACTGGGTCGTATCTATATCAGTGTGTGTGTGTGTGTGTGTGTGTGTGAGAGTGGGGACGTATCTGTATCAGTGTGTGTGTGAGTGGGTCGTATCTGTATCAGTGTGTGTGTGTGTGGGTCGTATCTGTATCAGTGTGTGTGAGTGGGGACGTATCTGTATCAGTGTGTGTGAGTGGGTCGTATCTATATCAGTGTGTGTGACTGGGTCGTATCTGTATCAGTGTGTGTGAGTGGGTCGTATCTGTATCAGTGTGTGTGTGTGAGAGTGGGGACGTATCTGTATCAGTGTGTGTGTGTGTGTGAGTGGGGACGTATCTGTATCAGTGTGTGTGTGAGTGGGTCGTATCTGTATCAGTGTGTGTGAGTGGGTCGTATCTGTATCAGTGTGTGTGTGTGTGGGGACGTATCTGTATCAGTGTGTGTGAGTGGGGACGTATCTGTATCAGTGTGTGTGTGTGTGTGTGTGTGTGTGAGTGAGTGGGACGTATCTGTATCAGTGTGTGTGAGTGGGGACGTATCTGTATCAGTGTGTGTGCGACTGGGTCGTATCTGTATCAGTGTGTGTGGGGTCGTATCTGTATCAGTGTGTGTCAGTGTGTGTGGGGACGTATCTGTATCAGTGGGTGTGTGTGTGGGGACGTATCTGTATCAGTGTGTGTGAGTGGGGACGTATCTGTATCAGTGTGTGCGTGTGTGTGTGTGTGTGTGTGTGAGTGAGTGGGACGTATCTGTATCAGTGTGTGTGAGTGGGGACGTATCTGTATCAGTGTGTGTGCGACTGGGTCGTATCTGTATCAGTGTGTGTGGGGTCGTATCTGTATCAGTGTGTGTCAGTGTGTGTGGGGACGTATCTGTATCAGTGTGTGTGAGTGGGGACGTATCTGTATCAGTGGGTGTGTGTGTGTGTGTGTGTGTGTGTGTGTGTGTGAGTGGGGACGTATCTGTATCAGCGTGTGTGTGAGTGGGTCGTATCTGTATCAGTGTGTGTGTGTGTGTGTGTGTGTGTGTGTGTGTGTGTGTGTGAGAGTGGGGACGTATCTGTATCAGTGTGTGTGTGAGTGGGACGTATCTGTATCAGTGTGTGTGTGTGTGAGTGGGGACGTATCTGTATCAGTGTGTGTGAGTGGGGACGTATCTGTATCAGTGTGTGTGTGCGTGGGGACGTATCTGTATCAGTGTGTGTGAGTGGGGTCGTATCTGTATCAGTGTGTGTGAGTGGGGATGTATCTGTATCAGTGTGTGAGTGGGTCGTATCTGTATCAGTGTGTGTGAGTGGGTCGTATCTGTATCAGTGTGTGTGTGAGTAGGTCGTATCTGTATCAGTGTGTGTGTGTGTGGAACGTATCTGTATCAGTGTGTGAGTGGGGACGTATCTGTATCAGTGTGTGTGAGTGGGTCGTATCTGTATCAGTGTGTGTGAGTGGGGATGTATCTGTATCAGTGTGTGAGTGGGGACGTATCTGTATCAGTGTGTGAGTGGGACGTATCTGTATCAGTGTGTGTGTGTGAGTGGGTCGTATCTGTATCAGTGTGTGTGAGTGGGTCGTATCTGTATCAGTGTGTGTGTGAGTGGGTCGTATCTGTATCAGTGTGTGTGAGTGGGTCGTATCTGTATCAGTGTGTGTGTGTGTGTGTGGGACGTATCTGTATCAGTGTGTGAGTGGGACGTATCTGTATCAGTGTGTGTGGGGTCGTATCTGTATCAGTGTGTGTCAGTGTGTGTGGGGACGTATCTGTATCAGTGTGTGTGAGTGGGGACGTATCTGTATCAGTGGGTGTGTGTGTGTGTGTGTGAGTGGGGACGTATCTGTATCAGTGTGTGTGTGAGTGGGTCGTATCTGTATCAGTGTGTGTGTGTGTGTGTGTGTGTGTGTGTGTGTGTGTGTGAGTGGGGACGTATCTGTATCAGTGTGTGTGTGAGTGGGACGTATCTGTATCAGTGTGTGTGTGTGTGAGTGGGGACGTATCTGTATCAGTGTGTGTGAGTGGGGACGTATCTGTATCAGTGTGTGTGTGCGTGGGGACGTATCTGTATCAGTGTGTGTGAGTGGGGTCGTATCTGTATCAGTGTGTGTGAGTGGGGATGTATCTGTATCAGTGTGTGAGTGGGTCGTATCTGTATCAGTGTGTGTGAGTGGGTCGTATCTGTATCAGTGTGTGTGTGAGTGGGTCGTATCTGTATCAGTGTGTGTGTGTGTGTGGAACGTATCTGTATCAGTGTGTGAGTGGGGACGTATCTGTATCAGTGTGTGTGAGTGGGACGTATCTGTATCAGTGTGTGTGAGTGGGTCGTATCTGTATCAGTGTGTGTGAGTGGGGATGTATCTGTATCAGTGTGTGAGTGGGGACGTATCTGTATCAGTGTGTGAGTGGGACGTATCTGTATCAGTGTGTGTGTGTGTGAGTGGGTCGTATCTGTATCAGTGTGTGTGAGTGGGTCGTATCTGTATCAGTGTGTGTGTGAGTGGGTCGTATCTGTATCAGTGTGTGTGAGTGGGTCGTATCTGTATCAGTGTGTGTGTGTGTGTGGGACGTATCTGTATCAGTGTGTGAGTGGGACGTATCTGTATCAGTGTGTGTGAGTGGGTCGTATCTGTATCAGTGTGTGCGAGTGGGGATGTATCTGTATCAGTGTGTGTGTGTGGGACGTATCTGTATCAGTGTGTGTGTGTGTGAATGGGGACGTATCTGTATCAGTGTGTGTGAGTGGGTCGTATCTGTATCAGTGTGTGTGAGTGGGTCGTATCTGTATCAGTGTGTGTGTGAGTGGGTCGTATCTGTATCAGTGTGTGTGTGTGTGTGTGTGTGGGTCGTATCTATATCAGTGTGTGTGAGTGGGGACGTATCTGTATCAGTGTGTGTGAGTGGGTCGTATCTATATCAGTGTGTGTGAGTGGGACGTATCTGTATCAGTGTGTGTTTTTCTTTCAGTTCCATGGATTCCTCTGCCAACTCTGTGACCGGGAATGACTTCTTTCCTATCCTGACCCTCACCATCACTCAGAACCTTGGCGTGTCCAGCCCCCATCTGTGCAGGAACAACTAGAGCCTGGGAGCACGCGCAGCTTAGTAGAAGGGGCTGTGTCAGGGACTTGGGAAGAAGTTGTGTGGGGCTTGGGACAGTCGAGAAACTGGCATTAATGCTGCCTCAATGAAGGGAGTCAGTGTCTGGGGGCTGACCACTGCCCCAGGAGGGTTGGAGGCCATTGTGAATCGTAAATAATTGTAAAATAAAAATTGTGACCTACAAAATAATAAATACTCTTGAAAAGGGGTCAAACTGTGACAAGTATTGCCATGATAGCAACCCTAAGTTTATCAGAATGATGCAGAACTTCCTGTATGTTGAATGCAAAACTCACAATGGGAACTTTCTCTGTCTCCCTGTTAGTTCCCTCAGTCCTGCTCCTCTGGGAAACAAAATCCATCAATGGGGCCAAACCCAGGAGAAACAATAGAAGCCAGATCAGTGAGGTGATTAGATTCAAAGGATCCAGGAACTGAACAAACATTTATTGAGAGGGGAAAAAATTCACAGCATTATGAGAAAACATTAATGTCACATCTGAAGGGAGCTGAACAAAATGTGAGGAGCTGCTAAAAGGGAGACTGTACGAAATTCCATGCTGGGACTGCAAGCCAAGAACCAATAGCTCTGTGAATCAAAACAGAAGATAAAGGCAGGTAAGGAGAATATATGGCAGAGAGGGATGTGTGAAAATGTCAGATGATGAGGATGGCTCTAGTAGATTAGTAGGAACCCACAAATTAAGGAATGGAATGGCCATGAGGGGTAGAGTCTGGTAAAACAATATCCTTCAAAAATCACAGCTTATGTAGAACACAACATGGAGCTGAACGTTCCTCAGGGCTGGCTGGTGGGCAGCAGTGATTGATGAAAAGAAAGAGTGTAGTAATTAACAATTTCATTGGCGCAGTGTAGAGCAGGAACTGAACCAATTGACTCCATGGTCTAAAATGAAGGAAATGAAGGCTACATGCATCCTCCTTTCAAATCACTGTTCTATTAGGAAGCAACCAGGAGGTAAGATCTGGAGACAAATCAACAAAGCATGATGAGTTGATGGAGTACAGAGAGCATTGAAAGAAGGGGAAAACTTTTGACAGCATGTTTTCTGGAAGCCTTGTCCTTTACTACATTTGGACAGGAATAAGTGCTTTACATTATTCAAAAGGCCTATACAGCAAGTGGGAGTTCAAATGGCATTCTCATTAGATTCAACACAAAAATTAACCTTCACACTAGCTGTTAAAGGTAAGTTATGCTTGACTAACTTGATTGGGTTTTTGAAAATGTAGCGGAGAAGGTTGATAGAATATGGTGGATACTATCTATTGCTGTTTTCAGAAGGCATTTGACAAAGTTCCACATCACAAGTTGGTTTGGACTCTTGGAATAAAGGGTTAGTACAATGTGAATAAAACAATTAACTCAAGAACAATAAATTTTCAGACTACAGGATGTTTGACAGTAGTAATCCCCAGAATTTCAGAGCTGTGACCACAGGCCTTGGATTTTTCAGATATATATGTGCAGGGTCAAATTTCTGAACTTCATCAAACCTGGTGGGACAATGAAGAGTGAGGAAGATGAGAATAGATTGCAGGGGGACATCAATAGGCTGGAAGAGAGGGCAGACAAGTGGCAGGTGAAATTTAATACAGAGCCACATGAAGTAAAATGTTACTGAATAATGACAATCTGACAAGGAAGAATATGCATCTGTAGAGATATTTTAAAATGACAGAACTTATTGATAAAGTGCTTAGTAATGCATATGAGAGTACACAGAGAGGTTGAAGCTGGTGATTAGGAGTTCTGGTAGCAACTTTAGGGATGAAGTTTTTATAGTCATAGAATAATACAGCATGGAAACAGGCCCTCTAGACCAACATGTCCTTGCTGATCAAAATGCCCATCCAAGATGGTTCCATTTGCCCCTCTGTCCTGGAGCAGGGTTTCAACCTGAAACATTGACAATTCCTTTTCTCCTATAGATGCTGTTCAACTTCCTGAATTTGTCATGTAGACTGTTTGTTGCTCCAGATTCCACCATCTGCAGTTTCTTGTGCCTCTTTCTAAACCTTTCATATTCATGCATTTGTCCAAATGCCTTATAGACAGAACCACAGAGTGCAGAAGGGGTTTACTACAATGGACCCTGGGAAGATGGATTTCAGCTGGTGGAGAAGCTGGGTTTTAACCTAGGAGTAAATAAGGGCGAGGGAAGGTATGAGAGGCCAATGATATGGGCTTAGAAAGTATCGAGCAATGTTTTCCCACTTGTAGATGTTGTAGCTCAAGGACCCAGGACAGAAATTCTACTCACAGCAGGGATTTTCCATCCTAGAAATGGATATTCATGGTTCTTTGAAATATTTGTAGTGAGGATATTTGTTGATTTCTGGAACTCTAGGCCTGTAAGGGAATAATAGAACATTGGAATTGGAATTGGTTTATTATTGTCACATGTTGGGGGTGCCATGGTCATGTAGTGGTCAGCATGATGCTATTACAGCTTGGAGCATTCTGGAGTTCAGAGTTCAATTCTGGTGCGAGTCACTGTATGTCTTCCCCATGGAATGCGTGGCTTTCCACCAGCCACTCTGGTTTTCTCCCACAGTCCAAAGACCTGCTCAGTAGGTTAATTGGTCATTGTGAATTGTCCTGTGATTAGGTGAGGGGTTGCTGGAGTGTCCTGGCTTCAAGAGCCGGAGGGGAGGGGTCTACTCCGTGCTATATCACTGAGGTACAGTGAAAAGCTCGTCTTGAATACGTACATGCAGTGTGAAAGGCAATGGCGCCTGTGTCAGTAACAATTCCACGTGGGTGAGATTAGTAAACAATGAAACACTCTGAATAGAAAAGAACTAATTTCAGATAAAATAGTCAATAGGTTAATACCAAATACATCCTGGAGACTCTCAGAGTGTAGACTGCAGATGTTCCAACTGAATGTAAGGGGAATGCAGAGAAGGTGGAATTCTTGGGATGTGGTGGAAAATTTCACTGGAAGTGGGGCATGAGTGACATGTTGAATCTATGGACATCACAGGAATTATAACACTAAAGAAGGCTAAGAGGGGCAGAAAAGAGACAGAATGGGATCAGGAGAAATGGTAAATAATTTTATGAACATAAGGTATGGTTTTAATTATGTAATGCCCTCTCCTATAGCCCAACTGAATGATGTGACCAAGGAAGTCATTGCTGCTGCGGGACAGAAGTCACACAAGAAGCCCACAGGTTTCCTACCCGATCGGCACACTGAACTGCCACACAAAATTTAGTAGAAACCTAACATGCTTGTGATTTTATTGACAATGGTTACTTATTACTGATAACTGGTTATTTTAAAGCGGAATTCAGATTCCTGAATGGCTATGCTGGGACCTCAACTAATACTTCACTGGATTATTAGCTCCCATAACTGTAATGCATTTAATATTTTAGTAATATTTGATAATATTGTAAATTTATTGTTTGATTAAGCATTCTTTGTTTACACAATTCATTATGGGTTATATGTAAAAGAACATGAATGGTATACATCATTACGACACGTCATATGTGTGCGCCTTACTCAAGAAAAGATAAAATTAAGTATACATGCCTCTCCCGTCTCCTGTGTTTTTCTTTTGATTATAGTTTCTGAAGTTGCATAACATAACAATAACCACTACACTGCTACAGAACCTCCTCCCCAACCATCAAGGCGAGAGACATTACAGAGGAGGTTGTACAAGTGGGAGGTTGGAAAGTTTAACCACTGGATAAAGTAGTATGGACTCTTGGTTTGTGGATGGCCAAGTCCTATACAGATTGAGAATACCTTAAAAGTTACACATCTTCACCAAGCTAGAGGGTTCAGAAAGGATTCACAGATATGTTACTTGGACTGTTGGGCTTGAGGCTCAAGGAGAGACTGGATAAGCCGGGTCAATTTTCCCTGGAATTAAAGAGGCTGAGAAGTGACCTGACCTGAGGGAAGGTTAGAACATTGTGAAGGACATAAAATGGGATAGGGTAGTTACAGTCTTTATTTCAGGGTAGGAGAGCCCAAAATTAAAGAATATTGGTTTAATTTGACAGAGGCAAGATTTTAAAGGGACCTAGGGGTGTTTTTCCACATGTCGGATGGTGGGTAGAGACAAGTACAACTATAATTTTAAAAGCATTTAGGATAGGATACATTGGATAGGACTAGCTCAGGCAGGCACTTCAGTCAGCATGGGAGAGTTGGGCTGAAGGGTCTGTTTTGGTGTTGGTTCTCTAAAGCTATATGTATGCTGAGCTAACAATTCCTCTTGGAACAATCCACCCCCCTCCCTCTCAGCATGTGTATATTTCTTCGAGTAAGGAGACCATTGTGGTTTGGCAAACTTCAGGTGTGCTTTCAACCAGACCCTATTTAATTTCAGTAAGATTACTTTGTGAGCTCTTCCTGCCTTCACATTAATTTTCTGTGTTTCATGTAAGAGGGAAGCCAGTCATTCTGAGTACTACATTCCAGTTACCCTCAGTTTTTAAAGGATACTCAGTTCCTAAAGAGTTGCAGAGGATAGAAACAGGTCCTTTGACCATCATGGCTGTCTATACTAATCCCACTTGCCTGCATTAATTCCATATTCTGCTATGGTCTACCCATTCCAGTTCCTGTCCAGATGCTTATAAATGTTGTTTTTGTTCCAGCCTCCTCTTGCATCTCAATACAGATACCAACTATTCTACCTTTTAGATTCCCCTTAAATTCCTCCTGCTCACCTTAAACCCATGCCCTCTAGTTTTACACACCCCTACCATGCGAAACTGCCTTCTATACCTCTTAATTTTGAATACCTATATCACATCAACTCTCAGCCTCCTTTGATTCAGGGAGGAGACCCAGCCTACTCCATCTCTCCCAATAACTAAAGACCTCCATTTCAGATAATATAATTGTGATTCTTTTCTGTTCCTCTCCAGCTTAAATACATTCTTCCTGCAATGTGAGAACTGCGCACAGTATTCCAACAACAGCCTCGTCAACATTTTATACAACAGAAAGATGATGAACAAAATAATACCCCTCACATTTCTGGGGACTGAACAGGATTATAGTGATGGGGACAGTATAGTTGGGTGAAAATATTGTTCTTTACGACTGAGAGCCGTTGTTCAGAGCTAGGATTGTGAGAACCAACAAAATACACTAGGTAAGACAAATGAGGCAATATGAACAGCTGAGCTCCATATTAACATGCAGAACCACAAATGTAATAACTTTGGATTAGTACTTGAGCCACGTGCAAATGGTGAGATATAATGGCCCTTGTAGTGGGGAAAGAGCATTGCTCCAGTGGGACAGGTTTCATTCAAACTGAGCAACTTGAGCCATAACTACGGCTTCAAACTAAATAGTGGTTGCTGAAGTGGGATTTGGGAGAGGTGAAATTTCAAAAAATTTATTAAAGAAGTGCATATATGTTACAATATACCACCATGAGATTCATTTCCTTGCAGGCATTTATGGGAAAATAAATACTATGGAACTTAAAAATGGTATAACAAAGACAGATAAATGTTCAAACGAAGACTGTGCATATTATAAAAACAAATAATACTGAGAATAGGAGTTATTGAGTCCTTGAAAGCAAGTCTGTTGGTCATGCAATCAGTTTAGTGTTGTGGTGAATGAAGTTTTCACACCAGTTCAGGAACTTGATGGTTGTAGGGTAATAACTGTTCTTGAACCTGGTGGTATAGGACCCAAGGCTTCTGTACCTTCTGCCCAATGGTAATAGCAAGAATATAGCACGGCCTGGATGGTGGGGAACTATGATGATGGATGTTGCTTTCTTGTGGGAATCTCAATGGTAGGAAGGGCTTTGCCTATGATAGACTGGGCTTTATCCACCACTTTCTTTAGTCTTTTCTTTTCTGGCCATTAGTGTTTCCATAGTGCTTCGCATTTTTTTGATTTCTCTAGTGTCTTCAATACAATCCAGCCACTTCTTCTGAGTGAGAAGCCACAAAGGATGGGTGTAAACAAATCCACTATCTCCTGGATTACAGACTACCTGACAGAGAGACCCCAGTTTGTACAGCTGTTTGAGATGGTGGTGAGTGGCATCTGACCTCACAAGGGACTGTCCTGTCTCCGTTTCTGTTCACACTGTACAGCTCAGACATTCAGTACAAATCTGAGTCTTGTCACTTGCAGAAGTTCTCTGATGACTCTGCAGTGGTTGGATGTTTCAGAGATGGGCATGAGTCTAAGTATAGAGGACTGCTAGACAAGTTTGTGGAGTAGTGAGGGAGGAATCGCCTACTCTTGAATGTGGCCAAATCCAGGGAGATGGTGATTGATTTTAGGAGGAAAAGGACTGTGATGAGTCCTGCATACATTCTGGGAGAAGTTGTGGTGGTGGTGGTGGTGTACAAATACTTGGGTGTTCACCTCAACAATAAATTTGACTAAAAAATCAACACCAAGGCTGTTGTACAAGGAGAAGAACAGACTATTTTCTAAGGAAGCTGAGACCCTTCAATGTGTGCAGCAGGATGTGGGAGATCTTTTACCAGTCTGTTGTAGCGACTGCAGCTTTCTTTGCAGCTTTATGTTTGGGGAGCAGCATAGGTGCTGGTGATGCAAAAAGACTAAATAAACTCATCAAAAAGGCCTGGATCCACCCTTGAGTTACTGGTGGAGAGGAGGTCACTTAACAAACTGTTATCCATTATGGACAAACAGGCACACCCTCTCCGTGACCTACTGAATAAGCTGCAGAGCACCCTTTCAAACAGACTCATTCAACTCTGCTGTCACAAGGATCAACACAGAAAATCTTTCCTATCAAATGCATTAAGTACCTACAACAGTTCATCTCTGTGTGACAGGAGAACATACATCATAATACAATATTATCTGTTTTATTACAAACATTTGTATTTCCTACATTAGTATTGCACATTGGTAAATTGTTGTGCATATTATTCTGTACTTTATTAATTAGTATTATATTTATTATTATTATTGCTAAGTGTGTTTTTAAATGTTGCTGTAGTAACAAAATAATTTCCCACTTGGGATCAATAAAGTACTTATTATACCAGGCCCTGATGCACCAAATTAGGACACCCTCCACCATGCATCTACAGACATTTCAAGAAGAAACTGAAATTGTAGAAGAATTTAGAAAACTAGAGAATGATGGTGAAATACAATGACAACCAGTCTCTCTGGAAGGGAGGGCATAATGGATTTCAGAATGCATAGCATAAATCAGGAGATGTGAGATGCATGTAACAAGCACAATGCAATAAAAATTGAAAACTTTAACCTCCATACTGCACAAACTTGGCAAACCAAATTAGCAGCAATAATATGTTGGATAATTAATGTATGTTGGAGTGGGTACTACATAGTTTTCTAGATTAGTATGTTGAGCAACCAACAAAGAAACAGCAAACATGAGGAAATCTGCAGATGCTGGAAATTCAAGCAACACACACAAAATGCTGGATGAACGCAGCAGCATTTTGTGTGTGTTGCTTGAATTTCCAGCATCTGCAGATTTCAGGCTGAGACCCACCAGCAGTCGACATTTCAGGCTGAGACCCACCAGCATTTTATGTGTGTTGCAACAAAGAAATGGTCTATTTTGGATCTAAAATTTAGATTCATAAAAAAACTACAGCACCAAAACAGGCCTTCAGTCCACCAAGTCCATGTCTAACAATTTAAATTTCCTACTCCCATCAACTGGCACCGGGACCATATCCCCCCAGACCTATCCAAACTAAATTGAAATCGCATTCACCTCTTGCACTGCCAGCTTATTCCACACTCTCACCACCTTCTGGCTGAAGCTTCCTCTCATTTTCCCATTAAACATTTCACTTTTCACACTTAACCCAGATCTCTAGTTGTAGCCTCAACAAACTACAGAAGAAGCTTGCTCGCACTTACCCAATCTTCAACATTCTAGGGAATAAAGTTCTAACCTATTTAATCTTTCCTCATCACTTAGGTCCTGCAGTCCCAGCAACATCCATCAGACAATATGACATAGGAGCAGAATTAGGCCATTCAGTCCATTTAGTCTGCTCCTCCATTCCATCATGGCCGATCCCGGATCCAACTCAACCCCACACACCTGCCTTCTCGCTATATCCTTTGATGCCCTGACCGATCAGGAAACTATCAACTTCCACCTTAAATATACACACGGACTTGGTCCCCACTGCAATCTGTGGCAGAGCACTCCACAGATTTACTACTCTCTGGCTAAAAAAGTTCCTCCTTACCCCTGTTCAAAGCTGCCAAATACTCATATTCATTCTCAGAATCATCCTCATAAACCTCATCCTTGTAAATTTACTCTGTACTTTTTCCAATCTTATTTACATCTTTCCTGTAGGTCAGTGACCAAAGCTGCACACAGTATTCCAAATTAGGCCTCACCAATGTCTTATACAACTTCAACATAACATCCCAACCCCTGTCCTCAGTACTTTGATCTATGAAAGCCAATGTGCCAAGAGCTTTCTTTACAACCCTATCTATCTGTGACACCACTTTCAATGAAGTATGGACCTTCAGATCCCATTGTTCTACCGCTCTCATCAGTGCCCTACCATTTATGGTGCAAGACCTACCTTGGTTGGTCCTCCCAAAGTATAACACCTCACACTTGCCTACATTAAATTCCATCTGCTATTTTACAGCCCATTTTCCCAGTTGGTCCAGATCCTACTGCAAGCTTTTATAGTCTTCCTCAATGTTCACTACACCCCCAATCTTGGTGTCATCCACAAGTTTACTGATCGAGTTAACTACATCATCACTCATAGTGCTGATATAGATGACAAACAACAATGGACCCAGCACTGATCCCTGCAGCACTCCACTGGTCACAGGCCTCCAGTCAGAGAGGCAACTCTCCACTACCACACTCTGGCTTCTCCTGCAAAGCCAATGTCTACTCCAATTTCCTGCTTCATCTTGAATGCCAAGCAACTGATCCTTCTTGACCAGCCTCCCATGTAGGACACTGTCAAAAATCTTGCTAAAGTCCATGTAGACAACATCCATTGCCTTGTCTTCATCAACTTTCCTGGTAACTTCCTCGTAAAACACAACCTACGACACATGAAGCCATGCTGACCACACCTAATCACCCGAAATATACAAATACTCATAAATCCAGTCACTTAGAATATCTCCCAACAACATATCCACTACTGATGTCGAGTACACCATCCTATAACTTCCTGGTTTATTCTTAGAGCCTTTCTAAAACAGCATTACAGCATTAGCTATCCTCCAGTACCTCACCTGTTACTAAGGATGATTTAAATATCTCTGCTAGGATCCCTGCAATTTCTGCACTTGTTTCCCACAGAGTCTGAGGGAATGCCTTGTCAGGCCCTGGGAATTTGTCCATCCTAATTTATCTGTAATCTGAATTGGGTACATGTCCTTGCTGCTGCTTTGCCTCACCTCTATAGACTGTGTCTGCCTCCCAAGTAAATACAGATGTAAAAATCTATTTAAGATCTCCACCATCTCTTTTGGCTCAACACAGATTATCATTCCAATCTTCCATAGGATCAATTTTGTCCCTTGCAATCCTTTTGCCCTTAACATATCTGTAGAAACCCTTAGGATTCTCCTTCACCCCGGCTGCTAGAACAACCTCATGCCCTTTTTAAGTGTTCTCTTGCATTTCTTATACTCAAGTACCTCATTTGTTCCCACCTGTCCATACCTCTTATGCACCTCCTTTTTTTCCTTAATGAGGGCCTCAATATCTCTGGAAAACTAAGGCTCCCTAAACTTGTTATTCTCATCTTTTATTCTGACAGGCACATATACACTTTTTACTTTTGAGGTCTCCCAATTACCAAGCACATCTCTGCCTGAAAATAGCCTGTCCCAACCCACACTTACCAGATCTTTTCTGATGCCATCAAAATTGGCTTTTCTCCAATTTACAATCTCAACTCAAGGGCCAGACCTATCCTTTTCCATAAATACCTTGAAACTAATGGCATTATGATCACTAGATGCAATGTGTTCCCCTACACAAACCTCTGTCAACTGCCCTGTCTCATTCCTTCACAAGAGATCAAGTATTGCACACGCTCTCATTGGGACTTCTACATACTGATTAAGAAAATTTTACTGAATAGATTTGACAAACTATCCCATCTCGTCATTTTACAGTATGTAAGTCCCAGTCAATTTGTGCAATGAAAACAGGTTAACTAATAGTTAAAGGCCTTAAAGGAAGAATGATCACAATCCAATGCAATTTTGTTATGCCTGAAAGCTATCAAAGCTATCAAGCTATCTGAAACATGATTTTAAATCCAAACAAGCTGTAAAAGGCAGGAAAGCCATGGTTAAACACATATGAAATTTAGTTAAGTTTAATGAAATAACTTGCAATGAATATGATTGTGCACCCGATGGTGCAGAAGCATGGGACGGAGAAGAGGAGAGTTGTCGTCATTGGAGACTCTATAATCAGGGGATTTTGTGGACGTGATAAGGACACCTGCATGGTTTGTTGCCTCCCGGGTGCCAGGGTCCGGGATGTCTCTGACCGGTGCACATCCTGGTACGAGAGGGAAAGCAACCAGAAGTCGTGATACATGTTGGGACCAACGACGTAGGCAGGGAGAGGGATGAGGTCCTGAAGTGTGAGTTTCAGGAACTAGGCAGAAGGCTGAAGAACAGGACCTCAAGGGTGGTGTTCTCAGGATTGCTACCAGTGCTACGTGACAGTGATGGTAAGAATTGGAGGAGATGGCAGTTGAATGCGTGGCTGAGGAATTAGTGCAGGGAGCAGGATTTTAGATATTTGGATCATTGGGATCTCTTCTGGGGAAGGTGGGACCTGTACAGATTGCATGGGTTGCACCTGAACCCAAGGGGAAGCAATATCCTTGCAGGTAGGTTTGCTAGCATGGTTCGGGAGGGCTAAAACTAACTTGTGAGGGGGATGGGACCCAGAGCGATAGAGCAGTGAAAGAAGTGCATGGAGTAAAGCCAGATCTAACATATAGAGAGGCTTTGAGGAAAGAGAAGCAGAATAAACGGTATAAAGACAGCAAGGTAGAAGGGTTGAAATGTGTGTACCTCAATGCAAGAAGCATCAGGAACAAAGGTGATGAACTGAGAGCTTGGGTACATACATGGAATTATGATATAGTGGCCATTACAGAGACTTGGCTGGCACCAGGGCAGGAATGGATTCTCAATATTCCTGGATTTCAGTGCTTTAAAAGGGATAGAGAGAGCGGAAAAAGGGTAGGAGGGGTGGCATTACTGGTCAGGGATACTATTATAGCTACAGAAAGGCTGGGTAATGTAGCAGGATCCTCTTTTGATTCAGTATGGGTGGAAGTCAGGAACAGGAAGGGAGCAGTTACTCTATTGGGGGTATTCTATAGGTCCTCTGGTAGCAGGAGAGATACAGAGGAGCAGATTGGGAGGCAGATTTTTGAAAGGTGCAAAAATAACAGGGTTGTTATCATGGGTGACTTTAACTTCCCTAATTTTGATCAGCACCTGATTAGTTCCAAGGGTTTCGATGGGGCAGAGTTTGTTAAGTGCGTCCAGGACGAATTCCTGTCACAGTATGTGGACAGGCCGACTAGGGGGAATGCCATACTAGATCTAGTACTAGGTAATGAACCGGGTCAGGTCACAGATCTCTCAGTGGGTGAGCATCTGGGGGACAGTGACCATCACTCCCTGGCCTTCAGCATTATCATGGAAAAGGATAGAATCAGAGAGGACAGGAAAACTTTTAATTGGGGAAAGGCAAATTATGAGGCTATAAGGCTAGAACTTGCAGGTGTGAATTGGGATGATGTTTTTGCAGGGAAATGTACTATGGACATGTGGTCGATGTTTAGAGATCTCTTGCGGGATGTTAGGGATAAATTTGTCCCGGTGAAGAAGATAAAGTAGGGTGAAGGAACTATGGGTGACAAGTGAGGTGGAAAATCTAGTCAGGAGGAAGAAGGCAGCATACATGAGGTTTAGGAAGCAAGGATCAGATGGGTCTATTGAGAAATACGTATAGGGAAGCAAGAAAGGAGCTTAAGAAGGGGCTGAGAAGAGCAAGAAGGGGGCATGAGAAGGCCTTGGTGAGTGAAAACCCCAAGGCATTCTTCAATTATGGGAAGAAAAAAAGGATGACAGGAGTGAAGGTAGGACCGATTAGAGATAAAGGTGGGAAGATGTGCCTGGAGGCTGTGGAAGTGAGCGAGGTCCTCAATGAATACTTCTCTTCAGTATTCACCAATGAGAGGGAACTTGATGATGGTGAGGACAATATGAGTGAGGTTGATGTTCTGGAGCATGTTGATATTAAGGGAGAGGAGGTGTTGGAGTTGTTAAAGTACATTAGGACAGATAAGTCCCCAGGGCCTGACGGAATATTCCCCAGGCTGCTCCACAAGGTGAGGGAAGAGATTGCTGAGCCTCTGGCTAGGATCTTTATGTCCTCGTTGTCCACGGGAATGGTACCGGAGGATTGGAGGGAGGCAAATGTTGTCCCCTTGTTCAAAAAAGGTAGTAGGGATAGTCCGGGTAATTATAGACCAGTGAGCCTTACGTCTGTGGTGGGAAAGCTGTTGGAAAAGATTCTTAGAGAAAGGATCTATGGGCATTTAGAGAATCATGGTCTGATCAAGGACAGTCAGCATGGCTTTGTGAAGGGCACATTGTGTCTAACAAGCCTGATAAGAGTTCTTTGAGGAGGTAACCAGGCACATAGATGAGGGTAGTGCAGTGGATGTGTTCTATATGGATTTTAGTAAGGCACTTGACAAGGTTCCACACAGTAGGCTTATTCAGAAAGTCAGAAGGCATGGGATCCAGGGAAGTTTGGCCAGGTGGATTCAGAATTGGCTTGCCTGCAGAAGGCAGAGGGTGGTGGTGGAGGGAGTACATTCAGATTGGAAGATTGTGATGACTAGTGGTGTCCCACAAGGATCGGTTCTGGGACCTCTACTTATCATGATTTTTATTAACGACCTGGATGTGGGGGTAGAAGGGTGGGTTGGCAAGTTTGCAGATGACACAGGTTGGTGGTGTTGTAGATAGTGTAGAGGATTGTCAAAGATTGCAGAGAGACATTGATAGGATGCAAAAGTGGGCTGAGAAGTGGCAGATGGAGTTCAACCTGGAGAAGTATGAGGTGATACACTTTGGAAGGACAAACTCCAAGGCAGAGTACAAAGGAAACAGCAGGATACTTGGTAGTGGGAGGAGCAGAGGGATCTGGGGTACATGTCCACAGATCCCTGAAAGTTGCTTCACAGGTGGATATGGTAGTTAAAAAAGCTTATGGGGTGTTAGCTTCCATAAGTCGAGGGATAGAGTTTAAGAGTCGCAATGTAATGATGCAGCTCTATAAAACTCTGGTTAGGCCACACTTGGAGTACTGTGTCCAGTTCTGGTCGCCTCACTATAGGAAGGATGTGGAAGCATTGGAAAGGGTACAGAGGAGATTTACCAGGATGCTGCCTGGTTTAGAAAGTATGCATTATGATCAGAGATTAAGAGAGCTAGGGCTTTACTCTTTGGAGAGAAGGAGGATGAGAGGAGACATGATAGAGGTGTACAAGATAGTAAGAGGAATAGATAGAGTGGATAGACAGCGACTCTTCCCCAGGGCACCACTGCTCAATACAAGAGGACATGGCTTTAAGGCAAGGGGTGGGAAGTTCAAGGGGGATATTAGAGGAGGGTTTTTTTACTCAGAGAGTGGTTGGTGCATGGAATGCACTGCCTGAGTCAGTGGTGGAGGCAGATACACTAGTGAAGTTAAGAAACTACTGGACAGGTATATGGAGGAATTTAAGGTGGGGGCTTATATGGGAGGCAGGGTTTGAGGGTCAGCACAACATTGTGGGCCGAAGGGCCTGTACTGTGCTGTACTATTCTATGTTCTATGCTCTACAAGTTTCAATTAAACTTACTGGCCTCATTACAGATACTTTGAGGGTGATTAATGTGGAAAGACTCAGGGGGTGGGGGGAGAGAGAGAATAAAATGTGCTAGATAGCAAAGTTAATTAAATCTTTAAAAAAGCAACATTATTTTGCATGAATCAAGAAATGAGTTTAAAAAAGACCAGATTTGTTACTACTTTTGCATTTTGTATAAATCTTTTGAATTTTTCTCCAGCTAAATTCTGCAAGAAATATTTATTCTCAATGTCCAATTGTTGAGTAATGATTTATGAATTCCATAAGGGCAAATTTCCAGAACTGCAACAACTGTAATTCAGACAACACACACAAAATGCTGGAGGAACTCGGCAGGCCAGGCAGCATCTGTGAAAAAGAGTAAACAGTCAAGATCCTTCATCAGTCCTGCCAAGTTCCTCCATTTGTGTGTGTTGCTTAGATCTCCAGTATCTGTAACTGTAATGCAGGGGTCGCTGTATCCATCTGTTAATCCCAACTCCACTTCTAGTCACAGTAACCTTCAATACCTCTTACTTCTTCACTAACAGTGTATTTGACAACTGACTTCAAAGAACAAAGCTATTTCTTCTATAACAGGAAGCCAAAGACAGTAACAAACTGTTACCTGATTTCCATTTCTATCCCACATCACAAGCTTCTCATTGTACATGCAATGGATACAGATTCATTGACAAGTTATAGGTATGCTTGCCCTCATATTTCATTTAGCTGTTTCACTGAAGCTTACCTACAGCATCGAATCAAAGGTCAAAACAATAATGTGAAGCCAGGATTGCATCTGACAAAACATTTCTTCATACCCACAACGGGTCTCTGACCTGAAACATTAGTTCATTTTCTATGAACTAATTCAGTGTTTGCATAAATCTATTGAATTGTGATGTTGACTGACCTACTGCATTGTCTCCAGCATTTTGTTTAATTTCAGATATCCAGCATCCGCAGTTTAAAAAAATTTCATGACAATCATTAGCTCTCACATTATAGACTAGTCATGTCATTCAGTCATTTATGATATCACCACTCCTCATATTACAACCACCTACACACATAGCTATAAAGAATTAATACAGTACAAACCTTTTGTTATACACTTACATTCTGCCTCTTGCCATTTGATACAACTGGACACAGGTATTCTGTGTGGAGGGTTAGAGTCAGACATCTTATTGCAATTATATACAGCCTTGCTGAGACTTCAGACTGTAATATTATGTATGGGTCTTGTCTCTCTATCCAAAGGGATAGAGGAAATACAACAAAGATTGAGTATTGGTTAAGGTAATGGCTGGGAGATTATTCTAAGAGAGTGTCTGCAGATTAAGTAGATTGGACTTGCACTTTTTAAATTGAGAGATGACTTGATGGAAACATACAAAATTCTTATGGGATTTCAGAGAATAGATGCAGGTATTTTTTTTCTATGGCTGGGTATCTCTAACCTAGATCCATGAGTCCTAGTCTCAAAATAGGGGCTGGTCATTTGGAATCGAGAAGGGAAATCTTCATTCAGTGGTTAGCTAAACTTTGAAACTCTCTGCTCCATGAATGAGTTACTCACTATGTTCAAGACAGAGAGATTTGTGGATAATATGAGAATGAGGTTAACTGCAGGAAAGTGGAGCCAAGGGAAAAAAGATCAGGCATATTACTGAGGGGTGGAACAGGCACAAGAGGCAAATGGCCTATTTGTTTCTATGCCGCAGGCGCACGTCCTTCAAATGATTTCCAAATCTGTCAGTTCCCTCACATTATTCAGTTGCTACTCAACCTTCCCTTTACATGCATATCCTCCCTCACATTGCAGAGCTGTTACACTATTGCTCCCAATTACACATTCATTTCCTCCCATTATTTTGCTGCTGTGGTCTCGTCGCCTTCCTCCATAACATATGGACGGTACAGACTGGACTTCACAGCTCCCACACATCGTCCTTGGTGAGGTACTACACCACAGGAATCAGAATGAGTCAGTCTTCAGCCCAGGGGCCATTCTTTATGAAAAATTTCAAAAATAAATGCTGGCTGTCTGTTCTACTGTGGGAACAAGGAATTGGATTTGACTTTCATCTCACACCTGTTTTCAGGCTCTTTCTAGCAAGGGTCACTCAGAAAGGAATTAAATTGGAAACCACCCGAAACCTTATCTCAGTGCACAGTTTGACTGTTCCAGTCCCTCTGTTGCCCTGGTTTAGCCGAGGTGTTTTTAGATTATTAGATTATGAGGACACACAGTACTCTTTTATTGTCATTTAGTAATGCATTTAGTCCCTCTGTTGCCCTGGTTTAGTCCAGGTGTTTTTAGATTATTAGATTATGAGGACACGCAGTCCTCTTTTATTGTCATTTAGTAGGTGTTGTGCTTGGTCCAAGAATCAAAGTTGGAGGGAATGCACTGTCTAAGTGAATTTGCCAAAAAACGCTCTATTTCACAGCCAAGCTTACATCAAGAAGCACGAACACCAGTATTTCATTAGACACTGATTTTATTGTGACACAGTTTGTACCTGAATCAGTCTTGCTAAAGTTGAACACAAATCATGTGTGATTTCATTAACTGATTGTGTTAAGTTATGGGGGTGCAGTAAAACAAATCAGTCAACCAACCCACAATGTGGAGGTGGGCAGGGAAGAACTGATTCCGAGAACTAATACTGCATACATTGCACATATAACCCTTCAGGCCCCCTCCTCCATGCATCCTCCTCAAAACTTCCCCACTTTGTTCTCTGGGCCACAAGCTGAATCTCTGCACAGGCCAATACAGAATTAAAAACTATTTCCCTGACTCAATGCCCAGTTTTTAAAAAGTCTTAAACAGAACATGCAAGTGTTGGAATACAGAGATATAATGTGTGTATTATCAGCAGACCAGAATAAACAGAGCGTGGCCATTTGGAACAGGGCTCCAGGATCCCACCTCAACAGGCACCATTCAATACTTGGCCAAGGGAAAAGGAAAAAGCATGTGCTTGCCCATGAGAAAGCAGAGATGCCTTACAGTGAAGATTCTGTACTTGACACATACTGGGGGTGGAAGTGGAATGTAACCTGAAGTATGGGACAAGAATCATCATAATTTTAGTGTCCTCTGTTGTCAATTGTCCTCTGGATGTTTTAAAAGACAAGCGCCTTCCATGGATTAACTCTGTTCAGGTTCTACTCTACCTTGAAGCAAATGGAGAGCTACTGTATGGGGGAGGGGTGGTGATGAGGGCTGTTGCAGCATATCTCACAGAGCTGTCCGTACAAGCAGAACGATGTCTTCTAAATTATACATTAAATCTTTCAACAGATCCATTCCACTGGATGGAAAAACTAGCCTGGCGTTCTACCAGGGATGAAAGGCAACACCAAGGGTGGCAACTGAGAGGACAACAGATTCAAATGAGCAGCAGCATTCACTGCACATGCTCCAGATTTTAACATTCATAAAAACACGTCATTTAAAATATTGCATATTTTTCTTTTGCTCATAACAAGGGAAAGAAGCCAAATCGGAGGCAAAAAGGAGAACAAACAGCAAGACCTTTGATGTGGGTCAGAATGAGACAGAGAACAAAGAGAGTGGAGAGCAGACAGAACGCCAGGGAAAGTGGATTGAGTGCCAGAGGGTCCAGGAATGGGTACACACAAAGGCATAGAGGGAAAAACAACAGGTAGAGAAACTCCTGTACACAACCAGAGCTAAAGCTGTGTCACAGTGCTATCTGTGCACAATCGGGCTCTTCTTGATGGCATGCAGGAAAGGTCAGAAACCTGAGGGGTAATTTGCAGGAATCAACACGTGATAAAGTATATCAAAACACCAGGCAGCAGCGCTATGTCAGGGAATACCCCTACGTGAATTGATAGCTGCCAAGTTCTGCCTGTCCTAGCAATTTACAAATACTTGTGGACAGCCTGGGAGTTTCCAATCGAAGCAGTAAGGTCTGTGAAAAGGGGAGACCACCAGCACATCAGACAGAGATGCATTTGGAAGCCCCTCCTAGCAGCTGGAGGGAACAGCACCACCACTGAACAGTAACATGTAGTTGTGGAAAGGAGGCAGCATGGAGGGTGACACAGGGCAAATGATGCTTCTGTTCTCAAGGGCAACTGGCTAATACCTCTGCAAATTAAACACAAGGACTTCAGAATGTTTACCTTTCAGCACTGGAAACTAGTAAAAATTCACACACATACAATCTCTTCATAAAATTACTATTCATCACTCAGCTGGATTCTCACAAGCCTCTGTTGGGTTAGTAAAAGATAGCAGTTTCTGTTTGATTTTTTCCATTTTTTGTACATATTTACAAGTTCATCGATAAAAAAATAGCACATTCAAAAAAAAAACGAACCAAGAATCTGTGCTCTCATGGTAAACATTATGTACACATCATTCAGAGGAAAAGGCTTTTTCCATGATTTTGCTTATTAGGCTTTTTAAATTTTAAACCCTTACATGTGAAATTTGTGACACCCCCACCGCCCCTCCCTCTCAATACAATCACACCCCTCCCTCTCGCCCGGCACCACCACCACCAACTACATTAATGCTGGTGGTTACCGGCCCCCAGCTGATGGAGGCTGAACCAGACCCCTGCTGCCTTTCTTGCCAGGTGATAGAGCAGGTGTGCTAGTGTCGGCTGGGGTTTGTGGTGTTCCTGGTACACTGTTTGACAGGCTGTGCGGTGAGCCCATGGGGGAGGTGCTCATCATTCCAAATGTGCTGCTGCTAGTTGGCCGGGAGAGAGGAGACTGTCCTGGGCCACTATTTGCCATACCTGGAGAGTAAAGAGGAAACATGGGAACGTTCAACACTGACAAAACAACCAGAATTAAAATGCAGATCTTCAGTCTCAACATTTCACTCACCAAAATGAGGAAGTGCCAATGCTTCCTTGCAGGTGTGGCACCAATGGGTGACAGTAAATCTCCATCACCAGGGCAGGTTCAGAATGAAATTTCCTTTGCACTATCCATTACAGCACAGGCCAATTACAGAGTAAAGTTCCTTTTACACTGCTCAATCACTCCAAGGGTAGGTGCAAAACAGAATATACTTCAACTGATGCGCGTGCTGCAATGTCCCTTTAAACACAACCCAGGACAAGTACAACACAGATAGAGTAAAGCTCCCTGTGTGCTCTTCCATTAAGCAGATTCAGCATGGGTACAACACAGGTTTGTGATGCATTTTTCTCTCTAGAGTGTCTCAAATACAACGAAAAAAGGGGTAGAAATAAATGCTGATAGGTTGGGTGGAGAAACATTCAAATAGATCCCATCTTCTGAATCATCTCGTGTACTGTAAGTGCTTTGTAATATTTCAGCAATCTAGCTAATTTGAAATAGAACCTATACAGGCAGAATTAAGAAGAAATATTGTGCTGCAAGTTTAGAACGATCTTGAATCCAAGTAAGACAATGAACTATCTCCTACAGGCAGTCTCCTGTTTGAAATTCTAAATAGCAAGTGCTTAATTTTGGATCAGGCATTAACAACACATTGCATTCAACCTCACCTTCAGGAAAGGAGACATTTAATGAACATTATTATGAACATAAGCCACCTTGATTCAGGCTTCCGTCTTTAAACATGTATAAATATGTCATTTCACAATCTGCACTCAGCAGGCACTTTATTAGATACCTCCTTCACATAATGAAGTGGCCACAGGAGTGAAACCCACTGTGCATTTCTGCTGCTGCTGTAGCCCATCCACTTCAAAGTTCAATGTGTTGTGTGTTCAGAGATGCTCTTTTGCACACCATTATTATATGCATGGTTATTTTGAGTTTCCTGTCAGCTTGAACCAGTCTCGCCATTCTCCTCTGACCTCTCTCATTAACAAAGTGGTCTTGCCCATAGAACAGCTGTTCACTGGATGTTTCATTTCTTGTACCATTCTCTATAATCCTTAGAGACTGTATGGTGTGAAAATCACAGGAGGCCAGCAATATTCAAACCACCCTCTCTGGCACCAACAATCATTCCACAGTCAAAGTTATTTAGTAGATCAGATTTCTCCCCATTCTAATGTTTGGCCTGAACAACAACTGCACCTCTTGACCATGTCTGCATGCTTTTTGCAATGAGTTGCTGCCACATGATTGGCTGATGAGATATTTGCATTAAGGACAGATGTATTAAAATAGCCACTGAGTGCATTTGTTTTACTTCAAGCAAAGCAATTAAAGAATTGAGGATAGAACTGACTGCCACTGGGAGACCTATACTGGCTAGAATTCAGCCAATGGGAATCCAGCTGTCAATAACAGAAAGAATAGCTCAGAAAGGGAATATGCTAACCCATAAACCAAGATGTCAAAGAATGAAACAAACACCACAAGCTCATACTAGAGAAGAACATGCAATAGCTTCAGCAGTTTTATTGGTGATTTAATTCTATGTTTATAGTACATACGAACACAAGTTCCAAATGCTGTTCAGTACCTCAAATGTTGCCCACAGAACCTCAATGCTACTGTCTATAGTGCACCAAAGGTTGCTGTGCAGGCTTGTTGACAACTATAATATTATCCACTTAACCTTAATGTTATTTCACCCAAAGGTTATGTGTTGGCTTTGAATCAGCGATGTAAGATATAACAGATAATAAGTTATTGCCTATAAGAGTTAAAGTCTGCTACAGTTTTATTTTCTGTACAAAGTATTGCATGTTGCATTAAACTGAAACCATTTTGCAGTTCATTCACCTATCTTATGAAGATTTGCTGAGTCCGAATCAGTTTTATAAGAATATTAATTCTGTTTTTGAAGAAAGAGCCAGGTGATGAATTCCACTGAGCAAGGGATCTTTGTAGGGGTTCTTTAGTCCTTCTGTATACCTTGATATCGGGCAGCAAAGGGATCATCAGGGAATAAGATCAAATGTTGGGAGTGTCCTTGATTTCAGAAAACAAATATGACAATTATCCTTCTATAATATGACTCAGTGCTGTCAGTTTTTCACAATTGTAGTAAACATAGCACAAAAAAAGTGCACTCCATGTAACAGTGCCAACTCCAGAAAATAATTTAATCCCAGGATGTGAAATCAGTACCATGTTCAAAGTTAAAAGTACATTTATTATCAGAGTATGCATGTATACTATTGGATCAACTTGTTGACTAACCCAAAACTGTGATGAGCCAATAGAAATGAACTTGCTCTCACTGGTTCAAGGCTGATGATATAGCATAGCTGCTTGTGCACCGCTATTACAACTTGGGGGACTGGAGTTCAAAGTTCAATTCTGATGTCATCTGTACATCCTCCCTGTGGAATGCATGGGTTTTCACCGGGAACTCTGGCTTCTTGCAAAGTCCAAAGATGTATCAGTTAGTAGGTTAAATAGTCACATTAAATTGTCCTGTAATTAGCCTAGGGTTAAATCAGGGGTTGCTGGGTGGCGTAGCTCAAAGGGCCAAAAGGGCCTATACTGAGCTGTTATCTCAATAAAGCAAATTAAAATATTAAAAAGGGCAAGTATGGTCACACTAAGCCCAGGCTGACATGCACGATGCTCCTAGTAAGTGTTCAGCCAGTTCCTTACCTTTGGACACACTGTACCCATATGCTGCATATGCAGCAGCTGAAGCGGCTGCTGCTCCTGCCCTGGCTCCTGCCATTGCTGCTGCACTACCAGCAGTGGACTTTCTCCCTCGATTCTTTCCTGAACTCTTTGATGTAGTCCCAGATCCTTTTGGACGTCCCCTGCCCCTGCCTGAAGGGCCCATGCTGGAACCAGACTTGTCTTGCGAAACACCTGCAAAGTAAGGTTATGATAGTAGTTGATCTTCATTTTCTACATATTGACTAGTACTCCCATACTGTAAAATGCTGGATAGGATAGTGTTTGTCATAAAGTTTCTTTAATCAGTAAATATAGATCCCAACTAGAGGGAGTGAGATACCAGATTTCCTTCTCCGGGAGAAGGTTCAAGAGACTCGTACGGCCAGATCTGGGAACAGCTTCTTTCCAACTGTGATAAGTCTGCTCAACGGATCCTGATCCGGTTCTGGGCCGTACCCTCCAAATATCGGGACCTGCCCCTTGGTTTTTTTGCACTACCTTACTTCCCATTTTTCTATTTTCTATTTATGAAATTAATTCTATTTATGGAATTAAATGCAGCATCTCCAAGTTTGCGGATGACACGAAGCTAGGTGGCAGTGTTAGCTGTGAGGAGGATGCTAAGAGGATGCAGGGTGACTTGGATAGGTTGGGTGAGTGGGCAAATTCATGGCAGATGCAATTTAATGTGGATAAATGTGAAGTTATCCACTTTGGTAGCAAAAATAGGAAAACAGATTATCTGAATGGTGGCCGATTAGGAAAAGGGGAGGTGCAACGAGACCTGGGTGTCATTATACACCAGTCATTGAAAGTGGGCATGCAGGTACAGCAGGCGGTGAAATAGGCGAATGGTATGCTGGCATTTATAGCGAGAGGATTTGAGTACAGGAGTAGGGAGGTACTACTGCAGTTGTACAAGGCCTTGGTGAGACCACACCTGGAGTATTGTGTGCAGTTTTGGTCCCCTAATCTGAGGAAAGACATCCTTGCCATAGAGGGAGTACAAAGAAGGTTCACCAGATTGATTCTTGGGATGGCAGGACTTTCATATGAAGAAAGACTGGATGAACTGGGCTTGTACTCGTTGGAATTTAGAAGATTGAGGGGGGATCTGATTGAAATGTATAAAATCCTAAAGGGATTGGACAGGCTAGATGCAGGAAGATTGTTCCCGATGTTGGGGAAGTCCAGAACGAGGGGTCACAGTTTGAGGATAAAGGGGAAGCCTTTTAGGACCGAGATTAGGAAAAACTTCTTCACTCAGAGAGTGGTGAATCTGTGGAATTCTCTGCCACAGGAAGCAGTTGAGGCCAGTACATTGGCTATATTTAAGAGGGAGTTAGATATGGCCCTTGTGGCTACGGGGATCAGGGGGTATGGAGGGAAGGCTAGGGCGGGGTTCTGAGTTGGATGATCAGCCATGATCATAATAAATGGTGGTGCAGGCTCGAAGGGCCGAATGGCCTACTCCTGCACCTATTTTCTATGTTTCTATGATTTATAATTTAAATTTTTAATACTTACTAATTTTAACTATTTTTAATATCTTTAATATTTAATATTTGTAATCCAGGGAGTGGGAAGCGCAGGATCAAATATCACTGTGATGATTGTACGTTCTAGTACCAATTGTTTGGCGACAATAAAGTATTAGGGAATGAGAAAGGGCAAGTGACAGAAGCTTGCTTAGGGGAACACTTTGCATCTAAAGGTCATAATGCCATTAGTTTCAAGATAATTATGGAGAAAGGATCTGGCAAATGTGGAATGGGACGGTCTGTTTTCTGGCAAAGGTGTGCTTGGTCAAGCAGAAGGCCTTCAAAAGTGAAATTCAGAGTACAGAGTTTGTATGTTTCTTTTAGAATAAAAGACAAAGCTGACAGGTTGAGAGACTTTGGTTTTTAAGGGATATTGAGGCCCTGATTAAGAAAAAGAAAGATGCATAACAAATGGGAGTAAATGAGATACTTGAGTACAATAAGTATAAGAGAACACTTAAGGAAATCAGGAGAGCTAAAAGAAAAAAGCTACTCTAGCAGACAAGGTGAAGGAGAGTTCCAAGGGCATCTGCAGATACGTTAAGAGCAAAAGGATAGTACTGCACAAAATTGATTCACTGGGATATCAGAGTGATCACCTATGCATGGAGCCAAAAGACATGGGGGAGATCTTAAATGGATTTTTCCATCTGTATTTACTCTGGAGACGGACACAGAGTCTCTAGAAGTGAGACAAAACAGCGGTTAGGTCGTGGACTATATACGAATTATGGAGGAGGTGTTTACTGTCTTGAGGCAAATTAGACTATAAGATATAGAAGCAGAATTAGGCCATTTGGCCCATCGAGTCTGCTCCACCATTTCATTATGGCTGATCCAATTTTTCTCTCAGCCCCAAATTCCTGCCTTTTCCCCATATCCCTTTATTCCCTGACCAATCAAGAAATTAGGGTGAATAAATCCCTAGGGCATGACGAAGTGTTCCTTTGGACCCTGTGGGAGGCTAGTGCAGAAATTGCCGGAGTCCTAGCAGAGATATTTAAAACGTCCTCAACCATGGGTGAGGTACCAGACAACTGTAGGATTGCTAATGTTATTCTGTTGTATAAGAAAGGCTCTAAAATTAAACCAGGAAACAGTAGGCCAGTGAGCCTGACATCAGTAGTGGGAAAGCTAATGGAAGATATTCTAAGGCACTGTATATACAAATATTTAAATAGACAGGGATTGATTAGGAACAGTCAGTGCAGCTTGTGTGTAGTAGGTCACGTCCAACCAATCTTATAGTTTTTCAAGGTAGTTACCAGGGAAGTTGATCAAAGCAAGGCAGTGGATGTTGTCTGCATGGACTTTAGCCAGGCCTTTGACAAGGTCCCACATGGGAAGTTGGTCAAGAAGGTTCAGTCGCGTGGCATTCAAGTTGAGGTAGTAAATTGGATCAGAAATTGGCTTCATGAGAGAAGTCAGAGTGATAGCAGATGGTTACCTCTCTGACTGGAGGCCTGTGACTAGTGGTGCGCCAAAGGGATCAGTGCTGGGTCTGTTGTTGCTTGTCATCTATATCAATAATCTGAATGATAATGTGGTAAATTGGATCAGCAAATTTGTAGTGACACGAAGATTGGGGGGGTGTAGTGGACAGCGAGGAAGACAATCTAGACTTGCAGTGAGATCTGGACCAGCTGGAAAAATAGGTTGAAAAATGACAGATGAAATTTATTGACAAGTGTGAGGTGTCGTACTTTGGCAGGACAAACCAAGGTTGGACTTGCACGGTGCGCAGTAGGGCACCGAAGAATATGGTAGAACAGAGGGATCTGAAAAGATCTTCAAAGTGGTGTCACATGCAGCCAGGGTCATAAAGAAAACTTTTAGCACATTGGCTATCATAAATCAAAGTATGCATAGAGGAGCTGGGATGTTATGTTGAAGTTATATAAGATGTTAGTGAGGCCTAATTTGGAGTATTTTGGAGTTTTGGTTACCAAAGTACAGGAAAAATATCAATATGATTGAAAAGAGGGCAGAAAAAAATTACAAGGTTGTTGCAAGGACGTAAGGACTTGAGTTATAGGAAAAAGCTGAAAAGGCTAAGACTTTATTCCCTAAAACATTGAAGACTGAGGGGAGATTTGACAGAGGTATACAAAATTATGGAAGATACAGATAGGGTAAAGGCAAGCAGGCTTTCTCCCTCCCCACCCACCCCCCCATGAGGTTGCATGAGGCTACCACTAGAGGTCTGGGTTAAGTATGAAAGGTGAAATGTTTAAGGGGAACACGAAGGGAAGCTTCACCCAGAGTGTGGAATGAGCTGTCAGCACAAGTGGTAGATGTGATGTTGATTTCAATGTTTGAGAGAAGTTTGAACCAGGTACATGGATGGGAGGGGTATGGAGAGCTACATCTTGGGTGCAGGTCGAAGGGACAGTGTAGAATGATAGTTCAAAATGGACTACATGAGCCAAAGGGCTGGTTTCTGTCCTGTACTGTTTTATGACTTTCAGCTCTCAGTGTAGTGTTCTGTGACTTTCAATTCATCAGTAGTTACAGAAATGAATTTAGTCCATGATTTTAACATGTTGCCTTGCTGAATACCTACATCAAGAATCAGAACTGGTTACAAGGTATCCAATGCTGTGCAGAGTCAGAAGCTAATTTCAGTATACAATGGATAATGGAAAAGGCTCTTACTTTTGGCTTTCCCACATTAACCCATCCTACATTTCTTCAATGGTAGTGACTGCCCCCCTCACCCAGTCTCTCCGAGCAGATACATTGGCACATATACACAGGCATTTGTCAAGAATTACCAGCAGGATATGAGAAAACAATTCACCAATGGTTGAGGGGAAGATTACAAATTGACACTTTAGACTGATATCACAGCTGAATTGTTCTCCTGACTCCCACTAATCCCCAGCTGCTAATTCTATTTATAATCACAAGCTTGAGTGGAACAACAAAACAAACAGGAAACTGCACAATTAAACAGAAAGGGTGACAATCACTATCGTGGGTGACTCAAACTCACGCAACACCACCAGGTTTCAGTTCAAGGTTACAAAATTACCACCCTGTTATGGCCGGTTACATTTAGTAGGAAAGATTATAGCACACTGTGAAAGATGCCTCAGAGCCATACCGTTCATGTGATCTGAAGTTGAACCTGCAACGGAGACTGGAGAATTGGTTGCTCTGGATTGAGAGGCTGATGTTGGGTCATCCACAATGACAAGGTCACTGCTGCTTTCATCGGGTGCAATAGATCCCGTGTGCTGTTCACTACTCATTGATATCTATGGGAATGGAGATCATAGATTACACTGGCAACCTGTGTTTTTGGAACAATGCATGTGCACAATTAAATCTCCTTTAACCACCACATGTAAATAACAATCCATGCCTTATCCATGCCAGAGTTCCCGCACATCATTTATACTGAGCAGCCAAATAGGGATATATACATTGTGCTAATAGGATAGAAATATGTGCATCTATTGCAAAGAATTCATAAAGTCAACTAAGAATGGAAAAAGGACAGAGAAAATAACACAGGCAATTGATTGTCAAATTTCATTCTGATAAACATACAGGGGCCCTTTATAGTTGGGTCGAAAATATTTATCCAAGTGGGTCCTCTAATTTCAACTTTCTGCAACAACACATCAGCTTGACTCACCTTATGCAAGACTGCTTCCAATAAAAGGTTGTAGAAGCCAGGTGAAATTGTGGTGAAACAATTTCATTTCTTAAAGCTATGACATACAATACAGACCTCATCTGAGCAAACATGTGAAGCAATTAATTCCTTTATTATGATCCCTTCTGTCCTTCCCACATTGATTGTATATCCTTGTGTTCCACTTATTCACCTCTCTTCCTAATTCCTTGACTAATTCAGGCTCGTCAAAATACAAGCATTTAGATTCTGTACTCTTTTCTGAGGATAATCATTTTATAAGGCTTATTTAGTTCTAGAAGCTTTCTTCCTCAACTATCCCTCTCACTTGGTACTTGGAGTTGAAGGCTTTTCTTTCAAACTTCTCTCCCATAGAATGTTCCATCCTACCTTGGCTGCTTTGTTTCATGTGACACATATGACAATCAATTGAGGTGGAGGTCATTATGCAAAGAATTACTTGTTTTTTTAAATCTCTACTTTCATTAAATCCCTAGTTGCATCACCCATTCTGTAACTACCATCACCCTTTTTCCCCCACTTTATCCTAATCTAGCCTCTTGATTACACCAGAATTTCTAAAAAAAATTCTCCCCACAATTTCAAAGTTGCTGGTGAACGCCAGCAACTTTGATGTGTGTTGCTTGAATTTCCAGCATCTGCAGAATTCCTCGTGTTTGTGTCTCCCCACAATTTATTCCATTTAACCATGCTTGTGGTCTATTTAAACTTTATTTCATAACATGCTTGTAAAACATCTTGAGACAAGTTTGGTCGTGTTTAAGATACGATAAAGGTTATTTTTGTGGTGGAGGTATGCTCCAGCTTTGCAAAGCCTAGTTATAGGTCCTTCAATACCTCACTGTAAGGGCTGGGCATAGCTGAGTCCACACTAATGAAAGATTCCTCTCCGTCTGCTGACATGTTTCCTGAGGACATGTTGGAGTTATCAGCAGATGCTAACGAGGGTGTTAACATATTCCAGCCATCTTTCCTTCTCTTCATTGCATTCTCACTATCCTCCTTCTTCTTCTGTTGAAAACAAACAGAATGTATCAAAACTTTATTGATCAGACACACCTAGTTATTATAGTAGTTATGCTACATCTGAGTCAGTTAAACATTCCATGACAAATTAACATTACAAGAATGTAACACAGTGTTCTGGAGGAAAGCAGCAGGTCAGGCAGCATCTGTCGAGGCAAATAGACAGTTGACATTATGGGTTGATTCCCTTCACCTGGATTGTCACAACTTCCAAGACCTTAGCGGATACGGAATAAGAGTGAAGCCAATTTTATCAATTAAAGATCTAGGTCTGGACACAGCTGCAAACACAATTCTTATCCAGAATATCTATTCCAACTTTACCTGAACTGAAGTGGCTGCGAACAAGCCAACATCATATGGCCTGGAGGCCAGGCATCTGCAGGTGAAGTGGAGGATATACTTTATCAAGATGATCAGATGCATTTCAGCCAACACTCAATTCATTAACTTTACCCCTGGATCCCACACTTGTTACTGGAACCACAAAAGTAAACCTACCTACCTACCATCCACCCAACTATTGCTGAAGTTGCCTTCTGACAGCCGTAGCAACGGGATCTATCCCAGGATACTGGAGGACAGGTAGGAGATTGCCTGGCTTTGACAGAAATCTTTGTATCCTCCTTAGTTATTGGCTATTCTCATTTTTTTGAACTTATCAATAGTTAAGTTTGTCCATGTGCTTTTTTTTGTTGAATGGCAATCTAAATAACCCAGGAAATTACAGACTGGTAAGATTTACATCAAATTATTGGAGATTCTTAGGGACAAAATTTACTTGCACGTGGAAAGGTGAGGACATTAGGAATAGTCAGCAGGCTTTGTGTGGGAAAGGTCATGTGCCACAAATTTGAGTTATTTTTGAGGTGATAGATGATTGGAGAGGGTAAGGCAGTGGATGTGATCTGATTAGCATGTTTTACAGATAATGAAGATTGTTAGAGAACACAACAGGATACAGCTCAGTTGGAAATTTGGGGTAGAGAAATGACAGATGGAATGTTATCTGGACAAGGTGAGGTAATACATTTTTGGAGGTCAAATGCAAACTGCAGGACTGGTAGGAACACTGATATACAGAATGATCTTGGAGTGCAAGTTCATAGTTCCATGAAACTGCAACATTAGCTGAGGGGGTAGTAAAGGCATGCTGGTTTTCATCAATCAAGACACTGAGTATAGAAGTTGGCTAGTCATGTTGCAGATTTCCAGAAGGAGGGTCTCGGCCTGAAACACTAACTGTTTATTCCTTTCCATAGATGCTGCATGACTTGATGAGTTCTTCCAGCATTTTGCGTGTGTTGATTTGGATTTCAAGTATCTGCAGAATTTTTCGTGTTTCGTATAAAACTTCAGTTTGGCCACATTTGGAGTATTGCATGTAGTTCTGGTCAATGTATTACAGGAAAGATGGAGGTTTTGGAGAAGGTTAGTGTAAGTTCACCAGGTTGCTGCAGGATTAGAGAGCACAAGCTATGAAGAGGGAGTGTCAAAGTGTGAGGGGTGATCTGACACTGGTATATTATGAGAATGCTTAGTTTGAGGTTGTTGTCGGAACCCCCCCCCCCCCACAAAGGTGTAATTGTTAAATACAAGAGTACAGAAGTTTAAAGATGAGAAAGAGAATGTTGAAAGGGTAAGCACAAGGCAATTGTTTTCCTCCCCCCACAGAGCAAAAAGCATCTGGAATGTGTTGCCAAGGAAAGTGAGAGAACCAGATATGATAGCAACATTCAAGAAGCATTTAGCCAGACACACAATCAGGCAGGGAATGGAGTGATAGGGATCTTGTGCAGACAGATGGGAATAGTTTAGATTGATGTCATGCTCAGTGCTTTCCTGTTTTATAGTAAAATATGCAAAAAAAATGAAATCACAGCAAGGTAAGCATTATTATTACTAACTATACAAGAGAATATACTGAAAATGTCGGCAGGATTTTCACCATCTATGAGCTTCTCCAAATATCATTTTGCACCTTATCTGTCTTGGGTGTGTTCATTAGGACAGCAACAGGAGGCCCAACCTCTCTCAAGTACAACTCCTCACTTTGAAGGATTTTTGGGGCCATGAATGGCGGTGAGGGAGAGGTGAATGAGCAGAGGTGTAGCACTTTTTCTGCCTGCAGGGATGAAGGCCAGGAGGGAGATTAGTGGAGAGTGGCGAACTGACATGATAATCACAGAATGAGTGATCCCTGTGGAATCACTTAGGAGGCAGTGATCATAACATGATTGAGTTCACTGTGAAATTAGAAAAAGAGAAGCCGAAATCTGATGTGTCGGTGTTTCAGTGGAGTAAAGGAAACTACAGTGGCATGAGAGAGGAACTGGCCAAAGTTGACTGGAAAGAGACACTGGCGGGAAAGACGGCAGAGCAGCAGTGGCTGGAGCTTATGCGAGAAATGAGGAATGTGCAAGACAGGTATATTCCAAAAAAGAAGAAATTTTCGAGTGGAAAAAGGATGCAACCGTGGTTGACAAGAGAAGTCAAAGCCAAAGTTAAAGCTAAGGAGAGGGCATACAAGGAAGCAAACATTAGTGGGAAGACAGAGGATTGGGAAGTCTTTAAAACCTTACAAAAGGAAACCAAGAAGGTCATTAAGAGAGAAAAGATTAACTATGAAAGGAAACTAGCAAATAATATCGAAAAGGATACTAAAAGCTTTTTCAAGTATATAAAGAGTAAAAGACAGGTGAGAGTAGATATAGGACCGATAGAAAATGATACTGGAGAAATTGTAATGGGAGATGAGGAGATGGCAGAGGAAGTGAACAAGTATTTTGCATCAGTCTTCACTGAGGAAGACAGCAGGCAGGGAAGAGAAGTGTGCGCAGTCACAATTACAACAGAGAAAGTACTCAGGAAGCTGAATAGGCTAAAGGTCGATAAATCTCCTGGACCAAATGGAATGCACCCTCGTGTTCTGAAGGAAGTAGCTGTGGAGATTGCGGAGGCATTAGCGATGATCTTTCAAAAGTCGATAGATTCTGGCATGGTTCCGGAGGACTGGAAAATTGCAAATGTCACTCCGCTATTTAAGAAGGGGGCAAGGAAGCAAAAAGGAAATTATAGACCAGTTAGCTTGACATCGGTGGTTGGGAAGTTGTTGGAGTCGATTGTCAAGGATGAGGTTACAGAGTACCTGGAGGCATATGACAAGATAGGCAGAACTCAGCATGGATTCCTTAAAGGAAAATCCCGCCTGACAAACCTATTACAATTTTTTGAGGAAATTACCAGTAGGCTAGACAAGGGAGATGCAGTGGATGTTGTATATTTGGATTTTCAGAAGGCCTTTGACAAGGTGCCACACGAGGCTGCTTAACAAGATAAGAGCCCATGGAATTACAGGAAAGTTACATACGTGGATAGAGCGTTGGCTGATTGGCAGGAAACAGAGAGTGGGAATAAAGGGATCCTATTCTGGTTGGCTGCCGGTTACCAGTGGTGTTCCACAGGGATCAGTGTTGGGGCCGCTTCTTTTTACATTGTACATCAACGATTTGGATTATGGAATAGAGGGCTTTGTGGCTAAGTTTGCTGACAATACAAAGATAGGTGGAGGGGCTGGTAGTGCTGAGGAAACGGAGAGTCTGCAGAGAGACTTGGATAGATTGGAAGAATGGGCAGAGAAGTGGCAAATGAAGTACAATGTTGGAAAGTGTATGGTTATGCACTTTAGCAGAAAAAATAAACGGGCAGACTACTATTTAAATGGGGAAAGAATTCAAAGTTCTGAGATGCAATGGGACTTGGGAGTCCTCGTACAGGATTCCCTTAAAGTTAACCTCCAGGATGAGTCGGTAGTGAAGAAGGCGAATGCAATGTTGGCATTCATTTCTAGAGGAATAGAGTATAGGAGTAGGGATGTGATGTTGAGGCTGTATAAGGCGCTGGTGAGACCTCACTTGGAGTACTGTGGGCAGTTTTGGTCTCCTTATTTAAGAAAGGATGTGCTGACGTTGGAGAGGGTACAGAGAAGATTCACTAGAATAATTCCGGGAATGAGAGGGTTAACATATGAGGAACGTTTGTCCGCTCTTGGACTGTCTTCCTTGGAGTTTAGAAGAATGAGGGGAGACCTCATAGAAACATTTCGAATGTTAAAAGGCATGGACAGAGTGGATGTGGCAAAGTTGTTTCCCATGATGGGGGAGCCTAGTACGAGAGGGCATGACTTCAGGATTGAAGGGCGCCCTTTCAGAACAGAAATGCGAAAAAATATTTTTTGTCAGAGGGTGGTGAATCTATGGAATTTGTTGCCACGGGCAGCAGTGGAGGCCAAGTCATTGGGTGTCTTTAAGGCAGAGATTGATAGGTATCTGAGTAGCCAGGGCATCAAAGGTTATGGTGAGAAGGCGGGGCAGTGGGACTAAATAGGATAAAATGGATCAGCTCATGATAAAATGGCGGAGCAGACTCGATGGGCCGAATGGCCTACTTCTGCTCCTTTGTCTTATGGTCTTATGGAAAGCAGAGTGTGTGTGTGGGGGGGGTGGGGGGGGTGGGGGGGGAGTGTGAAAGCGGTAAAGATGTGTTTGGTGGAATTTAAGCACATCCCTGGATCAATAATTAACCACTATATTACTATAACCAAATGAGGAAACTTCAATTTATTCTTGATTAAATAATATTTACATGACACACATAATGAAGTAGGGAGACCTGGAGAAGTATCTTTTCTTAGTCATTTACACAAATATTGCTGTGACTGGGAGCATGCGGGAGAATGATGCCTATTAACATGTGCAACAATGAGTGCCAAATTATGTGCATGTCCATGCACACCCATGGTCCAACATGATTGTAAATGTGAGTGTATGTTTTGCACCACTGATCTTATGATGATTAGTTCTGTTAAGGGCTTGTGTATTCCATGTATGCACATTTTGAAGAGCATGTCTGTGCATGTCAGAGGCAATGAATGTGTCAACATGTGTTGAATAATAGATCCGTTAAATTGTTTTGTTCTTCCAGTACATATCCATGAAATGAACTTGTGCTAAAGTGAGCTGGCATGGATGTGACACTCAGCTTTATTAATGCTGGCAATCTGATCAGTAGCAGTGATGAATAAATCATTGTCAGGAGATTACAGACATCATTACTGAACATACAGCTGCACAGGCTATAAACCAAGCTCAGGATAAACACCAGTGCCCCAGAAAGGAACCTGTGTGGCACTGGCAAGAGAAGACAGCAAATGTATTGATTGTGTGGGGTAGGAGAAAAGTGATTATAGTAAAAAAAATTCAGGTTAAAGACAGAACCAAATGTTCTAGCGGGGAAGTGTTGCAGACTAATTATGATTTGTATAGTCTCAGCAAAGACACGATTAAATGACCACGTTAACTACACACAAAACTCCACAAGTTCCCAGGTTTCAGAACTTGCTCTGTTATTGAATCCAAACCTATTGGAGATTATGAAGGGTGGACAGATGCATTTATCAAACAGAGGAAGCTGGAAAGCCAAGGAGAGAGAGTAGATTGCTTGAACAATAAGCTTCTATAGACACCTTGAACTGAATTACCATGGAGAGAATACTGGGCTGAACCTTACGGCTGAACAGATGAGATAAGGGAGTAGTAGGGGAACTGATCCTGGTTGGAGCAGCACTCTAGGCTACACAGTGACATTAATGATAGCCTCTTTGAAATTGCTAGGCAAGTTTCCAAGAAATTCTTAATAACCTCACCAAAAACACCAATCTCCCCACAATTTTAAAAGGCAAGACGTGACAAAAAATGACTGTGTACTGACATATTGTACTCCCTGATTCAAACTCAGTATACTTCACATCCTATGGAGAATTTCTGGCAAGTTGTTTTACAAATAGGTAGCTAGTTAAGATTGTAAATGGCGGAGAGCAACATCCCCTGAGTCAGAGGATCCTTAGCAAGCACTTGAACAAGCTAACTTCCTGTTCAAATGATAGCAATTCAGGATGCTATACTACCTTAGCTTCACATGGAGGTAGAGGGGAAGCGTTTAATCCGTTTGACTAGAGAACTAATCAACATAGTTTGTCTCTCATGGTAATAAATGGAGGAAATATTTCCACTTCCCAGGATAAAGGAAATAAGTACACACTCACCAGACCTCATTCACTGACTTGGCAAATAGACAACTGCTACTTAACTGGGATGTTGTTTAAAGGCATGCAAGTGCTTAAAATTTACAGCAATAGCAAATCACAGACCATTCTGTACAGTGATTCTAAGCTTTCCACAAAACTAACCACTAATCTGAAAACTTAAAGCTGTGGGGTGAGCCAGGATTGGAATTCTACATTAAAATCTAATGTGGACTGACTTACAGTTGGGAAGTATGTATGCAGAAGAAATGCAAAATATAAACCAAAACATTCACCACTGCCTCCTTTCCATCATGGGAAAGAGACCAAGGGGTGACCTCGTAGAGGTCATCTTTATCCCCGGGGAGGAGATTAAAACCAGAGGGCACAGACTTACAGGTCAAAGGAGAAAAATTTAAAAGGGACCTGTGGGTGAGCTTTTCCATAGAGAGGGTGGTGGGTATATGGCATGAACTGCCAGAGGAAGTGGTAAGGGTGGGGACAACTGCAATGTTTCGGAAAAAAACATTTGGACAGGTACATGGATAGGAAAGGTTTACAGGGATACAGACAGGCAAATGGAACTAGCGAGCAGTCAATGGTTGTTTTGTATAACTAACTTTAAACAACTTTTTGTTTTTAATACCAGCTGACAGCTTTTGGCATTTAAACCATGTTCCAGTACTTTGGATATTTCTCATCTAGAGTCAGTGTGCTCCATCTGGTGCTCAATCCCTGAACTACTAAGGGGATTCCATTAGCCAAATCCGAAGCATACTACATCTTCAATCTTCTCCAAGACCTGAGTGGGATGGGCAAAGATCCACCCTTCCCTCGAAAGTGGCCTGTGTGTGTGGCTTTAATCTCTCTCAAGGCAGGCCATTTTGGAACGCCATGGTAGTATAGTAGTTAGCGCAACATTACTATAGCTCAGGGCATTCTGGAGTTCAATTATCCGGCACCATTCTGTAAGGAGACTCTGCTCTTTTTATCCATGAAATGTGCAGGTTTCCTCCCACTGAGGAAAGTAGGACTGAGTAGGTCAGTCAGTCATTTTAAATTGTTCATGATTAGATTAGGGTTTTGAGGTTGTGGGGTTGCTAAGAGTAGCTTGGCTCGAAGGGTCAGTCCACACTGTACTGCTAAATAAACAAAGTTAGGACCAAGAAGAGGAGAATTCTCCGTAACTTCCGCCACCTCCAACGGGATCCCACCACTAAGCACATCTTTCCCTCCCCCCCCCCACTTTTCCGCAGGGATCGCTCCCTACGCGACTCCCTTGTCCATTAGTCTCCCCCTTCCCTCCCCACTGATCTCCCTCCTGGCACTTACCCTTGTAAGCGGAACAAGTGCTACACATGCCCTTACACTTCCTCCCTCACCACCATTCAGGGCCCCAGACAGTCCTTCCAGGTGAGGCGACACTTCACCTGTGAGTCGGCTCGGGTGATATACTGCGCCCGGTGCTCCCGATGTGGCCTTCCATACATTGGCGAGATCCGACGCAGACTGGGAGATCGTTTCACTGAACACCTATGCTCTGTCCGCCAGTGAAAGCAGGATCTCCCAGTTGCCACACATTCCCATTCTGATATGTCTATCCACGGCCTCCTCTACTGTAAAGATGAAGCCACACTCAGGTTGGAGAAACAACACCTTATATTCCGTCTGGGTAGCCTCCAACCTGATGGCATGAACATTGACTTCTCTAACTTCTGCTAATGCCCCACCTCCCCCTTGTACCCCATCCGTTATTTATTTATATACACATTTTTTTCTCTCTCTCCTTTTTCTCCCTCTGTCCCTCTCACTATACCCCTTGCTCATCCTTTGGGCTTTTCCCCCTCCTCCCCCTTTTCTTTCTCCCTAGGCCTCCTGTCCCATGACCCCCTCATATGCCTTTTGCCAATCAACTGTCCAGCTCTTGGCTTCATCCCTCCCCCTCCTGTCTTCTCCTATCATTTCCGATCTCCCCCTCCCACTTTCAAATCTCTTACTAGCTCTTCTTTCAGTTAGTCCTGACGAAGGGTCTTGGCCCGAAACGTTGACTGTACCTCTTCCTAGAGATGCTGCCTGGCCTGCTGCGTTCACCAGCAACTTTTGTGTGTGCTGCTAAACATTTTCTTGATTCGTTTTTGCTCTTTAAGAGTTGTCACAAATAAGTGATGGCTCTGATTAACCAATGGCCCAATTATCTGGAATCTATTGTACTTAAAGAATTATTTTCAATTAATTAATGAAGTACAAAACTACACTATGCACCTGCCCAATCAAAATCCACACGTTACAAAAGGTGCCAGTGGACACTGCACTGTAGCTTTTCCATGTTGTGCTTGAGAAAAAGTGATTGAGACATATGAGGCACAAGTTCAAGGTCAGTTGATAGCAACTTCAGTTAACCATTTCTTCTTGGTACCTTATTATGTGGGAAATTGACATATTAAAGTACTACTTTCTCACCAGTAATAATAAAAACTACAAAAATAAGAAAATCTAATGGTAAAGCTGCATCAATTCGGTTGATAATTTTACCTTTTCTGCATATTTTTCTCGTTTTCTCTTTCGATCTTTCACTTTATTTGATTCTTCTTGTATCCGCTTTTCTTCTTGTCGCAGACGCACTTCCCAGAAAGATAAATAGAAAGAACCAATTAACCAACTAATCCAACCTGATACCCAGCAGTCTTAAAGGCAGTCAAATGTAAGGCACTACATTTCATAGACTGACACATGGAAAGAGACCTTTCAGCTCACCAAGTTGGTGCCATTGAGCAGCAATTTACACTAATCCCATTTTATTCTCTCCACATTCAATTTTATTTGTTCACCAGCCACCAACTCTGAACAGACTAGGGCATTACTAATTGCACATGAACATAAATTGTGTGGAGTACAATGCAGTACATCTATGCAAACAACACACACACGTGTATATGAGAAAGGCTGTGTGATAGAATGACAGACATCCTGCTGAAACTGGAATAATCTGACACTTCGGAGCTTTGTCCCAATATCTGATTAAACTAGCACTTTTAGTAACAACTTTTCACTTTCCCACTTAGTCGTGCAGAGCGACTAGAGTAGAGTGAAAAACGCATGTTGCATATAAAGGATTACACAGGTACACAAAAACACACCTGCATAGAAATCTGCCATACTTACTCAATCTAATTCCTGTCCTTCAAATATAGCTGACTCAAATGACCAAGAGCCATACAATTACATGTCTGAGGAAAGAGAATTGCCCAATAGAGTTGGAGGAAGACTAGCTCACTCGAGTTGAGAATAATGGGTAAACATTATTGGGTTATGGGCAAGATGGAGCCCACATATAATGCTCCTTCAGTCGAGATCTTCTGGATAAATCATGAAACTATGTATTTCACTTCTTTTATGTATTTTACATTTGTTTTTCGTCCTGTATCTGATTCTGGAACTGTTGGAGCTTGTGGTGGACACTTGACTTCATTTCATCGACTAAAGCGACAAGGGAGATTGTAACACTGAGGTGAATGCAGAAGGTGAGCGCCAGCTATCTGTCTTTTGCTCTGCTATCAGAGAAGAGAGAGCATGCTGCTGTGCCTGGAGACAGTTACCCAGGTTTTCCGGACATGGACTTTGACTATAGACTTTTTCTTCCAGTCTTATAGGTTTTTAATACAGGTGGCCCCCATTTTCCGAACGTTCGCTTTATGACACCTCGCTGTTACAAAAGACCTACATTAGTCACAGGTTTCTCCCGCCATTCGAAGGTACAGTGTTCCTATGAAATGGTTCGTAAGCCGGAGTGCCGTAAAGCGAAGAAGCAATTACCATTTATTTATATGGGAAAAATTTGTGAGCGTTCGCAGACCCAAAAATAACCTACCAAATCATGCCAAGTAACACATAAAACCTAGAATAACAGTAACATATAGTAAAAGCAGGAATGATATGATAAATACACAGCCTACATAAAGTAGAAATACTTTTCCACAATCATTGCCGGCACTGTTCTCTGTAGCAAAAATCTCACGCAAGCGCTGTTGGCAAAAACACTCTCTCCAGTAACCTTTAAGCTATGAAGCTGCCAAATCATACCAAATAACACGTAAAAATACACAGCCTATATAAAGTAGAAATAATGTATATACAGTGTAGTATCACTTACAGGAATCTGGAACACAGCTTGCCGAGCACGCTGATGATGGTGTGTAGACTGAGTCGTTGAAGTTTGGGTGGTGCAGTGGCCCCCACACTCCAGGCAGCGACTGATACTGATCCGCGAAGCATGCAGGGGTACAGTGGTAGCTGGGAGGCACACAGCACATCTTTAAGAAAAAAGCCGAAATAAACAAGCTAATTAATCAGGTGCCGCCCGGCATGTAAATGTCAGCCCAGATCAGAGGCGACGCAATCGGCAATCGCCTCTGATCTGGGCTGACAATTACGTGCCGGGCGGCACCTAATTAATTAGCTTGTTTATTTCGGCTTTTTTCTTAATGATGTGCTGTGTGCCTCCCGGCTACCGCTGCATTCTCCGCAAATCGGTATCTGTCCGCAGCCTGGGGTTGGGGTGGTGGGACACTGGGGTGTCATCTCATTGTCGTCTGTTTCCATTAGGGCAGGCAGCTGATCTTCTCCTATGACTGCCTGCCTCGATGTCGAAGGTTGAGGTTTGTCGTCTGCTGTGGGTGATGTGGAAGGCTTGCTTGACTGCTGAGCCTCGCACATTTTCCTATCATATAGTTCTTTGTAAGCACTCAAACCATCCTGCAAATACTGTATGCCCCAAACCGACGTACCCTTTCAAAATTAAAGTCGTACTTTAACATTGCAGCGAAAATCTCACGCACTTGCTTCAAGTTCAGTTCCTGGACGACTTCACTTTAGCTACTGAATTCGGTTTCAATTGTTATCCTTTCCTCTTCCAATTGCATCAGCTCTTCATCTATCAGTTCTTGGTCATGGAATGTCAAAACCTCTTGAACATCATCTTCGTCAACTTCCACAAGCCAAACTCACTTTGTCCTTACTTCGTTCATCATGATCGAAATGCTTAATTACGTCTAGCTTTACGCTAAGTGTAACACTCTTACGAGCTCTTTTAGGCTTTTCCGAGACCTTAGAACTCATCTTGCTAACGGCTGCTCACAGGCACGTGTTTAAGCAATGCCGGCGAGAATGCCGTTCCAAATCCGGGGGAGAGCGGCTGCTCGGGGCGTGTGCTAATTTTTTTTTTTGCGCACTGCCTTTCTTCGAAACAGTGAAAACACCTTCTGTTAGCGAAAACAGGGAACTAATGTAGGTCTTTCGTAACAGTGAAGTTTCGTAAAGCGAACGTTTGAAAAGCGGGGGACACCTGTACCTGTTTTCGCTAACAGGTGTTTTCACTGTTACGAGAAAAGGCGCGCGCGCCCGAACAGCCAAGCTCCTCCCCCAGAACTGCATTCTAGCCACCATTGCTTAAACATGTGCTTTATCTCAATTTATTTTGTGCATCCGTTAGCAAGATGAGTTCTAGGGTATCGGAAAAGCCTAAAAGAGCTCGTAAGGGTGTTACACTTAGCGTAAAACTAGACATAATTAAGCATTTCAATCGTGCTGAACCAAGTAAGGACATTGTCCGCGCATTGAACTTGCCTGCATCCAACATTCGCACTATTTATATGCAGAGAGAAAGAATTTTGAAAGCTGACGATGTTACTGTTGGCTCTGCTCGTAGCAAAGTGGTCTTTCTTAGTCGGCATCCAATAATGAATAAAATGGAAAGTCTATTGCTTGAGTGGATTGATGGGTGTACAAAGCATGGTGTTCCATTAAGTTTTCTTATACTTAAGGAGAAATTAGTCAGTCTTTTTAATAAGCTGAAACAGAAAGCACTGGATGATGGTGATGAAAGTGTTGCGAAAGTGGAATTTAAAGGTAGTCATGGGTGGTTTGATCGGTTTCTGAGGCGAGGGCAGCTTCATAGTTTAACGTTTACCGGAGAGTGTTCTTCGGCTGATACTGAAGCTGCCAAAAAGTTCCCAGCAGAACTGAACAAAATAATTACGGAAGGTGGTTATTTGTATAAGCAAGTGTTTAACTGTGACAAAACTTCAATTTATTGGAGTCTTCCCAATTCCGGTAAGTGAAACTACACTGTACATACATAATTTCTACTTTATATAGACTGTGTATTTTTATGTGTTATTTGGTATGATCTGGCAGCTTCATAGCTTAAAGGTTACTGGAGAGAGTGTTTCTGCTGAGAGCGTTTGCACCGTGTTTCTGCCCAGAGCACTTCCACGAGATTTTCGCTGCACTAGACAGTGCTGCAGAAAAGTATTTCTACTTTATATAGGCTGTGTATTTATCATATCATTCCTGCTTTTACTATAATGTTACTGTTATTTTAGGTTTTGTGTGTTATTTGGCGTGATTTTGTAGGTTATTTTTTGGGTCTGGAAATGCTCAAAAAATTTTTCCCATATTAATAAATGGTAATTGCTTATTCACTTTACGACATTCTGGCTTACTAACCGTTTCATAGAAACGCTCTACCTTCGGATAGCGGGGGAAACCTGTATTATGATTTTTGCCTGATCTTCCTCATTTTTATGCGGGGAGGGGGATTTTGGGGGTCGATGATTGTGCTGCCTTTCTTTCCTTTCTTGGTTTCATAGCTGCCCAGAGAAGAAAAATTTCAGAGTTGTATACCTTGATAATTAATGAACCTTTGAAGTGTTCTCAAGAAAACAAACAAGATTTTGAAAAGCTAGAATTTTTAAAACTAGTAGGCCTTGAGAAAAAATGATCAGCCATTCAGAACCAAATGAAATTGAAGCAGGAATAGGTCATTTGGCCCTTCATGCAAACACAGCCATTCAATGAGACTGTGGCTGATCTTTTCCCTCAGTCTTCCTGCAATAACCCCACCCCTTAACATCAAAGAATATAGAGACAATCCTGCCTGTAAGGGTTGTGGAATTCTGCCCTTATAGAAGTCACAAATCACTATCCGCAAATGAGATAGAGAATAGAATTCACTCACAGAATTTATATTGATTTAATAAATCAACACAAATTTTCCACCAGCATTTCTTTATACATAGATGACATGTCTCCCTGTTAAAGAGAAAATCATGATACAGGTGATACAGGCTGATTTCTAGGAACACAACCCTTGTAACGTGGGGGTTGCCTGTATTCTAAGTGATCTAAGCAACCAAGTCTCCACAACCCTCCTAGGTAGAGAAGGTTTTGGGTTGTAGATTACACAGGCAGAATACAAGGTGCTCTTCCTCTAGCTGACATTTGGCACCACCCTGGCAGTGGAAAAGGTCACTATGGAAATGGGAAGGGAAATTGAAATGATATGTGACTGGGAGTTAGGGTGGTCATCACAGGCAGAATGCAGATGCTCAGGAAAGTAGTTCTACACTTGGTCTTGCCGTTGTAGAGGGGCCACGTTTATTGTATTCTGTGCTTGCAACATGGTTAGAGGAGGTCCATGTGAACTTGTGTATTATTGTCTAAATGTGAGATACTGTATACACATACAGCCAGCCCTCCGTATCTGTGGGTTCCGCATCCGCGGATCGTAAATATTCAAAAAAAATTCCAGAAGGTTCCAAAAACCAAGATTTGAATTTGCCACGCGCCGAGCACAACGCTGAATCTACACGAATGAAGTGATGTGTAGGCATACCCTGCTGTAGCCTCCTGCCATTTCACAGATCCTCAGTCTCTCTCCAGCACTCGTTGTTTGAGCATTGTTCACCTCGCGTCGCATTCATTAGCTACTTGTGTTGTGAGCTAGAGGAAGGAGTTTAAGGCTAGTAAGGGATGGCTGGCTCGCTGTGTAAAGCGCTACAGCCTCAAGAACTTAAAGATCACCGGAGAATCAGCATCGGCCGAGGCAGCATCAGCATTCCCAAAAGAGCTACGATGGTTGCGTCTGTACTGAACATGTAGACATTTTTTTCTTGTCATTATTCCCTAAACAATACAGTATAACAACTATTTACATAGCATTTACATTGTATTAGGTATTATAAGTAATCTAGAGATGATTTAAAGTATTCAGGAGGGTGTGCGTAGGTTATATACAAATACTACGCCATTTTATATAAGGGATGAGCATCCGCGGATTTCGGTATCTGCGGGGGGGGGGGTGGGGAGGGTCCTGGAACCAATCCCCCACGGACACCGAGGGATGACTATACCTATATTTAGCTGTGAGATGTATAATCAAACAACCTGTAAGCACTTATTTCCAATACTTACGCTTGAATGCCACTTGGATATGATACAAAAGATGCCTACTGTTCCAGGAGCATAATGATAGTAAATAACAGTGCCACCTGGAAGGGAGACTAGTACAACTGTGATGGGTTTAAAAAAAAAGACACGCATTCAAATCAAAGTAGCAGTTCTTACATTTCTTCTCCAGTTCCTCGTCATCCAGCAACAAGCTGACCACCTCCTTTGGTTTAAGTGTGTCTGGTTTGAAGTTTCCTCCAGAAATGACCATTCGCTGAATCTATTTATAAAGAAAATATTAAAATGACTACAGACTAGTTTTAAAGGCTGATGAGACCCTGCTAATTCTCAAATTGCTTTGCATCATAGTTATGCAACAGGATCAAACTTCAGCTCCAGGCAATCTGCAGCTTTGAACCTGCACGCCATTCCTGTCAGCCTGGAACATTTGCTTCCTGAGAAGAGAAGACTGCTTTGAGGTAAAGTTCATTGTTAAAATGTGCACAAATGAGGAATGAGGTGTAATTGAAATATCAATTGTCTAATGATAACTATCTTGGGCTGCATCTCTATAACCAATATGTGTATGTGCATGTTTCCAAAAACACTAAGGATCCATTCATTGAGGCTAGCTGATTCAGTAAAGCAAGTTGTTCCCTTTTCCCTCAGCTTCTACCAGATTATGAAATTGCATTATTTGGTGTTGCATTTTACATAATGATTATACATAGTGAGTTATCGCAGTCCTGTCAAGGCCTTAGAGGATACCGGATTATTAGTTTCAATATGCTATAGATCAGCTAATACAGAAACTGTAACAAGTGAAGGAAACTTTACTGAGGGTTGTTGTCATTGGTGACTTCAACTTCCCTAATATTGACTGGCACCTCCATTGTGCAAAAGTTTTAGATGGAGCAAAATTTGTTAGGTGCAGTCAGGAATGATTCCTGACACAGTACATAAACAAGCCAGGCCAACTAGAGGAGAGGCCATACTTATCTAGTACTAGGCAATGAACCTGGGGAGGTGATAGATCTCTTGGTGGATGAGCACTTTGGAGACAGTGACTATAACTCCCAGACCTTTACCACAGTCTTGGACAGGGACAGGAGCAGACAGTATGGGAAGTATTTAATGAGGGGAGGGCCAATTATGATGCTATTGGGCAGGAACTTTAGAACATAAATTTGAAACAGATGTACACAACTGAAATGTGGAGGTTGTTTAGGGAGCACTTGCATGTGGTTCTGGATAGGTTTCTCCCATTGAGGTAGGGAAAGAGATTGTTGGCAAGAGATGTGGAACATCTGGTCAAGAGGAAGAAAGAAGCATACCTGAGGTTTAGGAAGCAAGGCTCAGACAAGGCTCTAGAGAGTTACGATGTACAAAAACAGAAGGATGACTAGATGAGGGTGGGACTGATTGAGGATAAAAGAGGAAACATGCCTGGAGTTAGAGCAGGTAGGGGAGGTTCTTAATGAATACTTTAACTTCAGTATTCATCAGTGAGAAGGACCTTGATGAATGCGCAGACAAGCATACAACGGGTTGATATGGTGAAAAGTGTCAATATTAAGAAAGGGAATGTGCTGCAACTTTTCAAAAACATTAGGACAGATAAATCACTGGTCCATGATACCCAGGATTATCCCCATTACCTTCCTTGGGAAGAAAAAAAGGTCCCCATGTCCAAAGATCCCTCAAAGTTGTCATGCAATTTGATGGGGTGGTTAAGAAATCCTGTGGTGTGTTGGCCTTCATTAGTAGGGGAGCTGAGTTCAAGAACCGCGAGGTAAAGGTTATGGAGAGAAGGCACGAGAATAGTGTTAAAAGGGAAAATAATCAAGCATTATCAAATGATGGAGCAGACTTAATGGGCCAAAATGGCCCAATTCTGTTCCTATGTCTTATGGTCTTAATAAAGACTCAAATGGTGTAAGAGCCACAGAGCGTAGGATGGTGGAATGAGCCAATGTCAACTGTAACAGTCTGAAAATAACAGACACAACTCCAGAAATTCACTTAACATCCTTCTCATTCAGCACTTCACATCAGCACAAACCCTTCTCTTGTTTCATAAACTTTCACCCAAATGGAAATTCTTTTTTGGCCCTTTACAGACTTCACTGGAGCAAATCCATTCAATTTAATGAGTCCAGTACTGTAGGCTACCCTTGGACTTGACCTTGTCAACAAATATAGGACCTTCCAAATCTGTGGATTTGCTCCTATTTCATATGAGGACTAAGATACCGAATTCTGTCATGGTATTCTTCTATAATTTTAAAGTAAACTTCAACCAACCTCACATTGTCTCTGTACTTGTGCTCAGCTACTCACAATGATTTAATCCAGGAGCTCAAATGTAACATTTTCCAAGTTTACTGAGGTATAAATGCAAATGATGGTGTAGATGCAAACAGGCTTCAAGGATATAAACAAACTAACTGAGCAGCAACAATATGGCAAACAGAGTAGTATGTGAGAAGAACGTGAGGTTATCTACTTTGGTTGGGGAAAAATAAAACTGAACAATACAGACAGGATGAAAGATAGGTAAATGTTGATGTTTGTACTGTATATGTCACTAAAAGATAACATCCTAATTCTGCAGATAATTGGAAAGATAAGAAAGTTGCCCCTCATGATTACATCTCATGACAACATACAGGGCCTTGAATATCATATACAAATTTGATCTCCTTTATTAAGGAAGGATATATTTGCTATGGAGGGAGTGTAGTGATGATTGAATTGTCTGATTCTGGGAAAGTGCACCTATCATTTGAGGAGGACATTACAGAGTAAATGTGGGACACATTCACAAAATGAAGAAAATCACTTAAGAACATAAGAAATAGGAGCAGGAGTAGGCCATCCGGCCCATCGAGCCTGCCCCGCCATTCAATAAGATCATGGCTGATCTGTCCGTAAACTCAGCTCCATCTACCTGCCTTTTCCCCATAACCCTTAATTCCCCTATGTAAAAATCTATCTAACTGTATCTTAAATATACTTAGTGAAGAAGTTTCAACTGCTTCCCTGGGCAGCGAATTCCACAGATTCACCACTCTCTGGGAAAAAGTTTCTCCTCATCTCCATCCTAAATCTTCTCCCCTGAATCTTGAGGCAATGTCCTCTAGTTCTAGTCTCACCTACCAATGGAAACAACTTTCCTATTTCTATCTTATCTATCCCTTTCAAAATTTTGTATGTCTCCATAAGATACCCACTCATTCTTCTGAATTCCAGAGAGTACAGTCATTCCATTTGCCTTCTTAATAACCTGATGTACCTGCAAGCCAACTTATTGTGATTCATGAACAAGCACTTCCAAGTCCCTCTGCACAACAGTGTTTAAATAATAATCTGCTCCTCTATTATTCTTTCCAAAGTGGATGATCTTGCATTTACCAACATAGTATTCTATCTGTCAGACCTTGGCCCACTCACTTAACCGATCTATATCCCTCTGCAGACTCTCCACATCCTCTGTACAATTTGCTTTTCCACTCAGTTTAGTGTCATCAGCAAATTTTGCTATGCCACATTCAGTCCCCTCTTCCAAATCATCAATGTAAACGGTAAACAGCTACGGGCCCAGCACGGACTCCTGTGGCACCCCACTCACTACCGACTGCCAACTGGAGATACACCCATTTATACCAACTCTCTGCCTTCTATTGGTTAACCAATCCACTATCCATGCCAATACACTTCCTCCGACTCCATGCATCTGTATCTGAGATGAAGAAATATCTTCACTCAGGAATTCTCTACTCAGAATGCTGTGGGAGCTACTCATTGATTGCACTTAAAACATTGAAAGACTTCTTGATATTAAAGGAATCAAGAGATATACATAGGGATACCTTAATACAATATTGTGGTGAAAAGATCTACAATAATTTTGAATAGTACAGCAAGTTTGAGGGAGTCAATTGCTCACACTTGTTCCCACTTCTTTTACCTCAGTTGTACTTTGTGTTCAGTGCAATTGTTTATTTACAGCAGGGGTTCACAACTTTTTTTATGCCATGGCCCAATACTATTAAGTCTGTGGGCCCCAGGTTGGGAACTCCTGATTTACAGCAATATTTTCTAGCCACGGTCTTTCTAGAATGAATGTGTTCCAAGTACTTCAACACTGCAGAACTCAAAACGACTTAATAAATATCTTCTGTGCATGCTAGCATGTCACTGTACCTCACTCTTTTCCTTTGCACGCTGCAAGATTCGTTCCTCAATCGTTCCCTTGCAGATGAGTCGATATACAGTTACTTGTTTGGTCTGACCCAGCCTATGAGCTCGATCCATAGCCTGTTGATCCACTGTTGGATTCCAATCATTGTCATAAAATATAACCTGAAATGAAAGTCAACTTCAAAAAAGATACCTACCACAATAATTTCACAAATCACCTTGCAATAAGGAACTGCAGTTCTTAAAGGAGCATTCAGTTACGCAATGTTGTCTACATGGATCATATTGACTACACGTATTTGACAAGGTCCTTCATGGGATATTCATCCAGAAGATTAAGATGGATGGGATCAACAATGAATTGGCCATTCGGATTCAGTATTGCCTTACCCCAAGAAACAGAGGACACTACTGGTTGAAGGGAGTTATTCTGCCTTGTGGTCTGTGACTAATGGTATTCTACAGGGATCTGTACTCTGCAGTTTGTGATATATATATGACCTGGATGAAAATGTAGATGGATGGGTTTGGAAGTTTGCAGAGAAACGAAGATTGGTGGTGTTGTGAATAGTGTAGAAATCTGGCAAAAGGTACAGTGGGATATAGATCAGCTGCAAATATAGGCAGAGGAATGGTAGATGAGTTTAACACTAGCAAATGTGAAGTTTTGGATTTAGGGATATCGAATTGTAAACAGAGTACACTATCAATGGCAAGATGTGCAGCGAGATCTCGGGATCCAAGTCCAAAGCTTCCCAAAAGTGGCTCTACAGGTCAAAAGGGTGGTAAAGAAGGCATTTATTAAATGAGGGACTGAGTGCAAGAGTCAAAAAGCTGTGCTGCAGCTTAATAAAGCTCTATTTAGGCAGCATCTGGAACATTGAATTCAGTCCTGTCACCACTTTATAGGAAGGATGTTGCCAGTTTGGCAAGGATGCAGGACAAGTTTACCAGGATGCTAGTTGGATTAAAGGGTACATACTATAAGGAGAAATTGAACAAACTTAAGTTGTTTTTTTCTGGAGCAGTGGAGGCTGAGAAGAGATCTGATAGAAGTTTATGAACAACAGAGACAGAGTAGATAGTCAGTAACTTTTTTACCCCCAGGTTTGAAATGTCTAATAAGAGAGGCATGTATTTAAGGTGAGAAGGGGGCAAGTTCAAAGGACATGTGCAGGCAAGTTTTGTTTTACATACACAGTGTTGGGTGCTTGGATTGCACTGCCTAGGTGGCAGTGGAGGCAAATTCAATAGAGGTGTTCAAGAGGCTCTTAGATAGGCACATGAATGTGCGAAAATAGAAGACTATGGGCATTGTGTAGGCAGAAGGGATTAGTTGAGTTGGACATTTGATTACTAATGTAATTAGTATTTGTGCTGCACTGTTATAGGTCTACAATTCAATAATATAAAGTGTTGTATCAGCATTAATCAATAATTTCCCCAGTTACTTAACTTTATTCAACCACCTCCTATCCTCAATGATATCATGAGATCTGAACATGTGATTTCCCATACGATGATGTACCATATCATTAAGGCAAGAGCATTTTGATTTCCTCAGTGATGGACTGCTTCTAACATCCTGATTCATAATATCCTGTATAATAACAAGATCCTAGTGCAATACATGGAGATTCAAGAAGATGATTAGCTTCATCACATTACATAGAATTATCAGTGGAATCCGTAATTTGTGCCATTGACCAGTACAATCTGAGGATGAGCTGGGGGCAGCCCAAAAGTGTTGCCTCCAGCACAAGCACAGAATACTTAAAACCCTATCATGTACATCTTTGGAATATGGGAGGCAACTGAAGCACCCAGAGGAAACCCATGCAGTCACAGCGAGAACATACAAACTCCTTACAGACAGCAGTAGGGAAATGAACCCCATTCCCTGGCACTGTAAAGCTTTACCACAGAAAGATCTCTCAAACACTGTTTCTATGTGGGACTGTCTAAGACCAGAGGACACAGCTTCAAATAGAGGGGCATCCTTTCAGAATGGAGATGAGGAGGAGTTTCTTTAGCCAGAGAGTGGTGAATCTGTGGAATTTGTTGCCACAGGCAGCTGTGGAGGCCAAGTATTTAAGTATATTTAAGCAGAGGTTGGTAGATTCTTGATTGATCAGGGCATGAAGGGATACGGGGGTGGGGTGGGGGGGGGTCGGTGGAAGTGGAGGCAGGAGATTGGGGCAGAGGAAAATTAGATCAGCCATGAAAAAAAGGCAGAGAAGGACAGGTCAAATGGCCTAACACTGCTTATATATTTTCTGGTCTAATGGTCAAACTTTTCCTGGGCAATCCAGCACAGCAACTTGCACTGTGCCATAAACTCAAGCCCGGCATAGATTACACATCAAGTTCCCTCAGCTCAGCTACAAAACTGTTCAGCTTGATGCCCAGGGACAAAGCTCTAAAGAAGCATTTTCAGTTATCATACATGTAGCCATCCTCTAGACTCAGCAGAGACCATCAACTCATAATCACTGAGAAACAATTTTGTACATTGGAAGGCTGTTTAAGGTTGCTCAATATTATAGAAGTTGCAGAACAAAGCTTTCAATATTGAAAAAATGAGGTATTAGGAAGATTTGAAAATTAGGACTGATGACTGAAGCCAGAGGAGGTCCCTATCAATGATTTAATATACTTCAAAGTACTCAAATTTCAAGAGTTACAATCCAAAACCTCCATCGCTGTACATTTTAACATCCACGCTCACTCAATGGCGATCAAGCATATAAAATATTCAATTCCTTACTGTATCAGCAGCTGTTAAATTGATGCCAAGGCCGCCAGCTCTGGTGCTGAGTAGGAAGACAAAGATATCCGTCCTGTTGGAAGAAAGATAAAGAACCTGAACGTAAACTACAGAAAGAGGTCGATATCCATTGAAAACTATCTGTTAAGTGCAAAGGTTTGATGCAGGATTTAAATTTGAAACCAGGTGCTAGAGAAATGCCATTTCAATTGGCTGTACTGTTGCCCTAAATAAACTAACACAAGCATCTCAGTGAGTACAACAGTCATTCAGCCTTAAGCTCAATATTGAAGATTATCTAGCCCCACAATACTGGGCCGTGGCAAGAATGTGAAGCTTTCCGCAGCACGTAGAGGTTTGGTGAGTGGGGAAAGGGGGTAGATAACATAAATATAATTAAAAGCAAGCCCATGAGGGGGAAATTGCTGGCGTGAATTAACTTACTTAGCAGGCTCTTGAGAAACATTATTAGTGGCACAGCCCCTTGAGTATTAAAGCATATAATTAGCCCAGGAATATTTTCTTAATTTCGCAAGCATACCTGACAGTATACAGCATTATAACGTTAGTGATCCCACTGTTACCAGACTGACAGGAGATCCAGAATACTCAGGTGGAATGCCAATCATCATTGGAATTGTGCACCAAATCAGCCTACACAGTCCCACTGCTTACGCCTATCTTATATAAATTAGTGGTATGAATAGGCATCTTGTCTTATTTTACAGTGCTCTACACATTCCATTAGAACATTAACCAACAATTCTTAAAATTCTACACCCTTATATCAGAATAACCAGTTTCTTCTATCAAATGCACTCATGCTGGACAATGCTTCACTGTACTGGTTGTCAACTTCATCCATATTCTGTATAGTATCTAGTGTTATAGATGAGATAATAAGAAAATAACAAGAACAGGATTGGGCAGTATGCCATTAAATAAGATTAAAGCTGATATAATTCTTGGCTTTAATTCTATTCTCTTCATTCATTCCCATAACACTCCAAAATAACTTAAAAAATTACCTATCTGCCTGAGATGTCCCAAATATTGTCAAATTCAAAGGTGGTGGTCAGGAGAGATATCAAATGACTAAACTCCTTAGGGAGGCAAAAGTCCTCCAGTTTAATTCAAGGTTTCCCCATGGTATTTGCTCCATCTGACTCCAGATCTACTCAAATATCCTTTTATGGACAACCTACCCATCTCAGAATCCAATCTGATGAATCTATGCTATACTCTCTCAAGGCAAGTATGTCTTTCCTTACACAAGGGAGTCACAGAGACAAAACCATTGGCCAATTGTTGACTTCTTACCAATATTTAATCCCATTTTCCATGGCATTTCAGGTGCTGATCCAGATACTTCTTAAATGTTGATAGAGTCACTACATCCATCAGTTCTTTAGGGATTCCAGATTCCAATGACCCACTAGGTAGAAAACAATTTACCCTAATCCTCTGCTCTTTAGCTCTGTTCCTCTAACTCATGACAAATGTATAATCAATATTCCAGATAATGTCTCACCAAAGCCCAACAGGAGTTGCAGCAATATTGCTTTGTTCGCGTGCTTGCATAAAAGATCAATACTCAATTACTGTACTCAGGTGCTAATATTGTGTTTTCTGTCTGAAAGCACTCAAATCTTTCTAAAAAATCAACAATTAAAAATCTTCAGCAAAACAATTTGCAGATGCTGCAAATCTGAGAAATACACATAGTGGGAACACTCAGCTGGTCAGGCATGTGTGAAAGCAGAAACAGTTATTGTTTGGGTTTGACACTAAATACTAACTTCTTCTCTTTCCATAGATGCTGCCTGTGTTTTCAGCATTTTCTGCTTTTATTTAATATCCTCACTTGAATCTGTTGTATCATCTCCTTAAGATGCCCACTGACTTGTACTTGCTACCTCAACAACTCAATTTTAAAATTCTCATCTTTGTTTTCAGATCCCCTAATGTTTTCAACTCTTCAAAATGTGCAGACTCATCCAGGTTTATAAACCACTGTTGTCTTCCACTTTGATCACTTATAAATCTTTTGCAAGGAAAGAGCACCCCACTGATAAGCAGTTGTGCTTTCAGCTACCTGGCTTCTATACTTTTGGATTTCCTTTTCTAAATCTCTCTACCTTTAGGATGCGTCTTAAAAATTATTGTAACCACCTGGCCTTCACGTGTGGCTTAGCTACTAGGCCCGGCAGTACTGTTTCTACTGACAAGATAAGGGGCAAAGGCGGAACATTGGCACCTCAAAACCAGTTGCTTCATCAGCCTTGGTCAGCAGCACGCCTAGAAGAAGAAAACATCTGATTTTAAACCTCCGCTGCCTTGCAGCCTTACCGCCTTACCCACCCATGGGAAATGCTTCCAGAGTAAACCCTGAGGAAGAAATCCAGAACCAGGGTCCCTAAGGCAATTTGAAGTTGTTTACAACTTCACTCTGGCAACCTTTGTGATGACACTGTATCTGCGCTTGCCCATCTCTAGGACTACATCAGTGACGTGGAGAGGGGGAGCCCACTGCATGGGCAACAGTCGGTTCTTCAAATCTTCCCGTCCAGGCTTGCGCCCTGGAGAGGACACAGTCCACCAGAGGTGCAAACCCAAGACACTCTGAGATCGATGGCTGCCTACTATTGTAGCTACAAAACAAGGGGCTAGTGTTTTAAATGTGAGGTATGTACAGACCTCTCTCAGAGGATACTGAATCACTGAAAATCTTTGTCCGAGGGGGCAGTTGGGGCAAGATCATTAGATATACTTAAGGTGGAGTAATTAAAACTGATTCCACAACCTATGGACTCACTTTTAAGGACTTTATAACATGTGTTCTCAATATTTATTGCTTGCTTGCTTACTTAATTGTTCATTTCTTTCAGTATTTGAAGTTTGTTGTTCTTTGCATATTGGTTGTTTGTCCATTTCTGTCTTGCGCTTTTACATTGCTTCTATTGTGTTTCTTTGTATTTACTGTGAATGCCAGCAAGAAAATGAATCACAGGGTGTAAATAAATCTTGTTTCAACATTGAAATATTTGAATCAAAGAATTAAGGGGTTTGGGAAACTGAATTGAATTGAATGGAATGGAATTGACTTTATTTCTTACACCCTTCACATACATGAACAGTAAAAATCTTCACATTACGTCTCCATTTAAATGTGCAATGTGCAATCATAGTAACTTATAATATATAGAACAGTCAATGTAACATAGAAATACACTCAAAGCAGCATGAGTTAATCAGTCTGATGGCCTGGTGGAAGAAGCTGTCCCGGAGCCTGTTGGTCCTGGCTTTTATGCTGCGGCACCATTTCCTGGATGATAGCAGCTAGAATAGATCGTGGTTGGGGTGACTCGAGTCCCCAATGATCCTTCGGGCCTTTTTCTCACACCTGTCTTTGTAAATGTCCAGAATCATGGGAAGTTCACAACTACAGGTGTACTGGGCTGTCCGCACCACTCTCTGCAGAATCCTGCAATTAAAGGAGGAACAGTTCCCATACCAGGCAGTGATGCAGCCAGTAGGGATGCTCTCAATTGTGCCCCTGTGGAAAGGGGATGTGGATGTAGAGGAACTTAAAGCAGTTTACCCTCTCATCCCCAGATCCATTGATGTCAACAGGGGTTAGCCTGTCTCCATTCCTTCTGTAATCCACAGCCAGCTCCGTTGTTTTTGTGAATTGACACCACTGTGTCAGAGAGATGACTTCTTCCCTGTAGGCCACCTCGTTATTGTTTGAGATTAGGCCAATCAATAGTGTCGTTGGCAAATTTAATTAGCTGATTAGAACTAAGACAGAAGAGTTGAAGCCAATCTAGATCAGCAAAGATTTATGTGCCAATGTAGAAGTCTCTTAAATGTCCCTAATATATCTGACTCTACCACCACCCTGGCAGCACAGTCCACGCACCTATCGCTCTGTGTAAAAACAAACAAACTTGCCTCTGACATCTCCTCATGTTTTCTTCCAATCACATTAAAGCTATGCCCCCTTTTATTAACTATTTCCAGCCTGGGAAAATTTTCCATTTGACCTATGCCTTTTATCATCTTGTACACCTCTATTGAGTCATTTCTCATCATCAAAGAGAAAAGCCCGAGCTCGTTCATTGCTCAAGACAATGAGATTGCGGTGTTACTCCAGTCAATGCCAAGCGGATATTTACAATGCATGCAGTAATTTTAAAAATTCTCATATTTACATACAAGTGACTTTGATAGCTCACCACACTCGAAGGTCATTGGCAAGCCAGGGTGCAGCATTATTCAGGTGCACAATAGCCCTTGGGAAGAAGCTGTTTATCAGTGTTTCTGTCTTGGCTAAGATGTTTCTGTACTTCCTATCAGAAAGCAGGAGATTAAACAAACAGTGTCTGGGATGGGATGGGTCTTTAATAATGTTACAAGTGCGCTTTAGGCATTGGGAGTTGTAGATTGACTCTAGGTCCAGTGGTCGAGTCCCAATGATGCACTGAGCCATCCTAATCACCTGTTGGAGTGCTTTGTGATCCGTCTTGCTGCACCTAGGAGTGCCACACTGTCAGTCCGTATGCTAGTATGCTTTCTATTGCACATCGATACAAGTTGGCCAGCAATTTTTGGGGCAGATTAGCTCTTCTTAAGCACCTCAGGTAGTACAGTCACTATTGTGCCTTCCTTACTATTGAGGTTGTATTGACAGAATAAGAGAGCTCCTTGGTGATGTTCATCTCCATGAACAAAACTGGAGATCCTTTCTATTACTTCACCATTATATAACATCACAGCAGGCTTAGTCAGAAAGTTAGAAGGCATGGGATCCAGGGAAGTTTGGCCAGGTGGATTCAGAATTGGCTTGCCTGCAGAAGGCAGAGGGTTATGGTGGAGGGAGTACATTCAGATTGGAGGATTGTGACTAGTGGTGTCCCACAAGGATCTGTTCTGGAACCTCTACTTTTCGTGATTTTTATTAATGACCTGGATGTGGGGGTAGAAGGGTGGGTTGGCAAGTTTGCAGACAACACAAAGGTTGGTGGTGTTGTAGATAGTGTAGAGAATTGTCAAAGATTGCAGAGAGACATTGATAGGATGCAGGAGTGGGCTGAGAAGTGGCAGATGAGAGTTCAACCCGGAGAAGTGTGAGGTGGTACACTTTGGAAGGACAAACTCCAAGGCAGAGTACAAAGGAAATGGCAGGATACTTGGTAGTGTGGAGCAGCAGAGGGATCTCGGGGTACATGTCCACAGATCCCTGAAAGTTGCCTCACAGGTGGATAGGGTAGTTAAGAAAGCTTATGGGGTGTTAGCTTTCATAAGTCGAGGGATAGAGTTTGAGAGCCGCAATGTAATGATGCAGCTCTATAAAACTCTGGTTAGGCCACACCTGGAGTACTGTGTCTAGTTCTGGTCACCTCACTATAGGAAGGATGTGGAAGCATTGGAAAGGGTACAGAGGAGATTTACCAGGATGCTGCCTGGTTTAGAAAGCATGCATTATGATCAGAGATTAAGGGAGCTAGGGCTTTACTCTTTGGAGAGGAGGAGGAGGAGAGGAGACATGATAGAGGTGTACAAGATAATGAGAGGAATAGATAGAGTGGATAGCCAGCGCCTCTTCCCCAGTGCACCACTGCTCAATACAAGAGGACACGGCTTCAAGGTAAGGGGAGGAAGTTCAAGGGGGATATTAGAGGAAGGTTTTTTTTCACTCAGAGAGTGGTTGGTGCGTGGAATGCACTGCCTGAGTCAGTGGTGGAGGCAGATACACTAGTGAAGTTTAAGAGACTACTAGACAGGTATATGGAGGAATTTAAGGTGGAGGCTTATATGGGAGGCAGGGTTTGAGGGTCGGCACAACATTGTGGGCCGAAGGTCCTGTACTGTGCTGTACTATTCTATGTTCTATGTTCTATCACCAGGTTGATTTGATGTGGAGCTTGACAGTCAGCTTGCTCGGTAGTATGGTGTTAAAGGCTGAACTGTAATCAATGAAAAACATCCTGACGTAGGCGTCTTTTTGTTCCAGGTGTTCCAAGACAGTCTGAAAGGTGATAGAAATAACTCTTCAGTTGATCTATTCGTCTTGTAGGCAAACTGGTGCTAATCCAAAGTAGCCGGGATCTTGTTTTTGATGTGGGACATGACCAATCTTCCCAAGCACTTGGCAACTATGGGAGTGATTGCCACCTGTCTATAGTCATGAAGACATGTTGCCGCTGACTTCTTGGGGATTGGTATTACGGTTGCTGCTTTGAAGCATATCGGAACCATAGCCCGAGACAGCAAGAGGATACAAGTACCCATCCGAACTTCCATTAGTTGGTCAGTGCAGTCTGGGTACGCCACCTGGTCCCGATGCTCTGCATGCATTGACATTACAGTGTATATGGCTCACGTTATGTATGCTCAGTGTTGGCACGGTTCCTCTGTCTGATATTAAGGATTATTTTGGTATCACCATGAGCAGAGCATGCAGTCCTTCATAGGTTGAAGCATTAAGTACACCCTATCCTCGTTATATGCATCTTCAGATGATGCGGATTCACAGTTATGCTAGGAACCTATTTCTACCAGCTTCTCCTTATATGCATCCAAAAGCAGCACTGCTTTTCCGCCAATACAAGTTATGTGCGCATACCTCACAGTCTCACTCCCGCCAGTCTCCCATTGCTTTTGGCAACATATGGATATGCGATCTTGCGCTCTTAAACTTTTGTTGTTTTTACCTACGGTGCAGTGATTTTGTGCTTGAAATATTTAACTATGTCTCCTAAGCATCCGATATTATGTCCTGGGCCATCAGCCAAGTAGCAGAGAACTGCTTTAACACTTGAAAAAAAGTTGGAAATTATAAACAGGGCATCTGGTGAAGGTAACACAGCTCTGGGTCGCTACCCTGTGCAGTTGCAGGCAATGGTAGCTGAGTTAGGCATCACACCAAAGCAGGTGTTTAATGCAGATGAGACCAGGCTTTTTTGGAAGCATATGCAGAAATGCATTTATATAAGTAAGGATGAAAAAACTGCGTCAAGTTTCAACGCAGCAAAGGACAGATTGACTTTGCTTATGTATTCCAATGCCGAAGGAGACTGTAAGATGGAGCCTCTCTTAGTTTACCATTCACTAAACCCCCATGCTCTTAAGGGTTTGAGTAAGAAGCCTCTCAATGGAGCATGGAAATCAATTTGGGCGGAGTGTGTGCACACCCTCATGGGGTTTCCTGCCTTCACTGCAGCTCTCCAGGATTGCATGGACCTGGGCCGTAAAGTTGGTTGGGAAGGATTCTCAGATCTCGAGACTGCTGACGTGGTAGAGCTCCTGGATTCTCATGATGAAGAATGAAGTGTGGATGACCTTCTGCGTTTAACTCAGACTGAAGGTGATAACCATGAAGAAGAAAGTGTTGAGTTGCAAGTGAAGGATTTTACAGTGAAGCAATTGGCAGAATTTTTTAAGGCTGTAGAACACTTGGCGCAAATGGCGATGGACATGGACCCAAGTTTAGAACGGAGTCAGCGTTTCAGTCATTCCCTGCAGTCAAGCCTTCTTCCCTACAAGCAAATTTATGCTGAAAAACAAAATGTTGCCAAGCAAACAACCCTCACCACTTTCTTCAAACTGATGTCATCTCCTGCTGCCGGCAGTTCTGAGAGTTCTGTGAGTATTCCTTCACCTCTTGCTGTCCTTGATGATCTTGACGACACACAACCATCCATCTCATCCATGTAAAACTGCCTGACACCACAACCACTACTCATCTCCCGGAGCGAACACACCTGCCACTGTTGGTGAGTACTGTACACGCTAGGATATTAACTTTCTATGATTTATTACAATGAATATTACCTTAAATTGATTAAATATAATATGAATATTGCCTTATGGTACTGCTTTTGTGTCGTATTGGTATGAAAATGGGAATAAATTACAGATAAAACATATTTAGGAAGCCCTCCAGAATGCATCCCTATTTTCTCCATTTAAGTAATTATTCACATTATGCGTCGACTTCAAGGAATGTATCGCCCGCATATAATGAGGATAGGGTGTATAGGAATTGGGAAGTTGTAATTACACAAAATGTTGGTAAGGTTCACTTAGAATATTGTGTACAGTTTTTAATCACCTTGATACAAGGATTTTGTTATTAAGTTAGACAGTGAAGAAAAGATATACTAGGATCTTTCCTGCACTAGGTTGTGTAGGCTAGGACTCGATTCCCTGGAATGTAGGAGATTGATGGGTGGCCTGATGGAGGTATACAAGATTATGAGGGGCAATGACAGGGTGACAGCATTGTCTTGACACCAGAAGTGAGAAATTTAAAAGCTTCTTCACACAAAGAGTGATGCATATTTGGAATGAGCTGCCAGAAATAGTGATTGAGGGGGCATATTAGCAGTATTTAAAAGCCATCTAGATAAGTATATGGATAGCAGGGGTTTAGAGAGCTAGGGTTCAAATGCAGGGTGATGGGACTAGCAGGCTGGGCAACTCATTGGCATGGATGAGATGGGCCAAAGTGCCTGCCTCTACGCAGTCTGACTATATTAGGTTGGAAACAGATTGGCTGATAATTTGTTTATGGAAGATTGCCCACTGGAGATTGGAATGTGCAATACTAGCCTTGACTGAAGGCAGCCTAGATAGGTGGTCCAGCTATATTCAGCCAAAAGATACACAGTTGAATGGAGGACTTGCCTAATTCAGATGCCAGAGTTGTACATCACAGAAGGCGGCCCTTTGGTCCACCATATCCATGCTGCTTTGCCTTTCTACACTAACCTTATGTGCTTGACTAGGTCTGCACCCTTTTATGTCTTGCCTATTCAAGTGTCTCAGTGCCTCTTAGAACATATCTGATTCTAATTCAGGTGGGTTGTGGATTTGATGAATTAACCCTAAAAGAACTGTGCTAAAAAAAACAACAACAAACCAACTACTCAGACAAACCTCCCTACATGGTACTATAGCAGATTAAATAACAGCCACCTAGCTTAGTGTTCAACAACAAGCAGCTTTCTGACCTTTTCCTGGTCTGGTCAACAACAAGATCTCATGCGGAATTGATTAAAAACAGAGGGCACATCCTGCAAGAAGATCCCATAAAGAACAGCAAGACAAGATCATGGCAATACCTTTAAATGTGAAAATGAAACAAAAAAGGGTAGAAAATATTGCATTCTAATGAATCATGCTCAGTTTCTCACAGATGAGCAGCACATTGTGGGGTACAAATCACAAACCTGCTCTGGAAGTCTGCCACCATATCCCGCCTCTCAGAGATTTTTGAAGAACCATCCAGCCTCATGTAAGTATGTTGCCTGAAAACCATGTACTCCTGGAAAAACAAGAAGAATGAGAATTAGTAAAGAGTAAACAAATTTCCAAACTTGTGACAGTTCACAGGCACACTGATAATGGGAAGCTCCGAAAATACATTGACAGCTGTACAATGTCATAATGAAATACCATCAACAGTAATAGTGGTGCAACCAACATGAAGTTATCTATAAGCACACAGCAAGTTTAAATCAATTAAATGTAAAAAGTCATGGCATTAATTGCTTATGTCTAGAAATAATGACAATCAAGATGAATGTTGCTAGATTAGTAATTCAATTTCTAGTAATTGATACAGACTAAGTGAAGTGGCAGAATGGAATCACAGATGCACACTAAACCAAGCAAGAGTCTAAATGCTTAAGAGAACTGGGTTGTAGATTATAAGTCATGCACAACACTTAAAGAGCAGCCACTGGAGAATTGGCTGTATGCTTACAACACCTAAATTCTGAGTGGGTTTCTTCTGAGCTGCACAAGCATGCAACCAAAAAGCATGCAACCATAAAAAAAATCTACCTGCTGGACTACACAGAATGCAAGTGCTATAGAATTAACCTTCATGTATCATGGCTGGGTATAGGCTGTTGCTGGTTAAACTAACCAACCTTCCTTATTACTGAAGGTACAACAGGCCAACACTTAGCACAAAAGGGCTGAAATGCATCCTGCAACAAAATGACCTCTGCACAGCCAGCAGGTATTGGAAGCAAGTTCCAACTTCCAGAATGCTATAACCTTTGAAAAATTGCATTTGTAAACTTCAAACAGGTTTAATTAAAAATAAGTATGTTTAATTAAAAACTCTTTACTACCAGCAAGTAAATACTTGGGCTAATTTAAAGGGTCAGCCCTAGCAGTTCTGATGCTAAATGCATCAAGCTCAGCTCTTCACATTAGTGCTCTGCTGTGGACTTGATGGAGAGAATGTTGGTTGTTACAGGATGCTCAGATGTATTAGTATCTGATCATGAGATGATAAGACATTATAGCAGATTTAGGCCTTTAGGACCACCAAATCTGCTCTGCCACAATCAGAACTGATCCATTATTCTTTCAACTCCATTCTCCTGGCTTCTCGCCATTACCTAACTAACACTCTTACTAATCAAGAACCCATGAAGCTCTTCTTTACATGAACTCAATTAGCTCCACAGATTCACCACGCTCTAGCTTGATTTGGAGCCTCATGTTTGATGACACATTAGCCACATCTGTTGTTCTCCACTTCAGTGCGAACTGACCCATGATTTTCCCCAATTCTCATCTTTCAACAAGCTGGAACTATCCACCAAGCTCAGCATCAGGAAAGGAACAGCATTCTTTCCAAATCTGTGCTCATCACAGAAATGTACTAGATAGGTCAGTGAAGCTTGGGAGGTGAAGGAGGGTGACGGGCTGGAAACAGTGAAATCCGTTTTACTGCAGAGAATAGTTGGAAATTGTGGATCAATGTCGAGAAGGAAATTAACAAAACTAAAGCATTTGATTGAAAATAGTGAAAATGGGGTAGTGTAACATTATATCCATAAAGTGAAGAAAAAGATATGCATACTTAGTGCCTTTCAAAATGCTATGGAGGCCCAAATGCTTTGCAGCCAACAAAATACTTGGTGTCATTACTGAATAAAGTAGAAAACACAGTGGACACTGTGCACAGAAAAACATCACAAACAAAAATCTGATAATGATCAGATTATGTTTGAGCATCACTGAGTTTCAAATGGAATTTGCTGTTCAAAATAGCACCTTGTGATCTTTTACAAGCTCTTATTCTTGAGTGGAAAATTGACATCACCACAAGGCCAATATTTGTCACCAATTATGCTTAATGAGGTTTACAAGCTCTTTTTATTTCAGAATTCCATATTTACTTAATTCGTTGTGTGTGATTTGAACTCTTACTTTCCTGAACATGCGTCTAGTAGGGGTTTTCAACCTTTATGCCATGGACCAATACTATTAAGCAAGGGGTCCGTGGACTCCAGATTGGGAACCCCTGCAAGAAGGTTACTAGGCTCACCACAAGCATGGCTTTATCAACCTGAATTAACAAATGGGTCCTCAATACCAAATATCACCTCTGATGCAGCATTCATCCAGCAGATACTTCAGCCTTGACATTGTGCATACCTTTGTGTTGAGATTTAAATTCACTACTTTTCAACCAGAGATGAGTTGCAACTAAAATAATGCCATAGGTTAAATGTGACCTAAACTTGTATTGGAAATTCTATTTTTTTAAAAAATATTCTAGGATGTGAATTTCACAGGCTGACCAAGCATTTACAGTGGCATGCAAAAGTTTGGGCACCCCTGGTCAAAATTTCTGTTACTGTGAATAACTAAGCGAGTAAAAGATGAACTGATTTCCAAAAGGTATAAAGTTAAAGATGACACATTTCTTTAATATTTTAAGCAAGAAACTTTATTTCCATCTTTTACAGTCACAATGGACTACCTCAAGAGGCACAAGCTGAAGGTTTTGCCATGGCCCTCACAGTCCCCTGACCTAAACATCATCAGGAATCTGTTGATAGACTTCAAAAGAGCAAGACAGCCCAGGAATCTCACAGAACTAGAAGCCTTTTGCAAGGAAGAATAGGCGAAAATCCCCCAAACAAAAATTGAAAGACTCCCAGCTGGCGACAAAAAGCGTTTACAAGCTGTAATACTTGCCAAGGGGGTGTTACTAAGTACTGCATGCAGGGTGCCCAAACTTTTGCTTCGGGCCCTTTTCCTTTTTTGTTATTTTGAAACTGTAAAAGATGGAAATAAAGAAGTTTTCTTGCTTAAAATATTAAAGAAATGTGTCATCTTTAACTTTATGCCTTTTGGAAATCAGTTCATCTTTTACTTGCTTAGCTATTCACAGTAACAGAAATTTTGACCGGGGTGCCCAAACTTTTGCATGCCACTGTAATTGCCTACCCCCAATAGCCCTTGAGAAAGTAGTGGCGCGCTGTCTTCTGGGATGTGGCTATGTTGTTGTTAGGGAGAGTGTTGTAGGACTTTAAACCAGGTATGGTACAGGGACAGGATGGCCTGGGGTTTTATGGACATATAAGGAGAAAGTTAAGATTTATGGAGATAATAATGACTGGAACTGGAGCTCTGTACCACTGATCCAGAGACATCTGATTCACCTCCTAGCAGTTTGGAATTTAAAAATTTAAATGATCAAGATTTAAAAAAATACTGTAAATTAAAAAAGGCTACTCTTAGTAAATGTAAGTATAAAGTTACTGGACTTTTACACAAGCACCTGGTTCATCAATGTCCATCAATGAAGGAAACCTATCTTTAACCAATTTGAAACTCAAAACGCCTCTACAGTTCAGGGCCATTTAAGCGACATCGTTACCAGCAAAACCTAGGTCCCATGAACAAATAAGAGTACCAAGGAAGCCTTCAAATGTGCAGGTTTTATTGTTAACCTACGTTTTTTACAACATACTTGAGATGAAAACAAGCCAAGAGAATGGGATGGCAGATCTCCAGAAATATTGGCAGCCTAAAGGTTAACTACTTTGTGACCCTGAAGCAATCTGAAGCAACTCAGCTAAACACAGCAATAAGATGCTTTCCACTGGCAGAAGTTCCTATAACACAGTCAACTCCCAATCTCCTGTTTATTTTCATAGTCAAGACTGAACTTCATGTGCTGCTTGTGAGAAGTAAAATGCTTTCACCTCAAAAATGACGATAGAATTACTGAAGAGCTATGACTCCAAAAACACCAGTAGGGTAAGTACTTTCAGGGGAGTGAAGAATAAAGAGATCTCCCATCCCCTAATGTGTTACTTAGTAACACCTCCAGCTTAATTAAATTCCTGTTCAAAATTTTGTGACTTACCAATGCAACTGCTCTTGGCATCACAACGGGCAAGTGACTGACAGAAAAGCCCTTTCACAGATGCTGTGAGCTATAATGATTGTCTAACCTGAAAACCGCAATTGCATTTGTTACAAAAAATGCAATTAACAAAAACAATACTTTTAAGATAAAATGGATAAACATACAAACCTCACTCAGCTTTTTTTTCATCTTTACAAACAAACAACTACCCCATGATTCACGTAGACTGAGATTGAGCTCCCTTCTGTCCAACTAGCAGGGCAGAAAATTAAAGGAAGCAATGAATCTATGCCAAATCACAAAATAGAAATTCTCCCTGCAAAGTATTGGCATGAGACCCGTTCATCATATGGCCTGAGAGCATTCACAAATACATACAATAGGAACTCTCACAGGAAATGTACCAGAGGGTTAGGACGCATTTGGCACAGTGCTACAGTGCTGATCAGAACTGCACTGAAGGCTGAGAATGTGGGGAAGATGCAAATAACTATAGGATTCCCCAGGTAAAATGACTTGTTCCCTGAAAAGGGAAAGTGAATCCAATAATGTGCCGTGCACAGCTTTCCTCCTTTTCCTGCAAAGCAAACAAACAAGCAGCAGATACTGTCCCCTGTGCTTCTGCAGCCACATTTTATCCCTGCATCACCTCAGTGCAGTTTTGTCTATGGAGAAATAAAGTGCCGGGGAACATGATTGGTTTGAATTAAACCACACATGGTTTAAGGGTGAAATGTGAGAAGTGTAAGGGGAACATGAGGGGAAACTTCATCACTCAGAGGGTCGTGAGAGTGTGGATCGAGCTGCCAGCATAAGTGGTGCATGCAAGCTCAATTTCATTGCTTAAGTGAAGTTTGGATAGATATATGGATAGCAGGAACACGGAGGACTATGCTCCCGGTGCAGGTCAGTGGGAGTAGGCAGTTTAAATGGCTTAAGCATGGACTAGATGAGCCAAAGGACCTGTTTTTGTGCTGTACTTCTCTACGACAAACAAAACATCTCATTGTTTATGAGAATTTAACAAGGAACATTTCCATCCTTTTAATCTGTACATTATCAGTCATAAACTTCAGATCATCTCCCACTAATCAAGCTGGAAAGCAGGAAACACACAAAATGCTGGTGGAACGCAGCAGGCCAGGCAGCATCTATAGGAAGAAGTACAGTCGATGTTTTGGGCCTAAACTCTTCGTCAAGACTCAAAAGCAGGAAAGGTAAATACTAAATTTCTTCAGGTATTGTTGCATCAGCGATTATGTACATTGGAAGAATAAAACATGTGGTTTTTTAAAAAGAAGCACAATCTATTAATTTAACTAACCAGTTAAATGCATTCACTCCATTTCTTGCATTCAGGTCTTGCATCTTTTCCAAACTTTTATTGATTCATTTCTTCCTTTGTTTATATGCAGGCACACATATAGTAATGCCCTCCCGAAATATTGCATCTCTTTACCTCAAAGGCATTGTTTCAAACTCATTTTTTCCCTTCAAGGTTTGAGCCTCTATTAGCCCTCTATAAATAACTACTTTTTAATATAATGACTTTCATGACCTTGGATATCATTAAAGTGATTATGCAACTAAAGATTTTTAAAGGTGTGCACAGCAAGCTTTTTGAACAGTAATTTACTTCTTCAAAAGCATCAGGGGATCTTTTACAAAGGGGTGATATAAAAGATCCTGGGCAATATTTGGTGAGGGGCTTCTTTCAAGTATCTGCATACAGTACCATCTCAGTTGCAGGGTCAGACTCAAGTCATTGAGTCGGGTTTAAACAAATCCTTACAAATAATTCAGGGTGAAGAATGCCATTAATGTCATGAAAAAAGGTCTCCTGTGAGGTACTTCCAGAGCTTTATTATGTTAAAGATGTTATACACCCTATCCTCATTATATGTGTCTTCAGTCAATGAGGATTCACAGTTATGCGAGGAACCTATTTCTACCAGTATCTCCTTATATGCGTCCAAAACTCAGAGTTATGCGGGAAGCACTGCTTTCCTGCCAATACAAGTCACGTGCCCACACCTCACAGGCTCACTGTTGGGATGAGAAGCACCGCTTTCCCGCCAATACAAGTCAGGTGTGCGTGCCTCACAATCTCACTCCCGCCAGTCTCGCATTGGTTTTGGCAAGGTGTGGATGTGTGATCTTGCGCTCTTAAACTTTTGTTGGTTTTACCCACAGTGCAGTGATTTCGTGCTTGAAATATTTAACTATGCCTCCTAAGCATCCGATGTCAAGTCCTGGGCCATCAGCCGAGCAGCAGAGAACCGCTTTAACACATGAAAAAAAGTTATAAACAGCGCGGCATCTACTGAAGGTAACACAGCTCTGAGACACTACTGCCAGGAACAGAATCTTGCCTTTAAAGTTCTTTTGTTGCTTGACAATGCGCCAGCCCATCCTAAACATTTGGACAGCATTCATCCTAACATAACAGTGCATTTCCTGCTGCCTAACACAACGTCGCTAATTCAACCATCGACCAAGGTGTGACCCACATTCAAGGTGTACGTCTTTTTTAAACGGCAAACTATTTCTCAGATGCTGCAAGCAACAGACAATTTTAAAAATCCCAGGAATTTACCAACGGTGAGGGAATGGTGGAAGTCAGAACACTTGGGACAAATGGCAATGGACATGGACCCAGGTTTAGAATGGAGTCAGCATTTCAGTCGTTCCCTGCCGCCAACCCTTCTTCCCCACAAGCAAATTTATGCTGAAAAACAAAATGCTGCCAAGCAAACAACCCTCACCACGTTCTTCAAATCGGTGTCATCTCCTGCTGCGCTAAGAGTTCTGTGAGTCTTCCTTCACCCCTTGCTGTGCTTGATATGATCCTGACGACCGTAACCATCCACCTTATCCATGTAAAGCTGCCCGACACCACAACAACCACTCATCTCCCGGAGCAAACACACCTGCCACTGTTGGTGAGTACTGTACACCCTAGGATGTTAACTTTCTATGATTTATTACAATGAATATAACCTTAAGTTGATGAAATATAATACAAATGTTGTCTTGTGGTACTGCTTTTGTGGCGTATTGGTATGAAAATGTAAATAAATTACAGATAAAATATATTTAGGAAGCCCTCTGGAACGCATCCCTATTTTCTCCATTTGAATAATTATTCACATTATGCGTCGATTGCGAGGGATGTATCCCCCACATATAACGAGGATAGGGTATATAAAGGCAGAATTTACAGAATATTAATCACCTAATTAGTCCTTTGATTGTTTCTGTTGTTTATCCAGATTTGAGTGCAATGAAGAAATACAACAGGTATTAATCCTTAAATTTGCATTCTTCCTCTCACCAATCTACCACAATTTGCCCTTTTCCACACTTCTGACAATGGATGCATTGGTCAGCAATGATTTAATAATTCTCTTTCCCAACTGCTATTGATGTAAGATGTTCTCTAAATGCTGTTTACACAGCGGGTTATCCAATCTTTTGAACAGCATAGCACCTTGGGTACACTGGAATACGAATTGGTTTATTATTGTCATATTTATTGGCAGATGGAGTTCAACCCAGATAAGCGTGAGGTGGTTCATTTTGGTTCATATATGATGTCAGAATATAGTATTAATGGTAAGACTCTTAGCAGTGTGGAGGATCAGAGGGATCTTGGGGTCCGAGTCCATAGGACACTCAAAAGTTGCTACATAGATTGACTCTGTGGTTAACAAGGCATACGGTACATTGGCCTTCATCATTCATGGGATTGAGTTTAAGAGCAGAGAGGTAATATTGCAGCTATATAGGACCCTGGTCAGACCCCACTTTGAGCACTGTGCTCAATTCTGGTCACCTCACTATAGGAAGGATGTAGAAACCATAGAAAAGATGCAGAGGAGATTTACAAGGATGTTGCCTGGACTGGGGAGCATGCCTTATTGGGATGCATCCCCCATTCTCTAACCGCTCTCACTCTCTACCTTATCTGCCTATCCAACACTCTCTTCCAGATGGTCTGACCTCCACCTAACTCAGAGCTGAACTTTTGGAAAGAGGAACCCCTCATCGATGAGGACGAAGATCCTCTCATTGCCTCGGGACCCGGCGGCTGCCAACCACTGGACAAACAGGTCAGAGTTCACAGTGATGATAGGTTGAGTGAACTCTGCCTTTTCTCCTTGGAGTGACGAAGGATGAGAGGTGGCTTGATAGAGATGTATAAGACAATAAGAAGCATTGATCATGTGGATAGTCAGAGGCTTTTCCCCAGGGCTGAATTGGCTAACAAGAGAAGGCATAGTTTTAAGGTGCTTGGAAGTAGGTACAGAGGAGATATCAGGGGTAAGTTCTTTTTTTTTTATTACGCAAAGAGTGGTGAGTCTGTGGAATGGGCTGCCAGCGGCAGTGGTGGAGATGGAGACTCCTGCATGGCTACATGGAGCTCAGAAAAACAGAGGGCTAAGGGTAAAGCCTAGGTAGTTCTAAGGTAGAGACATGTTCGGCACAGCTTTGTGGGCCAAAGGGCCTGTATTGTGCTGTATGTTTTCTATATTTCTATGTACCGAGATACAATATGTGGAAAAACTTGACGTGCATACCCTTCAATCACATCATTGAGGTAGTACAAGGTAAAACAAAAATAAACGTAACAGCTACAGAGAAAGTACAGTACAGGTCAACAATAAAAGTGCAAGAACATAATTAGGTAATTTATGAGGTCAAGAGTCTATCATATCATACCAATTAATAGTCTTCTAACAGCAGGGTACAAACTGTCCATGAGCCTGGTGGTACTCATTTCAGGCCTTTATAGCTTCTGCCCAATGGAAGAGGCAAGAACAGAGAATATCAGAGGTGGATGAGGTCTTGATTATGTTGGCTGCTTTACTGAGCCAGTGAGAAGTATAAACAGAGTCCATAGTAGGAAGGCAGGTTTCTGCGATGTGCCGAGTTGGTTCACGGTTCCCTGCAGTTTCTTGCGATCACGTGCAAAGCAGCTGCCATACCCAAACCATTATACAGTACATCCAGATAGGATGTTTTCCATGGTGCATTGATAAAAAAAAAATTGGTAAGGGTCAATGGGGACATGTCAAATTTCTTTAGCCTCAAGACCGTAGAGACATTGGTGAGCTGTCTTGGCCATAACATCAATGGGGTTGCACTAGGACGGGCTCCTGGTGATTCTCACTCCTAGAAAGTTAAGCTTTCAACCCCAACACTGTTGATGCAATTAGGGGCATCATTGAGCACATGCACCAACTCCCTTCCTGAAGTCAAAGACCAGCTTTTTTGTTTTGCTGACATTCAGGGAAAGGTAGTTGTCATGATAGTGTGTTACAAAGCACTTGATGTCCTTCCTGGACTCTGACTTACTGTTATCAAGATGCAGCTCAATACGGTGATATATCATAGATGGAGTTGATGAGAATCTAGCCCACAGTAATGAACATAGAGAGACTAGAGTTGGGGTCTGAGGACGCAACATTTGAAAATGCAGTGTTCAGAGTAATCATGGAAGAGATGCTGCTGACTATCCTTACTAACTGGTCTGTTGGTGAAGAGATCAAGAATCCAGTTGTGTGGGAGGAGTTTTCTCCCAGGATCCAGAGTTTAGTGATTAATTTGCTTGGAATTATAGTATTGAAAGCAGGGCAGTAAGTGAATAAGCAAACAGTCTGACATGACACATACAAAATATTGAAGGACATAACTAAGTCTAGGAGCATCTATGGAGGTGAATAAACAGTTGATATTTTGGAATAAGTCCCTTCACCAGGATTGGAAAGGAAGGGGGCAGAAGCCAGAATAAGGTGGGGAGAGAAGTAGTAGTACAAGTTGACAGATGATAGGTGAGACCAGGCAAAGGGCAAACCTGATGTCTTTACTGCCCAGATGCTCCAGAAATGAGTGTAGACTAGGGAAATGGAATCTGGCATAGACTGTTTCAGCAGAGGATGAATTGCAGGGTCAAGGTTGTCTGAAGATTGTGGAGTTAAATCATGCCATTTTCAGACTTTCAAAGGACTTCATGATGGTGGATGTTAGTTATACTTTATTGTCGCCAAACAATTGGTACTAGAACGTACAGTCATCACAGCGATATTTGGTTCTGCGCTTCACACTCCCCGGATTACAAATATTAAATATTAAAAATAGTTAAAATTAGTAAATATTAAAAACTTAAATTATAAATCATAAATAGAAAATAGAAAAATGGAAAGTAAGGTAGTGCAAAAAAACTGAGAGGCAGGTCGGATATTCGGAGAGTACAGCCCAGATCCGGGTCAGGATCCATTCAGCAGTCTTATCACAGTTGGAAAGAAGCTGTTCCCAAATCTGGCCGTATGAGTCTTCAAGCTCCTGAGCCTTCTCCCGGAGGGAAGAGGGACAAAAAGTGTGTTGGCTGGGTGGGTCGTGTCCTTGATTATCCTGGCAGCACTGCTCCGACAGTGTGCAGTGTAAAGTGAGTCCACGGACGGAAGATTGGTTTGTATGATGTGCTGCGCCGTATTCACGATCTCCTGCAGCTTCTTTCGGTCTTGGACAGGACAACTTCCATACCAGGTTGTGATGCACCCTAGAAGAACGCTTTCTACGGTGCATCTATAAAAATTAGTGAGGGTTTTAGGGGACAAATTTCTTTAGTTTTCTCAGGAAGTAAAGGTGCTGGTGGGCCTTCTTGGCAGTGAACTCTGCTTGATTGGACCAAGTCAGGTCATTTGTGATATTGACCCCGAGGAACTTAAACCTTTTGACCTGTTCCACTTGTGCACCACCGATGTAAATTGGGTCGTGCGGTCCGCTACTCCTTCTGAGGTCAACAACCAATTACTTTGTCTTGCTGACGTTGAGGGATAGGTTATTGTCTTCGCACCATGCCACCAGGTTCTTAATTTCCTCTCTGTAGTCAAACTCATCATTACCTGAGATACGGCCTACAATTGTTACTGGACAATAGTTGTTAAGGCATGGTATTTAGTTTTTCTTAGGTACTGAGATGAAAGTGGTCTTCTTAAAGCAGAATGGAATCAAATCAATCGTGATGATGAATCAGCATACAAGAGGGAGATTGAAAATCTGGCCTAGTGGTGCCATATCGACAACCTCTTACTCAATGTCAGCAAGACCAAGGAGCTGATTATTGACTTCAGGAGGAGGAAACCAGAGGTCCATGAGCCAGTCCTCATCAGAGGTGGAGAGAATCAGCAACTTTAAATTCCTTGGTGTTATCAATTTAGAGAACCTGTCCTGTGCCCATAATGCATGTACAATTACAAAGAAAACATAACAGTGCCTCTACTTCCTCTGGAGTTCGTGAAGATTCAGCATGATATCTGTAACTTGGAAAAACTTCTATAGATGTGCAGTGAAGAGTATATTGACTACTGCGTCAAAGCCTGGTGTGGAAACACCAATGACAAACAGAATATTCTACGAAAAGTAGCAGATATGGCCCAGTCCATCTCGGGTAAAGCCCTCCCCACCATTGAGCATATCTACATTGCGCGTTGTCACAGGAAAGCACCATACATTATCAGGGACCCCCTCCCCACCACCCTTGTCATGCGCTCTTCTTACTCCTGCCATCAGGAAGGTGGTACAGGAGCTTCAGGTTCAGGGACAGTTATTAACATTCAACTATCAGACTCTTGAACCAAAGAGGATAACTTCACTTGCTCCATCACTGAAATGTCCCCACAACCTATGGATTCACTTTCAGGGACTCTTCATCTCATGTTTTTGATATTTATTGCTTATTTATTAATCATTATTTCCTTTTTCTTGTATTTGCACAGTTTGTCTTTTACACATTGGTTGGATACCCAAGTTGATGCGGTCTTTCATTGATTCTACTGTGTTTATTATTCTACTATGGATTTATTGAATATGCCTGCAAGAAAATAAATCTGGGCTGTATATGGTGGCATTATGTACTTAAATAATAAATTTACTTCAAATTTTGAAGTACAGATTGAACAGTGAGAGATTAAAAATGTCTGCAAATATTCATTCAAGCTGTTCTACACAGATTCTAAGGACACAGCTAGACACATCATCCATTCCGGATGCTTTCTGCAGATTCACTCTTCAGAAGATTGACCTTATTTCTATCTGCAATAGTAGCTGCAGGCTCAGGTGCACAGGAGGCTGTCATGATAGATGCATACCCACTCCCTTCTGTTCAAGAGGTGCACAGAATAAACTCGTCGGGAAGCTATGTGCTGTTGTCAATGATGACACCCAACTCTGTTTTGTAGCCCATTATATCATGCAAGCCCTGTCACAGCTAATTTGGGACTCGATTTGGACTGATACTGCTTCTTAGCGTCTCTAGGTTTTAGAGGTGCCTCAATTTCTCGCAAAGGTTACAGTCATCCAGTTTGAATACTGCATTCAAAACATTGCCATGTCACTGATCAACCTAAGTGGGCTGCTTGCCAAAACCTGAAACTGTGATCCATTTTACTAACTATTGTGCTCAGGTTTACTCCACTGCCCCCTTACATAATGTTGCCAAGCTGAGGTTCTTTCTGCCTGATTAGTTAGAAAGCATACATCAACCAAATAAGACACTCTTTTTAATCAAGCAATGCTTCCACTTCAATGGGGGAGGGGGTGGGGGAGCTTTCCAGATTTTAGCTGTGTTTTAACACATTAACGCTTCCAGAAGTCAGCTGAACTAGATCCTCTGCTCACTTGCCCACACAATGCAACATCTACCTGAATAATTCATTGGCAGTTTCAATAGACTGTATTCCATTCAGTTGGCTTAAAGCATTCTGAAAGTTTAAACAGAATGCATCAAATGTTAAAGGATGAAACTTCCACTATAAAGTGAGCTCTCAGGCAGATGCTCATAGAGCATTTCAAGATGGTATTCAAAGTAAACTGCAAACTTCACTCTTGCTGGGAATGAAAGCGAACAGCCCCAAATTATCACAGTTCTCCATCATGCAAAATGATTCGGTCCAATTACAGTTCAATATTAGTTTAATTTTAAAAGCACCACAATCCATTTTTTTAAAAATTATGAGGACACTCAGTCTTCGTTTATTGTCATTTAGAAATGCATACATTAAGAAATGATACCATGTTCCTCCACAGTGATATCACAAAAACACAGGACAAACCAAAGACTAACACTGACAAAACCACATAATTATAACATATAGTTACAGCATTGCAAAGCAATACCATAATTTGATAAAGATCAGACCATTAGCACAGTAAAAAAAAGTCTCAAAGTTCCAATCGACTCCCGATAGTCCCGATAGCAGGCAGCAAAAGGGAGAAACTCTCCCTGCCATAAACCTCCAGGCGCCGACAACTGCCGATGCATTCAAAGCACCTGACGACAGCCGGCTCTGAGTCCGTCCGAAAACTTCGAGCTTCCAACCAGCCCCTCCAATACAGCCTCCCGAGCACCATCCTGTGCCGACTGCTTCGACCTTGCCCCGGTCGCAGAACAACAAGCAAAGCCGAGGACTTGGGGCCTTCTCCTCTGGAGATTCTGGATCACCCAGTAGCAGTGGCAGCGAAGCAGGCTTTTCAGAAGTTTCTCCAGATGTTCCTCTGTGCTCTCACATCTGTCTCCATTAAATCAGGATTGTGCACGGCACCCTACTTGACAGATAACAGATATCATTCACCAGAGTGCCCGCTGCGCGCTGCGTCGTGTCGCCATCTTTTCCTCGACTGTTGCTACCCCTCCGTACTTGGGCCTGGACAATGATATCAACAGGATTTGGAGCAAAATTGTGGAGTGCCCACACACACAATAGTCACAAAATTGTGAATATGCAGACTCTTGCTTTTAAGTCATTTTTGCTCTTATATCAATTACACACAAGTAAGTTTGAGACACCTTTGATCCCTCAGTCCCATCTATCTGCAGCGGGTTGCATTTCCAGTTTGCTGGAACAGTATCCGTTTGGACAGACCAAAATTCTTTAAGAGTTTTTAATCAAAGGCTCAGAGTTAGTCCTCTTATCAAGCAGAATGCGACTCATCCAGCAGCTATCAACGATGAGAAGCTGTAAATTGATACCAATTTCTATTTGTCAGCCTGGACATTTAAATATTTAAAAGCAACGCACGGGGTTAACCAGATTAAAAAAAAACACTGTGCAAGAGTCCCAATGAAGGATGACTCTCAGAGCCATGTTTCAGAGATAAGATGAAATGACAGTGACTACCCTGACCATCAGTGCTGCACTTCATCACAGCAGGTGCCCCAGTGACAATGGAGTGAATGACAATCCGGGGACACTTTCAAGGGAAAAAAACACGTTGGGAGTGCAATCTCAGTCTCAGAGCATTAACGCAAGAGCTCTTTACAGCAAACTATACTCAATCACTTTTGAGTGATTCACACTACTTCCTCATTGACCTTCCCCATATTACAAGGTCAAAAATGGGGATGTTTAATAACAATCACAGACATATCAGACCCATTCTCAACTCATCCAACAACAGAGTTCATGCTTGCAGGAATGGAATTTGTAGTGACAAGACCAAGTCAAAGGCTGGGAAACTGTAGGCTAGTTATTCCAAAAATCAGTCGTACGAAAATGTTTTTATTTATGAAGGAAATGATAACAGGGTCATAGAAAACAATAGGATTGGACTGAGTCAACATGGATTAATCAGAAGGAAATCATGGTTCACAAATCAGAGTTTTGTGAGGTTGCAAGGAAGAGAGTAAGAAACAGTCTTTGATGAGTATCAACCAGATCTTTATTTTGTATTCATTAATTTAATAAGGCAACTGTTACTGTAGTGTGCTCGTGTTTGAATTTTCAGAACACCATCAAAATGCCACAAAAGGGATTATATCACCCCCTGCAAAGAGTAATTTCAGCACACTTGGTCCTAGAGTACACTCACAGGTACATACTAATATACTTAAAAAACAAAAAGAAAACATCCAATCTGCCTGCCTGCTCTTGTGCTGGAAACCTGGTGCAAAACTGTCTGCCATTAATACTCCAGCTGAAATGAAATGGTGATCACAATGAGCTTGTGATCTGTCCAGCAGTCATGGCCTTGGTCACTCTGACATCCTGCCTGTCTTTTCTCCTGACAATGACATAGTCGATAAGATGCCAATACTTAGAGCGGGGGTGCATCCAGGAGGTCTTGTTACAGGTAGGCAAGCAGAAAGTTGTGTTGGTGATGAGGAGGTCGTGTGCTGCACAGGTCTTTAGTAAGAGTAGGCCGTTACTGTTACATTTGCGCACTCCATGACTCCCAACGACTCCCTGCCAGGCTGCAGAGTCGCGCCCTACTCTTGCATCGAAGTCGCCCAGCAAGATCAGCTTGTCGGTGCTGCTCACTGCTGATAGTACAGCATCTAGTTCTTCATAGAACCTGTCTTTCGTCTCATCCGGGTTGGTCATCGTGGAGGCTCAGGCGCTGATCAGGGTGGCTTGACTTCTGTTCTGTAGCGGAAGCTGTAGTGTCATGAGCCGGTCGTTCACACCCTTGGGGAGACTGGCAAGTTTCCGAACAAGGTGACTCCTGACAGCGAATCCAACTCCAGCCTCACGACGCTCATTGCTGCCACGACCACTTCACTCCAGTTTCAGTCAGCTGACCTTCGTTGGCAAGATGAGTCTCACTCAGGGCTGCAATGTCAACGTTGTATCTTGCAAGCTCTCAGGCAACTAATACTGTTCTTCTCTCTGGTCTGTTTGCTGTAGGGTTGTCCAATAGTGTGTGCACGTTCCAAGTGCCAATGGTGAGCGGTATCACCTAGCGTTTCGTTGTGTTTTTTCGACCGCCAAGATAGGATCCCCACCAGCCGCGGTAAACTGGCCAGGGTGTAATGAAGCAGGTAATGTTTAGGGCACCTTTTCTAGCCCCCTTCCTCATACTACGGAGGTGAGCTACGCGATCCTAAAGAGGGCTGCTCAGTCGCCCAGATAGACGCCGAGTTTCACTGCTGCTTCGGTCAGCGAAAAGCGACTATTAGACCTGAGCCGCCTGTGTGCAGGTCCATGACTACAGCTCCCAGTGTATCCACACCAGCTGCTTCGTCACTCCCCCATCGCCACAGGACTTCAAAGGTTGAGGGTGATGATGATGATGATGGTGTCAAGACTAGCGCTGGATTTGGATTTAAGTGAGGGAGAGTTGTGCAGCGTCAGCCTCACTCTCTCTTCCCAATTCCCATCTGGATCCAATGGCAAGACAGAGTCGAGACGGCTGGAGATGGGACTAGGCACAGTGGATGACCAGGACGTCTTCTGTGTCTTGTCCAGCTCTACACGTTCCACGACGCTTGCAGAGACCGCCTTCTTGACCATTGGACCTTCCATTGGTCTCGTCCGCTCAATCCGCCGGAGTCTGTCTTCACATGCAGGGATAGACAACTCCCTATCTCACTGAGGGTTTGAGACCTGTCGGCTACCCTCACCTGGTTTAGCCGGCTTGTCGAAGCCGTCGCCCAGGGTGTGGCCACTGTCACATGCAAACAGCTACAGGGAGCCACAGGTGAGAGCTGAGTGCCAGGTGGGGACCAGAGGTGGACAAACCGCCTTGAAAAGGACGCGACATGTTCCCCCACCAGAGGTGCTACCCCTCCCTGACACCCCATACAACTGATATAGATCAGTTGTAGACATGGGCAGAGATATGGTAGGTGAAAGTTTAATCTGGCCAAATGTGAGGTGACATGTGACAGATCAAATACTCTTAACAGTGTTTGAGGTACAGAGGGTCTTTTGGTTCCAACAAATGAGATGTGCAGGGCATCTTCCTGTTATATATGTACACAGAATGGTGGGTGCCTGGAATGCATTGCCAGGGTGGTATTGAGGACAAATATGAAAGAGACATTTAAAAGGATTGTAGATAGGTATTTGAAAATGTAGAGAATGGAAGGATATAGACATGATGTAGGCAAAAGAGATTAGTTTAAGCATTTAATTACTAGTTTAATTTGTTCAGTACAATATTGTGGGCCAACGAGCCTGTACCTGTGCTGCAGTGTTACACATTCTAACTCAACTAGAGTTATCATTCCTGGAAACACATTTCAAATACAAAGCCAGGTACCAGTGCTTTACACTAAATTAGAATGTCTTGTATTAGAGGTGATTACCAGCATGGATTAAGGACCGATTAACAAACTGTACACTGCACAGAACGACAGAGGGTCATTTTGGGTGAAGCTGCAACTAGTCTGGTTTTACAGATACAGCTGCTGAGACCTTCATACTAATATACTTAAAAAACAAAGTACAAGTACCAAAGGTCTCAAAGAATGCTTGTATATCACTCACTTAATTTGCAGATGCAGGAAGAAATTAGAATAGTAAATATTGTGTTGCCCTTTATTGCAAGAGGATTTGAACACAAAAGCAAAGACACCTTAATGTAGAGCTCTGTTGAGACCAAACCTGGATTATGTCCACAAACCTGTCTGTCCAGGTAGACACATTGTCTCAGCTTGCTCCTGCCCCACTGAATTCATTTCTGCATACCTCAACACTGTTTTATCCCCCCTTGTTCAATCCCTTCCCACCTATGTTCGTGACACCTCTCATTCTGAATTTTTTTCAATGATTTTAAGTTCCCTGGCCCTCACTGCTTTATTTTCACCATGGATGTCCAGTTCCTGTATACCTCCATCCCCCACCAGGAAGGTCTCAAAGCTCTCCACTTCTTTTTGGATTCCAGACCTAACCAGTTCCCTTCTACCACCACTCTCCTCCTTCTAGCAGAATTAGTTCTTACTCTTAATAATTTCTCCTTTGGCTCCTCCCACTTCCTCCAAACTAAAGGTGCAGCCATGGGCACCCGTATGGGTCCTAGCTATGCCTGCCTTTTTTTGGCTTTGTGGAACAATCCATGTTCGAAACCTATTCTGGTATCTGTCCCCCACTTTTCCTTCGCTACATCGACGACTGCATTGGCGCTGCTTCCTGCACGCCTGCTGAGCTCGTTGACTTCATTAACTTTGCCTCCAACTTCCACCCTGCCCTCAAGTTTACCTGGTCCATTTCCGACACCTGCCTGCCCTTTCTTGATCTTTCTGTCTCTATCTCTGGAGACAGCTTATCCACTGATGTCTGCTATAAGCCTACGGACTCTCACAGCTACCTGGAGTATTCCACTTCCCACCCTGTCTCTTGCAAAAATGCCATCCCCTTCTTGCAATTCCTCCGTCTCCGCCGCATCTGCTCTCAGGATGAGGCTTTTCATTCCAGGACGAGGGAGATGTCCTTTTTTAGAGAAAGGGGCTTCCCTTCCTCCACCATCAACTCTGCTCTCAAACGCATCTCTCCCATTTCATGCACATCTGCTCTCACCCCATCCTCCCGCCACCCCACTAGGTATAGGGCTCCCCTTGTCCTCACCACCACGCCACCAGCCTCCAGGTCCAACATATTATTCTCTGTAACTTCCGCCACCTCCAACAGGATCCCACCACTAAGCACATCTTTCCCTCCCGCCCCTTCTGCTTTCCGTGGGGATTGCTCCCTACCTGACTCCCTTGTCCATTCGTTCCCCCCCCATCCCTTCCCACCGATCTCCCTCCCAGCACTTACCCTTGTAAGCAGAACAAGTGCTACACATGCCCTTACACTTCCTCCCTCACCACCATTCAGGGCCCCAGACAGTCCTTCCAGGTAAGACGGCACTTCACTTGTGAGTCGGCTGGGGTGATATACTGTGTCCGGTGCTCCCGATGCAGCCTTCTATATATTGGTGAGACCCGACACAGGCTGGGAGACCGTTTCGCTGAACACCTATGCTCTGTCTGCCAGAGAAAGCAGGATCTCCCAGTGGCCACACATTTTAATTCCACGTCCCATTCCCATTCTGATATATCTATCCACGGCCTCCTCTACTGTCAAGATGAAGCCACACTCAGACTGGAGGAACAACATCTTATATTCCGTCTGGGTAGCCTCCAACCTGATGGCATGAACATTGACTTCTCTAACTTCCGTTAATGCCCCACCTCCCCCTCGTACCCCACCCCTTATTTATTTATTTCCCCCTTTTTTTTCCTCCCTCTGTCCTTCTCACTATAACTCCTTGCCCATCCTCTGGGCTCCCCCACCTTTCTTTCTCCCTAGGCCTCCCGTCCTATGATCCTCTCCCTTCTCCAGTCTCGTATCCCTTTTGCTAATCAACTTTCCAGCTCTTGGCTCCATCCCTCCCCCTCCTGTCTTCTCCTATCATTTCAGATCTCCCCCTCCCCCTTTCAAATCTCTTACTATTTCTTCTTTCAGTTAGTCCTGATGAAGGGTCTCGGCCCAAAACGTTGACTGTACCTCCTCCTATAGATGCTGCCTGGCCTGCTGCGTTCACCAGCATTTTTTGTGTGTGTTACTATGCACATGTCTGAACTTTCTATCTTAGGAAGGATATTTTTACAATAGAGGGAGCATAACAAAGGTTCATCAGTATTATGTCATACTCCCTCTATTGCAAAAATAGATTGAGATGGGTAGGAATTTTGTCCTTGAAGGGGGGATCAATACTATACTCTCAAAATTAGGAGAGGTCACCTCATTGAAACATACAAAAGTCTTAACAGTTAACAGAATAATTACAAGGATGATATCAGACTGGGGGTGGGGGGCAGAATCAAGAGTCACAGTCTCTAAACAAGGTGTCATCTTGGGGGAATTTTCTTCAGGTAGAGGGTAACTCATCAGCACAAGAGGGCTGTGCAGGCTCAATTACTGAGTATATTCAAATCAGAGATGGATGGATTTTCCAAAATAAACAGAACCAACAGGTATGGAGTTGACGCAGAAAAGATTCTCTGAGATAAACAATCAGCCACGAACTTACTGAATGGCAGAGCAGAAACAAGGAAACATATAGCCTGCAGCCCATTTCTACTTCCACCAAGCCAGAGTGTTTCCATCCTCCCAGTGAATTATCTCTACAAGTACACAATGCTCCCTACACCCCAAAGGTCCATGAAGGCTGCAAAGTCTAACAGAGCTGTAGGGACATTGAAGAGGAAATAATCCAGATGTTGTTGAATTATTCATCACACATTGAATTGTTATCAGAGATAACATTTGCTACCTACTAGCTGCAGACTATTTATTTAGTGATACAGCACACAGTAGGCCCTTTGACCCATGCTGCCCAACAACCCCCTAACCCCATTTAGCCTCAACCTAATCATGGGACAATTTACAACAACCAATTAACCTACCTGGTAGGTCTTTGGACTGTGGGAGGAAACAGGAGGACCCGGAAAAACCCACAACTTCCATGGGGAGGATGTACAAAGGCATTGAACTCTGAACTCCAATGCCGAGGCGTAACAGTGTAGCACTAACCGTTATTCTAATGTAGGGCATCTCCAGGTGAGCTTGCGTTATTTCAAAGTTATTTTCTTTGACAACAGGCAGGAGAGAAGCTAGGGTGCGTCCAGAATCCTATCACAAGAGCATGAATCTTGCCTGTTTTTACTGAAACTTGTTGTGTAAGCACTGATCCTATTATGCTGCTGGCATAAAATGTGACAGTACGCTATGTAACAGAAATTACATCAAACCAGAAGTTATAAAAGGAGCTTCTTAAACTGAGAAAGAAGTTGCAGAGAAGGTCTTGTGGGGAGGTGGGGGGAAGAATTCAAGAGGTTCTGAAGAGATGGTTACAATGGTGGAGCAGAGGAACAGTGTTGCACGGACCTGAATTGGTAGTCTGAAGGTTCTTAGTAAAACTGGAGATGGTTCCAGAGCAAGGCCACACAGAAATCTGGAGTAAAGGACAGAAATTTTAAAGGTGGCTTTGCTGGACTGGGAGCCAAAGCAGATCTGTGAGCACAGTGGTTACTGGTAAAATTCAACTTAGAGTTTGGAAAAGGACAGAGTTTTAGATAAGTTCCAGTTCATAAATGGACATAGATTCAAAGATGTAATGATATCTGCAGTGTCTGAATATAACTGCTTTCTGTGGCTGTACATCAGCATCAATCTCTACACCAGATCAGTACAAAGATAGCATATTGGATCAGACTATGAATGCATACAAGCTGCATTGTCTTTAACAAAAACGGCCTCAAAACTTGTACTTCATTAAGCTTAAAAAACTGCCTGAATGTTCCAACTGCATCTTTCTCCTGCCCCAAATGATTATATTTTACCCATTTTGTCTCCTATGACAGCAAATTGCTAAGTTACAATTCTTAAAGAGCCAGCTGTTAAAGAACATCCATTCATCTATGGTCACCGCATAGAAACAATTATGAGTCAAGACTCAGAAGTACTTTTGGAATCAAGGCAATGCACTGGATCTTGCAGTAGTATTAACTGAATTAATGGCATGTGTTTATGTTGATGTTATTATCTGTACTTGCACCCTTACTGATAAGCTCAATATGAACATGTGCGGCTATAAACTAAGGTATAGTTTGAATGAACACATTTAAAAATATTTTGATTATAATTATAATAAGAACTGCAAGACCAGAGGAAACACACATAATCATTCCCTTCCAGAAATACTCTGAAGCAGAGTGCACTCTTGCTGTTTCTTACAAGAAGTCTAAGGTACACCCAAGGTTAAAGCAAAACCTCTGACAGTAGGGCTGGTGGACAAGCCCATGATCTCTGAAGTGGATGCAAAGGTGAGGTTTGTAGAGAAAAAGTTTTTCAAATGAGCTTGTTCAGTCACTTGAATTGATGCCTGCAGATGGTTTGGATATAATCAAGATGTGCACAACCCCTCGCTCCAACAAACAATCACTGGTGTCATGAGGAGTGACTGTGGGCTCAGGATCTTTCCACAAGCAGCTGGCTCCTGCCTAGTGCAGCTTACAGGCATTTCCTGTTTGTTACTAAGAAATACACAAATCCAACATTCTTAACGACACAATCCAGAATGAGTGACTGATATAAAGATTACACTAAAGCCAAAGACCAAAGCTGCATAACTGCATTAAGGTTTGAACAGTATGGGAAAAGGCAAGGACAAAGACAAAAACTCCTGATGGTATAGAAATGAACGTGTTATATTTGAATGCATGCAGTATACAAAGTATGGTAGATGATCTTAGAAATTGCCAAGTACGATGTTGTGGGCATCGGATTTGTTGTTGAAAAAGATCACAGCTTGGAGTTTAATATCCTAGGGTACACATTGAATCAAAGGACAGGTGGGCAGAGGAGGAGGAGGTGATGAAAAATAAAACTAAATTCTTAGAAAATAACATAGGATCAAAAGATGTTGAAGCCTTGATGGTAGAATTAAAAGTGCAAGGTTAAAAACTCCCAGGTGGGACTTGTTTACAGGCCTCCAAACAGTAGCCAGGATGTGGGCTACAAATTACAAAAGAAGATAGAAAAGGCGTGTTAAAAGGGTTATGTTACATTGATCGTGATGCATTTAAATTGCAGGTAAATTGGAAAAAAATCAGGTTGGTGTTGGATCCCAAAGGAAGGAATTTGGGATTCGTCTTGGGATCCAAGAAGATGGCTACAAGATGGCTTTTTAGAGCAGCTTGTGGATGAGCCCACTAGGGAAAATGCAATTCTGGACTGGGTGTTGTGTAATGAACCAGCTTAAAGTAAAGGAACCTTTAGTAATCATGAAGTAGAATTCAGCCTGCAGTTTGAGAGGGAGAAGCTAAGATTAGGTATTACAGTTGAGCAAAGAGGCATGACAGAAGAACTGACCAAAGATGATTAGAAGGAGACACAAGCAGTGATGAGAGCAGCACTGCAATGGTTGGAGTTTCTGGGAGTAATTCGGAAGATGCAGAATCATCTCAAAGAGGCAGCAGCATTCTAATGAGGTAACTGTGGCTAGCAAGTGAAATCTAAGACAGCATAAAAGCAAAAGAGGGGGCATACGGTATAACAAAAAAGAGCTAGAGGATTGGGAAGCTTTTAAAAACCAGAAGACAACTTACAAAAACAATAAGATGAAATATAAAGATAAACCAGCCAATAATATAAATGTAAGGGGTTTCTTCTTTTATGTTACTGCATAGGCTAATTAAAATGGCTTCTTTGTTATGTTAACTGCTGAGAAAGTCCTCTCGCTAGCAGTTTGTTTGGATTATGTTATTGATAAGAGGGTGTTACAAACCAATTGGGATAGATTTTATTCTTTCTGTGTGTTTGTAAGTTATTATGATGTGTGGGTTTTTGGGCAGAAGGCACGAGAGAGAGAGAGAGTGAGGATGGACAAGGTGCCGTGAGTCAGCTAACGGGGTCGGACCCCAATCAGGAGTCCGAGGTCCAGGGTGTTCGGCGAGGAGAGGAGATGGAGACGAACTCGTGTGGAGCGTCTGGTCGACCACCGTCGTTGGTCCCAGGCGGCAGGTCGAGGTGGTCCGAGGGGATCACAGGGTGAAGAAGGAGGGTCCCAAGCTCCAACTGTTTGTGCACGAAGAGATTGAACTTTGATAAGTGTGGCACCTTTTATTTTCCTTTCATATTTTATTCTCTATTAATTATATAGTTCCAGTAATATCTATAAACCGTAATTCATTTAATCGTATCTGGTGTATTGTCTGTTATTTGGGCGGGGAGGGGTACATCACACAGCATCCACACCAACTAATTACCCAGTTTGGCGGGGCCGAGGGCCGTTTCCCTAGACAACAGCGAGCTGAGCGACCCTGAGGCTTGCCGGGGGGCTACATAAAGAAAGAGGATACCAAAAGATTTTTTTCAGATTTATGAAGAGTAAAAGAGAGGCAAGAATGGACATCGAAACAAAGGAAATGTAGGACAAACTGAATTGTATTTTGAGTCAGCCTTCACTGCAGATGATGCCAAGAGCATGCCAGAAATTCAAATGTCAAGGGGCAGAGGTGAGTGTAGTCATAATTATGAAGGAAAAGGTGCTTACAAAGCTGAAAGGTCTGAAGGTAGATAAGTCACCTAGACCTACACCACAGGGTTCTGAAGGAGGTAGCTGAAGAGATTGTGGAGGCATTAATACTGATCTTTCAAGAATCACTAGGTTCTGGAACGGTTCCAGAGAATTGGAAAATCACAAGTGTCACTCCACTCCTTAAGGAGAGACAAAAGACAAGAAATGACAGGCCAGTTAGACTGACTTCAATGGTTGACAAAATGTTAAGAGTCCATTGTTAAGGATGAGGTTTCAGGATACTTGGAAGCACATGATAAAATAGGCCAAAATCAGCATGTTTTCCTTGAGGAGAAATCTTACCTGACAAATCTGTTGGAATTTTTGAGGAAATAGCAAGCAGAATAGAAAAATAAGAACCAGTAGATGTTTTTAACTTGGATTTGCAAAAAGGCTTTGACAAGATGACACACATGAAGCTGATAAACAAGAGCCCATGGTAGTACAGGAATGATACTAGCATGGGTAGTATGATTGGCAGGAGGCAAGGAGTGGAAATAAAGGGAGCATTTTCTGGTTGGCTACCAGTGACTAATGGTGTTCTGCAGGGATTGGTGTTGGGTCCACTAGTTTTCACATCATATGTTAATGATATAAATGAGAGAATTGATGTGCTTGTGGCCAAGTTTGCAGATGATGCAAAGACAGGTGGAGGGGCAGGCAGTGTTGCGGAAGCAGAGAGTTTGCAGAAGGACTTGAGAATGGGCAACAAAGTGGCAGACTGAATACACTGTAGGGAGGTGTATGGTCTTGCACTTTGGTAGAAGGAATAAAGATCTTCAGGTTTCAGAATTCACTATATATATATATATATACATACACACACACATATATATATATATATATATATATATATATACACACACACACACACACACACACACACACACACACACACACGGAATATACTTGGATAGGACTTGGGAATCCTTGCGCTGGATTCCCTAAAGGTTAACTTGCAGGTTGAGTCAGTAGTAAGGAGGAAAATGCAATGTCAACATTCATTTCCATAAGACTAGAATATAAAAGCAAAGATGTAATGCTGAGGCTTTATAAGGCACTGGTCAGACTGCACTTCGAGTACTTTTTTGTTTTAAGCGTGTCGCACCAGACAGTCAGCCATTCTTGTCTGGCACGTGGTGTCAGGATTGGTCTCCTTTCTTTTTTTTTATTAAGTGCAATCGTGAACAATAGCCAGATCAGAAATGCTGATCAGGTCAACTAGTTCCCAAAGAGAACTCTGATAGGCCAATCAGATGGTTCACTACTGCTCAGCGATAGAACACAAAAAACAAATCATGCGTACAATTAAAAAACATTAAAAAAAAATAGTAGAAATACTGGAGTCACGATGATCATGATGAAGTCTGCTGGAGAAAGACATTTATACACATGCTGTCCTCCATAATTCAAGGAGATTGAAGGATAAGGTTGCAGGGTGACAAAACGTGGCAGGAGCACTTGGAAATAAAAACTAATCCCTACCGGGAGAAAACAGCACCTGTTCTTTCCGCACTGTTCTCCAGCAATTTAAGGACTAAGTCCAGCTGGAACATAACTCCAAGTGCTCTTGAAAGTCAGGTATTAACCTTACCTACCAACAACCAAGCATTGCCATCCTGGTCCCCTTCATGATAGCTTATGAAGAAGCATGTGACTTCCCTCCCAGAGACGATAGGTGTTTGTGCACTCGACTCTTGAAGGCTTGGACTCTATTGTTGCAGATGTTTCCAACCACAGCATCTGGAAGGCTGTTCCAAATCCTGATAGCACAGTGAAGGAAGCTTCTACCCAGTGTGTAGGCTCTTGCATCAGGGATAGAAACAGCATGAGCAGGCATAGATAAACTTGATCGTATGGTGCGCCGTCTCTCATAAGATGAAGGCAGCATGGCACGAAGGTCTGCAGGGCTGTGGCTGGTGTGCATTTTGTATACCGGGTCACGATATGAACATTCCTGACTTGACCCTTGTATTTTTAACGAGGCCGAGTCACTAGCTCGACACTCAACCCGGTACGAATGGAAAGCGTGCTGGGGGGGGGTGGCCCAACTTGGATTCAAACGTGGAAGCCTTTGCTCCGGAGTCCGGTGCTGATGCCATTGCACCACCAGCCGGCCACTTCAAGTACTGTGAGCAGTTTTGATTTCATGAGAATGATTCTAAGAATGCAAGATTAACATATGAGGAGTGTTTGACGGCTCTGGCCCTGTACTCACAAGAGTTTAGAAGAATAAGAGTGGAGCTCATTGAAACCTGACGAATATTGAAAGGGTCTAGAATGGACGTACAGAGAGTGTTTCTTATCGCGGGGACCCTAGAATTAGAGGCATAGTTTCAGAATAGAAGTACATCCCTTTGAAACAAAAATGAGCAAGAACTTCTTTTGCTAGAGGGTAGTGAATCTTAGGAACTCATGCCACATGCAGCTGTGAAGGCCAGATTACTGGGTATATTTAAAGTGGAGTAAAGAAAAAAGGTGTCAAAGGTTATGGGGAGATGGCAGGATAATGAGGTAAGAGGGAGAGCAGACTTAATGGACTATTGCTGTCTTATTGCCTTATAACCCAACACCATTGAGACTTCGGTAGCTAGCAACTTTTTTAAGACTACTGGACATTTTTCTTATTACCACAATACAGTTTAATTTCACTTTCTTGACATATTAGTGGTATAATCATTTTTTCTCAGCATGTTTAAAAGAAACAAAATACTGAGTCCAACAAGTTTAAAGGGAGCAGAGGAAACTGAATTTAAATTTCATCTTGTCAAACTGACCACTGTTCCAACAACAACACCTAGCCCATATTTTGGAGCCCAATTTTGGTTTCAAGTTTACTCATACTGCTGTTGTCCCCAGCAACGCTCCACCCCCACTCCCCGACCAGGGACATGGAAGGAGAAAGGAAATATGGAGCACACACAAAAGGGAGAAAGAGAGGGACAGACTTGCAAAGAAGAACTTTTGTGCACAAATAATGGGGTGGGGTGCAGCAGGAGGTGGGGAGAAAAAAAAAGAGCTGCATTGCTTTGTAAAGTGTTTCCTGTGGCCTCCATTTTCAACAGAATTTCCAGAACCAGGCTGACAGTGTTGAATGTATTCTACTATACAGCCCTTGTGTAAATGTTAACGGTTAAAGCAGCTCAGTGGGACAGAACAGATTGATATCCAACATCAGTCATCAGACATAGAAGCACAATGATGTTTTTAAAATGAAACTTTGCACTAGAAATCACATTTCAGCACAGAATCCTGTGAGGAGATCAACACACAGAAATGATGCACCTCCTTAACCTGAAAGAAATATTCTTACTGAATCAAAATTGTGATAGTGGATGTGTTTGAGAGAGAAACGACAGGAAGATCTGAATCAAAACAAGACTAACGTGAAAGTGTCAAGAGTGCTATTCTCTCCTGAGCTAACACAAAGAGCACAGCTTTCTAAACACTAGTCATGCTCAGTTAGAACAATTTAAAGCCAAATCAAACAAAAATACATTTGAGAGACATATGAAACAAAGAAAAATAAAAATTAAAAAATTATATATTAAAAAGGCATTTAACAATTATAAAAAGCTGAAAAAATTCTTTTTTAAATTATCAGGAAGTCCCACAACATTAATTCTCACTTAGAAAAATGTTAAAAATTCAAATACCCTTGAAAAGGTAACCACAGCATTCCTTGGCATTTTTAATGGATTTATTGAGTACACCAATTTCACACGTGTCATGCTGTAGTACTCAATTTATCAACAAGTGTCCAGTAGAGCTTGAGAAGGAGTAAGGTCCTTCAACAACTAATACCTCGATTTCCAGGTTTTACTGTCTATAGGTGGGTAGGTGGAAGTGTGGGCTGAAGTAGTGCAGGAAACAAGACACAGGGTTGAATAGTGCACAAGTGTAGGCAAACATGCAGGAGCACAACTAGAACAAATAGACTAGGAGAGGGAAAACAAATGGAGAGGCAAGGAACACAGGACACATATCTCTTGACAGTGATCACAAGGGTTTTGAAAGGGATTGAAAGGGGTTGAAGGTTACTGGAAAGAAAAGATGGAGTGGAGGACAGATGCACCAATTTGTGGGTGGTGGAAGCCACTTGGGCATGGGTGTACATGTACAGGATGGAAAAACGGTCATATAAAAATCAGGAATACGAAGGGGGAAGATGGACCTGGGTAGAGATTTATGCATGTGTACGAAAAGCTATCTCTCAACCAAGGAGACAGCAGTATGCAAACAATTTTGTTACAAGCCATGAAACCAAGACATTTTGCTCCTTGATGTATTGATCCATTGCTGTATAATTTGTTTTACGTTTGGAGTATCTAACAAATTAGCATCACTGGCAGTGGACCAATCAAAAAGTGCACACTATGTGATTGTTTTAATTGCTATAAAGACACACAAGTACGTTGTATGATCGTGCAGTAGTTCAGAGCACCTAAGGAGTGCAACATCCATCTAGTGATACACTGAAAGAAAGTACTGTATTAATACTTGATCAGAATAAGTCTTGTCAAAACAAGAGGTGATATCATAACTAATACCAGATTCATGCTGAAAACTGATCAAGAATCCTGATCAGAATAAGTCTTGTCAAAACAAGAGGTGATATCATAACTAATACCAGATTCATGTTGAAAACTGATCAAGAATCCAGTGGGTGGGAAGACCACACATGATCAGAAAATCCTTCAGGATTCGTTACTCTTGTCAACAGAATAACTGCTTTGCTCTCCTAATATGGAACTGCACCATCATAAAATCTATTCTCCAAGTTGCCATACAACAGATCCACTCAAATTACTCATCATTCACCATTTACCATTTGTACCCAGAGGAATCCAACTTTATATACTCAAAAATCATTCTTGAAATCTACTTAGTAAGAACAGGATCAATCACAGAACTTCCAGTGTAGATACACAGGCACGTCACGACAGCTATCGTACCAATCCTGAACCAACCTACTAAATCCTCTAGCCATCCTGTGACAACATTCAGTGCAAACCATCATTCGCCCCTGCAGCAGACCTGATCAAAATGTGGATTGGTGGATAGTGCTTACATGCCTCACAGGTCTTATGTCAATTCTCATGTATCAGGGGCAAAATGGTGCTGGAACAAAGGGAGACCAATCTACCATCTATGAACACTTAGAAATCAAACAAGCTGCAAATTGTTTCAATTTCTGCACCAAATCACAGTAGAAACTTTACCCAGTTGCCAAACACTGAGCACACATATACTAAGTGAGAAACAAATAAGAAAACATTGGGAATAGTCAGGAGGACAACAGTATCTGAGGAAAGTAACAACATGAGAAGGATTTGGGGGTGTAGGGTTGAGCAGGCTTGAAGATATTTGTTTCTTTATGTCATTAAATTCTTGACGAACGCCTGCTTGCAAATGAACTGAGTGCTTACATTATCTGTGATCCAAGAATGCACTCTTCAACATTCATCTAAGAAAAATGCTTCTGCAAATAATCGCTGTTATGTACTCCGTAACTGGGTTGCCAAACCAGCAGAAATGGATCACTCAGTTGGCATCTGGATTACTAGAACTAAGAAAGTTTTATTAAAGAAACAAGCAACACGGTACTCTAATCAAAAGGATAAATAAATGCAACAGTTCAGCAATGATGAACATACATGTACACAGAATTAAGATAACAGGATCAATCAAGCTCTATCGTTGTCTAGGGGTAAATGACCAGTTTCAAAGTGACGCAAAGTTCAGTTCAATTTAGTTCAGTTCAGTTCGCAGTAATCGCTGCCGTGGGAGATGGACAGTGTGGGGGAAGGAGAGAGAGAGAGCAAAACGAATGAATATTCAAAACAGCTGCCACACAGACTTTCGCAGTCAGCTTTCGGGCGAGTCCTTTGTGATGTCATCTGAGGTCACCGACCGTGACCCCTCCGTTTCCAGATACAATCGTTTCTCTGCGGTGAACCCGGCACCCAGGCAAGGGTGGACACACACCAGGTTCCCGCCGATCGTGCCTTTCCACCCTGTGCGTCTATGGCTTGTCCCGCGACCAGCCGTCCAAAAAACTTCCCACCGACTTGTGGGAGTCGCACCGCTTCCAGGGTCTCGTTACCTCGGGGTGTCGTGTGTATCTTGCCTTAGCGAACCTGTCCCTTTTTATCCGCCTGCAGGGGTAACGCCTGTCCATCACTTCAAACAGTTCAGGGTTCAAAGGGGGAGCCGATCTTGACAGCTCTCCTTCCGTTACTCTCTCCCGTCCCTTCATTAACATCTCCAAATGCTGCTCCATTGTTTTTCCTTATCTCTCTCTCCTGAAGACAGGTGGCAGACCAACTGCTGATCCCACTGGTGCCAGCCCAGGCCAGCTAACATCTTAATCTGTGTGTATTCTCGTCACATCGCTCATGCAACATTTCTCTTTTCAAAACAATGTCTCCATTGGGATCTTCAGCATACTTCTACAGCTTTGGGGATTTCAGAACTGTCCAACTACCAATGCATTGTCTTGCCAAAATTATCTTTTAAAGAAAACACACACTTCGGGATCAAGTCAACAAAAGCAATGGGATCCCCACTTTGTAACAATGTGTTAATTAACTTCAAATACCCCAAAATGTTCAGCTTGCATGATCTTTACACAATGATCATGTTTTAAAGGGATAGCCATTACTGCAAATAACACGAAGGGATTTAATTCAGTTTGGTATCTTTTTGTAATCTAACAGTAACCAAGTTACTCACCTCCAGTAGATCAATCATCCGTGTCATCTGGGAGTAAATGAGCACACGATGACCCTGAGACTTCAGGCGTGTCAGGAGGATGTCAAGAGTGTGCAGCTTCCCACTGTCTGTAATCAGGCTTTCTTTGTCTGAAATAGAGATTTAAAGCTACTTCAGTTTTTAGGAATTCATTCTCCCCTCTTTCACCCTAATTCTCTCGAGGCACTAGTCCTCATGGGGTGCAACTTCATGGGGTAGAACTAGTAATTATATGAATACGTACAACTAATCTTCCACCAAATTATTTGCCAGAAGCATCATATCTAATCTTAATTGTGGCCACAAATCAAATTCAACTCCTATCAAAAGTCACTAGATCTTAATATGCTGCGGAGCATCAAGAAAGCTCACCTCTGTTCCAGGATACTGACGGACTTTTACTGCTGTACCATTGAGAGCATACTCACCAACTGCATCTCAGTGTGGTATGGCAATTGTCCCGTATCGGACCACAGAGCACTCCAGCGTGTGGTGAAAACTGCCCAGCGGATTATCGTCACCCAATTGCCCACCATTGAGAACATCTATCATAAACGCTGCCTGGGCAGGGCAAGAAGCACTATCAAGGATGCATCTCCCCCTAACCATGGACTTTTTACTCTCCTCCCATCCGGTAGGCGCTACAGGAGCCTCCGGTCCCACACCAGCAGGTACAGGAAGAGCTTCTTCCCTGAGGCTGTGACCCTGCTGAACCTCATATCACAGCGCTAAGCAGTATTGCATCCATATTGTATGTCTCAGTACTTTTATATTTGTGTGTTGTAGCACTTACTTATTATTCGCAGTTATTTTGTAAATAACACTATTCTTTGCATTTCCGGTCAGATGCTAACTGCATTTCATTGGCTTGGTGTCCGTACTCGGCACAATGACAATAAAGTTGAATCTAATCTAATCTAAGTATACGTGGAATTTCTCCTCTGTAGCTTCTGCATTAATTATGTGATGAAGGATATGTTTTGATTATCACTAAAGATGCTAGCAAAATTTCAGAAAGCCTTTGGTAAGGTCCCACATAGGAGATTAGTGGACAAAATTAGAGCACATGGTATTGGGGCCAGGGTACTGATATGGACTGAAAATTGGTTTGACAGACAGGAAACAAAGAGCAGGGATTAACATGTCCCTTTCAGAATGGCAGGCGGTGACTAGTGGGGTACCGCAAGGCTCGGTGCTGGGACCACAGCTATTTACAATACACATTAATGATTTAGATGAAGAGATTAAAAGTAACATTAGCAAATTTGCAGATGACACAAAGCTGGGTGGCAGTGTGAAATGTGCAGAGGATGTTGAGTTAATGCAGGATGACTTAGACAGGTTGGGTGAGTGGGCAGATGCAATTTAATGTGGATAAATGTGAGGTCATCCACTTTGGTGGCAATAACAGGAAGGCAGATTACTATCTGAATGGTGTCAAGTTAAGAAAAGGGGAAGTACAACGAGATCTTGGTGTCCTTGTTCATCAGTCACTGAAAGTAAGCATGCAGGTACAGCAGGCAATGAAGTTAATGGCATGTTGGCCTTCATAACCAGGGGAGTTGAGTATAGGAGCAAAAAGGTCCTTCTGCAGTTGTACAGGGCCCTGGTGTGACCACACCTGGAGTATTGTGTACAGTTTTGGTCTCCAAATTTGAGGAAGGACATTCTTGTTATTGAGGGAGTGCAGCGGAGGTTCATGAGGTTAATTCCCAGGATGGCGGGACTGTCATATGTTGAAAGATTGGAGCAACTGGACTTGTATACACTAGCATTTAGAAGGATGAGAGGGGATCTGATTGAAACATATAAGATTATTAAGGGATTGGACACGCTGGAGGCAGGAAACATGTTCCTGATGTTGGGGGAGTGCAGGACCAGAGGCCACAATTTGAGAATAAGGGGTAGGCCACTTAGAATGGAGTTGAGGAGAAACTTTTTCACCCAGAGAGTTGTGGATCTGTGGAATGCTTTGCCTCAGCAGGCAGTGGAGGCCAATTCTCTGGATGCTTTCAAGAAAGAGTTAGATAGAGCTCTTAATGATAGCAGAGTCAAGGGATATGGGGAGAAGGCAGGAGCGGGGTACTGATTGTGGATGATCAGCCATGATCACAGTGAATGGCGGTGCTGGCTCGAAGGGCCGAATGGCCTACTCCTGCACCTATTGTCTATTATCTATTGTCTAAAACTGGATTTTACTCTGGCAATGGACTGTTACTGCCTTCTAACTTCCTACACTCAGTTATAAATGCAGGATGACCCTGGTGGAGGACTACTTAGTCTTACCAATGTTGAGCTGCAGATGATTCAGCTTACACCATTTGACAAAGGAGATGGTAAGGACATGGATGAAGACCTACAAGTGCCAGGGGGTGCACCTTATGATAGACTTGAGTGGAGCAACAACACAGGCTGTATACAAGGGCAGAAGTCACCTCTACTTCCTGAGGATACCGAGGTCCTTTGGGATATGTAGGCCTCTCCTTCACATGTTTTGCCAGTCTGTGTTGCCAGTACAATCTTCTATGTTGTGGTGTGCTGGGACAATGGCTTCAACACGGGTGATGCCAACAGGCTCAATAAACTAATTAGAAAGGTTGGCTGTTATTGGAGTATTCACTCTGTTCCAGCTGTTAACATCTGGAAACAGTATTGCAGCATAAAAGCCAGGACCAACATGCTCCAGGACAGCTTCTTCCACCAAGCCATCAGACTGATTAATTTGTGCTGATACAATTGTATTTCTATGTTATATTGACTGTCCTGTTATACATACTATTTATTATAAATTGCGCACTTAGACGGAGATGTAAAGTAAAGATTTTTACTCCTCGTGTATATGAAGCATACAAGTAATAAAGACAATTCAATAAAACTGGACACACTGGAGGCTGTGGCAGAACACAGGACCCCACAGAAAATCCTGGCAATTCTGGATGATATTTCTCACTCTCTGCATGCCACCTTGGCTGAACAGAGGAATCATTTTAGACTGAGACAACTGCGCTGCTCCAAAGAGTGCTATTTGAGGTCATTCTTACCCTCGGCCATTAAGCTCTATAATGAGTCAATCTATAGCCGGGGAAGGATGATCTCCTCCTGTTAGACTGTGGTAACTTGTTTTTATTCTTTCTACTTCTTTTCTAATATTTATATCTGCACACTTACATCACTACTGTGACACTGGAATTTCCTTTGGAATCAATAAAGTATCTATCTACAAAAGCACAAGCAAAACACCTACTTAAGTTAACTAAAAGCAGAAATAATTATCAAATTATGTCCAAAAATAGCATCTATCATGGATATCATATACACACACACACATACGTATAGCCATATACAGAGACTGCCCCTCTTCCTTACCAGCCATTGCATTAAAAACTATAAAGAATTGATTTACAATACACAGTGAACGAAAATAGGAATTGCAACTTCTTAGCAGTGACAAATAATTACAAAATTATTCAAATCCATTTAAAGCTATGAACAAAATTAATTCCTTAATCATAGTAAAACAAAACAATATAGAGCCAACATTAGTAATCCAACTATTCACTGTCATTGCTTTTTCACCTTTCAATGAGATGGATGGGCTTGGTGCAGTGACATCAGCTTCTCAACATCAGGCAGAATGTCACTCAGAAGGAGTCTTAAATCCCCGTGTTTAATAATTTGGAGTCTGTTTTGCTGCCTTGAAAGAAATTAGGTGATTGCACTAAATATGATGTTGGAAAGGGAGTAAATAATATATTGATTTCCCCCCCCCCCCACAGTGCAGGATTGCATTCAGAAAATTTGTTCTGCAACCAAAAGTCTTGATGATTTTTTGAACCTTGGTTTCAGCTGAAAGTCATTTCGTAGTGAGATCAGTTCTTCCTCCATCCTTCCTGTTAGTTCCTCACAAGTGTTCAGGAATTGTGTTTTTTTTTTACCCAATCTGGAATTTGGATTGAGAGCAGATCCTAAAATCTCTCTGACATGTCTTTAAGCAGATCACAAAGATAGGCACATGTTACTTGAAGATCATCTGGTATTCTTTCCTTCTCTTCCAATTCAGAGAGGCTCAGAAATAGGAAAAGGTCACCAATAATTCACTTAAATAGGGTTAACTTGGACAGAAATATGGAGACAACTGATTTGACTTTGATAAGATTAACATCACTTCCTTGCAATTGAAAACTGATTTCACTAAACTTTGCAAATAATTCTGACAAATCATGCCTAATGCTCTTGAGTTGATCACTGAATTAAGCATTGTAGCTTCAAAGAATTTTATAAGTTTCAAAAAGCGCAAAAAAGCATCTCAGGCAGTTTCCTTTAGAGAGCCATCTGACTTTTGTGTGCAAAAGCAAATATTCAAACTATTTATCATTCTCAATACAAATCTCTTAAAATAGTTGAACACAGAGCCAATATCATTATATTGTTTACTTTTTAAACTTGTATCACATATGCATCTTATTGTTTGTGAATTTATTTGTGGTAATATTACTTTATGTGTTATGTGTGAGTTATCGTATGTGTACTGTTGTGCAGCTTGGTCTGGAGGAACATTGTTTCACTTGGCAGCTTACACGCATGTGGTTGAATGACAATAAAATGAACTTGAATATTAAATATATGATGTAGTGGGGAAGACAGGTACGATGGCAGGATTGTTGAGTATAAGCAGCAGGATTATCACCAGTAAGAACTACAGTGCAGGTAGGGTTCACATCATATTGTCTAGGTACTTCATATTAACAGGCTCACTTCCCCAGGTACAGAAGAGGGCTGGAAATATGAATTGATGCACTATATCAAATCAGTAAATGTTTATACTGTAGGAAAATTAACAATATAGAAAATTAACTATAGAAAGGGACTGGGGAAGGAAAATTGAAGTTTTATTTAATGCCGCTTGCCCCACATTGGGGATAAGGGTCAATTTGCATGTTTTGAGAATGAAAGAGAAAGTAATGCCTGGCTTTTCAATTCCAAACTCAATTTCTTGTCATGTGATCAGGACAATTTCAAATAACAGAACTCAAAAGTCAGTTATCGAGATACAGGACAGGAATAAGCCCTTTGCCGTACTGAGTCAGTGCTATCAAACACTCATTTATGTTAATCCAAAATGAATCCCATTTTTAAAGCCTTCCCTATGTACTCATCAACTCAGATACATTATAAAACAATTAACAAAGATCATTAACAATGACTAATTAACCTACCGCTCCCACTTCATTAGCATGTGGGAAGAAACTAGAGCATCAAAAAAAAACCCACGTGGCCATCAGAAGAACATGTAAACTCCACACACAGCACCAGAGATCAGGTTTGAACCTGGGTCTCTGGTGTTGAGGTATAGATCCATTACTGCTTTAAGATGTACTTTATTGCAAGATCCCTCATTTTTAACACCAATAACTTATCACTTCATACCCTGCATCACTTTTAACCTCATATGAGTGAAATGAATAGAGGACCAGTAACTCAAAAAACAATTGGTACAAGGAACTACACCGATAATGTTGGATTTTTGGTCAACTCTAATTTAATATAAGACTGCCTTACAATAACAATCAACTTTATCATGCTAGGCCTGAAGTTATAAAGCATTCTCCACATCCTCATAGTATCTCAATGTACTTCAAAGCTGATGAACTACCCCTGAAGTATGGCTGCTCTTTATACAGAGGAAAATGCGCCCCGTAGCTCACAGCCCCTACTCTTAAGGGGATGAAGTTTGCTAACTCTACTATCCTTTCAGGCAGTCATTTCCAGACTTTCACTATACCCCAGGCAAAAGACTCTTCCACCCCCCACCCCAACTTTCTTCTGCAACCTTCTAAAAGTTACTTTAAATCTATCCCTATTTTTGCTGTTAATTAAGGGAAACAGGTCATTGTTATTTTCCTATTCAAAATTGGAATTGGTTTAATACTGTCACCTGTACAAAGGTACAGTGAAAAGCTCATCTTGCATACTGTTCATACAAGCCAATAGATCCAAATGTAAAATTTCACTGTAATCAGTGATTCTAAAACGGAGCTCAGGTAAAGCATGAAAAGGACAGCCTGACTATTCTATTTTAATTTTCATTGGTGCTGACTCTGGCCACCTGTAGATACAAATCCAACACTCGTCGTTGAACACATAATGTAACTATCTCAGTACTACAGTGGAGAGCTATAGAAGCCCATTTCAGCAGGCAAAGATCAGTGAACATACCAAAAACAATTCTAGAAGACACTGAAACTACCTGAAGAACTGAGCACCATCTTGATCCAACATTTATGTACAAAAAAGGCAAGTAAAGCAGAATTTAATCAACATTCCTGGACATAAAAATGGAATTACAGAAATCCTTCCAACATCAGGCTTTTGGGAGGGTTACTATTAACCGGGCAAATAACTAGAGCAACCACTACACTAAAAAAAGATACAAGACGACGGATAGACTGGAAATGCGCCTGAGGAACGCTACAGTAAGGTCTATTGTTTGGGGAGCAATGTCACTGTTTGTACCTGGATTGGGTTTTTGCATCTGCAGGAAGGGTTGGTGAGTTATTTAGAAGTCATGAGGCCATGACTAAATTTGGTGGGGGGGGGGGCGGGTGGAGGGCAAGGGGTTTCTTCTTTTACGTTACTGCTAAGGCTAATAAAAATGGCTTCTTTGTTATGTTAACTGCTGAGAAAGTGCTTCTTTATAGCAGCTTGTTTGGATTTTAATTACTGATAACGAGAATTGTATTCATTTGCTAACCAATTGGGATAGATGTTATTCTTTGTGTGTCTGTAAGCTATTGTTTTCGCAGGCTTTGAGAAGGCGGATGGGGACAGAGAGAGAAGATGCGATGCTGTAAGCTGGGCGACGGAACGGACCCCGAGCAGGAGTCCGAGGCCCAGGGTTTTTCGGGAGAACAGAAGAGGAAGAACAAGCTGGATGCGCTCTGGTTGACCACCGTGGTTGGTCCCAGGCGGCGCGTCGAGGGGGTTGGAGGAGGCCGCACGGTGGAAAGAGGACCTCGTTAATTGAGCTCCAACGGTTGTGCACGAAGTGGTTGCACTCTGATAAGTTTGGTGCCTTTTACTTTCCTTTTTATATTGTATCTCTATTAATTACATAGTTCTAGTAAGATTTATAAAGTGTAATCATTTAATCGCATATGGTGTACTGTCTGTTATTTGGCGTGGTAGGGTACATCACACAGCATCTACACAAACTGATTACCCAGTTTGGCGGGGCCAAAGGCTGCTCCCCGTGGACGAAACCGAGCTGAGCGAGCCTGAGGCTTACCAGGGGGCTACACTATATTTATTGTCTGTCAGATCTCACTGTGGACAGTCATGGCTGCTTCAACAATACTTCCATGAAGCAGACGGGAGGAATATGAGAGATGTGCTTTATTAATTTGTCCTCATTTATCATCTGTACAGGGTGATAATGTTCACTGATTTGAAAAAGTGCAATCCTTTAAAAGGTCAAACATTAAATACAGGTATCACAGATGAACATTAAACACGACAGGATATTTCAGTGAAGAACACAGGAGGTTTTCGTTCTCAACCGTAAAAATATCCAACGAAACACGTCAGAGAAAGGTCAGTTATGTTTGTGAACCTAGCGATTCATTTTTCCTGTTTGCATTTTATATTTAGATGGTAGCTGGGAAGGGAAATAGGAGATGGTTTGGCCCAGATGTGCACTGCTCTATAACTCATTTCCACAACAGGAGGAAACTCAAGAGGTGAGTTTCCCGGTTTGTTTGCTGGCAGAAGACTAGAGCAAAGAACTTAACAGGACATAGCTGATTTTCTACTTTGAAGTGGTCAGGGAAAGAGTAACAGGAGAATTTAAGTAAAATGAAGCTAAATCAATTTTCATTTGAAAAAATTCTATATGCAAAGCATGGCACTTTTATGCTAAGAACAATACTTTGTGCTGAGAAAAAGCAGAGCCTTCCAGTCTCTCTGGCCTGAAAGGAACACAGCATTTTCCAAAGAGTTGCAGTCTACTGTCATGCTCTGCACATGCTTTACCTCCCTGACTCAGTTAAATTACAGAAGAAAACCCTTGCAAAGTCAGATTTGCACCAAGTGCACAACATCACTAGGAGATAAGCAGAGTACATCATAACCAATCTAAAGAATAACCCTTTGATGACCAACTTCCTTGCACCAGAGGTGGTATGGGAGATTCAAATAGATGACAGGTGATCTGCAATCCATGCTGGACTGGCGGGGGTGGAGGAGGCCCCTGCAGGCTGGTTCTCCCATCAGTGCTACTCTCCAGTGTTCACTCCATGGAAGACAAGCAGTATTGTGTTTGTCCGTGACTGACCAGTGCAGACCGCCACTGACAGTGCAAGATCAGGAACTGTTCCATATTTGTTCTTACTGTTCCATGTTGTCTCTAGAGCAACATCCCATGCACCATCAGTCTTCAGGCCATGCCAATCATGGCCTCATGCTATGATTTTTTTGTGCGACTGTGTTTTGCACCCTGGCCCTCAAGGAAGGCTGCGTCATTGATCTGTATACATACGTACAGCTGCGTGACAATTAAACTTGAAACTTTGGATTAATTAAGAAATACACATTTATTTATTTAAAATTTGGCGAAGCAGCTAAACAAAATACCTTCCAGGCCTTCAAACTGCACCGCCCCAACAACCCTGGTTAAACAATAACCCAATCATGTGACAAAGATCAATTAACCTACTTGTTATGTCCTTAGACTGTGGGAGAAATAAAGAACACCTAGGTGCTGTGTATTTAATATTTCAGTAGTATGAGTAATATTGTAAATGTATTGTTTGATTAAACATTCTTTGTTGTTTAAATAATTCATTACGGGTTATATGCAAAATTAAGAGAATTGTAAACATCATGAAGCTATCACGTGATACGTTTGTGCTTCACCAACATAAAAATGAAGTAGACGTACATTTCAGAGTCCCTTGCTTTTCTTCCAATTAGATTAGATTATGAGGACATGCAGTCCTCTTTTATTGTCATTTAGTAATGCATGCATTAAGAAATGATACAATGTTCCTCCAGTGTGATATCACAGAAACACAAGACAGACCAAGACTGTAAAACTGAACAACTGACAAAAACCACATAATTATAACATATAGTTACAACAGTGCAAGCAATACCGTAATTTGATGAAGAACAGACCATGGGCATGGTAAAAAAAAAGTCTCAAAGTCTCTCAAAAGTTCCATCATCTCACACAGACAGTAGAAGGAAGAAAACTCTCCCTGCCATGAGCTTCCAGCACCACAAACTTGCCGATGCAGCATCCTGGAAGCACCTGACCACAGCCAACTCTTGAGTCCATCCGAAAGCTTTGAGTCTCTGACCAGCCCTCCGACACCAAGCACCATCTCTGCCGAGCGCTTCGACCCCAGCCCCGGCCACCAGCAACAGGCAAAGCCGAGGATTTGGGGGATTCCCCTCCGGAGATTCTCGATCGCACAGTAGCAGCGGCAGCTAAATGGGCATCTCAGAAGTTTCTCCAGATGTTCCTCCATGCATCTCACGTCTGTCTCCATCAAATCAGAATTGTGCACGGCATCCTACTTACGAATACGATATCATTCACTGGAGAGGCCGCGCGCACTGCGTCGCGTCGCCATCTTCTCCTCCATCCCATTAATGATTTGGAGTTACAAAACATAACACCGGGGAAATGCCACGCATTCCATGGAGTAGATGTAGAGATTCCTTACAGAGGACATTGAAATTGAACTCCGACACCCCAAACTGTAATAGCGTTGCCCTGATTGTGACACTACCAGCAATGAAGCTGCCCCAAATCAGAGGTCCTCTGATTGGCAGAAGAGATGATTATCACACAGACCTATTGCAGATCTATCCCAAAAGTTGATACAGTTTGAAGTACAAAACCTCCATGCTTCCAGACTTGTCTGTTCATAAAATTAAAAGTATTAATTCCTCCAACTACAAATCCAGTTTGAACATCATCGACCAAATTCACGAAGAAGACTCTTCCAATTCATTTTGTTATCATGAGACAGAGGTTACCTTGGCACTTGGGAAGATGGTTGTGAGATGCTGCCTTTAACTTCTGCCATCCTGTCCATTATATTACATAGAAACATAGAAAATAGGTGCAGGAGTAGGCCATTCGGCCCTTCGAACCTGCACCGCCATTTATTATGATCATGGCTGATCATCCAACTCAGAACCCCGCCCCAGCCTTCCCTCCATACCCCCTGACCCCCGTAGCCACAAGGGCCATATCTAACTCCCTCTTAACTATAGCCAATGAACTGGCCTCAACTGTTTCCTGTGGCAGAGAATTCCACAGATTCACCACTCTCTGTGTGAAGAAGTTTTTCCTAACCAGATGTTCTAATTTTGTCACTGATATTAAGTACATACGTTTAGGGATCTAGCACCTGCAAAGGAACTTTTTTTTTGTGTTGAAGCTATACTGTCAATGCTTGTTTGAAATAGTGCTTCTTCCATTCCCCAAGACTGACAGCTCTCACCTTGAGTACAACATCTAAAGTCAAAAGGGTCTTGTCAGGGTTTAAACCAGCTCAGGCAGGAGAAATGGGTTTGGGCAACAGCCAACGAAGACTGCTTCCTGTATCTGGCCAAGCATTCACTGGCTTCTATACTGTTACAGAATTACCAGTGCTCTCAGATGTGCTACAGCCAGTTGTTGTCAAGCATATGGAAATCAGTGTGGGAAGTGAATAAACTCAACAGCGACACAGACTGCATGGCTGTGAGACAACACAAGGGGAAACCGTGCAGGAAGTATTTACTGTAGACTGCTGGTCCTCTGAGAGGGTAGTAGTGGTGCAATGTGCCACGTAAACAGATTACTTTCTGCCTTTTAACCCTGTCTGTGACAAACAGTAATTACTCAGACTCTTCCCATTCATAACGATGGAAACTGCTGACACCTCGAAGTGTAGAGGTTAAAACTAGTCACAGCCACAGTTATATTCAGCACCACACTGCGACATTAACAATAACCAGACCCCAAACTCCCTTAGGAAATGAGTTTCATATTGATTTTTCACTTGTGCATCATTCCATTCCAAAAAGCTAAGTTAAAAGAAAATCGTTATTATATGCCATGTTGTATGACGTGGGCGACTATGATAGTTCCTGGCAAATTTTTCTCCAGAAATGGTTTACAATTGCCTTTCTCTGAGCAGCTGGTGCATATCACAAGTCCTGGTTATGTGACCACTGATGCCAGCAGACAATCTTTGAAGAGTATTTATAATAGCTGGGGTCACCTGTCTTCTAAAGGCACTGCCCAAAAGAAAATAGAGTCAGTTTTAAGTCTTAATTATGGACATCATGCCAGGCCTAGAAAATAACATCACAAATGCTCCAAATTCAGCATGCTCCACTTACAGTAGATTGACTTGTTCTCACATAATACTGCAGTACATTATATTGTGACCAATAACACATGCAGGTACCGCACCCAATGTCACAATGATTGACACACTTCATTTACGACCTTCCTTCCATCAAAGTCAGAAGTGGAGATTTCATAGATAATGGGATTTAATTTGCAACATCTCAGTGACAATGAAAGAATCCATATAAAAAGACCTGGACAAAGATTCAGGCTTGAATGACATGATTCAAGTAACATTCACATCACAAAAGAAAATGACCATTGCCCAAAAGTCTAACCACCCAGCCTTGATATTTCAATAATACCTCACTAACTTTCTCACCAACGACACTCCACAGTCATCATCAACTAAAACTCAATAGAATCAGCCACAGAGACATTCAGATATACAGCAAGGAAACAGGCCCGCCAATTTATTTTAATTGCACATTAATCTCATTTTTAATCTCTTCACATTCTCATCAGTTCTACTCTCTACCCCACCCCCATACTCTATTACACACTAGAGGCAATATTATAGTTAACAATTAACCTACCAACCGACATCATTGGGACTTGGGAGGAAATCAAAGCACCGAGACGAAACCCAATGTCCAGGCGAATGAGAAAACTGTACGCATTGCTAATTAAAATGGATACAAGTGGAGCAAAGTGCAGCAGTCATATAGAACACTGCAAGATCTCAAGGTGTATTCGAATGGCTTTGTTTATAGAAGGAATTTGGGTTGTATTTGGGTGAAAAGCTATTCCCAACAGCACCGAAATAAGTTATTTGGTGTGTGATCATACTGTTGCATGTGGGGGGGGGGGGGGCTTGCAGTGTTTGAATTGGCTGATCTGTTTCTCATACTACAAAGAAGCTACTCTTCAGAAGCCACTTCAGTTGCATAACGTTTTAGAATTTCTTTAATGGCATTGCCTTTCAGATTTCAGTATTGGCAGTGTTTTAAAAGGTACCTGAAGAGCAGCACTCCCATGACTTGTACAACTACAACATAATGTCCTGAGATTCAGCGCCAGCTGATAAAGGCTAGCATGCTAAACCCCCTTTTCACCACATTGTGGCATGCTTTCAATGAACTGTACAAAAGTACTCCTAGGATCTTCTGTCAATTATACTCCCTAGTTCCCTACCATTCATAATTTAAGTCCTGTGCTGCCTTGACTTTTCAAAAATACATCACCTCACACTTACTTGCATTGAAATCTGTTTGTCACTCAGCCCCATATGATCAAGATCACCTTGTATCCACAATAACCTACTCCACTATCAACACATCCCAACATCATGTCATCTGCAAAGGTACTAATTAAGCCTTACACATTTCCATTCAAATGACTTAAATAATTAACAAATAATAAGGGTCTCAACACTAACCCATGCAGCAAACCACACTTGAAAGCCTCCTATTTGCCATTTGTTCCTTTTAAACAGTCACACAAACTACCTCTGCTAGATCCTGTCTAATGCCACCAAAGGGAGCCCTGCTCCAACCTAGGACAGTAACCTGTGGACCTGACTTATCATTTTCCACTACTATCTTAAAAACAAAGATCACTAGAGCCTAAGTACTCCCTGACTGCAACCTCAGTTGCTTGCCCTGCTTCACTCTCCAAGGAAGGTCCAATACTGCACCCTTCTGAGTACAGCCTCTATATATCATCTCCGTGGGTTGTCACCGTGTCGCGGTGGAGAGGCTTGTGTGGTCCTGTGATCTCGAGAGCGATGCTGTCTGGAGCTATGCTCCTGATAGGGTCACCCATGGCGGTAAGATCGAGGGGAAGGTCCCTGACAAAGAACAATCCAACCAAGACCTCAACGGTGGAACAGGCGGACAAAGTTATTTCAAACTCAATGGCTGTGAAGGTGGATAAAGGCTGCAACAAATCCATCAGCTCCAATTGTTGTGGTTTCCATGCCATTGGAATCAGTTGGTTGATTTGTGAAGTATTGTGTGCTTCTTGGAGTGCAACATCAAGCACAAGTTAAACAAATACACGCACAGGCATCTTCACTCTGTGGGCCACTTCTTCAGAACGAAGACCATCATCCTCGACCTCGAGGGATAGCCACAACATATTGACTTACAAAATATTGACTTCAAAATAATATAGAAAAGGATACTTACTGGATGGTAAATAATTGTCATAGTGATGCCTTTCAACATATGGTGTGATTGTGGCTAATTCTGTTTCTTTGTGCTTACAGAAGCAGAACCACACCACAGTAATCAAAACATTGCTGCTGGCAGACTTTCATCGAATCTTAGAGCAGAAACACAGACTCTTTAGCTCATCAAACATGAAGCACTCATTTACATTAATTTTTTTTATTCTGTCCAGATTCTCATCAACTCTCCCCTGTTTCCCATTCCACTCACCTACACTCTGAAGTGGCTATATATTTTTGGAATACTGAAGGAAACTGGAGCATCTGGGGAAATCTATGCAGTCACAGAAAGAACATGCAAACTCCATGCATTCAGTACCCAAGGTAGGATTGAACACAAGCCCTTGGCACTGTGATGCAGTGGCTTTACAAACAGTGTCACTGTGCCATCCAAGTTTGTCAAGTGAATATGGCATGGGCTTTGAGAAAACGTTTCAATGGATTCAATGCAGTCTCTAACGCAAGCTTAGTTCTACAATTTGAACTTCACTGCATCATCAAAAGTAAGACTCAGTGTTGCACAATCACAACTTCCAGGTTAACTCATTCCTTTTGTTCCTCGATGTTCAAACCATGTGCGCGGGCATTTAATAAACAAGGGCTCCCATATGGACTGAAGAAGGCAGTGGGTCTGTTGAAGGATTTTGTTATTGGTCAAATGTATGGTGTTTCATACAGGATGACTGGAGCATTAATCTCACAATCAATTACTTGCTTGTACTTCCTGTCAATGCAGGCTGGCAAAGAAACACAAACATTTCTTTCCTGTCCCTTTGCTCCAGCTTCACAGCCTGGACCTCACAGATGGCGTGCTTAAGCAATCTTTCCTTCAGAACTGTTTTTGTGAGAATATCAGAATATCAGCCAGCACCAGCATGCTCCAAGTATTTTTTCCCCTCTATCTAGGCATTCTTGAGCAGCTGAGAACAATTACATTGTTTATCATTTACTGTCTTTTATCTAAAAAAAACACAAATTTTTGTTCAATTCACAACAGCAAACATTGCCTTTTATAGCTACCTAGAGAAACTCTTGATCTGACGGTCACCTCCTGCTATCTGGACTGAGGTACAATCTGAGTTATCCTAATCATCCTATGTTGTTCACTGATCCCAGAAGGGACAACTCTCAAATGCTTCAATTAATCTTGCTTTGGATTTTGTGGTGGTAGGGGAAATTCAACCAGGGTTCTTTAAGAAGTTTACTCAAAAGTGTTCTCCAGATTCCAATGGGACCGAACAATGTGGCCAGAATTGACACAAGCAACCTCTGAACTACACAGCAGATAACACTCAGAAGTAGTGCTATGCACATTTTATAAATAATGGCATACTTTTCACTGAAAATGATTAAACTAGCATTACTAAGGCTACTATGACTGTATCCCCACCATCTTTCTTGGCAAAGTATCACAGTCCATTTTGGTTTGGCATCCCTTGCTTCTCCAGCTGTACACTAAATTTAAAGTTAATTTCATTCAAAAATATCTACACTGATACTCAAGTGCATCAGAGATAACATTTTTCAAAATACGTGATGTTCAACCAATGCTGTCTGTTTTTAAGAAAATATCCTTGGCACCCATATGATGAAAAGCCATCCAATACAAAAGAAATTTCTTCACAGTGAATCTTTGGAAGGAACCAAATGAACACTCTTCTTTCTCTGTTCTTATGCTTTCTAGCATTTCCTGCAGAATGAATCAAATGCTGTACTTAAAAAAAAAGATAAACCCTGAAGAGCCTGTGGATGCTGAAATCTGGAGCAAAGTAATAAAAAAAAGCTAGAGAAAATCAGCAAGTCAGGCAGCACCCATAGAGGGAAAAGGACAGTTGATGTTGTGGGTTGAGACTCATTCTCTGGATTGTTAAAAATGGTCCAAGTGAATTTGATAGCAGATTTAGTGAAATTGCCAAGTTCCACACAGGTGCAGGAGGCAACCGCAATGAGGCAAAGGAAGAGTTGAAGGGTGCCGACAGGAAGACTTGGAACATGGACTGCTTCACTTAGCCAACAAAAATTCAGGTGTTGTTCATGCCCATGACAAAAATAACAATAAATGCTGATATACTCAGCTCATTCGATAGCATTTGCAGGTGGAGAAAATTGTTAATGTTTGAAGTCCATTGAGTCAACATGATGCTTTCAGATCAGGTCATGCATAGCACATACCTCCACCGTACTGCTCAGGTATGTTTCTGGGGTACAGGGGCTAGCGACCCTTGTCCCTGTTTTGTGTTCTATCGCTGTGCAGCAGTGAACCATCTGATTGGCCTGTCAGAGTTCTCTTTGGGAACTAGTTGACTTCATCAGCATTTCTGATCTGGCTATAGTTCACGATTGCACTTAATTAAAAAAAGTCAATGAGCTATTGTCAGAAATGGGAAATACTGGAAATTAAACGAGGCAAGGAGAACAAGAGAAAATCTGTGCCTGAAAGGTGCAAACCCTCAGAGAGAATGAATGACACAAGTGGCTGATAAGAGGATGAGAAAGCTAGGGAAAAGATAATAGAACAAGAAACTTCTGCTGGAAATATGAATTACAAGACTATAGAACTGTATTCAGCAAAATGGAACATTTACTGATGAGCTTTTAAGCCTAATGTGCCAAATGGGCAGTAAGATATTGTTCTTCAAGCTTCCTTTCAGCATCATTGGAATAGAGGCAAAAGCCAAAGGCAAGAGCTTGAATGCCAGTGAGATGAAAATTTAATGAGCAATAAAACTGAACTCAGGATCACCATTGTGAATTGAGTAGAGTTGGTCTGCAAATCAGTCAGCTAATCTGTTCAGTTTCTCCAGTGCAGAGGACTAATGGAAATATACTTAATTGGAAACAGTAAAAATCAATCACTGCTTCACCTAAAATGATGCATTTGAGTACCTGCACAACAAATGGGAATGAAGTAACAAGCAACTGCATTAACTGCTGCTGCACAGGGAAACAGCATGAGAAGGGGAATGAGTATTGGTGGAGATGGAAGAACAAGTCGGGAGGTATACAGTATCCTTGCAGTGTAGAAATGGGAGGGGGAATATGTGTTGGGAGATAGTGCCATCACTTTAGAGATTCTGAAAATTATAGGAAGGCAACCTGTGTTGTGTGGAGAGCCATAAAGTAGAAAAGAACCAAATTCTGATTAGAAATCCTGAGACCAAAAATTCAGATAATGGAATACACACAAGAAGTTAGAGAAACTCAGCAAGCCAGACGGCATCTATGGGTGAGAATAAATAGTTGACCTTTCAGGCCATGACCCTTTATCAGGACTGGAAAATAAGGTGGGGGGAGGGCAGAAGACAGAATAAGGCAGCAGTGGGAGGGATGGAAAAAAAAAGAGTATAGCTGACAGGTAATTGTTGAAGGAGAAGATGGACAGGTGGGGGGAGGGGGTGTAGTAAGCTTGGAGGTGATAGGTGGAAGAAGAAAAGGGCTGAAGAAGGAATCTCAGAAGGGGACAGTGCACCAGGGAAGAAAGGAAAGACAGAGGGGCACAGAGGGAGGTGATGAGCAGGTGAGAAGAAAGTGTGAGAGGGAACCATAATGGGGAATGGAAAAAGAAAGGAGGTGAGGGGGAATCTCACTGGAAGTTAGGAAAAAATAAAAATAAAATTGTGTTCTTGCCATCATATTGGAGGCTACCCAGATGGAATACAACATGTTACTCCTCCAATCTGAGTGTGGCCTCCTCGTTGCAGTAGGAATTCAAATTGAAATGAGTGGCCATTGGGAATAGATGGGATGGACAGTCTGCTCAACTGTGAAGGAATTAGTTTGGAGTAAAAAAAATGCATGAGAGGCACTTGTAGATGGTGGCAGGGACAGATGCAATGGGGGTGCAGAAATCAGAACAAAACAGAATCATTGCAGGAAGCAGGATGAGCTGAAGTGTAATTAAACCAGCTGTGGGATTATGGGTTTGTTATGAATTTTGGTCACCAACTTCCGAATCAGATTTATTATCATCGGCATGTGTTGTGAAATTTGTTAACTTAGCAGCAGCAGTTCAATGCAATAAATGATAACATAGAAAGAAAGAAAAGAACAAATAAATAAAAGTATATATACATATATCTATATTGAACAGATTAAAAATAGTGTAGAAACAAAAATAATATAAATTAAAAGAAGTGAGGTAGTGTTCATGGGTTCAATATCCATTCAGAAATTGCATGGCAGAGGAGAAGAAGCTGTTCCTATATTGTTGTGTGCCTTCAGGCTTCAGTACCTCCTTTCTGACGGTAATAATGGGAAGAAGGCATGACGTGGGTAATAGGGTCCTTAACAATGGACATTAGCTTTGAGGTGCCACTCCTTGAGGGTGTCTGAGGTACTACAGAGACTGGTATCCAAGATGGATCTGACTAATTCCCCGAAATGGAGAATGTTGAGTTGAGAAAAGTAAAAGAGCCAAGTGAACCACGCAGAAGTGACAGCAAGGTGAAAATTAGCAATGAAGATGATAAAATCTTTTGAGCTTTGTAGACAAGACCAGGTAGCAGATAAAAGTTGAGGTGATGGGAGCCAAATAAGATTCAAACAAGCAATGTTCAATAGAGATTGGATTCATATGGGTTCCCACTGATAAACCTGAAATGTGGATGAAGCTAATAAAGATTTAAGGCAAAAAATTCAGCATCAGAATGATTTCAGCCAGGTGAATGAGTGGCAGCTGAAGATGACAAACTGGACTTCTGTGCAAACAAGTACCTCAAACTACTCTAGTGTAGATAGGGTTTCTTGAATGCTCTTCCAAAGTAAGTGAGCTTATTGGCCAAGGACATGAAAGCTGTTAAAGTAGCATAGGGCATGACAAATGGCAAATAAATATCAACTCTGTCTCTCCCCATAGATAACACCTGACCAAGTATTATTAGTATTCTGAAATTATACTGCAGATCCAGTGTTTACAATTTTTTACACTATGTGCATCACCCTAGAAAGCTGACAAAAATCAAAATCAATATGCAGGATAACAGTGTGGCAATCAAACCTATAAGATATCTGACAGCAGTGTTCTGATCAATCTGTAGGAAATTCAGAGATCCACAAATGACTTGCACTGCATACAGTTGCAAGAAAAAGTTTGTTAACCCATTTGCAATTACCTGGTTTTCTATATTAATTTCTCATAAAATGTAGTCTGATCTTCATCTTGGTCACAATAATAGACAAACACAATCTGCCTAAACTAACAACACACAAACAATTGAACTTTTCGTGTCTTTATTGATCACATTGTGTAATCATTCACAGGCCAGGCTGGCAAATGTATGTGAACCCTTGTATTTCGTAACTGATAGAACCTCCTTTAACAGCAATAACCTCCACCAAACATTTCCAGTTGTTGCTGCTTAGACTTGCACATGGCGCAAAACAATTTTAGACCATTCTTCCATACAAAACTGTTTCAGTTCATCAATATTTCATGGATACTCTGCATGAACAGCCCTCTTCAGGTCATGCCACAGCATCTCCATTGGGTTCAGGTCTAGCCTCTGATTTGGTCACTCACACTTCCTTGTTCTTAATCCATTTTGTTGTTGATTTACTCTTGTGTTTTTAGATCACTGTCTTGTTGCATCATCCAACTTGCATTGAGCTTCAGGTGATGGACCCTGACATTCTCTTGAAAAATGTCTAAATAAAATTTTGAATTCATTGTTCCCTCATGTGGTCAATTTTAGAGATCTCTTGCAGGTGGATTCAGAATTGGCTTGCCTGAAGAAGGCAGAGGGTCGTGCTGGAGAGAGTACATCTGGATTGGAGGGTTGTGACTAGTGGTGTCCCACAAGGATTGGTTCTGGGACCTCTACTTTTCATGATTTTTATTAACGACCTGGATGCGGGGATAGAAGGGTGGGTTGGCAAGTTTGCAGACGACACAAAGGTTGGTGGTGTTGTAGATAGTGTAGAGGATTGTCAAAGATTGCAGAGAGACATTGATAGGTTGCAGAAGTGGGCTGAGAAGTGGCAGATGAGAGTTCAACCTGGAGAAGTGTGAGGTGGTACACTTTGGAAGGACAAACTCCAAGGCAGAGTACAAAGGAAATGGCAGGATACTTGGTAGTGTGGAGGAGCAGAGGGATCTGGGGGTACACATCCACAGATCCCTGAAAGTTGCCTCACAGGTAGATAGGGTAGTTAAGAAAGCTTATGGGGTGTTAGCTTTCATAAGTCGAGGGATAGAGTTTAAGAGTCGCGATGTAATGATGCAGCTCTATAAAACTCTGGTTAGGCCACACTTGGAGTACTGTGTCCAGTTCTGGTCATCTCACTATAGGAAGGATGAGGAAGCATTGGAAAGGGTACAGAGGAGATTTACCAGGATGCTGCCTGGATGGATTATGGATTATGATCAGAGATTAAGGGAGCTAGGGGTTTACTCTTTGGAGAGAAGGAGAATGAGAGGAGACATGATAGAGTTATGCAAGATATTAAGAGGAATAGATAGAGTGGATAGCCAGCACCTCTTCCCCAGGGCACCACTGCTCAATACAAGAGGACATGGCTTTAAGGTAAGGGGTGGGAAGTTCAAGGGGGTTATTAGAGGAAGGTTTTTTACTCAGAGTGGTTGGTGCGTGGAATACACTGCCTGAGTCAGTGGTGGAGGCAGATACACTAGTGCAATTTAAGAGACTACTAGACAGTATATGGAGGAATTTAAAGTGGGGGATTATATGGGAGGCAGGGTTTGAGGGGTCGGCACAACAATGTGGGCTGAAGGGCCTGTACTGTGCTGTACTATTCTATGTCAACAATTGCAAGCTGTCCAGGCCCTGAGGCAGCCAAGCAGCCCCAAACCATCATGCTCCTTCTACCATGCTTCACAATTGGGCTGAGGTTTTGGTGTTGCTGTGCAGTGTCCCTTTTCTTACAAACATAGTGGCATCTATTTCTGCCAAAAAGTTCACCCTTTATCTTATCTATCCACAGAACACTGTCCCAGAAGTGTTGTGGAACATCCGAGTGGTCTTTTGCAAGCTTGAGATGGACAGCAATTTTTTTTTTTGGAAAGCAGTGGTTTCTCCCGATGGGTTTGTCCATAAACACCATTCTTGTTCAGTGTTTTCCTTATAGTGGACACATGAATAGAAAATTTAGCAAGTTCCAGAGATTTCTGCAGATCTTTTGCTGTTACCCTTGGGTTCTTTTTCACCTCCTTCAGCATTCCACGTTGTGCTCTTGGTGTGATCTTTGATTAACTCTCACTCCTAGGGAGAGTAGCAACAGTAATGAATTTACTCCCATTTGCATACAATTTCTCTTACTGTGGACTGACGAACACTCAGGTCTTCAGAAATGCTTTTGTAGCCTTTTCCAGCATCACACATCGCTACAGTTTTTTGAAGGTACTCTAAAAGTCATTTTGATCAAGGCATGGTACACATAAACAGACCTTTCTTGAGAAGAATATGCTGTCAGTAATCCGACTTTGTGGGTCATTTTTTATAGGGCAGGGCACCTCTACTACCCACACCTCCAATCTCATCTCATTGAATGGTATACTGAGTATTGACGAGAAGTACAATCTGCGTGTTATTAGTTTAGGCAGATCGTGTTTGTCTATTATTGTGACTTATGCAAAGATAACATTTTGTGAGTAATTAATGCAGAACACCAGGTAATTGCAAAGGGTTCACAATTTTTTTTCTTGTAACTGTATATGACGCACTGCAATTAATAACACATAAATCGATGGCCAGGAGGTGGTCATTCAAACTATCTCATATATTCAAGCCAAGTCTACAGCCCTGTAACTCGCAGCTCAAGTGTTCGCACAAATACTTTGTAAATGTCAAGGTTTCTTCTTTCATGAGTCTTTGAGGGACAGTGTTTCTGACCCCTGTCAATCATTAAGATAATATTTTGCTAACTGTCCGCTCATCCTTCAACTGATTAATTTACCTAGCAGGCAAGTTTGCTTCCGATAAAATGGCAATGCACTCAGACACAGCAGCTAAGGGGCCAACCAAAGGTGTTATTGTCCATCTTAAACATACTTTTTTAATGAGCTCAAGACCCTACTGTATATTAACTTAAAGTACTGTACACCTACCCCATCAATGAGTTGCTTGTTGGCACTGGACTTTCTGCGGATCACACTGCTGCTTGGGTCAAAGAGGATTCGGAGAAGTCCACACACAAAGGTGGTGTGTAATCTATCAACAAATTACCTTAGTCGCTTTTCTTGTGATCACAAGACCCTGTTGGGCATTGCTAATGTGAAATGCTACAAGTCCGAGTCACTGACTTATTGGCGGATGGTAGGGGCGGTCAGTGGGGAAGCTGTGAGGACTAGGCATCAAACTGCAGTGTGGCCTGTTTACAGCCGCCCAGAAGACAAGATTTGGAGTTGGTGAGTCCCACCAAAGTATTGAGTCGGTATGGCGCGGCATCCAAGCTTGAGTCTGTGCTGCCTCCGGTGTTCGCTTGGCAGAAGACAAGCCGTATTGTGTTTGACTACAGACTGCTGCAACATTCTTGGACTATATTTTTTTGTGAGACTATTCTACTCACATCTTATATGTGCTATGTCTTATTCTGTGTATGAATGCTGGTACTGTATTTTGTACTATTGCTCTGGAGTAAACTGTTTTCATCAGACAATAGTTACATGGCAGTGTGGGCATGCCAATCAATTGGGTAATATACAAGCACAAGAAATTCTGGAGATGCTGGAAATCCAGAGCAACGCACAGAAAATACTGGAGGAGCATCTACAGAAATGAACAAACAGTTGACGTTTCAGGTCGAGACCTTCATCAGGACTGGAAAGGAAGGGAGTAGACCCTTTCTTTGGGTAGTATTACAGGCAGCAAATACATAGCACTTTGTTCATTCAGCAGGATATTTGATGTATTTCAGACATATGATTGGCTCTTCAGCTGCTTTTCCCCTACAGAACCAGGAGACCTTTAGCATTAATGCACTTTGTCAATACAGGCATGACTCCAGAAGAATTAAATGCACTAACCTAAGCAGGCTTGTAGTATCACAGACTAATTTCACTTCTCAATGAAGGCACTATCTTTTCTCCACCTGGGGGCCACTGACATAAGGTATATAGAGCACTCACTTATAACAGGAAATTAGTATATCAGCAATATTATGGATGGATGTAGAGGTTAAAAGTGTCTAAGCTTTTTACAACCCATTTTTACAAACCCCATTTCCAGAAAAGTTGGGATATTTTCCAAAATGCAATAAAAACAAAAATCTGTGATATGTTAATTCACGTGAACCTTTATTTAACTGACAAAAGTACAAAGAAAAGATTTTCAATAGTTTTACTGACCAATTTAATTGTATTTTGTAAACATACACAAATTTAGAATTTGATGGTTGCAACACACTCAACAAAAGTTGGGACAGAGGCATGTTTACCATTGTGTTACATCACCTTTCCTTTTAATAACACTTTTTAATCATTTTGGAACTGAGGATACTAATTCTAGTAGATTTGCAATTGGTAATTTTGTCCATTCTTGCTTGATATAAGACTTCAGCTGCTCAACAGTCTGTGGTCTCCATTGTCTGATTCTCCTCTTCTTTATGCGCCATACATTTTCAATAGGAGATAGATCTGGACTGGCAGCAGGCCAGTCAAGCACACGCACTCTGTGTCTACAAAGCCACGCTGTTGAAGCCCATGCAGAATGTGGTCTGGCATTGTCCTGCTGAAATAAGCATGGACGTCCCGGGAAGAAACGTTGTCTTGATGGCAACATATGTCTCTCTAAAATCCTAATATACGCCTCAGAGTCAATGGTACCTTCACATACATGCAACTCACCCATGCCGTGGGCACTGATGCACCCCCATAGCATCACAGATGCTGGCTTTTGCACCTTTCGCTGATAACAATCTGGATGGTCATTTTCATCTTTGGCACGGAGAACTCAACGCCCGTTTTTTCCGAAAACTAGCTGAAATGTGGACTCATCTGACCACAGCACACGGTTCCACAGTCTTTTGGTCCATCTGAGGTGAGCTCGGGCCCAGAGAACTTGTCAGCGTTTCTGCATAGAGTTGATGTATGGCTTCCTCCTTGCGTAATACAGTTTCAAGTTGCATTTCTGGATGCAGCGACAGACTGTGTTGAGTGTCAATGGTTTTCCGAAGTACTCCCGAGCCCAGGTGGCTATAATTGACACAGTAGCATGAAGGTTTCTTAGGTAGTGCCGCCTGAGGGCTCGAAGACCACGCGCATTCAACAGTGGTTTCCAACCTTGCCCTTTACGCACTGAGATGTCTCTAAATTCTCTGAATCTTTTCACAATATTATGTACTGTAGATGTTGAAAGACCTAAATTCTCTGCAATCTTGCGTTGAGAAATGTTCCTTTTGAACTGACTAATAATTCTCTCACGAATTTTGGCACAAAGGGGTGAGCCACAACCCATCTTTGCGTGCAAAGACTGAGCCTTTGATGGACGCTACTTTTATACCCAGTCATGATACCTCACCTGATACCAATTAGCCTGCTTAATGTGAAATCTTCCAAACCAGTGTTACTTGAATATTCTGTGCACTTTTCAATCTTATTTCAACTCCGTCCCAACTTTTGTTGAGTGAGTTGCAGCCAAATTCTAAATTTGTGTATGTTTACAAAATACAATAAAGTTGGTCAGTAAAACTATTGAAAATCTTTTCTTTGTACTTTTGTCAGTTAAATAAAGGTTCACGTGAATTAACATATTACAGATTTTTGTTTTTATTGCATTTTGGAAAATATCCCAACTTTTCTGGAAGTGGGGTTTGTACAAATATTGGTAAAAACTCACATGATTTTCATGTGACATACACTACGTGAGGGTAAAAGGGGTGATTAGGCTTCCATAGAACTGTAACCAGTTATTGAAATTTAGCTAGTATGGAGGGAAAGGAAACCAATTTACAGGTGGCCAGAATCGAATAAATAAATTCCACCTTTAGTGCATTTACATTTTTTGGCTTAAAAACCTAGAGTTCAACCCGAAATTCTTCAAATACAGCAACTTCAATTAACATGTGTCATCCAAAAATTGTACAAAGAAACTTCAATCAACTTACCAGGGATCCTAATAAAGGACCAGCCATGTCTGAACTGAACAGCTAACAAGCCACCAGGATCTTCAGGGAAAAAAGAGGATAGCCGATTTTTCCAGTTAAGTGCTAGTTGTGGGGTTCCATACAGGAGGCACTGTTTGGCTGTGAGTTGGCCTCCTTCTCTCATCAGTCGACGCTCATACTCTGCACTTCTATCACAGCAGTAGATATCACGTGGGATTGCAGTCACCTGAATTACACAAATAAGAGATTAGATTTACAAGAAAATACTCCTGTTGATACAATGCAGCTTCAATTTCATGACGAATGATCTTTACATTTGGCATCAAACATGCCTATGTCTGAGGCAACCTCATTGCTCATGAAAATGCTGCAAAGTGCTCATCTCAATACATTTCGGTTATTTTCAATCTCAATCCACAGTGACCCAGATTTAATGGTCAGCGGGGGGGAGAACCTCGACTCAGACCATGAGAGGCCTGCGTAGGGCATTTTCATGCCTTACAAGGCGCAGATTGGAAGCCTGTGTGGGGTGCCACTCCTCGCACAGACTAGAGCAATGTGTGATTAAGTGCCTTGCTCAAGGGCACAAACACGCTGCCACAGCTGAGGGTCGAACTAGCGACCTTGAGGTAACTAGATGAACACCTTAACCACTTGGCCACGTGCCCAACACAATGATCAGCAGTGAATGAAAATAGCTGCTCAGTTACAGTTCAAGGGTTTGCAAAGCGAGTCAATTCATTTCAGAATCTGCATGAACAGAGTAGCACCCTATCACGTTGAAGAAGCCTTCCTAAAACAGGCCAAGTCTAAGAAAGTGAAATTAGCAAAGAAAAAAGACAAGAATTAGAAAAAAAATGGAAATCTTCAAAAAAAAACTCTACCATTATGAACAATCTGAAGGAATAAGATCATACATTTGTTTTATTTCATTTTCAATGTCAATGACACGAAGCACTTAATAGGCTTTACTATTGAACACTTGATCGTCTGCTATGTTCAGTGGGAACAATAAAATAACTTTACCACAGCTCCTCACATTTTTCTTTCCAAGAAAAAAAACATTATTCACAAAATTTACAACCATGCTATACTTTATCATCTTGTTGTCATAACAGCACAAGATCCTTCTACTTATTTTCAAGATTCAGCTTTACATCAATTTCTTCTCAACATACATGACCAGAGGTTTGCAGTACATCAGTGTACAGAGGGGACGGGATTTAAATTTTAAATCTGCTCCTTCCCTATATCTTTGCACCAGTAAATCCTTCAGCAGGCAGTTCTAACCTTGGAATGCAGCCTGCTGAAGAATTGAAACATCTGATATTGGGCAGGTTTTGTGCAGCCAATGGCCTTTGACGAGGTTGGTGATTGGCTTAGTACAAAGCCACAGGAACCGTCTCCTGCACAGGCTCCTTTTATGCAGTTCAACATGTTCAAATGCCAAATGCAGGAAATCTTCTTTAAAAACAGAGCAATTCAATCAACCCTGGTTTTTATTTTTGGATACACTTATCCACTAATAACTTGCTTATCAATACCTTCAGTATGACTTTCAATTATGTCATTAACTCCTAAATTTCAAGCTCTTGACATACATACCACATTAAAATACTGCAACTTATGTCAGTCTCAGTAAGCACAGAGTTAGAATCACGTTTATTATCATTGGCATGTGTCATGAAATTTGTTAACTCAGCAGCAGCAGTACAATGCAATGCATAATATAGAAAGAAAAAAAATAGATAAATTAAAGTGTGTGTGTGTATATATATATATATATATATATATACATACACACACACACACACACACACATTGAATAGATTAAAAACAGTGCAAACACACAAAAAATATATATACACACATATACAGAAAGTGAGGCAGTGTTCTTGGATTCAATGTCCATTTAGGAATTGTATAGCAGAGGGGGAAGAAGCTGTTCCTGAATAATTGAGTGTGTGCCTTCAGGCTTCTGCACCTCCTTCTTGACGGTCACAATGAGAAGAGGGCATGCCCTGGGTTATGGGGGTCCTTAATAATGGCTGTTATCTTTGAGGCACTGCTCCTTGAAGTTGTCTTGGGTACTACGGAGGCTAGTACCCAAGATGGAGCTGACTAATTTTACAACTTTCTGTAGCTTTTTTTTGGTCCTGTGCAGTAGCAACCTTGCCCCACACCCCCAAAGCAGACAGTGATGCAGTCTGGCAGAATGCTCTCCATGGTACATCTATAGAAGTTTGAGTGTTTTAGTTGACAAGCCAAATCTCTTCAAACTCCAGATGAAATATAGCCGCTGTTTTGCCTTCTTTATAGCTGTATCAACCTGTTGGAACCAGGTTAGATCCTCAGATCTTGACACCCAGGAATCTGAAATTGCTCACTCCCTCCACTTCTGATCCCTCTAGGAGGATCGGTTTGTGTTCCCTTGTCTTACCGTTCCTGAAGTCCACAATCAACTTTTTCATCTTACTGACATTGAGTGCAAGGCTTTTTGCTGCGACACCACTCAACCAGCTGGTATAAATTACTCCTCTACGTCCTCTCATCTTCATCTGATTTTCTACCAACAATGCTTACATCATCAGCAAATTTATCAATGGTATTTGAGCTGTGCATAGCCACACAGTCATGGGTGTAGAGGGAGTACAGCAGTGGGTTTAGAACACATCCTTGAGGTATTCCAGTGTTGATCACCAGCGAGGAGGAGATATTGTCACAAATCCGCATCAAGATTGTGGTCTTCCGGTTAAGGAGTCAAAGATCCAATTGCAAAGGGAGGTACAGAGGTCCTGATTTTGTAGCTTATCGACAGGACTGTAGGAATAATTGTGTTAAATGCTGAGCTAAAGTTAACAAACAACATCCTGACATAGGTCTCTGTATTATCCAGGTGATCCAAGGCCCTATGAAGAGCCATTAAGATTGCATCTGCTGTAGACCTATTTTGGCAGTAGGCAAATTACAGTGGGTTCAGGTCCTCACTGAGGCAGGAGTCCATTCTAGCCATGACCAACCTTTCAAAGCAATAATCATTAAGGCAGCTCATACTACTCTTCTTAGGCACAGGTATAACTGTTGCCTTCCTGAGCAGGTGGGAACTTCTGACCATAGCAGTGAGAAGTTGAAAATGTCCTTGAATACTCCCGTCAGTTGGTTGGTATAAGTTTTCAAGAGCCTGACCAGGTACTCCATCAGGGCCTGCCACCTTGCAAGGGATTCACCCTCCTTAAAGACAGCCTAACATCGGCCAAGACAGAGATCACAGGGTCACCAGGTGCAATAGGGAACTTCACAGCTATAGTTACATTCTCCCTTTCAAATCAGACATAGAAGGCGTTGGGCTCATCTGGTAGTGAAACATCGCTGCCATTCATGCTATTGGGTATCACTTTGTAAGAAGTAATACCTTGCAAACCCTGCCAGAGTTGACATGCATCCATTGTTGCCTCCAACCTCGTTCAGGATTGTCTCTTCACTCTTGAAATAGCCCTCCACAAGTCATTCCTGGTTTTCTTGTACAGACCTGAGTCACCAGACTTAAATTCCACATATCTGGCCTTCAGCAGACAACATACGTCCTGGTTCATCCAAGGATTTTGCTTTGGGAATGTACAGCAAGTTTTTGCAAGTGTATACTCATCCACACAGGTTTTAATGAAGTCATTAACAACTGCAGCATACTTATCCGGTTGAGGATAAGTCCCTGAATACATTTGACAAGACCCACAGACTTGACTTGCATGATCTTAGAGATAAATTTACCAATTTGTGTAAATCTCACTAGGAGGGATAATACACCAAATATAACTTTTATTAATCAATATAGTACATGGGTTCAGCTTCACTACATTTACTATCACAGACACAGCATCAACTTTACTACACAAATAGTAATGTACAATTAACAGTACTTACTGTACAATATAGAGTGGATTCTGGTTAACTGGGACACATCATGACCAATACATTTTGACAATTAAGCGGTTCCCCAATTAGCAGAAGTTTTATGGAAAAAGTTAAATTATGTACTTAAATGAAATACAGAACAAATTAGAACACTACCAATACTACCACAGAGATATAAAACTGTATTAGTTCCTAAATTCAACCAGCGTAAGTGTTCTTTTGATTGACTGTAAATTAACAAAATCAGAGCAGACACCTAATGCAGATAATGGACTGCCTTCATACACAATGCTTTCAATGATTGCATCTTCCTAATCTTCATTTTCCTTGTAACATTCAAGATGATTGTTGATATCTTCAAATTCTTTATAGTTCCTAACTTGAAGTAGTGAAACTGTTTCATTTCATTCCCAGCAATTTCCAGCACCTCCAAGTCGAAATGCTTGAAATTGCAGTGAACAGAACAGTTCTGAATTGTCTTACTGATTATTTCTTGTCAACTCCTTGTGACAAAAAAAATTACTGCTTTTTGAACACAAACACAAATTAATGTTATTTAAAAATTGTTCCCTCTAAGTATGGTGTAGTACAAGTGCACTCAACTAATGTGAGTTAGAAACAGTCTCCTGTCCCAATTAAGCAGCATAGTGTCCCAAATAAACAAAGGGAATCTCGGGTTTTTCTCAATTTGTTTTTGTCCTTTAAGAGTTATATAAGTAGCTACCACAATTAACCAGAATCCACTGTATTGCTCCAGTTTCCATTTACTGCAAAACAACATACCACGACAATTTCACTGCAAATATTGTAATTAGTATCAAGCACTGCAGACAGTGACCAATACAGGGGTTAAAAACAATTGCATTGCACAAGTTTACACATTTGAGATGTCAGTAATTTCACTGCACTGGCAGCCTACAAAGCTCAATCTTGGTCCTCCAGTCCAAACAGATTCATTTGGTTGAGCTGCCCACAACTATGCCAGGAGTCTGGCATGAAGCACTGCCATGCCCACTGCTCTGCCAAGAACCTGATATGAATCACTGTCCTCTGCTGGCATTCCTGCAGTGATGAATCAGGGACAGTGCGGCTCTCAGTGCCAAAATGTTATGCTCAGAAAATGGGCCATCGCTGGTAACTGTTAGCAGATGTGCAGTGTTGACAAGACTGCCCAATCTTCCACATTACCACCCACTGGACTAAATGGAAGCTGCTACATACCCTCCTTTCTTTGGCTGCTCAGCTTTCCTCAACCCAGACATTCCTCTATGGTAACAAGCTCAATGGTGCAGCTAAAGAGAGGAGGAAAAAAATTTAAATGAAAAAGTATGGCAGCAGCCTGGGACCCTGTTAGCACAGATGGTAAGTGCTGCCAATTCCAAACAATGATTCATGCTCACATGTGCAGACCAAAGCCCCACATCTCAGCACTGAGTGGCCACACCACTCATCCTAGTTTGCCAGACACCAGCATTTACCACAGGCAGCCATTCCAAACTGGGCCATGGGGTTCTTAGCTTAGCAGCAGGGATTGTAGTAACTCTCATCACATGATCAGCACAAGGGCATGCAGAAATAGGGAGGGCAAGGGTTTTTACGAAGGTCCAAGCACAGGAGTGTCAGCAGGTAGAATAGGAGATCATGTCAGGTTCCATGTACAGTAATAATTCCCTCTGAATGATTATAGTGATCTCTTTTAGTGCCAATTCAGAGGGTGCTTCAACTTCTGGGAATGCATCCTGAGCAAGGTAATGGATGAGCTCACCCCCCAACCTACATTGTTCTAAACTCCAGTGATTACAAACCTACCCTTGCCACATAACTAGAACACTCATTCCATGCTCAATTAAGTTCTTTAGGTTGCTTTTGATACATATGCATCCTTCTTTATATAACATTAAATATAATACTCTTGATGTGGTCTCAACCATGTTCAACAAAACTAAAGCATAATGTGTCATATTGCACTCCTTTAGTAACAAGTTATAACTAAGTTTACCCATTACTCTTGCACCTGCAAGCTAGCCTTGGCAAATCAGACATCCTCTGCATCTCTTGGCTCCACAAACTCTCAATTATTTGAGCTTTTCTTAAAGGACTAATTTCAGAATTTCCTCCATTATGCTCCAATTTGTCAAATTCCTGAAGAACATGGCACCAACAAAAATGCTACCACAGGCGAGATTCTTCAGATGGTCCATGAAACTGTTTCTTTCACATATTTTTCTTTTAAATATTCTGGTACTGTTGGAACCTGTGATCGACATGAACTGGAGCAAGGAGTGTGGTATCTCCACATCATTGATTAGTTCACACGTTTCAGTGTGGTAGCATTGTAAAGACAAAGAGACCCTCAGAGAGAGTAAAACCACTTCATCCATTCCTGGATAAGTCTGCATTTAATAATGATGAATTCAGAGACATAACTCTTTGCTGTCTCTGAGACCACAAAGTCTCTGTGACCAGACTCTAGCCTGTGATCAACTCTATTTCTTGCTGATTAAAGCGTTGAGGAATATTGAAAACATTGAGGTGAGTGTAGAAGACGAGTGAATGGTCAGTGCCATCAGCCAGCCTCTCTCTCACTGCTTTCTGAGGAAGGCATCTGTTTCTCACTGCACCCTCCTCCCCCCCCACCATTTGCTGTTTCTGAAGGAAGGTCCTTGCGTTCAAATGGTGTCTCTCTCTCCCTCGATGCTGTTGGAGGATGGTACCGAAGTTCTAAGTCTGCAGTTTGTGGATTAGACTGCCGGTTCCTGGCCACACACTTTGTTGTTGCTATTTTGGATAAATTTGAATCACAGCCTGCAAATAATTAACACTGAGCTGAACTGAATATGGACTCCTTTGATTTTGTGTTTTATATTCAATGTTTTCACTTTTTTTTTCTTGTTGCTGTTTGTGCAATTTGCTTTTGGCACAAGGGGAGGAGGGGATTTTTTTTTCTTTGAATGGGTTCCATGGTTTTCTTTGTTTTGTAGCTGTCATAGAGAAAACAAATCTCAGGGCTGTATACTGGATATTTTGATAATAAATTTACTTTGAACTTTGCCCATTCACTTAACCTCTCTATATCCCTTTATTGTCTCCTTGTGTCCACTTCATAATCTATTTTCAAACCTATCTTTGTGTCCCTCAAAATGTTCGTCAATACCTTCAGTCATCATCCAAGTCATCTAAACATGAATATGTATGGTTTCAGTAATGTTCCCACTAAATCATCTTGCTCTATTTATCAACTGTCTTTTGGAATTAAATATATTTTTCTTCGTACTCATATTGAGGGAAATTATTTAGCCTATCAAGTCTAATTGGCCTATGTGCATTAGTTCACCAGTTAATTTTCATCCACAGGCCATGTTACTTTGAAGTACAATAACTGGCTAAGCATAAAATCTCTTCAACAAAATTTCATTGGCTTTTTCTGATTGGCCTGAAAGTTTTGAAATGCCCTGTTATACTGTCACAAAGCTTTAAAAATTTCCCCACGACAAACATGAAGCAAACTTTTTTTTAACTATATAACAAGTACAGCACGCGAACAGGCCATATTGGCCCTTCTAGTCCATGCCGAAAGCTTACTCTCACCTAGTCCCACCAACCTGCACTCAGCCCATAACCCTCCATTCCTTTCCTGTCCATATAGCTATCCAATTTTACTTTAAATGACAAAATCGAACCTTCCTCTACCACTTCTACTGGAAGCTCGTTCCACATAGCTACTACTCTATGAGTAAAGAAGTTCCCCCTCATGTTACCCCTAAATTTTTGCCCCTTAAATCTCAACTCATGTCCTCTTGTTTGAACCTCTCCTACTCTCAATGGAAAAAGCCTATCCACGTCAACTCTATCTATCCCCCTCATTATTTTAAATACCTCTAACAAGTCCCCCCTCAACCTTCTACGCTCCAAAGAATAAAGACCCAACTTGTTCAACCTTTCTCTATAACCTAGGAGATGAAACCCAGGTAACATTCTACTAACACTCACAACACGCTAGAGGAACTCAGCAGGTCGGGCAGCATCCGTGGAAAAGATCGGTCGACGTTTCAGGCCGGAACCCTTCGTCAGGACCAGCCCGAAACGTCGACCGATCTTTTCCACCGATGCTGCCCGACCTGCTGAGTTCCTCCTGCGTGTTGTGAGTGTTGCTTTGACTCCAGCATCTGCAGATTATTTTGTGTTAACATTCTAGTAAGTCTGCTCTGTACTCTCTATTTTGTTGATATCTTTCCTATAATTCAGTGACCAGAACTGTACACAATACTCCAAATTTGGCCTTACCAATGCCTCGTACAATTTTAACATTACACCTCAACTCTTATACTCAATGCTTTGATTTATAAAGGCCAGCATACCAAAAGCTTTCTTCACCACCCTATCCACATGAGATTCCACCTTCAGGGAACTATGCACCATTATTCCTAGATCCATCTGTTCTACTGCATTCTTCAATGCCCTACCATTTACCACGTATGTCCTATTTTGATTAGTCCTACCAAAATGTAGCACCTCACATTTTTCAGCATTAAACTCCATCTGCCATCTTTCAGTCCACTCTTCTAACTGGCCTAAATCTCTCCAAGCTTTGAAAGCCTATTTCATTATCCACAACGCCACCTATCTTAGTATCATCTGCATACTTACTAATCCAATTTACCACCCCATCATCCAGATCATTAATGTATATGACAAACAACATTGGACCCAGTACAGATCCCTGAAGCATACCACTAGTCAGCAGCCTCCAACCTGACAGTTATCCACCACTACTCTCTGGCGTCTCCCATCCAGCCACTGTTGAAACCATTTTACTACTTCAATATTAACGCCTAACGATCAAACCTCGCTAACTAACCCTCCATGTGGAACTTTGTCAAAGGCCTTACTGAAGTCCATATAGACAACATCCACCGCTTTACCCTCGTCCACTTTCCAAGTAACCTCTTCAAAAAATTCAATAAGATTTGTCAAACGTGACCTTCCACACACAAATCCATGTTGACTGTTCCTAATTAGAACCTGTCTATCCAGATAATTATATATACCATCTCTATGAATACTTTCCATTAATTTACCCACCACTGACGTCAAACTTACAGGCCAATAATTGCTAGGTTTACTCTTAGAACCTTTTTTAAACAATGGAACAACATGAGCAATACGTCAATCCTCCTTTTATCCACTTTTATATTCATTAAAAGCGCCAATACTTCCTCTTCTTTAGTCATCATTGTTTCCAGAACTTCCCTACCTGTTTCCCTTACCTTATACACAATTTAATATCCTTCTCCTTACTGAATACCGAAGAAAAGAAATTGTTCAAAATCTCCATCTCTTTTGGTTCCACACATAGCTGTCCACTCTGATTCTCTAAGGGACCAACTTTATCCCTCACTATCCTTTTGCTATTAATATAAATGTAGAAATCCTTTGGATTTATTTTAACCTTACTTGCCAAAGCAACCTCAAGCACCTCATTTACTCCATGTTGCCTATATTTATTGTAGACATCTCTCTTTTTCCAAACCCAGTTTCCAATATCCCTTGAAAACCATGGCTCTCTCAAACTTTTAACCCTTCCTTTCAAACTAACAGGAACATAAAGATTCTGTACCCTCAAAATTTCACCTTTAAATGACCTCTATTTCTCTATTACATCCTTCCCATAAAACAAATTGCCCCAATCCACTCCTTCTAAATCCTTTTGCATCTCCTTAAAGTTAGCCTTTCTCCAATAAAAAATCTCAACCCTGGGTCCAGACCTATCCTTCTCCATCATTATATTGAAACTAATGGCATTGTGATCACTGGACCTGAAGTGCTCCCCAACACAAACCTCTGTCACCTGACCCATCTCATTCCCTAACAGGAGATCCAACACTGCCCCTTCTCTAGTTGGTATCTCTATGTATTGCTGCAAAAAACTATCCTGCACACATTTTACAAACTCCAAACCATCCAGCCCTTTTACAGTACGGGCTTCCCAGTCTATGTGTGGAAAATTAAAATATCCAACAATCACAACCTTGTGCTTACTACAAATATCTGCCATCTCCTTACAAATTTGCTCCTCCAATTCTCGCTCCCCATTAGGTGGTCTATGATACACCCCTATAAGTGTTACTACACCTTTCCCATTCCTCAATTCCACCCAAATAGCCTCCCTAGATGAGCCCTCCAATCTATCCTGCCAGAGCACCGCTGTAATATTTTCTCTGACAAGCAATGCAACACCTCCCCCTCTTGTCCCTCCGATTCTATCACACCTGAAACAACGAAATCCAGGAATATTTAGTTGCCAATCACACCCCTCCTGCAACCATCTTCCACTAATAGCTACATCATCATACTTCCAGGTATCAATCCATGCTCTAAACTCATCCACCTTTCTTACAATGCTCCTAGCATTAAAATAAATGCATTTAAATAAATTTCCACCTCTTACTCTCTGTTTATCACTAACAGTGCAAACAACTTTACTATCTCCTTTTCCTTCCTTCTCCCCTACATCTGTTCCTACACTCTAGTTCCCCTCCCCCCTTGTATCTAGTTTAAATCCACTGAAGCCTCTCGAGCAAACCTACCTGCAAAAATATTTGTCCCCCTCCAGTTCAGATGTAAACCATACCTCCGGAACAGGCCCCACCTTCCCTGGAAAACTGCCCAATTATCTATAAATCTGAAGCCCTCCTTCCTGCACCATGTCTTCAGCCACGTGTTGATCTGCGCTACCTTACTATTTCTAAACCTGCCTGCACGTGGCACTGGTAGCAATCCTGAGATTGCAATCCTGGAGGTCCTGTCCTTCAACTTGGCGCCTAACTCCTTAAACTCACCTTTCAGGACCTCCTCACTCTTCCTACCCACGTCATTGGTTCCTACATGGACCACGACATCTGGCTGCTCACCCTCCCTCTTGAGAATTTTGAGAACTTGATCCAAGGTATCGCAGACCTTGGAATCAGGGAGGCAACAGACCACCCGGGATTCTCAATCTCTTCCACAGAACCTCTTATCTGTCCCCCTAACTATCGAATCCCCTATCACTACTGCTCTTCTCTTTTCCCTCCTTCCCTTCTGAGCTGAGGGTCCAGTCTTGGTGCCAGAGATGCAACCACTACAACTTGTCCCTGGTAGGTCGTCCCCATCAACAGTACCCAAAATGATATACTTATTATTGGTGGGAACGGCCACAGGGGTGCTCTGCTCATTCTGTCTCTTCCCTTTCCCTCTCCTGACAGTCACCCAGCTACCTGTCTCCTGACTCTTCGGAGTGACTGTCTCTCTGCAACTCCTGTTTATTTCTGCCTCTGCCTCCCGAATGATCCGAAGTTCATCCAGCTCCAGTTCCCTAACTCAGTTTGTCAGAAGTTGCAGCTGGATGCACCTTTTACAGGTGTAGTCATCTGGGACAATTGTGCTCGCCCTGACTTCCCGCATAATGCAAACGGAGCGCTCAACTGCCCTAACTGCTGCCTCCATTACCTACTCTTAAAGGTAATTAAATTAATTAAAGGAACTTATCCAGCCTTACCTCACTTGGAGTGAAGCTCGTCCTCAGCCTCTGATCATCAAAGCCTTCCTACTCTGTCTCCCACTACTCCGTCGCCCGCTCCGTTAACCTGCTCAGTTTTTAACTCAGCCACTGCCTCACAGTCCGACTTTCACACGCTTGCGCAGTCGTGCCCCGTTCAACCGCCAAAGAAAGGACCGACCTTTCTCAATCTGCTCGCTTTTTAACTCTCCCGCTGCCTTACGGTCTGACTTTCACGCGCTTGCGCAGTCGTGCCCCATTCAACCGCCAAAGAAATGACCGACCCTTCTCAATCTGCTCGCTTTTTAACTCTCCCATTGCCCCACGGTCCGACTTTCACGCGCTTGTGCAGTCGTGCCCCGTTCAACTGCTGAAGAAATGACATTTTTAAAGGACTGACATTTACTTTTTCTCCAGAACTAGAAAATTAAAAAAAATTAAAACCACACATCAATCATCTCACTAATCCCCCCTTTTAAAACCTTAGGATTAAGTCAATAAGGACCTGGGGATCTGACAGCCTCTTGCTCCCAGTTTGCTCAGTATCTCCACCAAGTACTTTTCCCAAGTTCCTCCATCCAAATTTACCATCATTATAACCATTTCTGGAATGTTACTATAAGTAAAAGAAAGTATACACAATTTTGTTGAGTTACAGCCTCACACAGGTGCATTAATCATTTTGTGACTGTAAATAACCATTTCCTTTAATCTCTTATTCAGATGCAGCTGCTTCCTCACAGATCCAGCCACTCAATTACAACCCCAACCTCTGATGTTTTTTTTATTAAGTTGCAGAGTTTTCATGTGCCCATGACCAAGGGCAGTGTTGAAGAACATCGTCAATCCTTCACTGTTGCAGTCAGAGATTGGCACTTATTTCAAAAGGGTGATAATCACACCAGTACCCAAGTACAGCAGGGTGAGCTGCCTCTATGACTATCACCCAGTGATATTCACGTCTACAGTAAAGTGCTTTGGTTGTGGCTAGAATCAACTCCTGCTTATTCAAGGACCTGGACCCAATACAATTTGCCAACCACCACAATAGGTCTACAGTGGATTCAATCTCACTGGCTCTCCACTCGTCCTTGGATCACCTGGACAATAGAAATATTGACCTCAAGCTGCTATTTATTGATCAGCTTTTAACACAATCATACCCTCAGTTCAAATCAACAAGCTCCAAGTCCTGGCCTCTGTAGCTCCGTCTGCAAATGGATCCTTAATTTCCTCACTAGTTGATCACTGTCTGTGCAGATCAGAAATACCATCTGCTCCTTGCTGACAATCAACACGGGTGCATCTCAAAGATGTGTGTTTAGCCTACTGCTCTACTCTCTCTACACCCACAACTGCGTGGCTAGTCAAGCTCAAATGCCATCTATAAATTTGTTGACGATGCAACTATTGTTGGCAGAATTTAAGATGGTGATGTGGAGGCATACAGGAGCAATAGATCAGCTGGTTGAGTGGACCAGTAAGACCAAGGAAATGATTGTGGACTACAAAAAGGGGAAATTAAAGGAAAACACACCAGTCCTCATTGAGGGGTAACAGGAGGAAAGGGTGAGCAGTTTCAAGTTCCCGGGTGTCAATATCTCAGAGGATCTATCCTGGATCCAACATATTGATGCAATTATAAAGGAGGCACAACAGTGGCTACATTTCATTCAAAGTTTGAAGAGAATTGAGGCATGTCACCAAAGACACTTGCAAGTTTCTCTGGATGTACCATGATTGCAATACTGTCTGGTACGGAGGCAGCACTGCACAGCTGTAAACACAGCCAGCTCTATCAAGGACACTAGCCTCACCAGCATTCAGGACACTTTCAAAAAGGTGATGCTTCAAAAAGGTGGCATCCATCACAAGAACCCAGTACTTGCCCTTTTCTTATTGCTACCATCAAAGAGGTACAGGAGCTTGAAGAAACACACTCAATGTTTCAGGAACAGCTTCCACCTCCTCTGCCAGATTTCTGAATGGACAATGAACACTACCTCAGTATTTTTTTCTTTTTTTACACTACTTATTTGATTTAATTTTCTTTTATATAGACTTACTATCGTTTATAGTTTTTATTGTTAAGAACTGCAATGTACTGCTGCCAAAAAACAAATTTCATGACATATGCCAGTAATATTATATCTGATTCCGAAAGGAATTTCCCTGCTATTGATGGGAATAGATTACAGAAAAAAAATTAGTGGGAAAATGAGGTCTAAAAGCCAGCAAGGCAGAAAGACTGGTTGAGCTGCATGGCCCCCTCCTGTTTCATAAGAAAATACTAAGATGTTTAATTCAGCCATTTAATTAAACCATTATACTTACAGGGACTTGGATGGCTCAGGGGCAGGAATGGCTACTTAAGAGTACCAGGTTTTAGATGTTTCAGAAAGGACAGGGAGGGAGGCAAAAGAGGTGGTGGCATGGCACTGCTGATCAGAGATAGTGCCACCGCTGCGAAAAGGAGGAAATCACGGAGGGATTGTCTATTGAGTCTCTGTGGGTGGAAGTTAGAAACAGGAAGAGGTCAATAACTCTACTGGGTGTTTTTTTTTAATATAGACGACCCAGTAGTAACAGGGACATCGAGGAGCAGATAAGGAGACAGATTCTGCAACAGTGCAATAATAACAGGGTTGTCATGATGGGAGATTTTAATTTCCCCAATATTGATCGGCATCTCCCTAGAGCAAGGGGTTTAAATGGGGTTGAGTTTGTAGGTGTATTCAGGAAGATTTCCTGACACAATATGTAGATAAGCCTGCAAGAAGAGAGGCTGTACTTGATCTGGTATTGGGAAATTAACCTGGTCAGGTGTCAGGTCTCTCAGTGGGAGAGCATTTTGGACATAGTGATCATAATTCTATCTCCTTTACCATATCGTTGGAGGGGGATAGGAACAGACAAGTTAGGAAAGTCTTTAATTGGAGCAAGGGGAAATATGAGGCTATCAGGCAGGAACTTGGAAGCATAAATTGGGAACAGATGTTCTCAGGGAAATGTACGGAAGAAATGTGGCAAATGTTCAGGAGATATTTGCGTGGGGTTCTGCATAGTTACATTCCAATGAGACAGGGGAAGAATGGTAGGGTACAGGAACCATGGTGTAAAAAGGCTGTTGTAAATCTAGTCAAGAAGAAAAGAAGAGCTTATGAAAGGTTCAAAAAACTAGGTAATGACAGGCTCTTTACTGTGCCTATTGTCTTGTTCATTATTTATTGCAATGCCTGCACTGTTTTGTGCACTTTATACAGAACTGGGTAGGTCTGTAGTCCAGTGTAGTTTTTGTGTTGTTTTACGTAGTTCAGTGTAGTTTTTCTATTGTTTCATGTTGCACCACGGTCCTGAAAAACACCGTCTCGTTTTTACTGTGTACTGTACCAGCAGTTATGGTCCAAATGACAATAAAAAGTAACTTGAATTGATTTCAGATCTAGAAGATTATAAGGCTAGCGGGAAGGAGCTTAAGAATGAAATTAGGAGAGCCAGAAGGGGCCATCAGAAGGCCTTGGCGGACAGGATTAAGGAAAACCCCACGGCATTCTGCAAGTATGTGAAGAGTAAGAGGATAAGCCATGAGAGAATAGAACCAATCAAGTGTGACAGTGGAAAAGTGTGTATGGAACTGGAGGAGCTAGCAGAGGTACTTAATGAATACTTTGCTTCAGTATTCACTAAGGAAAAGGATCTTGGTGATTGTAGGGATGACTTACAGTGGACTGAAAAGCTTGAGCATGTAGATATTAAGAAAGAGGATGTGCTGGAGCTTTTGGAAAGCATCAAGTTGATAAGTCACCGGGACCAGACGAGATCTACTGTGGGAGGTGAGGGAAGGGATTGCTGAGCCTCTGGCGATGATCTTTGCATCATCAATGGGGCTGGAAGTTCCGGAGGATTGGAGGATTGCAGATGTTGATCCCTTATTCAAGAAAGGGAGTAGAGATAGCCCAGGAAATTATAGACCAGTGAGCCTTACTTCAGCGGTTGGCAAGTTGATGGAGAAGGCAGGGTTTATGAACATTTGGAGAGGCATAATATGATTAGGAATAGACAACATGGCTTTGCCCAAGGCAGGTCGTGCCTTACGAGCCTGATTGAATTTTTTGAGGATGTGACTAAACACATTGATGAAGGTAGAGCAGTAGATATAATGTAGATGGATTTCAGCAAGGCATTTAATAAGGTACCCGATGCAAGACTTAGTGAGAAAGTAAGGAGGCATGGGATTCAAGGGGACATTGCTTTATGGATCCAGAACTGTCTTGCCCACAGAAGGCAAAGAGTGGTTGTAGACGGGTCATATTCTGCCTGGAGGCCGGTGACCAGTGGTGTGCCTTAGGGATCTAGTCTGGGACCCCTGCTCTCTTGTGATTTTTATAAATGACTTGGATGAGGTAGTGGCGGGATAGGTTAATAAATTTGCTAATGATACAAAGGTTGGGGGTGTTGTGAATAGTGTGGAGGGCTGTCAGAGGTTACAACAGGACATTGATAGGATGCAAAACTGGACTTATAAGTGGCAGATGGAGTTCAACCCAGATAAGTGTGAAGTGGTTTATTTTGGTAGGTCAAATATGATGGCAGAATCTTGTATTAACGGGTATGACTCTTGGCAGTGTGGAGGATCAGAGGGATCTTGGGGTCCGAGTCCATAGGACACTCAAAGCTGCTGCGCAGGTTTATTCTGTGGTTAAGAAGGCATACGGTGCATTGGCTTTCATCAACCGAGAGGTAATGATACAGCTATATGGGACCCTGGTCAGACCTCACTTCGAGTACTGGGCTCAGTTCTGGTCACCTCACTACAGAAAGGATATGAAAACTATACAGAAGGTGCAGAGGAGATTTACAAGGATGTTGCCTGGATTGGGGAGCATGCCTTATAAGAATAGGTTGAGTGAACTTGGCCTTTTCTCCTTGGAGCAACGGAGGATGAGAGGTGACCTGATAGAGGTGTATAAGATGAAAGGCATTGATCGTGTGGGTAGTCAGAGGCTTTTTCCCAGGGCTGAAATGGCTAACACTAGAGGGTACAGTTTTAAGGTGGTTGGAAATAGGTACAGAGGAGATGTCAGAAGTAATTGTTGTTTTTAAAAAAAAACGCAGAGTGGTGAGTGCGTGGAATGGGCTGCCAACGATGGTGGTTGAGGCAGATACAACAGGGTCTTTTAAGAGTCTCCTGGATAGGTACATAGAACTTGGAAAAATAGGGGTTAACTCTGGGTAATTTCGAAAGTAAGCACATGTTCGGTACAGCATTGTGAACCGAAAGGCCTGTATTGTGCTGTTGGCTGTGTTTCTATGTTTGTATCTTTATACCTTAATCATTACAGCCACCACCTACTAAGAAAAATGTTAAAATGCAGACCTTCCAAAGACAAGGTACTTCACATTTCATCAATTGCAAACAGGCTGAAACACAATTTTAAGTGGAATACAATTCCTTTCTGCAATGCATCACAAATTCTCAAGATCAGCGGATTTACATTCATGGCCTCAGATTTGCTGACTTCCTAGGAAGTTACTTTCATAAAATCAGTGGAAATTTTATGCAACAAATAGTAACTGTCAGAGTTAAGATGCAGTTTTTTGGGTATGTCAGATTTTGAAGTTAGATTCAGCAGAGCCATCACACAATAAAGTTTGAAGTTCACATGACACAGTTGATACTCAAGTTGAAGATTCAAACTAATAATGTGAATCCCTCTTCACTGGCTGTGACTCCAGCAGTAACTCTGGTCAAAGCCCTGCCTTTACACCAGCTTTTACGTGCACCACACCTGAATCCAAACAGTTATCGCAGTTTGTGTTCCCAGTTTTTTTTAAAAATTAAAGTGTACATTTATATTTGAGCTTGAAATAGTCTCTTCTTGGCACAACCTCAAACTCTAATTTATCACACTGCTGCATATGGACGGCTCCACTCGAGCAAATTTTGGCACAGAAAAATCTGCTGAGCGAACAGCTATGCATAAGCTGCAAATACTTAACCTAATGGACAGAAATCACAAAAACTGAATTGCAGCCAGCTTCAGTTATTACCATAACACTCCTTCCCCCTGTCCTTCACAGATCCAGGGACTGATAGCACCAGGATTTAATTGCTATCTGTTAACCTGAACAAGATCCTATTTGATGGGCTTTTCATTCTATCCTCTATGACAGTAACCCAACTGCTCCTTAGAACAGACAAGGTCAAAAACAGGCCCATTAGTTGTAGACATCAATTTCATCTGAAGTCTATGCTGCAGAATACAACAGCTTGTCAGTAAAAATTAGAAGCAACAATGAAAAAAGATATTGCCTATGATGTCAAAATACAAATCACATTGACGCAAGTATATAAAATCCAGCTGACTCACTGGTTCCTTTAAGCCCAGCATTTACAGTGTTACAGGAATTCCTACTATAACCTATGCTTTGAGTCAATCAAAAGAAAATAAACAATTAATAGACCTGAAACCCTGAAAATACAGCTATGGTAAAGAAGCTAATTCATCTGACTGCCCATGAAGTTCATTCTTTGACCATAGAAGAAATAACTATTACTGAATATTTTAAAAAGTGCTTATTGCTTCAACAAGCAAAAGTGGAGAATATGTAAAATTTGCACTTTTTGGTGATCTCATGCTCATCAGTTTTGAAAATCTTACTGTTATACGAGGATGCTACACTTCCAACCATCAAATTCAAGCACTTTTTTTTTTATAAAGACTCAAACACACTTGTTAATAAAGCTCCATCTACAATGCACCATCATAGTATGATTTGCTGGGTGGGTTAAGGAAAATTGAGGTGAACAGGAGTACTGTGGAGTTGAGTGAGAGTTAGTAGAGCAAGGATTGGGGATTCAGGATGGCAGGCAAGATGGGCAGAAACCCAAAGGGAGAAGGTTTAAGAAGGTGCAGTACTGACTCAGGTACACTTCTACTTTCACCTCTTCCTATGCTTGGAAGTAGCAAGCATCAATCCCATATGCAGCCCTCTTCAAAGTTCTCTCAAGTGCGCAACACTCCAGTCCTACGGCTTGAGTTGATGAAATAGATTAGGCTTCTGACTAAACTTCCTCTCCATGTGACCAGAGAAATGAAAGTTGAAAAGGATAAACAATTATTCACCCTGGGAATGCTGCTGTACAGGAAGGCTGGCATTTCTGTAGGCTGACTGTGGCGGACGGTTGAGGTAGCAGATTTCCGTCGATGGATACGGTGATGATTGTGGCTGATAAATGCTTTGCAATAGCCAGTAAAACAAAGATCCTGTGGAAGAGAACAGACCATTTGTGGAATCAGTATCAGTAACACCCTAAACAACCACTGACAGACAGGCTATATTTACTGAAAAGTTATGTTGCATAGAATCAAGGTTCCAATGAACTCCGCAGGTTTCTTCCAATGCACAGGGCTTCTCTAAAATTCCTCTTGCTGATGAACACAAAATTACAAGTATCCCACCCAACAACTTGGACACAGAAAATCCATCCACCCTCAGATACATAGTAGTGAAGAAAAGGAAATCCAGCTAACTAGAAACATACACAGTGGAAAAAATGCTGAAAGGAAATGGCTGCAAGAGGAAATGAGAAGTCCTTTAATATTCTTGTAGATCAAATAAATGATTGAACAATTAAGACCCACACTTTGCTTGGCAGATAGTCTGAAACTCTTCTCCCCCCAACCCCCCACCCTTTTCTCACTCTCCCTCTTGATAGCAACTCTGACAAGGTCCTTTTATTAAGTATTGTTTATAAAGTGTTAATGTAATGCAAAATATAATCTCACCTGGAAAGTTCTACTGTTGCGAACATTGGGGAAAGATGTACAAGAATCAACCCACATGATCATATCAGAACTGTTCAGGGCCTGATTCTTCACTTCACATTCACTCCAACTACGTACATGGTGGAGCCTGTAAGAAGCTTTCTGTGACAAAAAAAGAGCTAACCACCTGTGGAAAGACAACAGTAGAAATAAATATCACATAGATAAAGAAAAAAACTGCATACAAGAAAATCTGCAGATGCCGGTAATCCAAGCAACACACACAAAAAATTGCATGGTGGTCACGGCAATCAGTAGTTCCATCAACATTAAGTACTCTAATCCCAGTTATGGCATTTATGAATAAAAGATCTGAAAGCAATAGTGAATTGAGAAATGTCATGTGATCACAAAAATTACTGTGACAATTCCTCCAGCCACTTGATTATTGTAGACTGAGCAGCATACCCTGTGTTGCTTACATGCTGGCTGAAAAGACACTGGGGTCTTATATGTTTTAGTAAGACTATCTCACATTCTTCTGAAGTCCTTCCCATGGTCTATCTTCCATTATACATCAATGAACTGTTCCAATGTATTGTGTATGTGGCCGGTTTACACAACAAAGCTATAAATAAAACGCTGAAGACGGGAGCTAGATCAACAGGGGTTCTTTACTAACTAAAACTGAACTGAACACATATATATAGGTCAATACGCGTCTAATATTCTTGGTCACGTCCTCAATTTGTTTATCGATTCCTGGCCACCACACATTGGCACGGGCAAGACCTTTCATCTACACAATACCCAGGTGCCCCTCGTGCAGTTCCTCCGGCACTCTGGTATGTAACTTGGGAGGAATCACAACTCGTGAGCCACACATTAGTGTTCCCTGACACACTGACAACTGCTCCTTCCTCACTGAGAAGGCTGCAAACAGTGTGTTACCCCACGCTGGCCACCCCTTTACCGTGATGTCATACACTTTTCACAACGTAGGGTTATTGTGTGTTTCCCTTTCAATGAGGATGTTTGTTACTGGTAATTGTTCAACTATTGTTGTGTGAAAGATCTCTGCTGAATCCATTTGCGTAGTTACCTCGGAAGCGGGTAGTGGTAAACGTGACAAACCATCTGCATTGCCGTGTTGCTTGGTCCTCTTATGTTCGATGTCATACCTGTGACCTTCTAAGAAAAGGGACCATTGCTGTAGCCTTTGTGCTATCATCACTGGAATGCCTTTCCTTGGGTTGAAGATTGACACAAGAAGCTGATGGTCAGTCAACAGAGTAAACTTCTGGTCATACAGGCAGTGACTGAATTTCTTGACTCCGCACACGAGGCTTAGGGTCTCTCTGTCAATCTGTGCTTAATTGCGGTCAGCTGAAGTTAGCATTCTTGAGGCAAAGGCTATTGGTCTTTCAGAGCCATCTGGAAACTTGTGCGATAACACAGCTCCTATCCCATGGGGCGAGGCATCACAAGCTAGTTGGATAGTAGGGGGGGGGGTCAAAGTGCGTGAGCACCCCGTCTGAAGTTTATGAGTCTTTTAGTTTCCTGAAACATTTTCTCACAGCTCTCAGTCCACTTCCAATGTGTCCCTGACTGTGATAATGCATTTAGTGGGTGTAGGACTGTGGATAGGTTAGGCAAGAACTTGTGGTAGTAGTTCACTAGACCAAGATATGCTCTCAGCTGAGACACATTTTCAGGTGGTGGTGCCTTAAGCACCACTTCTATCTTGTCTTGAGACGTGTGTAAGCCATCCTTATTGATTCACATGCCCACAGTATGAAATTTCCTTTTTGTAAACCTCACATTTCTGTCGATTAGCTCTGAGCCCATATTCTTGTAACCTGGTGAGCACTTGTTTTAGGTTAGAAAGATGTTCGTCGTCATCTTTGTCGGTGACAATGATGTCATCCAGGTAACACTGAGTCCCTGGATTCCCCTGCAGAACCTGGTCCATTGCCCTTTGCCAGATTGCAGGAGCTGATGCTATCCCAAACACCAACCTATTGTACTGATAAAGTCCTTTGTGTGTATTTACTGTCAGGTATTTCTTGGATGCTTCCTCGATTTCCATTTGAAGGTAAGCCTGGGTCAAATCTATTTTTGTGAAATGTTCCCCTGACAGGGAAGCAAAAATGTCCTCAATTCGGGGTAGGGGTACTGTACTGTGTGGAGCACTGGATTGACAGTCACTTTAAAGTCACCACACATGCGCACCTTGCTTGGTTTTCCTGGTTTTGTGCTGGAGGTTCACTTCATGACTGGAACAATAGGGGTGGCCCATTCACTCCAACCCACCTTCGACAGGACCCCAGTCTGCTCCAGATTTTTCAGCTCTGCCTCTACTGTAGGACAGATTGCATATGGCTCTGGTCTGGCTTTGTGAAATTTTAGACATGCATTTTCCTCAATCTCAATCTTTGCTTTCATGCCCCGAAGTGTTCCTATTTCTTTCATGAGCACTTCCTCAGAGTCAGCAAGTATTTGTGACAGTCTCTTAGATGTAGCCTTGCTGCCCTCCTTTGCTGACACATCTAGTGCCTTGATGGTGTGCCAATCCAACTGAATTTTTCTGAGCCATTCACGTCCCAGCAACGGTGGTCCTTCATTTTTCAGTACATAGAGGTTCAGTTGCTGTGTTTTTACCTCCGTGGGTCACTGTCACTTTACGTTTGCCTTTGGGACATACTTTGTCCTGTGTAAGTTTTTAGTAGTAGTTTAGTTCATTTCAGAGATATGTGTGAAAACAGTCATTTGTAGTCGTGTACAGAGATCAGAGTTAAGGTTGAGCCTGTGTCCAACTCCATTTTCAGTCTCACGCCTGCCACTTGTGGAGTGACCCTTATTACTCTTCGATCATCTGTCTCTTTCACGCAGTGAAGTTGCAAATAAGACAATTCACTTTTGTCTGAGTCATTTTCACCAGAATTGCTTTTTTTCCATTTTGTGCACATTGTTGTATTTTCCTTCTGGGGTTTCTTGTTTCTCTGTATTTTGCTCTTTTTCTGCTGTTTACTAGTGTTGCATACTCTGCCAATGTGGCCCCGTTTGCCACAGTTTCTGCATTCTTTATCTTTAAACCTACAATCATCAGGGTCATGTGACCTGTTCCCACAATGGTAACATTTCTTTCCTTCATTTCTGTTCAGTGACATTTTATTTGCGGCATATTCCAGACATTTTTGTTGCATCTCGGAAGCACCTCGTGCAGCTATTTCTAATGATATTGAGATGTTTAGCACTTTCTCAAATGTAAGGTCTTTTTCACACAGGAGCTTCTTCTGTGTGGTTTCACAGTGCATGCCACACACTAACCAATCCCTCAAGGCGTCTGATAAACCAGCTCCAAATTGACGATGTTCTGATAATTTGCGCAATTCAGCATAATATTCAGAAACGCTTTCATTTTTGTTCTAATTCCGTTTATGGAATTTAAATCTTTCAGCAATGGTCAGCGGTTTGAGGTTTAAATGCTATTGGAGAGTGTCTACTATTTGCTTGAACATTCTGTCAGCTGGTTTTTCAGGGGTTAACAAGCTCAGTAGCAGGCTATACGTTTTCGCGCTCGTTACACTAAGTAAGATGTTGGCTTTCTTTTCTTCATTAACGTTGTCCTTGTTGTGTTAACTTATCCCTTTTTTGTTAACTTAGCCCCAGTCCCTTGTTTTCTTTTTGACTCACGTGACTTCTTTTTTGCTAGCGTTGCAAGCGTACTCTGGCTAGATGGCGTGTGTTGCTCCTTTTTTTTAAATCTCCTTTCTGAGGCAGGCAGATCCTCAACCCTGGGGTTCAGTGCCAGCTGTGGTCTCGCCTGGATGTGCTGTAGCTCCGACCGTGTCTTTCGGTCTCCCAACGTTCCCAACGACGGCTGAACTCCCGCTTCTTTTCAGACTCACGGCCTCACTCTGCCTCTTCTGAGTGTCGTTATCAATTAAAACACAGCGTTCCAATACGATGCAGGTTCATTAACCTCGTCGCCAATTTGTTATGTAGGTGGCCGGTTTACACAACAAAGCTATAAATAAAACGCTGGAGACGGGAGCTAAATCAACAGGGTTCTTTACTAACTAAAAACGAACTGAACATATATATATAGATCAATACACACTTAACAGCGCATGCTCAATAACATGTTACTATGAGATAAAATAGTCCCATATTATACAGTAGGCTATATGGTACACAATGCAAGAAAATCTTTTCTTAAATGTGGTAATTAAAATCATATGCAGTATTCTTTATGGAGTCTTAAAACTGCTCTGCTAAATTGCAGCAAATATCAAGGGCAATTTAGGCCATCAAGGCTAATCTTCAAAGTTCAAAACTTATTCACTATCAAAGTATATACAACCTTGAAATTCATCTTAGTCACAAAAACAACAGAACCCATTAAAGATTGTCAAACACCCAATGTGGAAACCAAAAGAACAAATCATGCAAACAATAAAAACTAAGTAACATTCAGAACTGAAATTCATGAAAGTGAGTCCCAGCCACAAAGCAAGTCACACTGCAGCCTATCCAGCAGCTCGTTAGTTGCAGGCCGCAACCTCAGTTCAGCACAGAGATAAGTAAACCACGCAGAGCAGCAAGCCTGAGCCCTGCTGCCTCAATTCAGCCCGTACCTGACCTTGTCAATCTGGCTCAGCACTTAAATTTGTCAAATTTCCAGTCTTCCATTCGCCTTCCTAATTACTTGCTGTACTTCCATGTTAATCCTGTGTTTTGTGTATAGGAACACTTTACTGCAATACTTCATTTAAATAATTCATTCTTCCTTACAAATTGGATAGCCTCACATTTTCTCATTCTCCTCTGCCAACTTCTTATCCACATACTTACACTAGTTTACTAAAGGAAAATTAAAAATAACCCATTTATACTATTTTCAGTTTGCTTGCCACTCCCCTATCCATTTCAAAATATTACAATGCAGATATCTTTTCATGTAGAATCTTATGACCTGCCACCTGAAAATCCAAAAATACTACATCTGCTTGCTCTCCTTTACCCATGGTGAATACTGGAGACAGGTCAGGCAGCATCGATGGAAAAACAAATTACTGTTTCAGGTCAAAATCAAGCCAGAATTGCAGAACGACAGAAAACAAGTTGGTTTTAAGTTGCAGAGAATGTTAGAGAGGGATAGGTTGGACAAAGGTGTATGTGATAGGGTGAAGCCACAGTTATCATGGAGATAAGCTATACAGCCATGGGTTGATGGGAGTGTTAATACAAACAAAGGAATGCAAAACATAGGGGCATAGGCCATGTTCGATCATTCTGCGCTCATGGAAAAAGCAAAGCTGAGACAGTTTCACAAACAATTGGCAGAAATGGCCTGTGCTGAGAGGACAAAGAAAGCAAGTTAATTTTGGTTTTAGAACTCAATATTGAATTAAAATTACCATACATCTAAACTGAAAATGATTAGATTATGAGAACACTCAGTCCTCATTTATTGTCATTTAGAAATGCATACATGCATTAAGAAATGATACAATGTTCCTCCAGAGTGATATCACAGAAAAACAGGACAAACCAAAGACTAACACTGACAGAACCACATAATTATAACATATAGTTATAGCAGTGTAAAGCAATAGCATAATTTGATAAAGAACAGACCATGGGCACGGTAAAAAGAAAAAGTCTCAAGTCCCGATCGACTCCCAAGTCCCCGGCAGCAGGCGGCAAAAGGGAGAAAGTCCCTGCCATAAACCTCCAGACACCGACAACTGCCAATGCATTGGAAGCACCCGACTGCAGCCGACACCGAGTCCGTCCATCTGAAAACTTCAAGCCTCCGATACAGCCTCCCGAGCACCATCCTCTGCTGACCGCCTTCGACCTTGCCCCGGCCGCCGAAACAAGCAAAGCCGAGGATTTGGGGCCTTCTGCTCCAGAGATTCCGGTTACCACACAGTAGCAGCGGCAGCGAAGCAGGCATTTCAGAAGTTTCTCCAGATGTTCCTCTGTACTCTCACGTCTGTCTCCATCAAATCAGAATTGCGCATGGTACCCTACTTGACAGATTACAGATATCATTCACCAGAGAGGCCGCGCGTGCTGCGTCGCGCCGCCATCTTCTCCTGTGATGTACGGTTCCTCAAGCTTGCACTGGAATTTGCTTTAACAATACAAAAGGTCTCTAATGGGTCAAGTGGGAATGGGGGTGGGAGACTGAAGTAACAGGTAACAGAACACGAATAGTCACCCCTGCAAATTGAGTTCAGGTGCTCCATAGAGTAGCTATTGAATTGTGTTTGGTTTCTCCAATGTCCAGATGATTGCACAGCGTATTAAATGCAATACACAAAATTAGAAATAATACAAATAAATAGCTGTTTAGGTCTCTGGATGCTGGGAAAGGAAGAGATGAATGGATAAGTGTTCCACCTCCTATAGAAGCATGGCAAAGTGGTTACTGGGAGCAGAGGAGCAGACAAGGACCTCAAAATGCTCAAATAAAGGGGGAGAAAGACGACACCTAGTAGAAATTGTAAAGGAAAGAGCAGTTAAGTACAGAGGCCAATGAAGTGGTAGGTGAGAACCAAGGAAACTCTCCCTTGATCTTCCAGAAGTGGGGTGGGGTGAGTATAAGGGTGCAGGAAATAGATGAAATCAGTTCAGGGCTAAGTAGTTATTTTGGTTTTCCTTCCCAACTCTAACAAGTGACCTTTGACATGAAACATTAAGTTTCATTTCAGTTGTTGCCTGGCTTGAATGCTTACAGCATTTTTTATTTTCAGTTCATCTTTTCAGTGTCTACAATTGATTTTCATCTGCTTCATGCACCGGTTTCCTCCATTCTTAAATAATTTGAAACGATAGCTTGGTTTCCACAAGGCCATGTTGACTCTGATTACCTATAATGTTTTAGATGTCCTCATATTATCTCCTCCGATAACTACAGCATTTTACCGATGACACCTTCAGGTTAACTGGCTTATAGTTTACTGTTTTCTGATTCCCTGCGCTCTTGAGCAATGGAGTTACATTTGCTACAGAAGCCACTTTCCAGTCCAACATTAATTACATCAGCATGAGTGAGTTCTCTGGAGTTGCAACACAACACAAGAATCACCAGCAGACTTTCCCACACAGAGGAAAGGTCACTGATGAAGTTAATATGAAGGGACCGAGGAAGCTGCCTGTGTGTGCCACAGTGACATCTCGGCTTGAGTTAAATAGCCCCCTATTATGACAACCATCTTTCTTTATTCTCGATAGCCACACAGGAGTGAACCCAAGAGCAGTTCTGATAATGAAAATATTAAGAGATGAAAATGGATTATTCACTACCTGGCTGAAAGTGGTTGTACTCATTCATAGCGGGACAATCCATTTAGCCTTCTTTTGTCACATCGTATAGTTAGCCATTACCATTCATAAAAGAATGTGACAGAACTGCAGAGCTTTGATCTGAACCATAGCTCCCTCATAACATTTAGGTTTAGTTAGCAATTCTCTGCTGCAGCTTCATCAAGAAAGTCTCATTTCTGACATTATTTTGTGAACAAACTCTCCTCATTGGACTACGGTAACTTCTTCAGGTGGCTAAGAACAATACAAGTCCAGGTAATTGTGCATAGATAATTTTAATTACCACATACAATGAGCATTAAGTAGCAAATATACTAATACAGCTTTATAACCAAATCTATATTAACCCCTGCACTCACCTTGCAAGCATCCCCTGAAGCATGATATTTGACATTTCTGAAGGCGAAACGTCTATAAAACGTAGAAAAGAAAAGCAATTTCCTTCATCATTCCCTGGGCAGGAACAAAACAAAAACCTCTTTAGAATTCTATCATTCAACAATCAAGGCCTTAAAGGGGAAAAAAAAAAAGTGCTTACCTTCTCTCCAAAGCCTTACCTTTTCTATGGAAGAGAGACTGGTGGATGTGAGCTGGACAAAATGGGGACAGAATGACTCGTAACCATCTAAAAAAATAAAACATAAACAGTATGTGTCTATAACTAGTAACAGAGCAACAAGGTTCCAGACAATGAACCCCAGGCTAACCCCAACCCCAAATCCTATTCAAGACTAGAACAAGTAATCAAAATCAGTGTTCCATTCAGACAAATTATTAGACAATTTAGACAAACTGTTTCTGAATCCTTTGGCATGCGGGTGTATACTACCACAGCCAAAACCAAGACTCTGGTTTAATAATATTCAAGAGACAGAATTCTAGACTACACAGAAACTCAAGCATTATAAACATCAGGAAAAGTGCTAAAGCTACAGTTGCTGCTAGACTTTTGAAAACAGCAGACTTTGATGAACTTCATCCGTAGAGAATTTTTTAAGACTTTCATTAGTTTGTGACTAATGAAAAGAACTGCATGCAGGGATTATATTAAGTAGCTGATATCACAATAAAGTCATTCATGCACTGCTAACCAAACGTTGATTAAAAAAAGTAATGAACATTTACATATCAAATAAAAATATTAACATAGTTACTGCCTGTTAAATTGCTGGTGTTTAGGGCAGCAAAAAACATTGACGTTAATGTGCTGAAATGGTGATCATCTAGCTTGATTTGCAGAGGAGATAGGTGACCCTTCATGCTGACCTGTTGCGACAGTGATTGAAGTGGTTAATCTGCCCATCTCTATAAATAAGCTTCGGAATGTTGTAAGGTTTCAGAGACATGTGAAAAGGTGATTTAGTCTCTTGGCGTTCAAATAGTTCTGGATGGTTACAGACCTGAAAAAGTAAAGACAAAACTGCATAGACATATGACATGAATGAACACAGGTGGCAACACAAACTAATTTGCTATATCTATATACTACTAAAACTCTCACGCTCTGTCTGTTTGTGACCTCCAATTAGCGCAAACGGTGCATTACAGCAGCACTTTTTTTGGCTAAATCGAATTAAAATGTGCTAACTGACAGATTGCAGGCAAAGTTCAGGGTTATATATTCATATAAAATTGCTCATTCGCCAAAATAAGCAGGCTCCCTTTTAACCCAAGACCCGATCGGCCATCATGGAAATCGGGACACGACCGGCCATCATGGAAATCGGGACACGACAGCCTGACACATGTACATAACCAGCAGCTCTAGTTCGCGGGGCCACATTCTGCTAATCCCCACCATCAGCATGTGCAGGGTTGGGACAGATCTAACTGCCACCCATCAATAAGAGATAATTAAATCTTATTCTAATGACACACTTCCAGATACCCATAAAACCCTTCGCTGCAGTCAAAAGACAGCAGTGACTATATCACGTCCATTTAGGAGCCACATCATCAAGAATAATCAGCATCCTTTGGTGTTAGTGCTTCGTATCTTCTATCCACCTTTAGGGTAAAAAGAATGGTCAGCCTGATTATGCTGCGTGGAAAGGGAAGGGGGACATTATGGTCAAGAGATGGTGCCAAGCGTCGTCGGGAAGCGGCAAGGAGAGGGACAGAACAAGAATCGGATGAAGCCAGGGCCGCACGACTCCAGGATCAAAGAGTCAGGACAAAAAAAGATGAGAGAAGAGACAGAGGAGGAGAGGCATGCACATCTCCAGGATCAGTGACAAACAACAAACAGCAGAAGAGATGAGGAAACGGGGGATGAAAGGGCTGCATGTCTCCAGAATGACAATGCGAGGCACAAGGGTGGCAGACAAACCAGAAATGATGCCATCAAAAGTGTCCTTCGTTAAATGAGGAGGAGCTATATTTGCTTTGCTACGCATCGCTCTGCTTTAATAAACTGAGGTTTTCTACTTCAGTTTCCAAAGCAAAGCGATACCAATAGCATTCAGAAAAATTTAATGTTCATTCTGGTCACATCAGACTGCACTACCCTTCTCTCAAAGGGTGCCCCAACGGTTCACCCCATTGTCTAGTTAATTCCTAAATCTGACATCGTGCATAAAAGCTCTTATCCCTGATGGTGTACTGTGAGAAAGCACAAATCCTTGGTTTGTGCAGATTCTCCCAGGATGAAGGCAGATGCTAAGCTCGTCTAACTCAGGAAAGCAGAAATTAAAACAAAAAGGGCTCCTATCCATGATCCTCACTCACAATGAACCTAAGGATAATACTTCTGATGGTTACTGTACACCTGTTTAGCAACCAAAGTAGTGCTGGGCTCACAGATGCATGACCCACAAGCATCAGGGAAGATAGAGAAAAGGGGAGAACAAAACAAACAAATAAGAGGTTGGATAAACCTGGATTTTTTTTTCCCCCCTGAAGCATTAGAGGTAGAGACGTGACCTTACAGAAGTTTACAAAATTGTGATTGGCATTGAAGGGGTAAACAGAATTTGGTTCCCAGGGTAAAATGTCAAACACTGATGGGCACAGCTTTAAGGCAAGACAGGATAAGTTTAAAAGGGATATTTGGGGCTTTTTATATTATACACAAAGATAAGCATTTAGGACACGCTGAATGGAGTGGTGGAAAAAGCAGATACCATAGTTGCTGTCTAAGAGGGGCTTAGAGAGGCACGTTAATATGCAGAGATTAAACTGATATGGATCATGTGCTGGCAGAAGGGATTAGTTTAATTTGCCATCATGTTCAGCACAATGATCATGGTTTTCCCAACATTCTAAGTGTCATGTAGCCTCTGCAAAGTGGTGAGGTCCATACTGAACAGGCAACTTTTAAGGCGTTGAGGATAGAGAAAAGATGAGTTGACTATCATGTGGAGGAGCTTCAAATACAGGGAGTACCCTTTGATGGACATTACTTCACGATTATCCAGAAATATCCTAGATTCTGCACAAAGTATCAGATTCATCAGGGAACTAATTTTACAATTTCTGCTTAGAAGCATCTTGTTCAGCACAAACTTTGCTGCTGTCTGCACATCAGCCAACTTGAGTGGCTGGGTGTTCAGATTCAGGTATTTAAAATGTATAACTGACTTGGTCACAGCTCTTTTAGCCACACCATTTTCAAGGTTTGCTTGATAAACAGTTCAGACCTTACAGGAAAACCTGCACCACTCATTCTAGTTTAACATTTCCTGTGATCACATTTATAACGGAACAACCAAAGCAAACTTATTGAATTTACTTCCACTCTCCCCACTTGTTCACTCTTTTGTTCATTTAGAGTTTCTTTAAAAATGGTCTCTTTTATGATAGAATTAAATAAAAAAGATTTTAGGAACTATACAACCAAATCCAGAAATGTGAGCAAGTGAATGAAAGGAAGTGGGACAATAATCTATCTGTTAACCTTTCGAAATTGCATGACGAGGTTCATAAGACTGCTGGTGGTGTTCTGGGCCTGTTGAGTGGTTCCCATGGATGACTGTAGTAGGTCTTCAATGGAAATTTTGTTCTTTAAAGCCTGATAGAGCATCTTCTGCCTGCTTTTCAATTGGCAGTACATTAATATCTCAATCTGCATGGAACACAAAGCAGAACACTCATTTAGTGGATACAGTCAAGCGGGATTCAGGTCAGCTGAAAACATAGTAAGCTCCATCTTTCACATGTGTATATTTGTTGAGATACACTTTGGCTCCATCTAGGGTACTTGTGTTTCAAAAATCTTACTGTAGATGAAGAAATTTGAACACCAACAGCAATATTGCACTATTCAAATACATAATATTCAGAAATAAATTACTCATATTTATACACTTTTGATATTATTTCAGCATGGCAATAATACACCAACCAATAGACAAAGTCTCACAAGAGAAAGTGAAAGCATTTTTGGTTTTTGGGGGGGGGGGCAAAATATTGATAACAAAATACAGGAATAACAAGCAAATCCTCTTAGACTCAATCTGATTGATATAGCAGTGTAATACCATTTCAATAAAATCAGATCAGCAAACTACATCATGAAGAAATCTTGACTTACACACATTTTAAATGCAGCGCAACTTCTTTAAAAGGAAATCATTTCTTAAAAATTCCACTTCCAAGAAATATTAAATTAACTCATCTGAAAACTTAGACACATTCAAACCATGCAATACAACTTCACAGGTCAGAATGAACATAATTGTTGCTAGTACCAGCTTTAAAACGATGATCAGGTATTACTGGTTTGGGAACAAATCACTGTCAATTCCAGGACACTGCATCTATCATGTAATACCAGTCTTACCTTATCAGAGAGCTCATTCTCCACATCCTTTTTGATCCTCCTTAACATGAAGGGCTTGAGAATCATGTGGAGACGAGACAGCTGGTCTATAGAGATAAAATGGGAAAGTCATCAGAATTAGTTTGTGCTCTTCACTGGCACTGCCCAAACACTTTGTCAAGTGCCCCTAGAGGACCTGTTCTCCAATACGCTGGCATTAAAGATCCAAACGAGCTGGCAGTGACTGTTCTATCTAGCCAGCACTGTCTCCAATCCAACAAAAAATTGTGCAACCGAGCAATGGCTTGTCTCAGTCTGCTGCTCAAAAGGCAAATTCAAACATATTTAATTCCAATATTAAAGAACTAGAACAAAAATTAAATGAGAATCCCTCCCATGCACCATCTAAATTTCAGTGTAATAATGAATATTCATTCTTAATCTCATTAATCTGTTAACAGCCATTGTCCATGACAGAAGGAGCTCATGTTCCTATTTCATGAAATTTCATATTATGCATGTGTGGGCTGCAAACAGAGTTTACTTCCAAGCTTTTGCCATAGGAATAAATGTTTAACAAATTTGTCTCTGGGATACACTGAAGAATTCACTATGGTCTGGCTGCAGATAATGAATACGGTAGTATAATGGGGTCTCAGATGACCAAATACTCATAAAACAGAGTGAAATTTAACAAGTTTCAGAATCAGCACCAGGTTTAAATATCACTGACATCACCTTTTGAAGATGTCCTCAATGCTGGGGTGGCTAGTGCCCATGAAGTTTGAAGTAAAAATTAAGCAAAGGAAATCAGGGAAAACATTTTCAGTCAAAGATCAATAACTGTGAGGACTAAATACTGCTAGAAACAAAATACCAGTACAAAAATACCAGAAATGCTTTGGAACAGGAAAAAGGCTATACGAGTCTGGCACAAGGTAACTAAACACTGTATTATATTTTGAAAGCAAACACTTACTTTCATCAATGGCAGATTTATTCTCAGCGTGGCTTTCAATATCCTTGGAAAACCATTCATTGAATTCATCATGTGAATCAAAGAGTGTTGGCATGATGAAATGTAGCAGTGCCCACAGCTAAGGGAAGAAGCAATAAATACTGTAAATATAATAATTGCCAGAAAAAGCTTTATATGCAAGTTCATTTACCCACTACTTCTCTCCTAGATGTTTACTAGAACAGTATTAACTACCAATTATATGCTCACTTTCAACAGATGCTTATGCTTAAAATATGGCAGAAACCGCATTTTTCTTAAAACTTATTTTCTTCTTAACTACACATTGTACATGTACTCAAAAAGGAAGGATAAACTACTTGGCAACAAGAAGAATTTTCATATTCCAATAAAAAAAAGCAATGGAGGTGAACAGTTGCTTCTGGAGCATGAAAACAAGGCACAAGGACACGCAAGAGAAGAATCTTCTTACAGGAATAAAATTAGGAATGAATTCTAAAAAGATAGTTCTAAGTAGATTAAAGATTGTGATCCAGACCCCTCAAATACTACAAGATACCCTATGGCAATTTTCCAAAACTTTTACAAAATACAAATCTCAACATTTTTTTTACATCTGGAGGTATTTCATAAGCATAGCTGCCTATCTGCAATTTTGACTGAATAATGCTGGTACAAAAGGATATCTGACCTCTGCCATAGTGTTCTGAATGGGGGTTCCTGTAAGCAGCAGTCGGTTGCGACACTGGAATTGTAGCAGAATCTTCCAACGAACACTGCAGAGAGAAAGGAGGTGCCTTAGACAATTCAAGCTTACGTAGCTTGCAACAACTGGTAGGTCAAAAATTTATTCTGCATCCAATGGTATCGTATTTCTTTGCTGTGTGGACCCAGTTTAAAGAACCCGATACTAACTCTACCAAAATTCCAACAGCAAATAAACAATGATGAAGACTGGACAACCTACCAACCAGAGAGCTCTGAAGAACTGCCATTCACAGGAATGGACAATTCCCAGTTAGACTACTGCAGGCAATTAAATTAAATCCAACGTAAGAGTGAAAGATATAATAATACCCATGATCCCCAATAACCAAAGTCCTTCCTACTCCCTCAATATTTAGTTACGACAAGAGAAATAATTCTAAATTTCTCCAGCTCTTTGCAAGCGACACCACAATTCTCACCTGTAGGCTTTGTGAAAAGATAATGACAGATCAGATATGGTCACATCGAGAAACAATGCAATTCAGATTAGTTTAACAAACTTTTCCAAAACAAGATCTTACCATTCACTTTTGGACTAATAAAAAAAACAAATATCACACTCAGAGCCAGAGACGTTCAGCACAAAGTTCAAAGTAAATTTATTATCAAAGTACGTGTGTGTCACCGTTATACTACCTTCAGATTCATTTCCTTGCAAGAATTTACCAGGAAAGAATGTAAAAAAAGAGGACAAATTGTGCAAATAACAAAATGCTGAGAACATGAGTTATAGAGTCATAGAAACATAGAAAACCTACAGCATAATACAGACCCTCCGGCCCAAAAGCTGTGCTGAACATGTCCTTACCTGAGAAATTACTGAGGGTTACCCACAGCCCTCTATTCTTCTGAGCTCCATGTACCTGTCCAGGAGTGTCTTAAAAGACCTGATTGTATCCGTCTCCACCACAGTCCCCGGCAGCCCATTCCACGCACTCACCACTCCCTGCGTAAAAAAAACTTACCCGACATCTCCTCTGTACCTACTTCCAAGCACCTTAAAACTGCGCCCCCTCGTGTTAGCCATTTCAGCCCTGGCAAAAAGCCTCTGACTATCCACACGATTGATGCCTCTCATCATCTTATACACCTCCATCAGGTCACCTCTCATCCTCCACTGCTCCAAGGAGAAAAGGCCAAGTTCACTCAACCTATTCTCATAAGGCATGCTCCCCAATCCAGGCAACATCCTTGTAAATCTCCTCCGCACCCCTTCTATGGTTTCCATATCCTTCTTGTAATGAGGTGACCGGAACTGAGCACAGTACTCGAAGTGGGGTCTGACCAGGGTCCTATATAGCTGTAACATTACCTCTTAGCTCTGAAACTCAATCCTGTGCCTTCTTAACCACAGAGTCAACCTGCGTAGCAGCTTTGAGTGTCCTATGGACTCGGACCCCAAGATCCCTCTGATCCTCCACACTGCCAAGAGTCTTACTATTAATACTATATTCTGCCATCATATTTGACCTACCAAAATGAACCACTTCATACTTTTCTGGGTTGAACTCCATCTGCCACTTCTCAGCCCAGTTTTGCATCCTATCCATGTCCCACTGCAACCTCTGACAACCCTCCACACTATTCACAACACCTCCAACCTTTGTGTCATCAGCAAATTTACTAACTCATCCCTCCACTTTCTCATCCAGGTCATTCATAAAAATCAAAGAGTAGGGGTCCCAGAACAGATCCCTGAGGCACACCACTGTAACTGACCTCCATGCAGAACATGACCCGTCTACAACCACTCTTTGCCTTCTGTGGGCAAGCCAGTTCTGAATCCAGAGAAAATGAGTCCATAGATCATAGAATCAGGACATTAGCCCCACAACACACATGCTCTCCTTGTTGACCATCGGTGCCAATTCCATTTCACTGCATTATGACCATTTCCTTCTACACCTTGTCTATTTAAGTGATTGCCCAGAAACATCATAATTTTATCTGTCTTCACGACCACTTCTGATATCCAGGTATCATACCGCTTTTAAAACCTCAGCTTAATTTAAACTTGTGCCCTCATTTCTGATACTCTGACCTGGGGAAATGATTTTAGAAACCCTCTCTGTGCCTCTCATAATTTTTATATTTATACCATGTCACCTCTCAGCCTCCTTTGCTTCAGAGAAAACAAATCCATCCTATTGCACCACTTTCCAATAACTGAAGTTCTACAATCCAAACAACATCCCAGTGAATCTTTGCTGCACTTTACTGTTAAAAGCATCACTATCCTCTTAGTTACCCATGGTACAATGCCTTAAACAACTACATTCATCATCCAAATACTTTCCAATAGATACATCTGTAAATTCCCCCTTGGTTTACCTACCTGTCAACTTTAACATCTGTATTCCTCATGTATGTCTGCCAATAAACCCTCCTGACACAAGCCATTCATGCAGAATGAAACTGATAAGACAGGTTTACCTGGAACTGCTTTTAAGTGCCTGTGCTTCATCTAGCACCATATATTGCCACTTCACCCGCTGAAAGTACTTCACATCCTGAACCACCAGCTGATAACTGGTTATCACCACATGGAAAGGTGCAGTTTGTGTGTACAATGTTTTCTAAAACAAGAAAAGATAAAAGACAGCAGTTATTGGCAAAGAGTCTGAAAAAAAATTACAATGTGGTTGCTGATGAAACACTTCATCAGTGTACATTCCTCAATACAGGCCAAACTAATTCAAAGAGTGTAGTAATACAAGATAATGCTGGATCTTTAGACAAGGCGTTCAGCTTTGACAATTACAGGAAAATACTTGTGCAGTGTTGGGAACAACTCGAAGAACATACATAATATCTGCTCCTCCTCATTTACTGCAAAGCCAATGAGAGGCATAATTCATGGCAAAATGCTCAACAGACACTCTCACCATAGATACCCAACTCCCCAAAACATCAGACTCAAGCTTTTCAATCTATTTAGTTGCTTTTTTCAACGCGAGACTGTATGCACAGACCTGTTCATTTTGACAGGAACTGTGGGAGACAATCAGATCATGTAACATTTGCACAATGGTAGGAGAGCAAATGATCTTCATATGATGAATGACCTTCCATTAGAAACAGATAGCTCTGACACAAAGCATGGTAATCCAGAATCATTGAATCCAATGTTAATTAATCCTTGACATTAGAGTCAGAGAGCAACAGAAAGTTGTAAAATTAGTTAGCTCCATCATGAGTACTAGCCTCCATAGTATCCCAAGGAGCAATGCCTCAGAAAGCGGCATCCATTATTAAGGACTCCCACCACCCAGGACATGGCCTCTTCTCATTGTTACCATCAGGTAGGAGGTACAGAAGCAATTCACTCAGCAATTCAGCAAGTTTCTTCCTTTCTGCCATCAAATTTCTAAATGGACATTGAACCCATGAACACTACTCTATTTTTAAAATAACTATTTAATATACAGGTTTCCCCCGCCATCCGAAGGTACAGCGTTCCTATGAAACGGTTCGTAAGTCGGAATGTCGTAAAGTGAAGAAACAATTACCATTTATTTATATGGGAAAAATTTGTGAGCATTCGCAGACCCAAAAAATAGCCTACCAAATCATGCCAAATAACACATTAAACCTAACAGTAACATATAGTAAAAGCAGGAATGATATGATAAATACACAGCCTATATAATGTAGAAATACTTTTCCACAATCATTACTGCACTGTTCTCCGTAGCGAAAGTCTCACGCAAGCGCCGTCGGCAGAAAATCTCACGCAAACGCTGTTGGCAAAAACACTCCAGTAACCTTTAAGCTATGAAGCTGCCAAATCATACCAAATAACACACAAAAATACACAGCCTATATAAAGTAGAAATAATGTACGTACAGTGTAGTATCACTTACCGAAATCAGGAAAACAGCGCCGAGCACACTGATGATGGTGTGTTAGGCTGAGTCGGAGTTTGGGTGGTGCAGTAGCGCCCACCCTCCAGGCTGCCGACCGATACATTGCCACGAAGCATGCAGGGGTGCAGCGGCAGCCAGGAAGCACACAGCACATCTTTAAGAAAAAAGCCGAAACAAACAAGCTAATTAATTAGGTGCCGCCCGGCACGTAATTGTCGGCCCAGATCAGTGCCGATTTCCGATTGCGTCGTCTCTGATCTGGGTTGACAATTATGTGTCGGCAGCACCTAATTAATTAGCATGTTATTTCCGCTTTTTTCTTAAAGATGTGCTGGGTGCATCCCGGCTACCGTTGCATTCTCCGCGAATCGGTATCTGTCCGTGGCCGGGGGATTGGGGTGGTGGGTCACTGGGGTCTCATCTTGTCATCGTCTGTTTCCATTAGGGCAGGCAGGTCATCTTCTACCTCTGCTCGCCTCAATGTTGAAGATCGAGGTTCGTCGTCTGCTGTGGCTGATGTGGAAGGCTTGCTTGACTGCTGAGCCTCGCGCATTTTGTAAGGACTCAAACCATCCTGCAAATATCCCCTAAACCGACGTACCCTTTCAAAATTAAAGTCGTACTTTATTATTACTCATTCGGTTTTGATTGTTATCCTTTTTTCTTCCAATTGCATCAGCTCTTCATCTATCAGATCTTGGTTATGGGATGCCAAAACCTCTTCAACATCATGTTCGTCAGCTTCCACAAGCCAAACTCACTTTGTCCTTACTTCGTTCACCACGATCGAAACGCTTAATTATGTCTAGTTTTACGCTAAGTGTAATACCCTTACGAGCTCTTTTAGGCTTTTCCGATACCATAGAACTCATCTTGCAAATGACTGCTCACAGGCATGTGTTTAAGCAATGCCGGCAAGAATGCAGTTCTGAATCCGGGGGGGAGCGGCTGCTCGGGGCGCGCACTGCCTTTTATCGCGCGCTGCTTTTTTTTCGTAACAGTGAAAGCATCTTCTGAAAGCAAAAACAGGGTACTAATGTAGGTCTTTCGTAACAGTGAGGTTTCGTAAAGTGAACGTTCGAAAAGCGGGGGACACCTGTACAGATATTGATTTTTTGCCGATATTATGTATTGCATTGTACTGCTGCTGCTCTGCTAAATTTCACGACGTATGCTAGTGATATTAAATCAGGTTATGATTCTGATATATTGCCTCAGAAAAATTTCCAAAGCATATTTCACAAATTTCACCCTATGCAAACCCTTAACACTGTTTGGCCCAGATAACACAGGGAAATTAAAATGTCTCAGTAATACAACTCCATTACAATTATGAGCAATACACTGACTCAAGTTCACACCAACTGTTGGGAGAGAGAGTCTATAACACATCCTCACTAGAGTGATGCTTCCCTTCTTCCTAAGTTCTACCCATATGGCGTCAGTGGACAAGTACTGCTGTAGCATCCTAGCATCCTCCCTTATCAAACGGCCAACAAAATCCTTCCTTGCTTACTTGTACCTTTGTCACACTGGTAGCATCTGTGACGCTGGACAAACCAAATGCAGCTTGAGTGATTACCTTGCAGTACATCTCCGTTCAGCCCACAAAGATAACCCTGAGCTTGTATTTGCCGTCACTTCAATTCTCCATTCCATCTTGACCTGTGTTTTTGGCCAATTAAGCCAGATCATTGACCCATAATGTGAACTCCCTTGTTAATCTCTCTGCTTATCTGATGTGTACTTCAAGCATATTTTATTTCAGGTTTCCAGCAATTGCTGTGTTCAGAACCTCATTGATCCAGCATGTTTTTTTTTAATTTTCCCTTTCTATCTACCCTCCTTTTAATTAATAAGGCAAAACCAAAAGTATTGTACCACCTGAACAATCTTTGTCTCCATTCTATCAGCAACTTTGCTTTTCCTCTCCTCATACTTATTTTTCCCAGTTCTGAAGGGTCAAGAACCTGAAATATTAACACCTACAGTCCACGCCCCTCTCCCCCCCCCCCGCCTCTCCACAAATACTGGTTGGCCCCTGCTGGACATTTCCAATATGTCATATTTCAATATTTTTTTTGGTAATTTGAATTATCAATTTAAAATTCAAATCTCATACTTTGAGACTTCCAGTTCTCCTTTCCTGCAATACTGTCATTGCCTCCCTATTCTACCTCCATTAACACTAAAGATTAACATTGAACATTAACATAACCAGGCTCAATGACTTCAAGAATTCCCCCAACTAAACCCCAAACTCAACTCTTAAGTGCAAATCACCAAAACTCCTTGCATGTTCCCTATTTTTTTTTTGGACACCCTCATGATCTGCCCATTACTTGATATATCTATAGAAAAATGCATCTTCAGTTGTTCAAAAACTCATGCCTCACTCTTTACCCATTTCAGCACAAGTTGCAACAGACACTCTGCTGAAGGTACACAAAATGATAATCTGGGGAATTCCTTTCATAAACCCCTTCACAGTTATCACCCCTGAAGATACCTCCAATTTATTGCTGATCATTTTCATGTTGATTCATATACTGTTCAAATAGTGCACAAGACTAACTGTATAATCACACAGGTCCCTCCATACTGTTCCATTAAAACTAGAGGCAGGTACAGCACAGGGTAAAGCTCTCCAATATACTGTCTACCTTCTTAATTTCTCATGTATATGACTTTGCTTTGAACCTTCTAAGCCAGCTTTTGAATGACCTCCAGCAATTTGCTACATTAATGCCAAGACATGGCAGTATCTTGTTGCCACATGCAATTAATTATGAGTCTGTAAAATATGCCAACTGGGACTCAATCAGAAAATAGACTGAAATTCAAATTCAATCCTTCTTCAGATAACTTCCTGGCATTCAATATTGATGAGAAGTAATCTTTCCCGATTAAGTAATACTAAGACCAAAAGTTAGGCCAAAATCTAACAGATTTCAGTTAGAGTCTCCTGAGAGATCTGCCAGCTTACTACAGCATTAGGCTTCTCTGTGTTAATTGTGCACATTACATATGATAACCAGAAAAAGGATGGAATGTACTCCAAAATGATTTTCAGCATATTAACTTCCAATGAATCACAAACTTGGTATTATTTTACAAGTATTTATCTTAATCACCCAAATCACTAGTTCTCAATGTACATCCCAGAATAGATTTAGCAGACCATCTACTTTAGAACTCATTTCCCGGCAAAGAAAGTATGGCATTAAGTCAAAATGATTCGAGCCCAATTGCTCCTAAAGATATGATTCCTAAGTAAGATATTGGGTGCTTTTCAGTACCTCATCAGTGATCTGTGTACAGATGCAAGAAAAAAAAGTTTGTGAACCTTTTGCAATTACCTGATTTTCTACATTAAGTACTCATAAAATGTGATCTGATCTTCATCTAAGTCACAATAATAGACAAACACAATCTGCCTAAAATAATAACATAAACAATTGTTCTCATCAATACTAAATACACCATTTAAACAAGTCTAGGTTCAAAAAATAGGAGAACCTGTGGGGTTCTACAAAAACTATTTGGAGTCAGGTGTTCCAATCAATGAGATGAGATAAGATGAGAGGTGTGGGTTGTAGAAGTGCCCTGTCCTATACAAAAGACACACAAAATCAGGTCACTGACAGGGTCTGCTCTTCTCAAGAAACATCCGTTTACGTGCACCATACCTCAGTCAAAACAAATTTCAGAGGACCTTAGAAAAACTGTAGAGATGCATGAAGCTGGAAAAGGCTACAAAAGCATTTCTAGAAGACCTGAGCGTTCATCAGTCAACAGTAAGAAAAATTGCCTACAAATGGAGGAAACTCAGAACTGCTATCCTCCCTAGGTGTGGGTGTCCTACAAAGATTGTGATCTTTGTAGCACAAAGAGAACAACATGCATGCTGAAGAAGGTGAAAAAGAATCCAAGGGTAACAGCAAAAGACCTTCAGAAATCTAAAGAATGTGCAAAGGTCTCTGTTCATGTGTCCACTATAAGAGAAACACTAAACAAGAATGGTGTTCATGAAAGGACGCCATGGAGGAAAGCAAAATAAAGGGGATAAAAAGCTGCAGGTCTCGTTTGCAAAAGACCACCTGGATGTTCCACAATGCTTATGGGACAATGTTCTGTGGACAGTTGAGACAAAAGCTGAACATTCTGGCAGAATGTTTGGAGAAGAAAGGGCATTGCACACCAACACAAAACCTCATCCCAACTGTGAAGCATGGTAGAAGGAGCATCATGGTTTGGGGCTGCTTGGCTGCCTCAGGGCCTGGAGAGCTTAACATTTTACAAGAGAATGTTAGGGTAGCAGTTCGTCACCTGAAGCTCAATAGAAGTTGGATAATGCAACAAGACAATGATCTGAAATGCAAAAGTAAATCAACAAGTGAATGGTTTGAAAAGAGGAAAAACTGTGTTTTGGAATAGCCAAGTCAGAGTCACAGCCTAACCCAATTGAGATGCTGCGGCATGACCCGAGGAGAGATTTTCATGCAGGTTATCTCCAAAATATTGATGAACTGAAACAGTTTTCTATGGAGGAATAGTTGAAAATTCCTCTTGGTCATTGTGCAAGTCTGATCAGCATCTACTGCAAATGTTTGGTGGAGATTATTGCTGCTAAAGGAGGTTCTACAAGTTATTAAATACAAGGATTCACATACATTTTCCAGCCTGGACTGTGAATGATTATACAATAATGATATGAAAAGTACAATTGTTTGTGTGTTATTAGTTTAGACAGATTGCGTTTGTCCATTATTGTGGCTAAGATGAAGATCAGACCACATTTTCTGAGTAATTAATGCAGAAAATCAGGTGATTGCGAAGGGTCCACAAACTTTTTCTTGCAACTGTATGAAGCCACACAAGGATGAGTCATTTGAAACATGAAGGGAATTGTCTCATCCCACCATTTTGTTAGCAGAGATTAGTAAATAACAATCAATCACAAATATGCCTGGAGTTTTGAAATTAAACACCAGAGGGAGAGCATACCCAGTGATACTAACTGAGCCACTTACATCAGTGTCCAACCCTATCCACCAAGTAATTATAATAGTTATGTGATAGGATTCAGTATAAATTTTACCTGACTCCAGAACTTCCTGATCACCTTTCGGTCATGTGGGTTGCCCCAGTAAGGCAGGACCTGAATTTTAAGGAAGACAAACATAATGAACTTTCAACTCATGTTCCTTTTAGATTAATTTTTAATCACTTTTTAAAAATTAATTGAAAACCAAGGTTTAAACACTCTCAAGGTAAATAACTCAATGGAACAAAATGGATCTTCAGATATGGCAATCCTGATCTCCGATCCTGTCTGTGTGTAAATTACACCATGACTGTGGATCTCCCTTGTTACTCTGGTTTCCTTCCACTTCCTAAATAGTACGTAAATTACCAACTGCATTAAACTGCCCTGACATGTAGCAGTGGTAGAATCTGAGAGTTGATGAAGATGCAAGAATAAATAATGCAATTAATGTAGGAGCAGTATACATGAATGGTTGATACATATTTACTGGGTTGAAGAACCTCTTTCTGTGACTCTCTGACTGACAAAATAATCTTCAACACACTGCTTTCATTTGGGGTTTTCCAACAGAATGCTCCTCCTGAGAGAGAATGCTGTAGATGGTTATCATTTGGCTGAAAGGAAACATCTGAAATATGCAAATTCTTTAGTATTCTTCAAAACAGAGCGGATGTTCTTGATAATATTTCCTCTTCAACCAACTCTACCTTCGCCAATTATCTCATTTCCATTTGCAAGGATTTGCTTGCAAACAGCACCACTGCATTTCCACAATTAATTATAAAATTATTTACTTGACTGCAAGAGTTTCAAGTATCAAGTTTAAGTATCACTCAACCATACATGAATCTAGCCAAATTAAATAGCATTTCTCTGGGGCCAAGGTGCAAATCACATTACCAATAGCACATTGTACATATAGTTACAATATCAGAAGAACAGCTACAAAGAGAACAAAAATATAGCCCATGTCGCTGAGTAGTTGTGGTTCCACTTGTTCAACCACCAAACAAGCACCCTAGGGCACCATAGATGGGAGGAGCTAGCCAGTATAAAATCCAGGAACACAAAAGGTACCTGTGGTGTCTCCCTCATTTAAGACTAATGAGGGGTTTTGCTCAAGCAACAACCAAGTCAATGCAACTCCTTCGCCTTTGGTCTAGCTAATGAATCAGTGAACTGAATGTTACCAATGTCCAACAGGGTCTCGTGATCACAATAAAAACACCCAAGACAAACACACTTTTTATTTGGATCACACACCTTCTCGGCACAACAGTACACTACAAGTCCAGGCAACAATACAATGGTATGTAATAAGTCCAACTTAAATCACTATCAAGCAATTCACTGAAGAGTTAGACAACATATGGCATAGAGTACTGCCAGAGATCAAGTTTATAGAAATGGCAATGTATAAAATCTACACTTTTTCAATTTATGCCTTACTAGTAAAATGACATCTTCAGCCCAGGAAAAACTCAATGTAAAATGGAAATTGAAATGTATCAGACAGGAAAATTATATTCCCAACTGTAGCAGAATAATTCTCCAATGCAAACCTCTGAAGTAAAATACAACTAATATTTCAAATTTTATATCGTTGTACAAGTCCTGATCATGCTACCTTGCCCTTGTATCATAAGCATTATCCAGAGGAATATTACAAGTTCTTTTTAAAAAAAAACCTTTCCTCACCTCCCCCAGTATCGATGCCTTCTTATAGCCAAAATTCTGAGTTTACCAAAAGCATGGGTTCATCTTACTTGCAGAATACTATGCAATACTGCCATCTAATGCTGGCACTACCCAAAGAATTCAAATTTGTAAGATCTTGTCTCAACTTACTGAGACATTCACATAGGAGTTTCATTATAACCTCCTTTATTGCAGCTTCCCTCTGGCATAACTTTTGCTACTTGAAATACTATAAACACAAAATGCTGGAGGAACTCAGCAGGTCAGGCAGCATCTATGGAAATGAACAGATAGTCGACGTTTCAGGTCAAGACCCTTCTTCAGGACCCGTCAGTAATTACTGGACCTATCAGTAATTGATTGGTATCCATATTGAATAATAATTTTATTGCCTTCTGAGTTTCAAATGTGTGAGAGAAAGACTGGCGAAAAATCGATATAATGTGCTACAGCAGAGTACCTCTACTGTTTCACCTAGAAAAATGTAATTTAAAGTGTAAGTTAGAATTTACTGCAGTACTAATATTTGTTCATCAAAACTGCACAGCCTCATTGCTCCATCCCATTTGTGCTCATTACCTTGAATCTTGAGACAAATCTGGAGAACTCCTGGTGCCAGTTGTTGAGAGTGGAAGCAGGAGAGATGATCAAGAACGGACCCCAGATGTTTTCTCTCTGCATAACAAAAATTATTTTTAGAAACAAAAACTCCATTAGATTCAGTTTCAATTTGTACTGTAGTGAGACTGTTTGGTAACTGTCGGAGGAGAGAGATCCTCCATAATCAACCTGTGCTGTGTTTATGAGCACAGTATAAGGGCTGTTTTATAGTATACCTCTCCTGCAGCACACCTGCCAGAGTACAGTGAATTCTAGTTAATTGGGCCACATCAGGACCATTACATTTTGAACCAATTAAGCAGCTGCCCAAATTAGCCAAAGTTTCATGGAAATAGTTAAAGTATAAAAGAGGCAAACTATCATTTACCTGAGGAAAAAAATTATGCATTTAATTGAAATACAGAAGAAATTGGAACACTATCAATACTACTACAGTACTATAAACCTCTAATAGTTCCGAATGGTTACCGACAGAGGAATTCATCCAGTGTACACTGCCATGTTCTTCTGATTCTCTGTAAACGAACAAAATTAGCGCAGACACCTTGTGCAGATAGATTGTTTCATACAATGCCATCAATGACTGCATCCTTCAAATCTTCATTTTCATTATAACATTTAAGATGATTGTTGATTCCTTCAATTTCTTCGTAGTTCCTAACCTGAAGTAGTGAAATGGTTTCATTTTCATTCCCAGCCATTTCTGGCATCACAAAAAGCCTGAATGCTTGAAACCACAGCGAGCAAAATGGTTCCAAGTTGTCTTACTGCTTACTTCTCGCCAGCTATCAGCAACAAAAATCATTGCTTTTTGAATGCAAGCACATGCAACTGACACTATTTAAACACTTCGCTCTAAGCAGAGTACTGTCCATTCAGCCACACAAGTGCACGACACTAAAACTAATTAGAAACTGTTCAGGAACAATCTCCTGTCCCAACTTAGTGGTACAGTGTCCCAGATAAGTGAAGGGAGTCTTGGCTATTTTCTCAATCAGTTTTGTTTTTTTGAAGAGTTGTCCCAAATAAGCAGTTGACCCAATTAACCAGAGTCTTTATACTTTACTTTATACTTAATTGTCACCAAACAATTGATACTAGAACGTACAATCATCACAGCGATATTTGATTCTGCGCTTGCCACTCCCTGGAGTACAAATCGATAGCAAATATTAAAAATTTAAATTATATATCATAAATAGAAAATAGAAAATGGAAAGTAAGGTAGTCCAAAAAAAACCGAGAGGCAGGTCCGGATATTTGGAGGGTACGGCCCAGATCCGGGTCAGGATCCGTTTAGCAGTCTTATCACAGTTGGAAAGAAGCTGTTCCCAAATCTGGCCGTACGAGTCCTCAAGCTCCTGAGCCTTCTCCTGGAGGGAAGAGGGACAAAAAGTGTGTTGGCTGGGTGGGTCGTGTCCTTGATTATCCTGGTAGCACTGCTCCGACAGCGTGCGGTGTAAAGTGAGTCCACGGACAGAAGATTGGTTTGTGTGATGTGCTGGGCTGTGTTCACGATCTTCTGCAGCTTCTTCCGGTCTTGAACAGGACAACTTCCATACCAGGTTGTGATGCACCCCAGAAGAATGCTTTCTGCAGTGCATCTATAAAAATTAGTGAGGGTTTTAGGGGACAGGCCAAATTTCCTTAGCTTCCTCAGGAAGTAAAGGAGCTGGTGGGCCTTCTTGGCAGTGGACTCTGCTTGGTTGGACCAAGTCAGGTCATTTGTGATATTGACCCCAAGGAACTTAAAACTTTTGACCTGTTCCACTTGCGCACCACCGATGTAAATTGGGTCATGCGGTACGCTACTCCTTCTGAAGTCAACAACCAATTCCTTCGTCTTGCCGACATTGAGGGATAGGTTATTATCTTCGCACTATGCCACCAGGTTCTTAATTTCCTCTCTGTACTCAAACTCATCATTACCCGAGATACGGCCTACAATTTTGGTGTCATCAGCAAACTTATACATTGAGTTTGATGGAAACTTGGCTACACAATCATGGGTGTACAGTGAGTACAGCACAGGGTTGCGTACACAGCCTTGTGGGGCACCGGTGCTCAGAGTGATTGTAGAGAAGAGCTTGTCCCCTATTTTTATAGCCTGGGACCTATCCGTGAGGAAGTTGAAGATCCAGCTGCAGATCTGAGTGCTAAGGCCCAGGTTCTGGAGCTTAGGAATCAGTTTATTTGGAATGATGGTATTAAAGGCAGAGCTGTAGTCAATGAAAAGGAGCCTTACATATGTGTCTTTATTCTCCAGGTGTTCTAAGGAGGAATGTAGGGCCAGAGAGCTGGCATCTGCCGTTGACCTGTTGTTCCAGTAGGCGAATTGCAAAGTGTCGAGGTTGACCAGTAGGCTGTGATTGATGTGTGCCATAACTAATCGCTCGAAGCACTTCATAGCAATTGATGCTAGAGCCACAGGTCGATAGTCATTCAGGCATGCCACCTTGCTCTTCTTCGGCACCGGGAATGAGAGATCCAGGAAAGTTCAGATTGATCATGTGAAGATGAGGGCTGGATGGAAACTGACCTCAAAAGTAATAAAATTGATAAGTGCTGCATCAGTAGAGAATGCAGCACCAATAAAAACATTAATGTACTGAAAAATGTGCTGAGGGTCCGATGTTAAAGTTGACAGGTAGGTAAACAAGGGGGTATTTACAGATGTATCTATTGGAAGATATTTGGATGATGAATGTAGTTGGTTTAGGGCATTGTACCATGGATAACTAAGAGGATAGTGACACTTTTAACAGTAAGGTGCAGCGAAGATTCACCGGGATGTTGTTTACTCTCTATATCCATGTGGTTTATGTGACACTCAATTGTTTCTAAAGAGGCATATCAGTTCAAGAATACATTTACATTAAATGGTAATTAACAGTAAGTCCTACAAAGGGGTACAAGGAAAATGGATGGTAGACAGAGTCCCTAAATATCAAATTTGCTACCAGAATTTATCTAAAGCTGTACACTGCAGCATTCTGTGAAGATTCTTCAAATTGTCAAACAACATAAATCTCACCTCCGCTAGATGTGCTAAGAAAGCAATGCTCTGCACTGTTTTACCGAGCCCCATTTCATCAGCAAGGATCCCATTAATGCCCTGGCAGAAGAAGAGAAAGAACTTAAAAAGTGAGCTCAAGTTATCATTGAGTCAAATGTACACATATCAAACAGTATTAATAATTAATTGGATCTCATTACAATCATTTGGTAGAATACAAGCACACAATAATGGTAACCATTGCTTTCAAACAGCCAAACGTTGCAGATAACAGCTATTAAAAAAGTCTGTCAAGGAGAGAAAATTGTGAGGTTTAAAGGTTAATTAAGGAGTGGCAGTTAATAGAAATCAAAGAGGAATGGGAACCTTTCAAAAAAAAAATACAACAGAAGGCAACCAAAAAAGCCATAAAGTATGAAGGTAAGCTAGGCAGAAATATCTAAGAGGATACAAAAAGTTTTTCAAATATATAAAGGGTAAGAGAGGAAATACTAAACACTAGACTGCTGAAAAATGGTTCTGGAGAGGTAGTAAAGGGGTACAAAAAAAAAGGCAGATGAATTTTGCATCAGTCTTCATTGTGGAACACAGCAGTAGTGTACTGGAAGTTCGAGAGTGCCAATGGGTAGAAGGGAGTACGGTTGCTAGCCATATCTCGGGAGAAGGTGTTTGTGAAGCTGAAAGGTGTGAACGTAGATAAATCATAAACACAAAATATTCTGCAGGTGCTTGGGTCAAAGCAACACTCACAACACGCTGGAGGAACTCAGCAGGTCGGGCAGCATCCGTGGAAACAATCAGTCAACGTTTCGGGCCAGAAGCCTTCGTCAGGACTGAAGAGGGAAGGGGCAGAGGCCCTATAAAGAAGGTGGGGGGAGGGTGGGAAGGAGGCGGCTGGTAGGTTCCAGGTGAAAAACCAGTAAGGGGAAAGATAAAGGGGTGGGGGAGGGAAGCAGGGAGGGAATAGGCAGGAAAGGTGAAGGAGGATCACAACACGCTGGAGGTCCTTCACCTTTCCTGCCTATCCCCTCCCTACTTCCCCTCCGCCACCCCTTTATCTTTCCCCTTACTGGTTTTTCACCTGGCACCTACCAGCCTTGTCCTTCCCACCCTCCCCCCACCTTCTTTATAGGGCCTCTGCCCCTTCTCTCTTCAGTCCTGACGAAGGGTTCCGGCCCAAAACGTTGACTGATTGTTTCCACGGATGCTGTCCGACCTGCTGAGTTCCTCCAGCGTGTTGTGAGTAACGTAGATAAATCACCTGGAACAGATGGATGACACCTAGGGTTCTGAAAGAGGTGGCTGAAGAGACTGGAGGCATTACTAGTGATCTTTCCAAAAATCACAAGATTCTGGAATGATTCTAGAGGACTGCAAAATTGTAATTATCACTCTTCTCTTCAAGAAGGGAGGGAGACAGAAGAAAGGAATTTATAAGCCAGTTAGCTTGATATCAGCGGTTGGGAAGGTGTTGGAGTTCATAAGGATGAGCTTTCGGGGTACTTGGAGAAGCATGATAAAGTATGCCATAGTCAACATGGTTTCCCTAATGGAAAAGCTTGCATGATAAATCTGTTGGAAATCTTTGAATAACAAGCAGGATAGATAAAGGGAAATTGGTGGATTTTGTGTACTTGGATTTTCAGATGGTCTTTAACAAGGTACCACAGACAAGACTGCTTAACAAGAAAAGAAGCCATGGTATTACAGGAAAGATACTAGCATGGATAGAAGATTGGCTGACTGGCAGGAGGCAAAGAGAGGCCTTTTCTGGTTGGCTGCCAGTGACTAATGGTGTTCCAGAGGGATCTGTGTTGGGAGCATTTCTTTTCACGTTATCTGTCAATGATTTGGATGATGAAATTCATAGGTTTGTGGCCAATTTTGCAGACAATTCGAAAATAGGAGGAGGAGCAGGTGGTTTTAAGAAAGTAAAGTGGCTACAGTAGGACTTAGATTAGGAGAATGGGCAAAGAAGCGGCAGATGGAATACAGTGTTGGAAAGTGTATGGTCATGCACTTTGGTAGAAGAAATAAAAGTGTAGACTTTTTCTAAATGGAGAGAAATACAAAAATCTGAGGTGCAAAGGGACTTTGGAGTCCTCGTGCACGATTCTCTAAAGGTTAGTTTGCAGGTTAAGCCTGTGGTGAGGAAGGCAAACACGATGTTCGCATTCATTTCGAGAGGGGCGAGAATATAAGAGCGAGGATGTAATATTGAGGCTTTATAAAGCACAGGTGAGGCCTCATTTAGAGTACTGTGAGCAGTTTTGAGCCCTCTATCTAATAAAGGATGTGATGATATTGGCGAGGTTTCAAAGATTTACGAAAATGATTCTGGGATTGAAAGGCTTATCATATGAGGAGCACTTGATGGCTCTGGGCCTGCATTCACTGGAATTCAGAAGAATGAAGGAGGACCTCATTGAAACCAATCAAATGGTGAAAGGCCTCAATAGAGTGGATGTGGATATGTTTCCTATGGTGGGGAAGTCTAAGATCAGAGGACACAGCTTCAGAATAGAGGGTGTCCTTTTAGAATGGAGATGAGGGGAAATTTCTTTAGCCAGGATGGTGAATCTATGTAATTTGTTGCCACAGGCGGCTGTGAAGGCCAAGTCATTGGGTATATTTAAGGCAGAGGTTGATAGTTTCTTGATTAGTCAAGGCATGAAAGGATATGGTGCTGAGGGGAAAATGGATCACTCATGATGAAATGGTAGAGCAGACTTTATTGGCCAAATAGTATAATTCTGCTCCTGTATCTTATGGTCTTATAAATAGAGAACATGAGATGAAGCATCCTTGAAAGTGAGTCCACTTGTTCAAGAGCCTGATGGTTGAGGGGTAGTAACTGTTCCTAAACCTGGTAGTGTCAGTTCTGAAGCGCAGGTAGCTTCTTCCTGATGGCAGCAGTGCGAAGAGAGCATGTGCTGGGTGGTGGGAATCCCTGATGATGGATGCTGCTTTCCTGTTAGAGCGTTTCATGGAGATGTGCTCAAAGGTTGGGAGAGCTTTATCGGTGTGGACTGTGGTGTATCTACTACTTTTTGTAGAATTGTCTGTTCAAGGGCATTCGTGGATTCATACCAGGCTGTGATGAGCCAGTCAATGTACTCTCCACCACACATCTATAGAAGTTTGGCAAAGCTTTAGATGCAATGCTGAATCTCCACAAACTCCAAAGGAAGTAGAAGTGTTGTCCTGTTTTCTTTGTAATGCATTTACATGCTGGGCCCAGGACAGATCCTCTGAAAGCATAACACATAGGTATTTATTGTTGCTAACCCCCTTTGCCTCTGATCCTCCAGTGAGGACAGGGTCACGGACCTCTAGTTTCCCTTCCTAAACTCTATAATCAGTTCCTTGGCCTTGATGACACAGAGTAAAAGATTGTTGTTATGGCACCACTCAGTCAAATTTAAATTCTCCTTCCCACATGCTGACTCACCACCATTTTAGATTCGGCCTACGGTAGTGGTGTCATCAGCAAACTTGAATATGACATTGGAGCTGTGCTTAGTCACAATCATAAGCATAAAGTGAGCAGAGTTGATAGAGATCACGGTGGAGATGTTGTTGCCAGTCTGAATTGACTGGGGTTTACAAGTGATGAAATCCAGGATCCAATTGCACAAGGAGGTATTAAGCTCATTGATTAGTTGGAGGGATGAGAGTATTGAGTGCTTCACTGTAGTTGATAGAGAGCATCCTAATGTATGCATCTTTGCTATTCAAATGTTTCAGGGTTAAGTGAACCTGTTACTCATGTTGACAAATTGGAGCAGATCGAAGTTGCTTTTCAGGCAGAAGTGTTTATGTTTCATCACCAAGATCTCAAAGCACATCACCACTGTGCATACAAGTGGATGGAATCCTTGTTCACAATTCCCCCAAGGTTAACTTGCAGGTTAAGTCAGTGGTAAGGGAGGCAAATGCAATTATAGCATTCATGACAAGAGGACTAGAATATAAGAGTAAAGATATAATGCTAAGGCATTATATGGCATTGGTCAGACTGCACTTGGAGTATTGTGCGCGGTTCTGTGCCCCTTATCTAAGGAAGGATGTGCTGGCATTGGAGAGGATCCAGAGGAAGTTCACAAGAATGATTCCAGGAATGAAAACATTAACATACAAGGAGCATTTAATGGGGAGAATTCACTGCCATAGACTACTGTGGAGGCCAAGTCATTGGGTATATTTAAAGCAGAGGTTGATAGGTTCTTGATTAGTCAAAGTGCCAAAAAGTTACAGGGTGAAGGCAGGAAAATCGGGTTGAGAAAATATAAATCAGCCATGATAGAATGGCAGAGCAGACACAATGGGCTGAACAGCCTACTTCTGCTCCAAGTCTTGTGGTCTAAATGATAAAAAAAAAAATCCAAGGGTGAACCATCTTTAGTTGCTGAGTAGTCCCATCCTTGCAAATTCAAAATATAATACATTCAGAGGATACTTTATTCAGTACCTTCTGTACTTAATAAAGTGGCTACTGAGTGCATGTTTATGGCCTTCTGCTGGTATAGCCCATCTGCTTCAAGATTAAACATGTGACACACAAGAGCATCTCTGAACACACAACATTGTTGTAACACTTAGTTATTTGAGTTACTGTCGCCTTCCTCTCAGTTTGAACCAGTCCGGCTGTTCTCCTCTGACTTCTCATTACAAGGCGTTTTCACCCTTAGAACTGCTGCTTGTCAGATGTTTTTTGTTTCTCACACCATTCTCTGTAAACTCTAGACTTATGTATGAAAATACCAGATCAACAGTTTCTGAGATACTCAAAGCACCCCTTATGGCACCAACAATCACTCCACAGCAAATCTCTTAGATCACATTTCTTCCCCTTTCTGATGTTTGGTCTGAACACCTGAACCTCTTGACCATGACTTCATACTTCTGAGTTGCTACCACATGATTGGCTGATTAGATATTTGCACTAATGTGCAAATACACAGCTGTACTAATAAAGTAGCCACTCAGTGTATATTAACATGGTGTAGGGTCAAGGATAAAAGTAGCTACCTCTGCTTGTGTACAGGTTTCCCCCGCCATCCGAAGGTAGAGCTCTTATGAAACCATTCGTGCCAGAACGTCATAAAGTGAAGAAGCAATTAGCATTAATTTATATGGGAAAAATTTGTGAGCGTTCGCAGACCCAAAAATAACCTACCAAATCATGCCAAAAAACACATAAAACCTAAAATATCAGTAATATATAGTAAAAGCAGGAATGATATGATGAATACACAGTCTATATAAAGTAGAAATACTTTTCCACAATCATTGCCTGCACTGTTCCTCGTAGCGAAAATCTCACGCAAGCGCCGTCAGCAAAAACACAGTGCAAGTACTCTCCAGTAACCTTTAAGCTATGAAGCTGCCAAATCATACCAAACAATACGTAAAAATACACAGCCTATATAAAGTAGAAATAATGTATGTACAGTGTAGTATCACTTATGGGAATCGGGAAGACATCGAGCACACTGATGATGGTGTGTTAGGCTGAGTAGTTGGAGGTTGGGGTGGTGCAGTGGCCCCCACCCTCTGGGCAGCGAACTGATACCGATTCATGAAGCATGCAGTGGTAGTGCAGCAGATGGAACGCACTCAGCACATCTTTAAGAAAAAAGCCGAAATAAACAAGCTAATTAATTAGGTGCCACCCGGCACGTAATTAATTAGCTTGCTTATTTCGGCTTTTTTTCTTAAAGATGTGCTGGGTATCTCCCGGTTACCGCTGCATTCTTCGCGGATCGGTATCTGTCCGTGGCCCGGGGGTTGGGGCGGTGGGACACTGGGGGTGTCGTCTGTTTCCATCAGGGCAGGCAGGTCATATTCTTCTATGTCTGCCTGCTGCAATGTCGAAGGTCGAGGTTCGTCGTCTGCTGTGGCTGATGTGGAAGGCTTGCTTGACTGCTTAGCCTCGCGCATTTTTAGATCATACAGTTCTTTTGTAAGCACTCAAACCATCCTGTAAATATGCCCTAAACCGATGTACCCTTTCAAAATTAAAGTCGTACTTTATTATTACTCATTCGGTTTCGATTGTTATCCTTTTTTCTTCCAATTGCATCAGCTCTTCATCTATCAGTTCTCGGTCATGGGATGCCAAAACCTCTTCAACATCATCTTCATCAACTTCCACAAGCCAAACTCACTTTGTCCTTGCTTCATTCACCACGATCGAAACGCTTAATTATGTCTAGTTTTACGCTAAGTGTAACACCTTTACGAGCTCTTTTAGGCTTTTCCAATACCTTAGAACTCATCTTGCTAACGGCTGCTCACAGACACGTATTTAAGCAATGCCAGCGAGAATGCAGTTCCGAATCCGGGGGAGAGTGCGCTGCCTTTTCTGCGCGCTGCCTTTTTTCGTAACAGTGAAAACACCCTCTGTTAGGGAAAACAGGTAACTAATGTAGGTCTTTCGTAACAGTGAGGTTTCGTAAAGCGAATGTTCGAAAAGCGGGGGACACCTGTACTACACTGGTATTTGGGCACTGATTTCTGAAGCACTTTTAGTTGTGGAATGAGAACATACACCCAAATAACATACACACTTCTTGGACTTTATGCTATGACAGGATACCAAAGCGTACAGCTGCCCTCCCACTACTATGCCAAGAAGTTCACACAAATCACTGCCCCCTGCACTGGCACTTCAGCAAGCTCTGTGCAAGGAGGCTGCACTCTTCATCATTGCCTCTTGCTTGATATAAGAAACACTATGCCACGAGCTCTCCCTTGTCCAGAGAATACTGTATGGTAACAAACTCAGCAATGGTCATCAGCCATTGAGCAAAGAGATTATAAGCCATGAAGGGCTATATGGATAGAGACAGGAAGACAGCAATGGAAGAGAAAGAGGGTGGTCTGTCAACATGCAGACCTGTTGTAGCAATACTCTGCACACAACATGCCAGCCAAGGTACAGCTCTGATGCCCTCATGTCAGCATTGAGCCCAGTCAGCCCAATATCACCCCTGACAGGCAGCCTCCATGTTAATCCATGGACTGATTCACTGCCGCAGATGTAGCAAAAGGGAGAATAAGGTCTCATGCAACATTCCTGATACCCAGGTTCTCAACATAGCAGCATGAAGCAAGACAAAGGGAGGGCTTCCAAACAGACTCCTAGCAGAACAGCGCCTTTACCAATAGATTTCTTTATATATATATATATATATATATATATATATATATATATAAAATGACCCTTATGTCACTCATGCCCTTAGAATTCTCATTCCTTAGAATACATCCCGAGTGCCAAGTTACATATGTACTCACAGCTGCTCACGTATAGACTCACTGATATTGTGAATTACACCTGCATCTGGTTGTGTAAGCACACGTATCTATTAGTACAACCAAATTTACCTGTTCATAGAGATTAGCAAGCCAATTCATGCCTTTCAGTTGGTAGGCTTTGAGTTTGCCATTGAACATAGAAGGTTGAGGGATATCTTCACCAGCCCGAATGGAGGGGTTAGCCAAACTGTAACTCTCCCCAAAGCCAGTCCCAGACTCATTAGCTGCACGAAGTGCAGCCATGCGGCTCTCCTTTGCCTCTTCATCAAATAGTCGGGTCTGTAAACAAAAGAACACAGTGAGAGCCATCTCAGATTTTAAGATTCACCTCCCTCATTCTTGACCATGATGAACATTTCCTACTTTCATACATTATACTCCACTTTACTAGATCATCGTCCATACTCTTATCCCACCTGCATCCTTTTGTAGCCTCCTCACAGTCTTCATAATTTACTTGGCTACTTGTCCATATAGCATTAGCAAATTTAAATCCATATCTTTAGCCCCTTCATCCATGCTAGTTCATAAGTTGCACGAGTTCAGCACTCAGTCCCTATGACATATCATTGGCTACATATTGCCAACCATAAAGACACAACTATGCCTATTCTTTCCTGTTGCAGGCAATCTTCTACACTGCCAGTTCCCTACCTCCATTATCATGAGTTTTATATTTCTCACAATAATGTTTAACATGAATCTTAGCCAAATGCCTTTCAGAAGGCTTAGTACATCAACTGGTTCTCACTTACACAAATTACATCTTATTTTTAAAAAAAAACACTCCAGAAAATTAGACAATTACTTTTTCATAAGTCATGTCAACTTTCATGATTACCCTAATTAATAACAGCCTCCAATTTTTGTTTTGTGAGATAGTCAGTTAACTAGCCTTCAGTTTCCTGATTCTAGTCCTTTTTGAGTTACGAGCAAGTATGGCACTTGCATTTTTTCTGCTTCAACAAAAACATCCCCAAATCAGAAGAAATTTAGAAACTAAAGCAAATTCATCAACTACCATATCTCAACAGCTACATCTTTAAGATCCATTACAACTAAAGACTTATCAAGGAGCAGCTCCAACTATTTGTATACTACCATTTTCCTAGAGAACGCAATTTGCCTGAAGTAACATTAGTTATATCATGTATTGTGAGGCTGATGCAAAGAACATGTTTAATTCATCTGACAGAACACATTTTCCATTATTCTCCACATTCATGTTTAATAGGACCAATGCTTATTTAAGATTAAAATATCTGCAGAAACTTCTGATCCAATTTTTATTTTTACTTAGCTGAATATTTTGTTTACATTTTTAAAATTTGTAATTAACGTTTGAATTCTTTGCTGTTTCAGACCTGCCACCCATCTTTGTATTTTCCTCTTGGTTTGATACTTTTTTTTCCCAGTTTTACAGATAGGAGGAGTCAGGGTGGTACTGATAAGCAAAAGGGGGGTAGGGGGAGGTAAAGAGCACAGTTACAAGGAGCAAAGTGAGGAAATGGGATTGTTGATCAGCCAAATGGCCTCTTTTCGTGTTGTAAAAAGTCTGAAGAGTGAGGATAATGTCACACTCACATTACACTCCACCGGCCATTTTTATCTAAACCCTTTTGCAAACACTGCCTCCTTACAATTTACCCTCCCAGGTATCCTTTAATTATCTGGAAATGTAAATACAATCAGTCCCTGCTACTTCATTAATAAAAACCTTAAATGAATGCTGCACAGCACTGATCACCAAGACACCTTAGTTATGAATTGCCAATCTGAAAATGACATGCTTATCCCTTCACATTTTAATAGGACTAATCAATTCCCTATCATATATTATCCTCAAAGTCACAAGCCTTTATCTTGTATAGTTATCTCTTATGGCTCTGTACAAGAACAGTATCGTGCTCCTCTTAGTTACTTACATAACTTAAAAAAAACCCACTTGCCAAAACAGTTCCTTTTCATGAAGTCATGTTAATTTAAGCACAACATATGATGATTTTCTCATGCCCTGTTAACCGTCAAAAAAAGATGCACTCATGCAATTCAGATAGATGACATTGTAGGGCTGAAATTACTAAGGTACTTAACCAAAGCACCATGAGTTCATATTAGCATCCATAGCCCCAATACAATCCCCCTTCCCAATTCTTCAGCACCTGCACATTTCATGAGCGATCAGCAATCCAATCCAAGTTTAGTTTTGAATTCTATCAAAATAAGTTCGGAGAAAATACAGTGCTACTGTTAGATATTCTCGTCAACCAAGGACGAGACTACTTATCAAAACTTGAACATAATGAATTAGTTCTGTATACTTAAGACCTAAGACACTTACTCTGTCCTGTTGCACTCGAAAAGCATCTTCTGCATTCTTCAGTGCCTGTGCTTTATAATATTCGCTATCTGTAAAATTAAAAAACATGCATGTTATTATTCCCAAACAATGCTTGAGTAGGGAAAGCATCACAAGCCCATCTCAATGGTTAACTGCCATTTTAGAGAAGACTTTCAACTGTGCTTCAGGGTCTCTACCACAAAACTATTTATTAATGCTTTATTATGCCAAGCTACATGAGACTGTAGAAAATTAACTAAAATGCACAAGCAATGATGTCCTAAGAGCTATCACATAGAAGACATCTGTCCCAGTTTATAACTTTTCTTCTTCCTACTGTCACCCTCAAACTTTATTTCCCATGCAGTCCTGTACAATTTCCAACTGCATCTTTCTTCTCTAAAGCTCAAACCCCTTATCTTCAACATTATCTCCCAGATACTTTAAGCTAGTTCCTAAACTTGAAACTTTCAACCATCACTTCCCTTGGAAATTTTACATCTATTTATGTGAAGGGTTATCTTTTTTAGTCTTGGATCAACAAGACTCAAGCCATCAACTACAATGGACTATAACCATCAACTTCAGTACTTCAGCCACCTCAACCAGATCTTTTGAAAAGGTGATTCTCAGAGTACATAATTTCAAGTGGACAATTCCATAAAGATCCTAAATCACATATATCTCAATTGTGTATTAACCCCACCTACATGGTAGTAACACACTCCACCTACATAGTGGTAACATTACTACAGATTTGTCAGAACCTCAGATTGCTACAGATATAGCAATATGCTGACATTAATAATAGTGGATTCCAGTTATTTGGAATCAGTACATTTTGGATCAATTAGCCAAAATTTAAAGAAAACAGTTTAGACCATAAAATATGGGAGCAAAATTAGACATTCAGCCCATCAAGTCTGCTCCACCATTCTATCATGTCTGATCCCAGATCACACTCAACCCCATATACCTGCCTTCTTGCCATATCCTTTGATGCCCTGACCTCTCAGAAAACTATCAAGTTGAAAAAGGTATTTAAAAAAGGCAAACTAAGTAACAAATTATGTATTTAAATGAAATAGAGTACATCAGAACACTACCAATACTACTACAGGACTATAAAACTATGTATTAGTTCCTAATACTTACTGACAGAGTAACTCATCTGTGTCGAGTTCTTTTGACTATAAATGAACAAAATCAGCGGAGCCTAGTGCAGATAATAGACTCCCTTCATACAATGCTGTAGACAAGTGCATCCTTCAAATCTTTACTTCCATTGTAACATTCAAGGTAACTGTCGATACCTTCAAATTCTTCATAGTTCCAAACTTGTTGAAATAGTGAAATGATTTCATTTTCACTCCCAGCCATTTCTGGCACCTCCAAGGCTGAATGCTTGAAACCACAGTGAGCAAAACAGTTCTCAATTTTCTTACCGCTTATTTCTCACCATTAGTGACAAAAATCATTTTTTTTGAAGACACACACACTCACCATTGACATATACACAACTGTTTACAAACTATTCACCTGAAGCACAGTGTCATGTCTAATGGCCACACAAGAGAATGCATCTGTGATGCCCTGGTTAAGATTTTTTCTGCTATAGTAAAATACTGTAGGTATTTTATTTTAGCAGTTCTATAAGAGTAGTCTGTTCTGCTTTCAGCTTGTTTGGGCTTGAGCTAAGACAAGAGGCTTGTTATTCAACTTAGGAATGTGCTGTCAGCCAATCAAGATAGTGGAATTGGGAGAAGGTTCTGGACAATGCTGGGTTGAAGGTCTTGGTGAGAGCTGGAAGAAGACAGGGGGAAAAGATGGCTGAGGATGCTGTCCCTGTTGCATAAGGTGCTTTGTGCAGATGAATGACTTCAAGAAGGAAGAACCTGTACTCCCTTTGGAGACACGTTTGTTCAAGGTGAATTTTGAGCAACGTTTGGAAACGGGGGCTCCAGCACACAAGTGACAGACAAGTTCAAGATGAGCTCCAACTTAAGTGCACATTTGACTATTTAAGAGTAATGGGCTCTTTTTGGTTTTTTTTCCCCATTTAATAACTGTTTAAATTAACATTCTTAAGTATACCTTTTAAATTGTATGCAGTGTACAATCTATTTCATGTCGGGGGCAGTAAATCACACAGCATTCACACAAACCAGGGTTTGGGCGAGTGAGACATCCCAACCTCACGGATTTGGTGGAGCCAAAGTTGTACACATCCTAGAAGTACGAAGCCGGAGAAAGGTGGGTTTAATCACCGCAGAATCTAGTGGCTGACAGCGAGGGTTTCCAGAGATGCCCAATATAAGGGGGTTTCACATCTGACACTAGTTAGAAACTATTTGGCAACACTCCCGTGCTCCGATTAAGCAGCATCATGTCCCAAATAAAGGGAGGGAGTCACAGCTATTTTTTCAATTATTTTGTGTCTTTGAAGAGTTGTCCCAAATAAGTGGCCATCCCGATTAACCAATGACCCAATTAACCAGAATCCACTGTAATGCTAAATGTCATAATTACTGGCTACACAATATTTTGTTGGCTCTGGTCTTCCATGAGCCAATTATTTTATTGGCAAGGATGGGAGCTTTGGAGCATCAAGATCTCAGGTAGAATTCAAATTAGCATATACTAAGATTGCTCTTCACTGAATTCCTTGTGTAAAATAACAATTTGAAGTGCATTATTTCTCAGCAGCAATGTGGGAAAAAAAACTCCCATGTTAGTTATAGATATTGGTAACCTGTACATTCTGGCCCAGCTTAATTTCCTTCACATGCACATAGATAGAATTGAGCAACATCCACTTAATGTTGCACGAGGACTTTTTCTTGTTAAGAGTCAATACATCACGACTTCTGCTGATGCTCAATATGTTCTTGCAGCATGATGTACAGATGCATGATGCAGATTCAAACAATTCTCAAATTTTCACAGCTGACTTAACGGAATCAAATTAATTGTTAGAAAAAAAATTTGGCATTTGGAAAGAAGATGCACAGAGGAATAAAAATATGAAAAACACTTCACTTCAACTTAATTTTGAGGAAAACTAGACTAATAACCTGAATCTCTTCTGAAGACTATGTAAAACATTTTAACCACTTGTATGTGACCAGGTTCTGTACATCTGAGAAACACAGGAAGACAAAACCCAAGCTTATTCAGTCCGTGTAGTTCCTGCTCCAACAACTACCAGGGAGGGTCAATATTGATGCCAATTTAAAAGAAAGCAATTTGATCTGGCACTTGTATGCATTGTCATCTCAGTTTGCTTTGGTCTTGGAGACTCAATAACAATGAGAAACAAAGGATTGTAGCCTGTTGTCTGCTCTTAATATTACATCTGTAACAGACTGCATCTTCGTACTCCAGATCCAAACACAAGTCAAAAGGTCAAGGTGCCATAAAACATGTGACATCATTACAGAGGAGTCCCACCAGGATGCTGCCAAAATGAAGTGTTTCACTTAAAATGAGAGAGGATAGGCTGTGTTTGTTTTCCTTGGAGCAGAAGCTGAAGAGGGAACCAGATAGAGCTATGCAAAATTATGAGGGGTCCGAATAAAATGTGTTTAAGACACCAGTATACAAAGGACCCGGAACTGGAGGGAACAGGTTTAGGACAAGGTTTAAGAACTTTGGAAGAGGATTCAACCAAATTATTTTTCCCACCCAGATGATAGTTGTAATTTGGACGCACTATCTGAAAAAATGGTGGAGGCAAGAATTCTCAAAATTTAAATAGCAAGACAAGCACTTAAATCAAGGTCTAGTAGGCTACAGGTCACAAGTTGGTAAATGGGGTTCCATTTCTGTGTTGTATGACTATGACACTGAACTCAAAAGTACACTTGATCTCAAACAAGTGTACTGAAGTCAAGCGTACTTCAATGAATTAACTTTGCAACCCCATTATTTCCTATCAATTGATTTCAATTCATGTCAATGCATCACACAAAAAACTTGCACTACAATTTTACACTAACCTTTCATAAGTCTTCAATTAAACCATTTCTGAAAAACTAGATAGCCAACATAAAATAGTTTTCCATTAAACCGCAAGTCATTCGACGCATTAAATTTTCCTTCATCCACATACCCAGTTACATCCTTAAAAACTCCAACTGGATGTCAAACATGATTGCTCTTTCAGAAATCTATGTTGATTTTGTCTAATCCTGTTTATATTATCCAAGTGTCCTGACATATCTTCCTTTAAAATAGCTGTTTAAATTTTCTCTACAACTAATATTGTTAATCAGTACAGTTTATTGTCTCATTTATCCATTAATTTCTTAAATAAGGTCATATTTGCCACCAATACAAGGAAACTACCTTTAGAATTCTGTAAAAATGATTACAAATGCATATCTACCTCTAGGTTACCTCTTATAGCATTCTTTTCCCTCTTACTGCAGTTTGAAACACTTGGGACCTGACTGATGCTGAGTCACAGAAAATTCAGACCACATACTTTGCCAATGATCTGTCTTTGAGCAAGAGGGCTATTCATTAGGTATAGATACTCTCCTGATCATAAAAGGAAGAATTGGACACACCTGAGGCTGCACTGTTAGGTTAATTAGCTATAGTCCAGTATAGATTCTAGTTAACTCATTAGATTCTCAATAGTTCCCCACCTTCAGTATGTTCTTGGAACCTAAACATTTTGCGAAGTTACTTAGGTTGTCTTGTGTAGGACCAATTTATTTGTTTAAATGCTTTCAAAGTAGCAACTAGGGAAACAGACTGAGTGAAATATATCAAAAAATATCACAGCTTTAAATTAGCTCTGGCTCAGCTGGTAACAGTCTACTCTCCAGAGATACAAGCACAAAGATCTTGACCAACACTCTATGTAGCATAATGAGAAGAGACGAGATATTACTTTGAGGCTTGGTCTTTTCTGTTATGGATCAAAATACTCCCATATGATATTTCTAAAAGCAGTGGAGTTATTACATTGTCTAGAAAAAAATATGGCCCTGAAACAACACTGTAAAAATATAATTTGTTTTCACATGGGTATGCACAAAATGGTTGTAATTTTCCCCACACTAGAACAAAAACTAATCTAATTAAAGCTATTTGTTAACTCTGAAGTGGATTGGAGCATAAACAAGTCTTACTTTTCCCCTCCCCAAGATAAATTGTGACACATTCTTACCGTAATCCTCTTGACTGACATTAACCATAACACCACCTCCTATGTCAATCTGTCGGTACATTACATTGTCATCTAGCTTCATCAAGATTTCTTCCTGCAATGCATCATTCCCAGGCGTTCGCTTCCGGCTCATAAAATGTGCATACAGCTCTGTTTGTGTGATTAGAAAGTTCAACTTCCGCTGTTGCCTTTTCGCCTAGAAATGAAAAAGAGCAGGGTAAGGTTTGTCTTGTGGAAATGCGACAACCTTGGGGAAAAAGTTAGAGACAAAGGTCTAGTATCAAATGAAAAACAAGGAAGTTTTGATTAATGTTAATGGATACCTACAACCATTATTTTTGTTTAATTTGCCCTTGCACTTTCAGGTCTCCAACAAGGATTATTTCAACATTTCTGAGATTATATTTGACAGATTTTAAAATTGAACCATGTAATAATACCTTAAAGTTTAATTTATAATAAATATAAAAACACAAAAGGTTCAAAAAAAAACATCTGCCAAGTCTCAGAATTCAGATCCATTTCTTTGCCCATCATAATTTTTTAACTTGGCAAATATAGTTGCTACTCGAAGAAGTGGATTGAAACAATTTCAAAACAGTACCAACACCACAATGCCCCAAAATCTTTCCATTTGAACCCCTTTCAAGCTCTGTCTCTCAAGCTATATAAAACAAAAAACTTGACCAGTCAGAGGTTGGAGATTGGTGGGCGGGGGGGGGGGGGCATGCAGGAAGAACTGGGGTCCTTACTGGTGACTACTGAAGCAAAGTTTTCATTGAGAGGGACCTTGTAGCATGTGAAGACAGTGTAGAACAGACTAATATGCTGGAACATGTCAATGTACAGATTTGAAGTATTCTGTTCCGTTCTGGTCACCTCATTATAAGAAGGATATGAAAATTTGAGAGTGGGTGCAGAGCAGTTAGCCTGGATTACAAAGCGTGTTTATGAGAAACATTAGACATTAGGGTGGGCAGATGTCAGAGGTACAGAAGGTCAGATGCATGGAACATGCTGCCAGGAGGAGTGGTGGTAAAGGCATGTACATTAGCAACATTTAACTCCTTGATAGGCACATGGATGAAGGGAAAATTGAGATTTTTGTAAGAGGGAAGCATTAGATTGATCTTGGAGTAGGTTAAAAGGTCAGTGCATCATGAGCTAAGGAGTTGTACCATGCTGTACTGGTCTATGTTAAACATTTATGTCAGAATTGGAATCAGAATCTGGTTTAATATCACTGTCATAGACAATAGGTGCAGGAGTAGGCCAATCAGCCCTTTGAGCCAGCACCGCCATTCACTGTGATCATGGCTGATCATCCACTATCAGTATCCAGTTCCTGCCTTATCCCCATAACCTTTGATTCGACTATCTTTAAGAGCTCTATCCATCTCTTTTTTGAAAGCATCCAGAGACTTGGCCTCCACAGCCTTCTGGGGCAGAGCATTCCATATATCCACCACTCTCTGGGTGAAAAAATTTTTCCTCAACTCCATTCTAAATGGCCTACCCCTTATTCTTAAACTGTGGCCTCTGGTTCTGGAATCACCCATTAGCAGGAACATGCTTTCTGCCTCCAGCATGTCTAATCCCTTAATAATCTTATATGTTTCAATAAGATCCCCTCTCAGCCTTCTAAATTCCAGAGTATACAAGCCCAGTTGCTCCAATCTTTTGACATATGAAAGTCCCGCCATCTCGGGAATTAACCTTGTGAACCTACGATGCACTTCCTCAATAGCAAGAATGTCCTTCCTCAAAATTTGGAGACCAAAACTGCACACAGTACTCCAGGTGTGGTCTCACCAAGGCCCTGTACAGCTGCAGAAGGACCTCTTTGCTCTTATACTCAATTCCCCTTGTTATGAAGGCCAGCATGCTATTAGCTTTCTTCACTGCCTGCTGTACTTGCATGCTTGCTTTCAGTGACTGATGTACAAGAACACCTAGATCTCATTGTGCTTCCCCTTTTCCTAACTTGACTCCATTTAGATAATGATCTGCCTTCCCGTTCTTACCACCAAAGTGGATAATTTCACATATATCCACATTAAACTGCATCTGCCACATATCTGCCCACTCACCCAGCCTGTCCAAGTCACCCTGCATTCTCATAACATCCTCCTCACATTTCATAGGTCGTGAAATTTGGAGTTTTGTGGCAGGAGTACATTGCAATACATAATAAAAATACTACAAAAAGAGAGCAAAAATAAGGTTTATATAGTGAGATAGCATTCATGGATTCAATGTCCATTCAAAAATCTGATGACCGAGGGGAAGAAGCTGTTCCTGAAGCATCAAGCGTGTCTTCAGGCTCCTGCACCTCCTCCTTGATGAGAAGAGGGCATGTCCTGGGTGATGGGAGTCCTTAATGATAGATGTTGTCTTTTTGAGACATCGCTTTTTCAGTGTCCTTGATGCTGGGGTGGTTAGTGCCCATGATGGAGCTGACAGAGTTTTCAACTTTCTTCAGTTTTTGCCAATCTTTTGCCCTTCCATACCAGATGGCTGTGCAACCAATTAGAATGCTCTCCATGGTGCATTTGTAGAAATTTGCAAATTGTCTTTAGTGACAGAGCAAGTTTCAAACTCTGAATGAAATTTAGCCACTGGTATGCCTTCTTGTCAATGTGTTGGGCCCAGGATAGATCTTCAGAGAGGTTGACAACCAGGAACTTGAAACTGCTCACCCTTTCCACTTCCAATCCCCTATTGAGGACTAGTGCATTCCTTCAGCTTCCCCTTCTCAAAGTTCACAATCAGTTCCTTGGTCTTACTTACGTTGAGTGCAAGGTTGTTGCTGTGGCATCACTGAACCATCTGATCAACTTGTACTCCTGTACAAGTTTCTTGTCACCATCTGAAAAACTGCCAACAGTTATAACATCAACAAATTTATAGATGATGTTTGAGCTGTGCACAGCCACACAGCCCTGGGTGTAGGGAGAGTAGAGCAGTGGGCTAACTACGCATCTTTGAGGTGGGCCAGTGGTAATTGTCAGCGAGGAGATGTTATTTCCCATCTGCAAAGACTGGTCTCCTGGTGAGAAGTCAAGGAACCAGTTGTAGATCCCATGTATGGAGCCTGTTGATTAGAACTGAGGGTATGATTGTGTTGAGCACTAAGTTGTAGTCAATAAACAGCAGCCAGACACAAGTGCTGCTATTGTCCAGGTGATCCAAGGCAGAGTGGAGAGCCAGTGAGATTGATCTGCTGTAGACTTATTGTGGCAATAGGAAAATTGCAGCAGGTCCAAGTCCTTGCTCAAGCAGTTGATACTGGCCATGACCAACTTGTCAAAGAACTTCATCACAGTGGATGTGAGTGCAACTGGGCAATAGTTGTTAAGGCAGCTTACTCTGCTCTTCTTGGGCACAGGCATGATTTTTGCCCTTTTGAAGGAGGTGGGAACCTCCGACTGCAACAGTAAGAGAATGAAGATGTTCTTAAACACTCCCACCAGCTGGTTGGCACATATTTACAGTACCCTACCAGGTACACCATCAGGACCTGAGATCTTGAGAGGGTTTATCTCTTGAAAAATGTTCTGATATCAGCCTCCAAGAGAGATCACAATCGCTAGATGCTATAAGGTTTCGCATAGGTGCAGTTTTATTCTCCCTTTCCAAGCTTCCATAAAAAGGCATTGAGCTCACCTGGAAGTCAAACATCACAGCCATTCCTGACGTTAGGTTTCACTTCGTTGGAAGTAATAACCTTCAAACCCTTCCAAAGCTGATGTGCATCCAATTCCATCTCTAACTTCAATCAGAATTATTTTTTCTGTTCTTAAAATAGCCTTTTGCAGGTCATATTGGGACTTCTTGTACAGTTCTGGGTCACTGGTTTCAAAATGTGACAGATCTCACCCTCAGCAGACTACGAATCTGCAGGTTCATCCACAGCTTTTGCTTTGGGTATGTCGTCAAAGACACACACTCATCCACACAGGTCTTGATGAAGTCAGTGATAACTGTGGCATATTCCTCCATATTCAAAGATGAATCATTGAATATTGTCCAGGCCACCAACTCAAAGCAGTCCTGAAAGTACTTCTCCATCTACCTTGACCATAACTTCTTGATCCTCAACCGTGGTGCTGCAGTCTTTAGTCTCTGGCTATATGCCAGGAGTAAAGTACAGCCAGGTGATCAGACTTTCCAAAGTGTGGGTGTGGGATGGCATGGAAAGCATTCTTGATGGTAGTAGAACAGTAAAGAGCGCTGAGTCCCCTTGTTCCACAGATGATATGTCGGTGGTAGTTGTTCAGAGATTTCTTCAACCTGGGCAAGTTGAAATCCACTGCAATGATTGGGAGGTTATCCGGGGGTGCTGTTTCGTGACTACTGATTATGGTGCTCAGCCTCTCTTGTGCCTGCCTACGTCGCCTTGAGGTGTAATGTACACTGCCACTAAAATGATGGTGGAAAACCTCCTCAGCAGATGATTGCTAGATGTTTTAGGTTGTGTGACCAGGGTTGAGGCAGAAGCCATCGGGTTAGTCATTCTCCGCAAAGACAACTTTGTACATTCTCAGTCAAGAGTCTTGCACAAACTGTTGGCCAAGTTCCAGATTTCTGACCATTAACATGACACCATTTGCCCAAGCTGTACACCATATCCATCAGTATTCAGACTATCAATTTGCTCCAAATTCTTCACCCTATTTGTGTTTAATACAACTTCACATGTGATTTCTTTCAAACCTTATTTAAATATTTGTTAACGATGAACTGGAAAACTGAGCTCTGATGAACTTCATTTCTGACTAAATCACATTTCAATCTAAATTTGCAAAATGTCCTACATGATATTTGTCCCTTAATTTCACAGAACTTAATACTTTGCCACAGTCTTCAATGTGAGATTTTCAAAGCAAGTACTCATCAACCACCAAGTAGAAGATATCTTACAACCAAGCTAGTAAGACAGAGAGTCCATTTCCTAACACCATACTAAATATTGAGAGAACACAAACTACCATTATTCACTGCCCACATGACACTCTAGCAACCTCCCCTCAATTCATATCAACCAATGAGTTCAAAATTTCTCATATCTAATCCCTTCCTAGCAAATTAATTCTTTCCCATCCTGTCCCTATCATTTTACAAAATCCAACTGTCGAACATAAGGAATTGTAGTTCACGTAAAATTGCAATTGCATACTTCTGTAATTCTCTGTCTAAACCTCCCCACAGTTCAGAGCCACTTCTTAACACTTTTAAACTTGAAATCCACATTTATCCAAAACTTACATGCACTACCTTAGCAAAGTATCATTGTGCAAGAATTTTGCAGTGCTTTCCAGTTTTTAAAGGTGCTATACATATTTTGGGTTTGTTTGGAAAGCCTGTGATTTCTATGTCATATACTTCCATTCAGCTACATACCTCCATCCGTCAGCCAGAAGTAAACAATCAACAGTCAGAGGCTCTATCTTAAATGAAAGGTCTACTATTTTTCCTCTCTGGTTTTATCCTTTAACAAATATTTACTGTTAAATCAAGTGCTAAAAAACTTCAAACCTCACGCATCTCTTCATCCAGTTTCCGCTGTTCCAGGGCTTCTTTCTCTGCCCGTTTCCGATGTTCCTTCTCTACTTTATCATATTTTTTCCAGTACAACAACATCTCTTTGGTCAGCCTGCGAGCTCGTGGTAGCGTTTCTTTACAATTCTTTTGTGCCTGGATGGCAGCCCTCCGCACTTCTCGCATACACTGGTGTGCCAGCTGGCAAAAGACAAAAAGCACAAATATAGCGATACATAAAAATATCAAACATAAAATCAAACAAATGGTTCTACCATCAATGCTGGTTGTCACTGTCACTTGTGTTTATGGGAAGCAGCAAACTACTTAAAACCCTTGTTCTCAAAACAACATTCACATGACACATCCTCAGCCACTGATAAGATATAGATAGAAAGATACGTTATTGATCCCAAAGGAAATTACAGTCATAGTAGCATTACAAGTACAAAGATATAAACATTAGAAGAGAAGTAGAAAGAATAAAAGATAAGTTACTACAAACAGTCTGGGGGGGGGGGGGTCACCACTTCCCCAGTTATAGGTTGACTCATTATAGAGCCTAATGGCCGAGGGTAAGAATGACCTCTTATAGTGCTCTTTGCTAACACAGTTGTCTTAGACTAAAAGTGTTACTCTGTTTAGCCAAGTGGCATGCAGAGGGTGAGAAACATCGTCCAGAACTGACAGGATTTTCTGTAGGGTCCTTTGTTCTACTACAGCTTCCAGTGTGTCTAGTTTTGACTCCTATAGCAGAGCCAGCCTTTCTAATCTGTTCATTGAGCCTGTTGGCATCACCTGTGTTGATGTCATTGTCCCAGCACACCACTGCACAGAAGATTGTACTGGCAACAACAGACTGGTAGAACATGAGAAGGCGAGGCCTGCATACTCCAAAGGACCTCAGTCTCCTCAGGCAGTAGAGGCGACTCTGGCCCTTCTTGTACACAGCCTCTGTGTTGGTGCTCCACTCAGTCTGTATTCCACGTGCACCCCCAGGTACCCGTAGGTCCTCACCACATCCACACCATCAATAGTAACATCAAATTGCTCTACACTGTACTGAAGCAATTTACAGTAACTGGCCTTTGATATAGATCGAAATCTTGCGATAACACCATAATAGAAGAGCTCTGTGCTCTGCAGTCAACATTTATGCCTGTACATTTAAGGGAAAATTCTCATGGAATACTGTGCAAATTGATAAGTTCCATCCATTTAATAACAACTAATTGTAGAAGCTGGGGTACATAATCCCATACCATATCGCACTTCCATCAGCACCTCACTACCCTGTACCCAAAAGCCCCAACCATTCCACTACTTGGGAGTGGAATTATTTTGAGCTGTCCCATTAATTTCCCTCAATTTACCATGTTTTTGTGAGTGACCTACCTTCTTGGTGTTGGTGAGAACCATGTTGCGCGCTGAGGATTTCTGCTTGTAGACCTGCAAAAACCCAAAAGGAAATCAGACATTCCTCAACATGATACCCACCCTGCCTGACTGAACCAGTGTAAATCAAACTAGAATTCCCATACTACCTCTCATCCTTAACCACACTTCACCTTGGAATAATCTCTCCCCTTCCATGCATTTTTATCATCTACAGGAAATATTCTAGAATCCTAACGAATACAGAAGAATACAGAGGTCGGAAGACCCACACACAATATCCCAGGTGAAATCTCAAGGTGGGGCCCTGTTTAATTTCACAGACCCCTCTGTTAATGGTAAGCACCCATGGGACAATAAAGATTCGGAACCCTTGCACTAAAGTTTCTTTACCCTAGCTCTCAACTCCTCTTGTAATAAAAGCTAGCATACTGCTTAGCTTACTAATTGCTTGTTGCACTTACATGTTAACTTTAGGGAGGTTCCTATAAACATTAATACTTCAATTTCTCACCATTTAAAAACAAAATAGACCACCTTTTCATTTGTCCTACCAAGTGACTGGCCTCTCCTTTTATTTCCACAATATTTTATCTGCCATTTCTTTACCCATGTCCTGCTGCAAAACCCTTTGCACTCTCCTCACAGAAATCTAGCTTTGTATCATCAGCACACTTGATAAATTACACTAGATCTCCTTATCCTAAATCATTGAAGTTGATTGTGAATATCTGGGGTCCCCCACCTGTCTGTGACACCCACTAGATATCAACTTCAAACCACAAAAGTTTATTTTGATGTTTTCCATCTGTTAACCAATCTTTAATTCATGCCAGTATTATATTGCACTCTGCCTCATGTGTTCCAGTCTAGTTTAATATGTGGCTCCTTATCAAAGACCTTCCAGAGAGCCCGTATACACTACATTGACTCAGTCCCCATCGTTTCTGCTAGTTGCAATCTCAAGAGTGCTAACGAATTTCTCAAACTCCATTTCCATATCGCAAATTACTCTAATTCTGCCCATTCTTATTAATAATTCCTCTGTCATCAATTTCTTAATCATAGATTCTAGAATTTTACTTACTATCCATATCAAGATGATTCATACTTACATCCATGCTTAATCATCCATTTCCATAGAGCTTATATTTACTACCTCAGTCTTGAATATATGACAGTATTACTAAATGACAACTATTGGATTCGTTATCTTCAAATCGTTAGGATGTAGTCAATCATGTTTTAGCAAAACCAAGGAGCTAACTACTGACTTCAGGGGGAGGAAACCAGAAGTCCATGAACAAGTCTAATCAGAGGATCAGAGCTGGAGAGGATCAACAACTTCAAATTCCTTGGTGTTATCATTTCAGAGGACCTGTCCTGGGCCCAGCATGCAAGTGCAATTACGAAGAAAGCACAGCAACGCCTCTACTTCCTTAAGAGTTTGCAAACATTTGGCATGACATCTAAAACTTTGACAAACTTGTACAGATGTATGGTGGAGAGCATATTGACTGGTTGCATCACAGCCTGGTATGAAAACATCAATGGTCTTGAACAGAAAATCCTACAAAAGGTAGTGGATACAGCCCAGCCCATCATAGGTAAAACCCTCCCCACCATTGAGCATATTCACATGAAGCATTGTCACAGGAAACCAGCATCCATCACCAGAGACCATCTCTTCTCACTGCCATCAGGAAGGTGGTACAGGAGCTTCAGGAGACTCACCACCAGGTTAAGGAAGTTATTACCAGTCAACCAGGCTCTTGAATCAAAAGGGATAGTTTCAGTCACTCCATCATCAAAATATTCCCACAACCTATGGTCTCATTTTCAAGGACTCTTCATCTTATGTTCTCAATATTTATTACTGATTTATTATCATTATTTTCTTCTTTTCGTATTCGCAGTTTGTTGCCTTGTGCACACTGGTTGAATGCCCATGTTGCTGTTATCGATTCTATTATCGATTTATTGAGTATACCCGCAAGAAAGTGAACCTCAGAGTTATATATTGTGATATAAATATACTTTGATAACAAATCTACATTGAACTTTAATTTTAAATGAACTTGGTCAATATTTTTTCAGCTTCTCATTCACTCTAGTTCTCACTTTCCATCATTATTCAGTGGTATTCCGTGTATTCTTCTGTGAACAAATCTCAAACCATAAAATAATTTCTTGGGTCAAGGGCACAATAAACTGATATTTCTTATTTTTCTTTTTACCAATCTTTCCCTTTTTACATACATCAAAAAGCTTTTGCGATTTATCTGCGTTTTTCTTTTAGTTACTTTCATGTTCTTTCTTTCCCTTATCTATTGTTGGTACACCTTTTGATGACTTTTCAAACCTTTTTATTGTTCTTTTCAGCAATATTACACAATCTTTTCAATTAAAAATTTTAAGTACTGTACCTCAAAAACTACCATCTGACCAACACTGCCTGGTGCAATGTGGTGTCTTAAAGGAATATTTATGAACTAGATAAAATTTTTTAAATGTTAGACACTTTTTAACTGTTATATATTTTAATATAGTTTGGCAATCTACCATTGCCAGCTCACATGTTATAACTTCAGCTTTGTTTCCCATCTCTTGGTCTGAACTCCACTCTACCCAATTTAGACATCTGCACTTTCAACTTTGCCAGAACTAAATGTATAATCACATCATTCTACATGCAATGATAGGTGTTAGAAAGCATCTATCTGCCCTCTTTGCTGGAAACATTCACAAAGTCAGGCTGCGTTTAAGCAAAGACAGGTAATATTTCAGCTGAGTACCCTTTATTAGAAATGGAAAAGCGAAAACTAATTTTCACTTCAAAAGATGGCAGGAAAGGACTACAGAAAACAATGGAAATATCCGTGATACACGAGGAAATCTGCAGATGCTGGAATTTCAAGCAACACACATAAAAGTTGCTGGTGAACGCAGCAGGCCAGGCAGCATCTCTAGGAAGAGGTACAGTCGACGTTTCAGGCCGAGACCCTTCGTCAGGACTAACTGAAAGAAGAGCTAGTAAGAGATTTGAAAGTGGGAGGGGGAGGGGGGAAAAAGCCCAAAGGATGGGTAAGGGATATAGTGAGAGAGGCAGAGGGAGAAAAAGGAGAGAGATAAAAAGAATGTGTGTATATAAATAAATAACGGATGGGGTACGATGGGGAGGGCTAATGAACATTGACTTCTCAAACTTCTGCTAATGCCCCACCTCCCCCTCGTGCCCCATCTGTTATTTATTTATATACACACATTCTTTTTCTCTCTCTCCTTTTTCTCCCTCTGTCCCTCTCACTATACCCCTTGCCCATCCTCTGGGCTTTTTCTCTGCCCCGCCTTTTCTTTCTCCCTGGGCCTCCTGTCCCATGATCCTCTCGTATCCCTTTTGCCTATCACCTGTCCAGCTCTTGGCTCCATCCCTCCCCCTCCTGTCTTCTCCTATCATTTCAGATCTCCCCCTCCCCCTTTCAAATCTCTTACTCACTCTTCCTTCAGTTAGTCCTGACGAAGGGTCTCGGCCTGAAACGTCGACTGCACCTCTTCCTACAGATGCTGCCTGGCCTGCTGCGTTCACCAGCAACTTTGAGGTGTGTTGCTAAAATTGCAATCCACTTCCTTACTATAGACTCAAATTGCAGGTTAACCTTCAGAACCCTCTGCAAGGATCCCCAAGTTTCTTTGTACCCGATTTCAGAATTTGCTCTCCATTTAGAAAATAACTTACGCTTTTTTCTTTTAAAGCGCATAATCATACACTATATTCCATCTGCCACATTCTCCTTATCAATCCAAGTCCTTCTACAGACTCCCTGCTCCTCCACCCTCCACTTATATTTGTAGCGTCTGCAAACTTGGCCACAAAGTCATCAATTGTGTCATTCAGATCATTAAGATATAACATGAAAGGAAGTGATCCCAGCACCAACCCCTCCAAATCAGCATTAATCACTGGCAGCCAACAGAGGAGGGTTTCCTGTATTCCCACATTTTGCATCCTGCCAGTCAGCCACTTTTCTATCCATCCAGCATCTTTCCTGCAATACCATGGGCTCTTAACTTCTTTCACAGCCTTGTCAAAGGCCTTTTGCAAATCTTGATTTTCCATTTACTCTTCCCATGATGTACCCTCAACTCACTTGAAAAACATTATGGATGGAAATATGCAGGAAACCTCTACCATTTGACAGCACAGTTTGACTCAAGAGAGATCAGCCACATCACTTGCTCAGTACACTATATAACACTGTACATGTTCTCACCTTAGGAACCTCTTTTTTTGCAATACTGAGCCACACCTTGCGTCGCCGTGCATTCAACTGCTCCAGATTAAGGTGCTTTTTCTTTGAACCTGGAGGAGGAGCGTCATGGGAGAATTTGGCAAATATTTTCATCTCTGCCCTCCGTGGGGATTCTTCAGAAGAATGCTCCTCCTCACGCTTCCTCTTCTTCTTCACTTTCTTTAGTTTAGCTGAAAAAAAATTATATTCAACTTTCACCTCCTCAGATACATCATGAATTTCACACCATCTGCACACCTATGTACAGTATTGTCCATATCCACCCCATTCACTCAATAAATACTCCATCCCCACACCTCACAAAACACACTACAACGAGAGCAATGTTGGTTGAAATCACCTTCTTTGTGTAATATGAGCCCCAGGCTATGGCATATCAAAGCAATGCAACCTCGTAAGATGAAACAAGCTTCTCAACAAAAGCTTACTTCATGTTTACTATCATTTTTTTAAAATTATGTTCAACTAGTGCTCAGAAAGATATTCCTTTTGTCCTGTTTGACTTCAAAGATGACCACTGCCCCAGCAGACTAACAGACCCAGGGCTCTGGCCAACAGGCCTCGACTTCCGGTTCGCCGATGGCAGGACCTGAAACACCAGGCCTCAAACTCTGGACTCCCTGATCCACGAAACTAGGGGGTCACTGGACCTCATTTCTCCTGCCCAGACAGAACCTGCTGACAACTTGATGAACATGGGGATGTTTGGGGGGGGGGGGAGGAGGAAGGGTGTGGGGGGGGGAGGGTGTGGGGGGAAGGAGGAAGGGTGTGGGGGGAAGGAAGGGTGTGGGGGGAAGGAAGGGTGTGGGGGGAAGGAAGGGTGTGGGGGGAAGGAAGGGTGTGGGGGGAAGGAAGGGTGTGGGGGGGCACCAGGCTCACCCAACGCTGGTCTGCCGGTCTGACATACGGCCAGAAATCTCCATCCACTGATGTTCCACATCAGCGTCACCGGCCTTCAAATGTGGAGTGGAGATGCAAGACTCCGCCTGTCCTTTAATTCATCCATTCTTCCTAAACTCTAACCTGACCCCTAAACTTCCCTCTCTATCCCCAAAGCCATTCCCATAAGCTCAAAAAAGTACTGAGCTGCAACCTCAAAGGAGGTTGCAGCTCTGTGCCATCTTGAAACTTACATCAAACACCACCAAAGTAGTAATTAATAGAATATTTCTGCTTTCAAAGAGCAGTTATTTATTCCACGGAAAACTACAATGGGATGAAACAAAATAAATAGCAACCATGATCTTTATGGCAGACTGATGCAACTCACCCTTGATCTTTTTCTCTTCTTTTTTCTTCTTCCTGCTAGGACCTAGGACATGGCGTTGTTGCTCATAAAAATGGTCATGCATGGATAGCAGTCCAGTGCTGTAGTATTGGTACTGCTGGAGCTGGAGACCATAAACAATTAATGCAATTCTTCAGAACATCAAACCTATTCAGCATCAGATTATCGTACACATTACAGACCTATGACAACAAATTAACATCCCAGCACAATTACAAAACAAAATGGGATGAGTGCAGGGAAGGGCAATGGGAATGCAGGAAGGATTTTAAACCGTTCCTACAGTAGCTGCAAATCAGTAAATTTGAAGGACCAGCAATGGTGTAGAATAGGGCAAACAATTACGCAAGACCAGGAAAGATCAGCATGTTTTGAATAATCTGGCTTATTAGCGTAGGGCAACATTGAAATAATTGTACCTAGGTTTCAGAGACACAGATGAGGATTTCACATAACAGGCAGAGGTAAATGCTGCTACAGAAATAAGGTCTACAATAAAGAGAACCTGGGATTAGATGAACCATTTCAGATGACAAGCAATTTCTTTCAACATAAAAACTATTTTGTTGGCAGACCTACAGAAGGTAATGATTCCAGATTTCCCCAAGTTTAACTGGGGATAAAGTGAATTATTGAAAACAGATGTCAAAGGAAAAGGAAGAATCGAGGGTAAATGGATGAGGAGCTGAACCAGATATCACAGTGTTCACATGTAATCAAATGTAACATGAGACGATATATAGCCAGTAAGATGATGGCTGCCCTTTACTTCTGTCACTCTGCATTGAGACCACATCCCATGATTGCCTCCATATCTAAATGTCCATCATTCCCTGTCTTTGCCCAGCAAACAAACCTTTGATAAAGAATACAGGGGATACAACCTACTTCAACCAAATCTATTTATCAATCGCCATACTTCTGGGATCCAACCATCTATGGTTCAAAAAAATTAACAACCATATTCAGCTGCACTGATATCCATCAGCCTCAAATATCCCCTCTCATTTTACCGGCATCTTATGTACATTATTTACTATACCGCCAATCACAGATTAACATAGAAAAGTAAGCCATTGGGCAATCCTTTAAGAGCTACGCCCATAAACTCTTTACACATCCTTTTGGATTTTTTCTCCTTCATGTATTTATCTAATTTTCTTTCAAAGACTGATGGAAGAACTCGGTAGACCAACAGCATTTGTGGAAGCAAAGGGACAGATGACACTGAGTCAAAACACTGCATCAAGACTGACTGAGGAGGGAAGATGGCCAGTCTGTACAAGTTAAAGAGAATAGCAAGATGGAGAACAGTAGACGATAGGTAGAACAAGATTTTCTTGGCATGGGGTGGCTGGGAAACACAGGGCAGATGTAACCAAGTGGGGAGGGTGGGAGCAGTTTTGAGAGAGGTGGGTGGGTGATCGATAGAACCACAAAGAACAAGATTACTCAGATGGAAGCCAAGTGGAAGTAAATGGTCGAGAGAAGCTGTGAGGAGACGGGCAGAACCAGAAAAGGGAGGAACGATTGGCAGGTACATCCCCCCTCATCAATCTCGTTCCACCATTGACCCTCCAGCCTCTGTCTCATTCCCCCACCCCACCCCCACCTTTTAATTCTACATGCTGGCCATCTTTTCCCTACATTAAGCTTCGATGCAGATCATAATTCTGATTTCTTTCAATAGTTTAGTTTCTGCTCCAGATTCTAGCTTCTGCAGTCCTTCTGACACCATTACAGGTGCTCTATTCCAAATCCAAAACAGTTGTTTACACAGTTGCTCCACATTGGTGCTTGTGCCCAAAAGCCTTTGTAATCTGGTTCTCAGCTTCTCTGCTGTTGCAAGACACAGGATTACTTTTAAGAACTCTGCCCACAGTTTATAATATTAAACATCATCACATCTTTTTGCCTCAATTGAGAAAATCCAACTCGTATTCTGCAGCTTATAACAAGGAGAAATCCCACATCCTCAAAAATTGCTCTTCTGTACTGCTAAAACTTTTACACCCTTCTGAGCACTCTGTCTGCTTAAATGTGCATCTGCTGTGGCAAAAAACTGCATTTGATTTAGCATAACTTATTGGCAATTTATCTATTTACAAGTATCAAGATGGCTAACGTAGATATGTGGTTCTCAGCACAAAACATTACAATTACCAGTAAGCAGATCCCCTGCAATAGGTATGAAGAGATAAACAAATGGGGAAATGCCAACACAGTCAACAAACCAAAAGTTAAGCCACAAAACATATCCTAAGCTCTTTCTTCAACAAAAGGAACATCATGGTGACTCCTCTCTTCCTATCAGATAACTCTCCCAATGAATTGCTTCCATCAATTCCCAAATATCACTGCTTTGTTGTGCAAACCCCACATCCAAGTGACACAACTTGGTTAACGGCCAGGATCATAGTGACTTAATAACAAATCATACTTCAATCATTTTCTCCATTCGTCAACCGTGATGACCATTAGTGATCCCCAATATATCAAAGTAACAACGCTCCCAACCACCCCACAAAGAGCAACAGATCTAAGTGATATATGTTAGAAATTTTTACCTCTCTGATGCTGTGCACCCTGTTCTGGTGCAATTTTCTGTACTTATGCAGACGTAACATATCATGCAACTCTTCTTTGCTGAGGGTGAATTCCCCCTCGGTATCATCAACATCAGTGTTCGAGTCTGATGTCTCATTACTCAAGAGAATGTTCTATAGAAAGGAGAAATAAATGAAAATAAATCTGACTTAGTAGGCTAACCCACAAAGTAACTTACATGAAGCGAATACAAGTAACATCAAAGAGCAAGAACCCTGGACTTACACCAAAGAACATGATACCAGGATTAAAATGTCTAATGATATTGACTCTTAATGTGCACAACATTCCAAATCATATGTTCCATGCTACTCAATCACTCTGCTTCAATCATCAACTGCTGTATTTTGTCACACCAAAACCTCTGCACGGAAAATCAGTTTCCCAACTCTGTTTAATCTCTTGTAATAACATATGCTTATCCCAAATCCATCAATTACTGGATGCACGATGCTTCCTGCTACTGTCCCATCTCTTTAAAGATGTACAAAATCACTATGCAACTTGTATACTACAAAAGCAGCTTTCAGTCCCATTTCATATTTACATCTCCCATGTTTTGCGAAAATGCCTATATAATCTCAAAGTCAAAGAACATGGAAACAGGCCCTTTGGTCCAATTCATCCATGCTGACCAAAATCCCTGTCTGCACTTACCTCTTTGCCCCATATCACTCTGAACATTTCCTTGCTATGTACCTATCCAAATGCTTGTTTTAAAGCACTATGACTGTACCTAGCAGCTCACTCTATCTACCCTTCAGTAGGTGAAAATCTTGCCCTTAATTTCTCATTTAAATAACATTCCTCTCACTTCAAACTTGTGCTTTCTCATTTTAGACTCAACTACCTTTGGGGAAAAAAGACCAATTTTTCTATGCCCCTTCTATAACAATTCTCTATGCACTTCATAATTTTATAAATCTTCCCAAGATCACCCCTCAGCCTACTGCACTCCCAGCCTATAAAATCTCTAACTGAAGCCCTCCATTGTAGCCAACATTGTGGTCAAGTACAGTTCTCTCCCTAGTAGGATTCCTTACACACTGCTTTAAAAACTTATCCTGGGTACGTAGAACAATTTCACTCATCCAGGCCTCTTATACAAAGGCAAACCAGTCAGTATTGACATTAAACTAACTCATTACTACAACCCCATTGTTTTTAGATCCTCCTGCCATTTGTCTACATGTTGTTCTTCCAAATCTCACCAACTAGTTGGAGGCCTATGGCATAATCCCATCAAAGTGATCATTCTTTTCTTCTTTCTAAACTCTACTCATGTTACTTCCTTTGCTCAGCTCTCCAGAATATCCACAGTACTGCTGTAACGCAGTACATCACCTTTTCCTCTCTGGAAATATATGTCACACCTGAACATGCTACATCCAGCAATACTGAGCTGCCATTCCTGCCCTTTCATTAATCCTCTTTCATCATCCTTGTGCACAGTCCATGCATATCAATGGTAACCAGCTCTGTTCCTCTGTTAGTATTTATAGCTTCTCAACCATTTCCCATTCCATTTGGCCATTTATCCAGGCGTGATCTGTTCAAAGCTCAGTTCAGAGCTCAACAGAACCAATGGTACACAAAAATAACTGGTTTATAAAATATCATATGTATTTATATGTAATATGTTTTTTTTTATTATTGTCTTCTTAATCTTATTGTGTTTTTTGTGCTGCATCAGATCCAGAATAACTATCATTTTGTTCTTTACTCTTGGGTAAATGACATTAAACAATCTTGATTAGTTGAGTGTGTGCCTGAAATCAAGAAATGGAGTTAAGGTTGAACTGTCTGGTTTCAGCCTCTCTGATGCTCAGTTGGCTGAGAATTCAAATAATATTTATTTATTCTTAAAAGAATTATCATTGATAGTGAAGCTAATCTCTTAACTTTTTATGAGTTTCCGTATGTTCTAAAGATGACCCACCAGAACATATGACAACTTCAGAAATTTCATTACAACAGAAATAAATCCAAAAGCCATTTTCATCATTCAGCAACTATTATGATCCACTTTTCCATTAATCTGACTTCTGTAAGCCACCTTGGGCAGAAGCAATGGAAATGCTGTGCAGCATCAGCCTTCAGTACAAGGAAATAAAGCCACACAGTTTTTTTGTGTACATAAATATCTGGTATATGTTTTCTGTTTGGTTAAGAAATCTGTATTTAATGCAATAGAAAACACAAATCACCTTTGTCAAGAAAACACTAAGCCACTTCATATATCAGAAATCGAGTTCATTTAACATCTGGTCAAAGGCCAACATTATGTATTCACTCAAAAGTGAGATGGAGCCTCCAGCACCACAGAATGCCCATCACTTACAAGGAAGTAGACAAATCAAGTGGCCTGAAGTTGCTCTGTTTGGGTCCTGGTTGAAACAGGAGAGCAGACACAAGGCAGCACAAGCAAAGTAAATACAATACAAAACTGGCCAAAGAATCAATTAGAAATTTGTGCATGCTCCATCCAATAACATCCAACATAAATAAGGACCAGTGCATCAAAGGGTAGGAGAGGGAGTAAGAGCATCCATTGTTCTTGCCTGTGAATGGCACCTCCGTTGGACAGTTCAGGGTGAGCATGTCAAAATGCAGTTTATGTTCAGCTATGTAGTCCACCACAGCTAATCTGCAAATGCTGAGCTATCATACAGAATGATAACGTGTGTACCTGCCTCACAGCGCCTGCTACCTTTAACTATCTGTGATATGCACTCCAAGGTGCCTCTGAGTTTCCCCCCCTTCAGAAAAGGAGAAAAACATAAACAATATACCCATATAATGTCAATGGTGACATATCTGCTATTTTGTAGCATGTGCCGACATTCAATCTGATAATCAAACTTAATACTGTAGAAAGCTAGAAAAATATGTAAACAGTGTAAAATTAAAAAGGAAGTTAAAAAAGGCATGCAAAACTACGTAGTATTAAAGATAATGCAAATTTTTCTTTATAAAAACAATAACTAAGGAGTTGTAGTGCTCACAACAGACGAAAAGAGGGTGAACCTTCAGCAGGCATCAGGCCCCGATGCTGTACTTGGCACAGTACTGAAAACTGGTACTGACTAGCTGGCTGCGGTATTCAAGGATATCTTCAACCTCTCACTGCTGCAGTCAGAAGTTCCCATCTGCTTCAAAAGGACATTATACTGGTACCCAAGAGGAGCAGGGTGATCTGCCTCAATGACGATCGCCCAGTAGCACTCACATCCACTGTTAAGTGCTTGAAGAGGTTGGTTACAGATAGAATTGACTCCTGCCAGACTAAGGATCTGGATCCACAGCAATTTGTCTACCACCATTAACAAATACAAATAACAGATACAAATTCACTGGCTCTCCATTCTGCATTGGTGCACCTGGACAACAGTGCTTAACACCCTCAACCCCTCAGTACTAATCAACAAGCTTCAAAACCTTGGCCTCTGTACCTCCCTCTGCATCTGGATCCTAAACTTCCTTATCAGGAGTCCAGTCAGTAAGGATCTGTAATAAAATCTTCTCCTCATTGACAATCACAGTTCACTGTTCCCTCTAAGCTGCAAGGGTATACGGCCATGTAGTAAGTGAAGTGCTCCCACACACCTAGCCCACAGCTGGAATTTTCTTGTTAATATTATTTTAATATAATTTGTGTTGCCTCAAAAATATCACAGCAACACTGATTTTAAATTTGATGTTTCTGTGAAAGTTAAGACTGGTTCAATTAAGACACCCACTGATACGTTGAACTACATGCTTAGAAACAAAAACTTTGAAGAATTGTCAATTCTTGTTGCCATCATGCAAACATTACAAACAAGAGAAAATCTGCAGATGCTGGAAATCCAAGCAACACACACAAAATGCTGGAGGAACTCAGCAAGCCAGGCAGCACCTATCAAAAAAAGTACAGTCGACGTTTCAGGCCGAATGGTAAATGCTGCCTGGCCTGCTGAGTTCCTCCAGCATTTTGTGTGTGTTGTTCGTTCGAACATTTCAAGCTTCCAGTGCCAAATGCAAACATGGATTCAGTCTTATGAAATCAATCAAATGTAAATCCAGAAACAGACAGAAGTGAAACATTTGGATGATCTAATGAGGAATGAAGAAATACTCAAATGGCAAAATAGTACAACTGTGGCTAACACGGGAAGTTAAAGCTAATGTAAAAAGCAAAGAGAGGGCATACAACAAAGTAAAAATTAGTGGGAAGACAGAGGGTTGGGAAGCTTTTAAAACCTGACCAGAAAGCAACTGAAAGAATCATTAGGATGGAAAAGATGAAATATGAAAACAAGCTAGCAAAAATATTAATGTGGATAGTAAAAGCTTTTTCAAGTATGTAAAAAAAGAGACGAGTGTGGATATCGGACCTCTAGAAAATGAGGCTGGAGAAATAATAACAGGGGACAAGGAGATGGCAGATGAACTAAATGTGTATTTTGCACCAGTCTTCACTCTGGAAAACACCTGCAGTGTGCTAGATATTGAAGGGTACAGGGAAAGAGGTACGAGTACAGTTACTATCACAAGGGAGAAGGTGCTCAAAAAGTTGAAAGACATAAGGGAATACAAGTCACCCGGGCCAGATGAACTGAACCCTAGGGTTCTAAAAGAGGTAATGGTAGAGATTGTGGAGGTATTAGCAATGATCTTTCAAAAATCATTGGACATGAGTGCTACTGGGCATGGTGCCAGAGGACTTGAAAATTGCAAATGTCACTCCACTCTTTAAGAAAGGATGAAGACAACAGAAAGGAAATTATAGACCAGTTAGCCTGATCTCTGTGGTTGGGAAGATGTGGGAGTCAATTGTTAAGGATGAGGTTATGGAGTACTTGGTGACACAAGACAAGATAGGACAAAGTCAACATGGCTTCCTTAAGGGAAAATATTGCTTGACAAACCTGTTGGAATTCTTTGAGGAGACTACAAATAAAGGGGATGCAGTGGATGTTGTATATTTGGACTTTCAAAAGGCCTTTGACAAGGTGCCACACATGAAGCTGCTTACTAAGCTATGAGCTCATGGCATTACAGGACAGTTCCTCGCATGGTTAGAGCATCGGCTGATTGGTTGGAGGAAGCAAGTAGGCATAAAAGGATCCTATTCTGGTTGGCTGCCAGTGACTAGATGTGTTCCGCAGTGGTCTGTATTGATGTTTATGATGTTTATCAATGATTTAGATGATGGAATAGATGGCTTTGTTTCCAAGTTTGCAGCTGATATGAAGATTGGTAGAGGAACAGCTAGTGTTGAGGAAACAGGTAGGCTGCAGAAGGACTTGGACAAATGAGGACAATGAACTATTTTCTAGACGGGGAGAAAATACAAAAATCTGAGATGTAAAGGGACTTGGGAGTCCTTGCACAGACCACCCTAAAAGTTAACTTGCAGGTAGAGTCAGTGGTGAGGAATGTAAATGCAATTTTAGCATTCATTTCAAGAGTTCTAGAATACAAGAGCAGGGATGTGATCCTGAGGCTTTACTAGGCACTGGTGAAGCCTCACCTTGAGTATTGTGAACAATTTTGGTCTCATCGAAGAAAAGAAGTGCTGCATTGGAGAGGGTTCAGAGGAGGTTCACAAGGATGATTCCGGGAATGAAAGGATTATCTTACAATGAATGCTTAACGGCTCTAGGTCTGTACTCACTGGAATCTAAAAGGATGAGGGGGATCTCATTGAAACCTTTCAAATGTTGAAAGGACTAGACTGAGTAAATGTGGAAAGAGTGTTTCCCATGGTGGGAGAGTCTAGGGCAAAAGAGCACAGCCTCAGGATAGAAGGGCGTTCATTTAAAACACAGATGTGGAGTAATATCTTTAACCAGAGGGTGGTGAATTTGTGGAATTTATTACAAGTAGCATTGTGTATACTGAAGGCAGAGCTTGATTGGACACGGCATCAAAGGTCACGGGGAGAAGGCCAGGAAGCAGGGCTGAGGAGGGGAGAAAAGGATCAGCCATGATTGAATGGTAGAGTAGACTCAATGGGCCATATGGCCTAATTCTGCTCCTATGTCTTAAGATCTTAAAATTCAGAAGGATCTTTCATCTCCATGCAAAATTAATCTAGACAGTGGATTTGTAAAGTTTATGAAATGTAAAAAATGTTATTGTTGTACTATATTTTATCATACCCTTTAATAAATGAAAAAAAGTATGAGAGTTTTCAACTTTCATTCTAAATATTCCAAGTATGCATCTTACAAAAAAAAAATTAAAATGCCACACAGCTGTAAAAAAAATTATAGAGAGAACGTTGACACAGGTGCATCTCTAGGATGCGTGCTTAGCCTATCGCTCCACTCTCTAAACTCATGCTTGTACGGCTAAGAGCAGCTCAAGCACCATCTATAAATTTCACCAATAACACTTCTGATGGCAGAATTGCAGATGGCAACAGGAATGAGATGGATCAGCCGGATGAGTGGTGTTGAGGCAATAATCTTGCACTCTATGTCAGTAAGACCAAGGAATTGACTGTGGAATTCAGGAAGGGTAAGTTGAGAGCACATGAACCAGTTCTCATTGAGAGGTCAGTGATGGAAAGGGTGAGCAGCTTCAAGTCCCGAATGTGCTAATCTATCCTGGGCCCAACACATTGATGCAATCATGAAAAAGGCATGCCAGTGACTTCACTTGATTAAGAGTTTGAGGCAATTTGGTGTGTCACCAAAGACTTGCAAATTTCTTTTGATGTACCATGGGGAGCAATGACTGGTTACATCACAGCTGGAAATGGAGCCTCCAATACAAGATTAGAAGCTGCTGCAGAGGGTTGTAACTCAGCCAGTTCCATCATAGGTACAACCCTCCCTACAACTGACCATCTTAATGAGGTGGCACCTCAAAAAGGCTGCATTCATCATTAAAGACCTTCACTCATCTGGGACATTCTCTGTCACTGCCATCAGCTAGGTGGTACAGGAAAGAGGATCAACACACAACATTAAGAACAGCTTCCTCCTCTTTGCGAACAGTCCATAAATACAACCTAATCATTCACTTTATGCACCACTTGTTTTTTTTAAATTTAGTAATTTGTTTGTTGTGACCTACTGCTGCCACAAAACAACAAGCATCATGACACATATTAGCAGTATTACCAAATACATGACCTCCAGGCTAAACAAGAACCATATCCAACATTTGCAAGACTACAGATTGAGAACTACAAACAAGTCAGGTCTCTATTGGAAAGATACTCACATGTAGCAAAGCAATTTTTAGTCTACTAAAACGCAGTCATTATAACTTATAACTAATAAAACTGTCAATGGCCAATACCAACAGAGCAAGATACAATACTCATCTATGGAAGGTTACCAAGTAGGGTTGAAATGGTTGTGGTATAAATGACAAACAGAACAATTCTCTGATGTTCCAATAGCTCCACTGAGCTTCAAGCGGTTACAAAACATCATGTTGGATCTCATTTAAAATCACTTAACTGTAATTTACTTCCTCTGCAGTGCACTGGGAGTCAGTCTGGATTTTTCATTCATCTCTTTAGTTGCGCTTGTTAACACGGCATTTGACTGAAAAAAGGCAACGTTCTACCACAAAAAAAACAGCTGCCTCTTGCTTACAAACAGTACAGTAATATATTATCACATTTCAACTGATGTTAGCATTCCAAGGCTAACAGTTATAGCAATACAATTTAATTAGACTCTTTACATCGACTTCTCTCTCCAGATTGTACCCCCAACCCCAAAATGATTTCTGTTCACATGGCTAGAGTATAAATTATTAACTCATCAATAATAATTGAACAATGGGTGCATTCCAAACTACTCATATTCTGGACATTCAGTAACAGCACATTTTCAGAGAAATCAGAGAAGAATCAAACTGCAGATTCAATTACTTCCTCACCTTCAGCCATTTTCTGCTTTTCTTCAATTTGCTGAAATTGTATACGTTTCCTTTCTCAACTTTAAGTTCTGCTGAACACAAAACATAATTGTGTCAGTAACTAAAATTCCACAGAAGTGCTCCAGAAATAGATGGAACACGGATAATGTATTTAAATGGATCCTTCTTAGACAATCTCTTAGAATCAAGGATAATTTATTTCTTGAAGGGTAGATATGTCTGTGCCTAAAGTCTTAACATTAAATGCTAACGCACACTAGTTTCAGTTTTGACAGGACAAGGCCTTGGTCCAATGTCAAGGAAGGCCAAAGTAATTGGAAACCTGGCTCTTCAGAACACAAGTGGACATACATGCACATTTACACAAACTTTTCACAAAACCCCACGATCTTGCATGTATCTTCTTCAACATCCAACTCCTATCCTGTTCTCTCCCCGCTTCAGGTCCTCCCACTTTCCATTCATCACTTCCTTCCCTCTCAATTACCTAATGCTTCCCCAAGCCAACCTCCCAAACCCTCAAACTGTCAGAGGTTGATTCAAAAAGCAAATCCACCCCCCAGCGGCCTCTATCCACATGCTTCAAAACAGCTATCCTTTATTGCCTATCACAATTTAGCCCATATATTACACCAGCAGCCACGATATCCAAAGTCTGAGCCCTTTTTAAACAGTCTTTTTCATAAAATTTTCTTTTTCCTCCCTTTGCAGCAACCTACCCAACCCCACAACTAACATAAAACTTTGGAAAATCTTCAGCATTACGCAGAATAAAACAAACTCTTACAAGCAAACATACAGGAAGAGCCTTCTGGCAATATGCTCAATGAATGTATATCCCTGGTCTGAAAGCACTTATTTAACAATGGTATAATGAAGTATATAGGGCTTCAGGACTGGACATGTTCTTCTGTTGGCAGCATCTGCAATGCTGATGTGATGCTACTAGCAAGAGGACAATGGAAGCAGCAGGTATTAAGTACAAAGTATTTCAACTCAACTTTACTCTGCATTTCCAATGCACAAATTTATTTCCTATGACCAAGTTTCCCATAAAATGCTTCTTTACCACCTTTCTATCTAGATAATTCATTCTAGTGTATAAAAATAAAAGCCATTTAACTCTCAACTCTCTGCCAATTATAAGCCGGAATTAATCAAATATCCAGGTTAGCTCAGGTTGACAATACAGAGAAAAATTACACAATGTCTTTATTGGATGTGTACAAAGTGGTTATTTTATTTGCTGCTCCACTGAGATGCAACCCAGGGCACCTTTACTCATTTCATCAGATAGTGTGGGAACTAAAACACATCTACATTTGGTCCAGTGTCTTTTCTTGCTTGAAGTTATGAGCATTTTGGCTTGTCCAGACTCAAGATTTTAAAAAAAGAGAACGTACATAAAAATAATTCAACTACAATATAAAATTGCTTCTTGCACTACAAATTTAAATGGGGAATTAAAATTGAAATAAATTGAAATAAAAGAGTGTAAATCCATTCCCCAGCTATCATTCCCAGAATGTGAGCAGGTAGTGTTTTTAAAACTATCTAATAGAATTTCATACCAATGGGAGCAAGCAGCTCTTTCACTCTCACCTGGATGAAATGCACCATTGATTGAAGGTGGAGTGGTCAGAGTTCTATTCTGCACTACTTCAGGTTGTTCTCCCAGATCCTCATCAACAGGTTCCTTCTTAATGTGGCTCAGGTTTCCACAACTTGTTTTAGAATGTGAGGGAGCCTCCTCAAGCCCATCATCACTCTCGTCACTGCAAGTAGAGAAGAACTAACAATAAGCAAATTTATGGATTGATAAATTTTGATTCTTTGAAATGGTAATATTATAAAAATGGAAATATCAAAATGCATACAAGTACAGGCCTCTAGTCTACCGAGCTACGAGCAAGCAATCAAAAAACCTAATGCCTGAAGAAAAAAAATGAAGCACAACCTGACATTCAAAATTAGTTTGAAACATGTCCTTCCAATATCTGTGTTTTAAGTTACCACAGAGAAATAGGGGGAGACTGCACTGTTTGACAATGTACAGCATCAGATAGCTACACATTCTATAATAATTCACATTACTTTGATAAAGGCCAAAGCTTTCCACTTTTTATTTTCAGTGTTAAGTGGGGGGGGGGGGAATGTTATATCATGATTATATAGCATAATACCATAAGCTCAAGGCAACAATTAAGATTAGACACAGAATAAGGGATTTTTTCACCTTTGCCACTATTAAAAACTGAATGAAAACTGTGCAAGACTAAGTGCCTTATGGACTGCAGCAACACAAGGTAGGACAGATCACTTCTTTCAAGGGTAGAAAATAATCACCTTGCAAGCAGTGCTCAAGCCTCCAAAAATAAATCCAACATTAAATAAACCCAAACAACTCTATACAGGTGCACATTCCTTTATCCGAAATTCTAAAATCCAAAAAGCTCTGAAAACCAACAGCTGAAGTCACTCAGGTGTGATGTGGCAGCACTAGCAGAGGCCACCAGACGTCAGTTGTGGCTCAGTGCTCATACTGGTTACACGTGCATTTGCTGTTCGCTGATATTTTGTGTTCACTGTTGACTTTGTGTTTAATTTCACTGTGAAAATGTCAAAAAGAGCTGCAGATACCCCAATGGGAAAAAGAGAAGGAAGCATCTATCATTATCGATAACACAGAAGGTGGAGTTATTGCAGAAGCTTGATCGTGGTGTGTCCCTGCAGCGTCTTACCGAAGAAAATAGTGTCGGAACTACCACTGTATATGATTTAAATAAACAGAAAGACAAGTTGCTGAAGTTTTATAGTGACAGTGACGTTCTACATTTATTCCAATTTACCATGCGTTTGATTCTAGATAGATAGATAGACAGACATACTTTATTGATCCCTAGGAAATTGGGTTTCGTTACATTTGCACCAACCAAGAATAAATATAGCAATATAAAACCATAATTAATTAATTAATAATTAATTCAGTTCGTTTGAAGCTGTATATTTTTATGTTTTATTGAATGTTTTTGTTGGAAATAAATTTTCTTGTCATAATTCCCTAAACAATGCAGTATAACAACTATTTACATAGCATTTACATTGTATTAGGTATTATAAGTAATCTAGAGATGATTTAAAGTATACGGGAGGTTGAAAAAACAAATTTGATATAATAGGACTTGCTAGAATAAATTGATTCAACCCAAAAAAATTTCGAAATCGAAACCATATTCGTAAAGTATATTTTACTATTGGGTTAACCATTTGTTTATGCAATTTAGAAAGAGAAAAGGGAAGCAAGGTCCCTAAAATAGAACCCAATGAAAACCCTTGTAAAGATTTACATTCAAGATTTACCCAATGTGGACTTGAAGTTATGTCCAAGTCCCATGACCAAAATTTTAAATATCGAATATTAATTGCTCAATAATAAAATCTAAAATTCGGTAATGCCAGACCCCTCTCCTTTTTAAATTTCCGTAAGTATCTTTTACTTATCCTAGGATTTTTATTCTGCCATATATATGAAGAGATTTTAGAATCAACCTTGTCAAAGGAGGACTTCGGAATAAAAACTGGCACCGCTTGAAATAAATATAAAAATTTAGGTAAAATAATCATCTTGATAGCATTAATCCGACCTATCAATGATAGAGACATTGGTGACCATTTAGTAAACAAAAGTTTAATCTGATCAATTAAAGGTAAAAAATTAGCCTTAAATAAATCTTTATGCTTTTTTTGTAATTTTAACCCCTAAGTATGTAAAGAAATCGGTAACCAATTTAAATAGTAAACATCCATAAATTGGAACCTGCATATTTAGGGGAAATAGTTCACTCTTAAGGTTTAATTTATAACCAGAAAAATTACTAAACTGAGCCAACAAGGATAAAACAGCAGGAATGGGTTTCTCAGGGTTAGAGATATATAATAGCAAATCGTCTGCATATAGTGATACCTTATGTATTTCATTCACACGGGTAATACCAAGAATGTCAGGTGAATCTCGAATAGCAATTGCAAGTCCTATTATATCGAATTTGTTTTTTCAACCCTCTATCATGGATCAAGCCTATTTGGTTTGGAAAACTAAAGGTATATTAAGATTTTGTGATCTATTTTTGGATAATTGTTTTAAGTCTTTTGAACAATTATCTAACAAATACAATTTGCCTAGATCCCATTTCTTTAGATATTTACAGATTAGAAATTTTAAAAATACTGTTCTTCCTACCTTCCCGAATTTATATTCATCAGATATTTTGTAAAAAAATTTTAGGTTTAAATCCTTTTCAGAAAGGTGTAATAGCAAACATTTATAATATAATTATGAAAATACATCCAGATGTAAAGTTAAGATCGATTGGGAAAGGAACTTAAGATCACTTTACCTATTGAAATATGGGAAAAAATTCTTCAGTTAGTTAATTCATCCTCTATATGTGCTAAACATGCGTTGATACAGTTTAAAGTAGTGCATAGGGTTCATATGTCCAAGGATAAATTAGCTCGTTATTACTCTCATATAAATCCTATATGTGATAGATGTCACTCCGAGATATCTTCTTTAACTCATACGTTTTGGTCATGTCCTCTTTTAGAAAAATACTAGAAAGGTATCTTTGATATTATTTCAACTGTTTTGAGTATTGATTTACAACCCCACCCTATTACTGCAATTTTTGGTTTACCAACGATAGAAGCAAATGTTTTAACATCTTCAGCTTGTCGGATGATTGCATTTCTTACACTAATGGCCAGAAGATCCATTTTGCTGAATTGGAAAGAGATCAATTCCCCCCACCACATTTCATTGGTTCTCTCAAACCATGTTGTGTTTAAATTTAGAAAAAATTAGAAGTTTTATATATGAACCCTCTATTAAATTTGAAAAGACTTGGAGGCCATTTATTCAATATTTCCATATGATGTAATTTGACCTTTTCCAAACCTATTCTATTTTTTTTAGTCTATGTTGAGGGGAGCAGAGTCAACGACACAAATGGTTCTTTTTTTAATATATGTTTCACAACAGCCCATGTCTTTTTTTCTGTAGGTTAGTTGGTCTATCTTGTTAGATTAGATTTTTTTTGGGGGGTATATATATTTTTTCCTTTTTTCCTTTTTCATGTTAATTTGTCTATATATAATGTTTGTATCATGTAAGATTAGGAGGTTTAATATCCATGTATTAATTGGGTTTATATTTATATATGATAATTACAACAATGTAATCTCATTAATTTAGTATGATTTCTATGTTATGTTAATCTTTATCATTACGATACTAATAAAAAATTGAAAAAGAAAGTAAAGTATACGGGAGGATGTGCGCAGGTTTGGTGAACCGCCGGGTCCTGAAGTCCACCGCACTGAGACAGGTTAAATAAGGGACTTGAGCATACGTGATTTTTTTGTTTTTTTTGTGGGGGGGGGGTCTGAATTCCAAAATGCAACTAGCCCCAAGGATTTCGGATAAGGGATTGTGGACCTGTATTGGTCAGTTCTCAGACACTGTCAGATAGCCCTGCAAAATATCTATTCCCTTGAATTGTACTTTTATGAATTAATCCAAATTTCAAAACAATATATTGTGCAGATGTGGCCAATCTACAGCTCACTCTCAATAGAATGTGGTTCACTACAAAATAAATGAGAACTTTAGTCAGAAAAACTAGCACAAGGCTGATAGTAAAATTTTGATTTTAAGTACAGGCATATTAATTACATCATTCAAGTAAAATACTGAGAAAGATGCCATAACTGCTTGACCAATCACTGCCTAAATAGTCCATCACATCTATATACTTGCCCCTCCCCCCCCGGGGTGCAATGGAAACAGAACTGCCACTGCAGTGAAGGACTTTGGAACCCTGCAAAGAACACCCCACAGCACCCCACAGACAATCTGATAATCGTCCACATGAGCTACAGAATATCCACTGTTTGGCCTACCGTAAAGCTCACGATAATTAGCATCTTAAAAGGTCTCTAGGGTTCTCTACCAGAAATCACTAAGACTGGATTGATGATGATGACTAGATCCAAAAGTTAATTAATCACAAAGTGATGTTGGACTTAAAACACTACCACATCAGAAAGAATAGAAAAACATCTACTAGGAATCTGATAGATAACAACAAAAAAACATAAAACAGACAATGGATGCCAAGATCAGACATTCAGTAATAAACTGAAAAATCACAATATGCCAGGATTCTACAAGATCATTTATGACTCAAAAACTACCCTATTAAGAGCAAAGGGAGAAGAGTTTATTAATGAGAGAAAACCTCAATGCTCCTTGGACAGAACACAAAGTGTTCCTCAACCAAGACTGCCTTTTGGCACAAGTATCTATAATTTTCTTCCATGGTTTACTGTGTACTGCAATCTCAGTCCAAAGGAAGAGCACGATGAAGCCAAACAGTGGAAAATCAAGCCCCAAACATCAAAGTTGCTGGTGAACGCAGCAGGCCAGGCAGCACATGTAGGAAGAGGTGCAGTTGACGTTTCAGGCCGAGACTGAAGGGAAGAATCTCAACTTGTTATAGACTAACGCAGAGAAAGACTTATGAATTGCTGCCAAATGCTCATCTCCCTCATTTAAGAGGACATTGATCAACTGGGCCAATCAACCAAGGATTGGCAGATGGAGTTTAATTTAGATACATGCAACGTCCAAGACAAACAAGGGTAGGAAATCACAAACACCAGAGATTTTGCAGATACTGGAATTACAGAATACACAAAGAATGCTAGAGGAACTCAGCAGAGGTTATAGTTGAGGCTTTGGTGATAATTTACCAAAGTTCTCTGGGATTGGAAGAAGGTCAATGTCACGCCACTGTTCAAAACAAAAGGGTGTAGCAAAAGGCAAGTAACTACCAGCCAGTTAGTTTAACATCTGTAGTCAGGGAAGATGCTTGAAGCTATCATTAAAGAAGAAATAGTGAGGCATCTGGAAAGAAATTAATCCATCATGCAGACGCAGCACGGATTCAGCAAAGGCAGGTCCTGTTTGACAAACTTACTGGAATTTTTTTTTTGAGGATGTAACCAGTGCGGTAGATAGAGGGGAACAGATGGATGTTATTTACTTGGATTTACTGAAGGCATTGAAAAGATGCCACATAAAAGACTTATCCATAAGATATGGATGCATAGAGTTGGGGTGATGTATTCGCATGGATAGAGCAATAGAAAGCAGAGAGTTGGGATACATGGGTGTTGCTCAGTGGTGAGCGGTGTACCGCAGGGGTCTGTACTGGGCCCGCAACTGATCATGATATACATTAACGACCTGGAAGAGAGGGCCAAGTGTAGTGTATCAAAGTTTGCTAATGACACTAAATTGAGTGGAAAAGCAAATTGTACAGAGGATACGGAGAGTCTGCAGAGAGAGATAGATAAGTTAAGTGAGTGGGCAAGGGTCTGGCAAATGTGAGGTCATTTGCTTTGGTAGGAAAAAAAATGGAAGAGCAAATTATTATTTAAAAGTAGTAAAAGATTGCAGCATCCTGCTGTGCAGAGGACTTTTGAGTGTTTGTGTATGCATCACAAAAGGTTGGTTTGCAGGTACAGCAGGCCATCAAGAAGGCAAATGGAATGTTGGCTTCCATTGCTAGAGGGTTTGAATTTAAGAGCAAGGAGGTTATGCTGCAACTGTATAGGGTAACGGTGGGGCTGCATGTGGAGTACTACATGCAGTTCTGGTCTCCTTACTTGAGGAAGGACATACTGGCTTTGAAGGCGGTGGATAGGAGGTTCACCAGGTTGATTCCAGAAATGAGGGGGCTAGACTATGAGAGATCGAGTTGCCCAAGACTGTACTTGCTAGAATTCAGAAGGAGGAGAGAAGATCTTAAAGAAATATGTAAAAATTAAGAAAGAAAGGGATAGAGGCAGGGATGTTGTTTCCACTGGTAGGTGAAACTAGAACTAGGGGACATAGCCTTAAGATTCAAGGGAGTAGATTTAGGATGGAGTGAGGAGGAACTGCTTTTCCCAGACAGTGGTGAATCTATGGAATTCTCTGCCTAATGAAGCAGTGGAGGCTACCTCAGTAAATAAATTTAAGCCAAGGTTGGATAGATTTTTGCATAGTGAGGGAAAAGGCAGCTGGTGGAGATGAGTACATGAACTTATTGAATGGCAGAGCAGTCTCGATGGGCTAGATAGCCTACTCCTGCTCCTGTTTCTTATGTTCTTATTTCTGGCTGACACCATTCATCAGGACTGGAAAGAAAGGAAGAAGTGAGTATAAGACAGTAGGGGGGAGGAAGGGAAGAAGTGCAAGCTGGAAAGTGAAAGGTGAAGCCAGGTGAGAGGAAGGAGGTGGGTGGGGAAAAGGGGATAAAGTGAAAAGCTGAGAGGTAATGGATGGAAAAGCTAAAGAGCTGTAAAGAAGGAATTTGATACTAAAGAAAACTGCTGTGGGCAGATCTGGTTGCTCTGTTATAGGAAGATTTGAGGATGTTACTGGGACAGGAGGTTTTGAGTTATATGAACAGGCTAAATAGGCTAGGACTTGTTTCCTCTGGAGTGTAGCAGGCCAATAGGTGAAATCATGAGCAGTATAAATAAATAGACAATGTGGCCCCACAATACAGGAGTCCAAAACTAGGGGCATAGGTTTAAAGTGAGAGTAGATAGATTTAGAAGGCACCTGGAGGCAACTTTTTCAGCCAGAGATCAGTCTATGGAAGAAGCTGCTAGAGGTGGTGGTTGAGGCAGGTACATCAACAATATTTAAAAGGAACTTGGACAGGTATATGTCTAGGAGAGGTTTTGAAGGATATAGGCTAAATACAGGCAAACCGAGATGAATTCAGTAAGGTAACTTGATTGTCAAGTACACATTGAGCTAAACAGTGTTTTCCTTGCTGCGTAGCTGTGACCCTCATGTACAGCAAAAGAATCTCACAAGCCCCACAATTGTCATCTTCAAAAAAGGAGCCACAGGCAAATTCACAATAAGGATCACAGCAACGGACCTATAATTAGTAAAGAACACGCTTTAACATTTACTTCTCTACTAACAGCAAGGATTCTCAACTCCTGCTTTAATGGATGAACAGATTGCCACAATCAGATTCTATTTATCAACAGATACAATGAACCGTATACTTATGAAAATGGAAAACCTATAGCAAGAACAAAGAACTGAACTACCACACACTCTCCAAGTCCACCAGTAGGACAGACAAGCCAATGTTAGCACTCAACTACCATAACATCTGCTCAATCATCAGTGAGTGATGTATAGCATTTTTGAAAGAGAAAGGGAGAGAATGCTTCAAGAGACATTCTCAGCCTCTAGAAAAGTGTAGTATCCTCACTGGTTCATAGTAATTGTGAGCCCATAACAACATTAAATGGAGAAGCATCAAGAATGGGTACTTTCATTGCTTACAACAGGGACAGAGGCTAAAGAGAAACACCAGAGGGAATGCAAAAGATTTTATGAATCAACCATTCATTTTAAATATATACTTCAAAGACAAAGTCAAACTGCAAGCTTGTGAGCTGCATAATGCTCACGCAAATTTAGAGTCTAGTTTTCCGTAACCCAAATATTTCTCCATGCATAAACTACTACACACCCTACAGGTGCTGTGCAATACCTGCTAATGGTTTGCTCACAGACTGTGCAGGCTACTCACACATATAATACTTTGGGAAACTGAGTACTTCTTTAGCTGTGATACATTGCAGATCTGGTGCCATTACAATCCCCCTGCAATGCACAGATTACAGGCTGGATTCACTGTTGACTAGATGAATACAAATAGCCGCACTTCAAGTTTTAGTTATATACAAATCTTATAACAATGACTTAACAAATTGCAAGAAACAATGGCATGGAGAAAAATTGAAACCAGAATGGGCTGACTATTCGGTATTCACTGTTAATGATGGTAAATTGTTCTGCCTTTTGTACAAACCAGAGTAAGCATATTGAAACATCACTATGAAATGAACCACAACATTTCTGGTTGTGCAGAAATGAACTGCCTCAGCTTCAGAGACCCGGGTTCAATTGTGATCATAATTATGCCTGTGTCTTCATGTGACTGTACAGGTTTCTACCAAGATCCAATCTGTATGTGTTCCTTCGTCTGACCCTTCCTGAAGTCCACAATCAGCTCTTTTATCTTACTGACGTTGAGTGCCAGGTTGTTGCAGCGGCACCATTCCACCAGTTGGCACATCTCACTTCTGTACACCCTCTCGTCACCATCTGAGATTCTACCAACAATGGTTGCATCATCAGCAAATTTATAGATGGTATTTGAGCTATGCGTAGCCACACAGTCATGTGTATATAGATAGTAGAGCAGTGGGCTGAGCACACACCCGAGGTGCACCAGTGTTCTAGTGTTGATCATTAGGGGAGCAGAGTTGGAGGGGAACAGCAACTTTAAATTCCATGGTGTTATCACTCCAAAGTATCTGTCTTGGGCGCAGCGCACAAGTGCAATTACAAAGAAAGTACAACAGCGCCTCCAGTTCCTTCGGAGTTCTGAAGATTCTGCGTGATATCTAAAGCTCTGACAAGCTTCTACTGATGTGCAGTGGAGAGTATATTGACTAGTTGCTTCACAACCTGGTATGGAAATACCAATGCCTTTGAACAGAAAATCCAACAAAAAGTAGTGGATACTAGCCAGCTAGGCAAAGCCCTCCCTACAGTTGAGCACATACGCACAGAGCGCTGTCGCAGGAAAGCAGCATTCATCATCAGGGACCCCGCCACCCAGGCCATGCCTCTTCTCACTCTGCCATCAGGAAGGTGGTACAGGAGCATCAGGTCTCACACCACCCGGTTCAGGAACAGTTCCTACCCCTCAACCATCAGGCTCTTGAAACAGTGGGAATAACTTGACTCACCCCATCACTGAACTGTTCTCACAACCAGTGGACTCACTTTCAAAGACTCATCTCATGTTCTTGATATTTATTGCTTATTTATTTATTATGATTATTTCCTTTTTTCCTTTTCTGTATTTGCAGAGTTTGTTGTCCTGTTAGGTGCAGTGTATCATTGACTCTATTATGCTTCTTGGAGTTACTGTATATGCCTGTCAAGAAAACAAATCTTATGTGCTGACATGTATTTTGAACCTTGAGATCTCCTCTTTTGTCCCAATGATATACAGGTTGGTTAACCACCCCACACCCCAAGTAGAAAAAGTTCATTGTCAAAGAGAATAATTTGTAGGAATACAAGGGTAAGAGGTTGGAGAGTGGAACTTATAGGATTCTTCTCTTAAAAGCTCTTATGGGCAAAATAACCCCCTTCAAGTCAAAAAGAGTTTTCATTTCAAATATCTTCCTCATCAAAATTGAAAATAACCAGCTGCATAAAAATTCTTTATAAAACTCTGGCATCAGAAAGGAAGCTGAAACAATAAAGAAATAAATGTCTGCTAGTTACGAAATGTCACTCCCACTTAGCGGCCATATCATGGAGAACTTCTTACAAATATTGAGGACGGTTATAATTTCATATTCAAGTAATACTCAACCACAGTGAATACTAATACAAATTCCAATTCTGTGCTACATTCGATGCCTCCCAGATATTTCAAATGTTTGAAACAAGATGCACAACAGTCTACAAAATTCTTTTATGCTCAGCCTTGCTCCTGCCATATCTATGTACAGTATATGAGATAAGCTATAACTAGCAAAGATGAAAATTGAAGATGAAACTATGAAAAAAAAATCAGCTAAAAGAAGCAACCCATCGTATTAGCAAAGAACACACTTGAACATGCATTTCTCTACAAATCCTTTGTTGGTGCAACAACTGCAGCACCCACAATAAATAAAAATGGAGCCCCATCAGACCTGAAACCCTATCCCAAGTCCTTGGAATTTCTGTCACTGTCATTTAACTCAAACACCTCACACATAGATCAGTGAAACAAAAATGTTTTGAACACTGTCATAGAAATTATTCATTTTAACTGTTCAAATGAAAAGCATCAAGTTCAAATTATTACATCTATTCAAAGGAATTCAACTAATGGACTGAAGTGGTTGTCAACCAACGATGTCTTAAATAGGTTTGAAGTTGATGAAATTGTTCATTATTTTACTTGAAGGGAAAGGTTCCTATCCAAAACTTGGGAAATTCAGTCAATGGCCTCGTCATTAGGTACACCTGCTCATTAATGCAAATATCTAATCAGCCAAACATGTGGCAGCAACTCAGTGCATAAAACCACGCATCATGGTCAAGAGGTTCGGTTGCTCTTCAACCCAAATATCAGAATGGGGAAGAAAAGTGACTTTGACAGTGAAATGCTTGCATTTGCCAGACGGAGTGGTTCAACCATCTCTAAACTGCTCATCTCCTGGGATTTTCACACACAAAAGTCTCTAGAGTTTACTGAGAATGGCGTGAAAAACAAAAACACATCCAGTGAGCTGCAGTTCTGTGAGCAAAAATGCCTTGTTAATGAGGTCAGAGGAGAATGGTCAGACTGCTTTAAGCTGACAGGAAGGCAACAGTAACTCATAACCATGTTACAATAGTGGTGTGTAGTAGAGGAACTCTGGTCGAATCTTGAAGTGGATGGGGGACAGTAGCATATCACACAGTGGTTCCACTCCTGTACCTAATAAAGTGGCCACTGAGTGCAGATAGAGAACCTGTCACATTATTATCACAATGGTTGTAGTGATATTACAGGACATCTGCAAACCCTAAACTTGGCAATCCAAGACGATTAAATTTTACTTAAACAAGTCCTTCGGATAACTTAAAGCTGCAGCAATGAGATTTGTCAAGAGAATATTCTTGGCATTAGCAGTGGACCAACCAATTCGCACAGGTCAGGGAGAAGAATTTAAAAGAATGTTTCACAGGGCTCAGCACATTAGCGGCGGACCAATCGATTCGCGATTTATTAGCAGGAGCAAATAAAAGTAAAGCAGAGTTAAAGCAGAGCGGCCATTGAGTGAGTGGACCAGTGTAGGAGTGGGAACTTGAGATTTTGGCAAGGAGACACAGGTAAGTAGCAGGTAAGGCTTTTGTAGTGGTTGAATAAAATGTCACTAAGTTACAGCTAATTAAATAAAGGGATGATACAGGATTAGATGATGTGCTGTAGCTGCATGATGTGGGAGCTGATGGACCCATTGTGGTTTCTGGTGACCACATCTGCAGCAAGTGTTGGCTGCTCGAGGAACTCAGGCTCAAAGCTGATGTCCTGGAATCTGAGCTTCAAACACTGCTGCACGTCAGTGAGGGAGAGAGTTACCTGGATTCTGTGTTTCAGGATGTACTCACACCCATTAGATTAGCTGCCTCAACTTCAGTCTGTGGTCAGGGGCCAAACAGAGTGTGACTGCAAGTGAGGTGGGTAGAGGGATTCAAGAGACAGTGCTGGAGGACCCTCAGCACTTGACCTTGTCCAACAGGTCTGAGATTCTTGCTTCCTGTGTGGATGAGAGTGGGGCTGTAGGAAGGATGAGCAAGCAACCTAACTGTGGCACCGTATTTCAGGGAGCCATTCAAGAGAGGGGAGAGAAGGGAAATGCAGTGGTAATTGGGGATAGTATTGTCAGGGGAATAGACAGTTCTTGGTCGCGAGGTTAGAGCTGAAGGATGTGTTGCCTGCCTGATGCCCAGGTTCGAGACATCTTATCTGACCTGCAGAGGCCCTGCAAACTCAGAGGAAGTCAAATGGAATGTTGGCCTTCATTACTAGAGAGTTTGAATTTAAGAGCAAGGAGTTTAGTTTGCAACTGTCTAGGGTAACGTTGAGACTGCATCTGGAGTACTGCGTGCAGTTCTGGTCTCCTTACTTGAGGAAGGATATACTGGCTTTGGAGGCGGTGCAGAGGAGGTTCACCAGGTTGATTCCAGAGATGAAGGGGTTAAGCTATGAGGAGAGATTGGGTTGCCTGGGACTGTACTCACTGGAACTCAGAAGGAGGAGAGATCTTATAGAAACATATAAAATTAAGAAAGGGATAGAGGCAGAGAAGTTGTTTCCACTGGTAATTAAGACTATAACTAGAGGACATAGCCTCAAAATAGATTTAGGACAGAAATGAGGAGGAACTAACTGCTTTTCCCAGAGAGTGGTGAATCTGTGGAATTCTCTGTCCAATGAAGCAGTGGATATATTTAAGAGAGGGTTGGATAGATTTTTGTACAGTAGGGTATTAAAGGTTATGGGGAAAAGGCAGGTAGGTAAAGATGAGTCCATGGCCTGATCAGCTATGATCTTATTGAATGGCAAAGCAGGCTCGACGGGCTAGATGGCCTACTCTTGCTCTTACTTATTTTGTTCTTATGTACTCATTACTCACCTCAATAGTACAGTAGGTATTAAGCATTATCTAAATTGAATAAACAAATGGTTAATCCAACAATTAAACATACATTACGAATATGGTTTCAATTTCAGAAATTTTTTGGTTTGAACAAATTTATATTATCAAGCCCTATCAGATCTAATTTTTTTTTCAACCCTCGGTTATGGATCAAGCCTTTTTGAGATGGAAAATGAAAGGTATAACATGCTTTCGTGACTTATTTCTGAATAACTGTTTCAAGTCTTTTGGACAGTTATCTAATAAATTTAATTTGTTCAGATCTTACTTTTTTTTTAGATATTTACAAATAAGAAATTTTTTAAATACCACGCTGCCTACCTTCCCGATTTCATACCCTACTAATATTATCGATAAAATTTTAGGTTTAAATCCCTTTCAGAAGGGATTAATAGCATCTATTTATGATATAATTATGAAATTACAGCCAGGTATATCTGGTAAAATTAAAAATGAATGGGAAAAGGAACTTCAACTTTGCCTACCTATAGAGAAATGGCATAAAATTTTTCAGTTAGTTCTTCCTCTATATGTGCCAAACATACGCTAATACAATTTAAAGTAGCGCATAGGGCCCATATATCTAAAGATAAATTAGCCCGTTTTTATTCCCATATAAACCCTATCTGTGACAGATGTCACTCTGAGGTGGCTTCCTTAACGTATGTTTTGGTCCTGATCTCTTCTGGAAAAATATTTTTGACATTATCTTAACAGTTTTGCGTTTTGACTTACAACCCCATCCTATTACAGCAAATTTTGGTTTGCCAATGATAGAACATAGATGTTTATCCTCTTCAGCCTGTCAGATGATCGCATTTATTACTTTAATGGCCAGAAGATCCATTTTATTGAACTGGAAGGAGACCAATCCTCCTACAATGGTTTTCCCAAACGATATCATGTTTAAATTTAGAAAAATCGGTTAAATTTGAAGAAACTTGGAAACCATTTATTCAACATTTTCATATGATGTAATTTGACCTTTCTGAATCCTTCTTATTAACTTAAAATATATGAATAGAAGAGCGGAGTTGACGACATTATTGAACCTGTTCGATTTAAGATATTGGTCCAGCCTTGTTATGTTCCATTTGCTTTTTTTTGGGGTTTAGTATTTAGTTTTTTTTTGTGGTTTCTTTTGGGGGGTTTTCTTTGTATTTTTTTCTTTTTATTTCTTTTTTCTCTACGGTTAATTATATTAAGAGTTTGGAAGTCTATTATACCTGTATTATTTGAAATCTTTTTTGTACATGTTTATCAACAATAAGATTATTCCAATCTCTCTGTATCAATATTGTTATTCTGTTTATAATTTTGGAAAATTAATAAAAAGATTTAAAAAAGATATTAAGCAGAAATTCACGATCACAAGCTTAAATAAAAAATTAAAAGGACTACACGATTACTTTTAGGGCAAATTGAAGACTTACAGAAGTGGAAGTGGTGCTTTTTTCTGTAAAAACACTCATTTACAATTGATGTGATTCAAAAGCTTGCCCAACTCCCAAGAAAGCAGCTACAGAAACACCCACTGCAGAAATTAATAGAATTAATGGAACTCCAAATGATTTGGCTCTAAAGATGATGCATGAATCTCAATGCACAACTGAATTGTGGAACTAAGAGCCAGAAAGAGGCATCCTCGACTCAATAACAGTGTGTGACTCATTTCAATTTTCACACAACCTACATTGTGAAATTTGTCACCATAAACATTATATACCTTTACAGCCTCTGAGCTTGCAATGATATCTGACAGTTAAACTCAAGTTCAACTTCCACTTCAACAACAAATCAGTGGCTTTCTGAAGACTTACAAATGGAAGACTCATCAGTATTTAGCCATAGTGTTTAAGTATGGATTTATTATTTACAATAAGATTGACTGGCAGTGAAGGTTGCCTTGCATCTCAATTAACAAGTTAACAAATTTCACAACACATGCCAGTGATAATAAACCCAATTCTGATTCAATATCATAAGTGGCTTCATGAGCCAGTAGCTTGGGCCACCTCTGATAAACTATTCCATTCAGCAACAGAATCAAAACACTGCATCACCCCACATTTAGTGAGTGGTGGACTTACCTAGAAATAGGTCTGTTGAATACATTTGCAGCTTGGCGCAGGAAGGGGTCAAGTCGTAGTGCACGTTCCAGGTACTGCAGATGTAGAGGCTTTGCCAGCTCTGCACCACTCCCATTCTCACTTTGAAGTAGGTCTGCTGCCATAGAAAGGTCCTCTTATACAGGAAAATCTGGGCCTTTTGTTGGTTCTATAGAGAACAGGGGAGCATGTCATCAAACTTTCCCAGTACTAAAGATACATTCTAACAAGAGTTCAAACGTTCTGACTAATGTTTACTATTCAGCCAAATCACTTACAAGACAATGCAGATTACTGGATATTAAGGAAATTGTTAATTGGGGCCGGGGGGTGGGGGTGGTTGGTATGGGAAAATGGCATTCAAGTACAAGATCAACTGTAATTTTAATAAAAGACATAATAGTAGATATTTGGGACAGGAGGGCCTGATGTAACTTATATTCCCTTTTTTCCTGATGTTATTTATTTTCATTGTTACTTAGTATGCCATTAGACAAAAATGAGCATTTGGAACACTAGAGGTAGTTAAATAACACCAAATTGAATACATGTTTTATTTTGTTTACCATCACGAATGCCAGTACACCTGAGCGTTACGCTAAATTCATCAATATATTGCCCACTTATCTTATTGAATACAAATGCTATTTGATTTTGTTACTCCAACTACGACCACCACCATTATTATACCCACCATTCCTCTTACAAGAGGATGTACATCTAGGGGTGAGTGATTAAAAATAGAGGGCCGTTAGATGAAGTGTGAGAGCAATGAATATTTGGAATCCTTATTCTAAAAAAAAACAGAGGTTCAAGGAGGTATCAGCTGGGAAACATTACAGAATGTTTCTGTGGAATTCACTTCAGATTGTGAAGTTTCATTTCACTTTAAATCTATACAGACATTTTTCTTGAAATTATTGACTTTTTTTGCAGTGTGGAGCACTGTACAATTTTATCAATGTGTACAGAAGCACTTAGTGCATTTGCATTACTGATATCCAGTTTAATGCCTTTTGGATTTCAAGTTTCAGTCTCTACCCTCTAAACTAAACAGGAAAATCCAGTCAGAATTCACTGGTCTTCAAGCAGTCTTTATCATGCAGATTTGACTGCATAAACAAGCTTCAGCTTACATACTGTTTCAACAGCTCATTTCTGATGCAAAACAATTACTTCCTCAAATGTACAGCAGTGACAGTTCAGATCATGTGTCAAACCCTTGAACCTTGTACCCACAACTTTCAGATTCAAGTTAGAGTGCCAGCAACTGAAAAATTGTCAGGGATTGTGATTCACTCATCTCCAACAGGATCCCACCACCAATCTTTTCCCTCCCACCTCACCACTTTCCGCAAAGATCGCTCCGTGTGACTCCCTTGTCCATTCAATGCTGCCCCCCCGCTCCCCAAACTCCCTTCTAGTACTTATCCTTGCAGGTCAAACAAGGGTTACACCTACACCACCTCCCTCACTACCGTTCAGGGCCCAAAACAATCCTTCCAGATGAGGCAGCACTTCACCTATGAGTCTGTTGGGCTCAGCTACTGTATCCTATGCTCCCGGTGTGGCCTCCTGTATATTGGTGAGACCTGATGTAGATTGGGAGACCGCTTCGCCAATCATCTACACTCCATCTGCCAGGAACAGTGGGATTATCCAGTGGCCTCCCCCCATTTTAATTCTACTTCCCATTCCAACATGTCAGTCCGTAGTCTCCTCTACTGTTGCGATGAGGCCACACGCAGGATTAACCAGCAACACATATTCCATCTAGGTAGCCTTCAACCTGATGGCATGAACATCAATTTCTCAAATTTCTGGTAATTGCCCCTCACCCCGTTTACCATTCCTATTCCTGGTTCTATCTCTCACCTTATCTCCTTACCTGTCCATCACCTCCTTCTGGTGCTCCTCCCCTTCCCTTTCTTCCATGGTCTTCTACCCTCTATCAGATTCCCCCTCCTCCAGCCCTTTATCTCTTTCATCAACCAACTTCCCAGCTCTTTACTTCACCCTCCCCCTCTCTCAGTTTCATCCATCACCTACCGCTTTGTATTTCTTCCTCCCTTCCCTCCACCTTCTTGCTCATTTTTTTTGCAGTCCTGATGAAGGGTCTTGACCCGAAACATCAACTATTTACGCATTTCCCATAGACGCTGCCTGGCCTGCTGAGCTCCTCCAGTATTTTGTATGTGTTGCAAGTATTCTGCAACTGTCTCATGACTTTTTTTGATGATCTCAACAAAAGTGTTCAGCAGTAGTTTTATTTGTCAAATTATACACTTCTGAATTCAATGAGCTGCAGTGTACTTTATTGATCAAACATACTTTGACCCTTCCACTGTTAAAAAAAGAACTTGAACTTCGGTTGTTTACATTTAAACAATTGATTTCACTGTCTCATAGCCTTACAGGGAAGATCGTATTTAGAAAAGGAATCCTCCTAGCCTACTGCTAATCTGACAATTGCAATCACCAATTAGTAATTGTTATTCTGATGTTCCAATATGAGAACATTAAGCTTGAAATCTTCTCCAGACCTTTTTTTTTTAAGCTTAAGTATACTGTACAAGTGAATTGTAATAAATCACTAAGGATCAACAATTTTCCAATTAAACAGGGTAGAATAAAAACCAGGAAACTAGTCACAAAAGGCTTTTATAAGGATACTACCATACCAGAGAATGCCCGAAACACAAGGGGATTCCTAACTTTATGTCTCTGCCTACTCTGTTCTAGAAAAGAAAGAGGGTCCAATATATTCAGGCTGCCAGAAGCCAATGTTGATCTGCTGTTCTAATATAGCATTACAAATAACTTTAAGATTAAAGAGATCAGCTGTATTTGTCAAATTTACATCAGAACAGCAAAATGCATCACTTGTACCAACAACCAGAATCTGAAAATGTACTGGGGGCAGCTGGCAAATATCGCCATGCTTCCAGAACTAGCATAGTGTGACCACAATTTAGTAATCCTAACTCTTATATCTTTTATAAGGTGGGAGGAACCAGAGGACCCACAAGCTCATGTCACAGAGAGAGTGTACAACCTCATAAGGCTGCAGCGGATATTGAGTCCCGATCTTTCAATTGCTGGTGCTGTAAAGCCTTACACTAACTTCCACACTGTGTCTGGAGGTCAAATTTAATGGTTATTAATGAATTGTATCTCCATAAAATATGTCCTCTGTGCACTTCCTGGACAACCAATTCCTAATGCCCTTCTGCTCAAATTCATCTTTAGGCTCAGGCTGCCATTAAAAATGTAGTGGACCAAAATTTCTGTATCTGCATTCACAATGTTAAATGCAATGTATGCAGCCTTATGCCACATTCAAGTACAGTTTAATCTGTTTAGATTAGATTATGAGGACACGCAGTCCTCTTTGATTGTTATTTAGTAACGCATGCATTAAGAAATGATACAATGTTTTCCCAGAATGGTATCGCAGAAACACATGACAAACCAATTTAAAAACTAACAAAAACCACATAATTATAACATTTAGTTACAACAGGTAATATTCATTCTGTATAACTGACTTTCATCATGTTACAGCAAACATTGTACCTGAGGTAGCACAATTTTCCATACTGCCTATTTCATCACTGAAAGTCTTTTCATACCCAAAGACTTGCTTAACTCATTAATGGAATAATATGGAACCAGTAGCCATTCATTAAAATAAAGTTTTTTTAAGCTAGTACTTTAAAATAAATCATGTACTATCATACAGCTCATTCAGAAAGTCATGAGGCATAGGATCCATGGAAACTTGGCTGCACGAATTCAGAGTTGGCTTGCCCACAAAGGCCAAAGGGTGATAGTTAATGAAGTGTATTCTACTTCAAGGCCATTGAATGTTCTGGGACCCTAACTCTGCAATTTTTATAAAAGATTTAGATGAGGAAGTGAACGAGTGAGTTAGTAATTTTGTGGATGACACAAAGATTGATGGTGCTGTGGATAGTATAAAAGCTGTTGTAGGTTACAAAGGCAAACATAGAGCTGAGTGGAGAAACAACAAAGGGAAGTCAATCTGCAAAAGAATGAATGATACACTTTGAAAGATCCAAACTTAAAATTATCAAAATATATATATATATGTCACCCTATACAACCCAGAGACTCATTTTCTTGCAGGCATACTCAATAAATCCATAACAGAATAATAACCATAACAGAATTAACGAAAGACCGCACCAACTTGGGCCTTCAACCAGTGTGCAAAAGACAACAAACTGTGCAAATACAAAAAGAAAGAAATAATAATAATAAATATACAAGCATAAAACATCAAGGTTGTTGCTATGAAACAAGAGCTAATGGGAAATCATCCGCTATGGACCTGTTGCTGTAGTAGGCAAATTGGGAGCAGATCAAAATCGCTTCTCAGACAGGAATTGATATGTATAATCAACAATCTCGCAAACCACTTCATCACTGTGGACACATGCTACTGGATGATAGCCATTATGGCAGGTCACCACATTCTTCTTAGGCATCAGTAGAAGTGAAGCCTGCTTAAAGCAGGTAGGTACCTCAGGCTGCCAAAGCGAGAGGTTAAAGATCTCAGTGAACACTCCAGGTCTTTAGTACTTGGTCAGGTACCCTGTCTGGGCCCTCCTGAAAGCTACTCACATGTTGACCTCAGACTGAAATCACCGGATCATCAGAGGCTGTGGGAGCTTGTGATGGTTCCTCCATGTTTTGACGGTCAATGTGCGCATAGAAGGCATTGAGCTTATCAGGAAGCAAAGCCCCATGGTCACCTGTGTCACTTGATTTAACTTTATAAGAGGTGATAGTATTCAAGCCCCATCGCAACTGTCATGCAAGCTTTGTCGATTCAAGTTTAGTCCGGAATTGCCACTTCAACTGTGAGCTGGTTTCTGGAAGTTGTACCTGGAACTCTTGTAATTTTCTTAGTCATCGGATTTGAACGCCTCTGATTTGGTCCTCAGCAGATGTGGATCTTATGGATCATTCAGGGCTTCTGATTGGGGAAGACTCTGAATGATTTTGTGGGGACACCCACATCTAATAACTGTTTTAAATAAAGTCCATAACAACCATGGTGTATTCATTCAGATCCAGACATCAGTCCTTGAACACAGCCCAGTCGTCAAACTTGAAGCAATCCTTTAGCTGCTCCACTGCCTTCCACGAACACCTTTGTTGTCCTGACGAAGGTTCCGGCCCGAAACATCGACTCGTCTTTTCCACGGATGCTGCCCGACCTGAGTTTCTCCAGCACGTTGTGAGTGTTCCTCTGTTGTCCTGTCCTTTGGCATTTTGCTGAAATGCAGTCTAGGCATGGCATGATAGGCATTCCTCATCTTAGTATAACAGTGGTCTAGTGTGTTAGGGCCTCTGAAGCTACAGGTTATATGATGATGGTTAATTGGGCAAGGATTTCTTCAAACAATGTCAAAATTGAAGACAGAGTACAAAGTTAAATACAGTATTCTTACCAGTAGGGAAGAACAGCAGGATTTTGGGAATACAAGTCAATAGATCCCTCAAAGGTGCCATCTCAATTTAAATAAGAAGGCCTATGGTGTGTTGGACTTCATTAGTCAGAGGACTGAGTTCAAGAGCCACAAGGTAATGTTGCAGTCCCAAAAACTTCAGTTAGACCACACATATTACATTCAATTCTGGTTATCTCATAAAAGAAGCGTCAGAAATTCAGGGTGCAAAGGAGATTTGCCAGGATTAGAGAACATGTCTTATGATGAACAGTTCAGTGAGCTCGGGCTTCACTCTTAGAAGTGTAGGTTGAGAAGCAACTTGAATATAGGTATTTTCAGACGAGAGACATTTACAGAGTGGACAGTGTCTTTCTCTCAGGGTGCCAATGGCCAATACAATTTAAGGTGAGCAAAGGAAAGCTTAAGGCAGATGTCGAGGAGTAGTTTTTTTTTTCTTACAGATGGAAAGCAGTATGTGCCTGGAACATACTGTCAGAGGAGGTGGTAGAGGCTGATATAATAGAGACATTCAAGAGCAACACACAAAATATTGGAGGAACTCAGCAAGTTAGGCAGCATCAATGGAGAGGAATAAACAGTCAACATTTTGGCCAAGACTATCAGGGAACATTTAAGAAAGATTGGCACACGGATGCAAGAAAAATGGAGGGTTATAGGCTGTGTTGGAAGGAGGGGTCAGATTTATCACATGCATTTTACCTTGTGTTTTGACGTGCATCATTTGTGTTTAACAACGTCACAACTAGAGTTGTGCTGGGGCAGCCCTCAACTACTGCCACATATTCCAGTGCCAACATAGCATTCCCACAAAGCTCAGCAGATCAGAGAAGCAACACAACAGCAGCTAAACAAGCCCCTTTCTTCCCTCCCCATAATTAGCTACACAGGGACTGTACTGTGCTGACCGGTTCTATGATTATGTTCCAATACAAACTACAGTGAATGTGCAAAAGCAGGGTACAGGGAAGGGGTCTCACCAGCCACTCTCTCCACCCACACTCTTTCCCCCACCCCCTTGATTTGAACATTGCTGCAGCAAACATTGCATGCCCAGCAAAGCCAGGTGTTGACTAGCAAGATAATTTGACAGGCTTTCTAGTCCTCTCGATGCTTTCAGTAACAGGCCTGCCTCTCTCACATCAATGTACAATACACAGTGCAAAGTGATCTAAATTGTTGAGAAGCATTATGCCACCAAGTATAGATATCTATTGCAAGCAACTACAACTCTGAATTAGCTACACTCAATTGACATAACTTATATTTAGATTAAAAGAGCAAAATGGAGCTGAATTTCCAAATAGGATAAGGAAATATATTCAAATAATATACATGTTACAGAATAATAGGTGGAGAAAGGAAAGTGATCAAACTTTCAGATCTCACCACCTCTGCAAAAGCAAGAGACATTTTCAATCATAACAAGAGATGGTTAGGTGTCTATAGATGATAGCCCCTTCTGCCTGGAGCCTTCTTATTACACCTGCCGGAAGGCTTCTCAAAATACAACTGACAGAAATGGTGTAATTCAAGATCCAAGGATCAAGAGACCCTTTCCTTTCCAGCAAAATTATGACTGCCAATGGGTACTTCAACTGGCAATATTAACCAATATTACTTCCAGTAGACGTGGTAATTTGATAAATACGGTGTTGAGCCGCTAGGAAATGCACTGAACAGAGAACAGACCTTTCAAACACCATGAGTGAACAACAGCATTATCTCAGGCTGCCAGCTTGCACCACAAGAGTTTGATGAACCTTATTACTGATAGTGAGAAGTGACTGGATTTCCCAAGGCCCCCTCACCCACACACAATATTTTGTCTAATATTTTCTCTGATTTTGATAGGTCAATTTTGCCAGCCCAGTTGGTCTTGAGGCCAAGTGACAGAAGCCTGAGGCAAAATAATCAGGTGACATGCAAGGCCAGAATAAATCTTGCTCATTCTTCAGAGTTATCTTATTTTACAGATCAAGTAAAACTGTATGCAATTGAGGCAACTGCTTTCTTTAAAGAAATGTTTGCCTCCAAGCAATGAACTTGGTGATGAATTAACAATCATTTGGGGAAATAAAAGGACTGCTACAATCGGATCAGTGAGTTACATAGAGGGAAAAAAACTTTCACAACTCCTGGTTTACAATACTACATCCAAGTGATATTCAGGCCAGAACAGATTCACACTGAACCATGATGTTACATATCTGTCAGTGTCCTCCTCAAGTGAATTCTCCCATCCCGTGAAAATGTTCATCAGCTCCACTTCGTCCTTTATACTAAATCTGTATATTTTGATTTGGTCTCCCTCTAACCTTCTAAACAAGGAAATACAAAACATTCTTATGCAACCTGTGGCCAAATGTTAATTCTTTAAGATGGTTTAATTTTCACGAATGCACCTTGAATCCATTTTGAAAATTTCATGTCCAAACTAGTGAGGGCATTCCAGGTAAAGGATAGACCAAGACTAAAGAATGAGTCTTTTTTTTTTATTTTAACATAATGATATGGTTTAGAATTCAGGTATTGATGACAGAAACAAAAATCAATGGGTTGCTTCAAATTGAAATTGGTTAAGCACGAGGATTAATACCAGAGAGCATGAAAGGGACAAGACTGCTCAAAACTATGCCAGCACAGTCACAACTGGTCAATGGCATCCTCTGTTCAAATTTCTGTAATTTCCTTTCATTTGTGTATTTCAATTGCAAGATCAAATTCCATTTGCTCACTAATGATTTCATTCCTATGTATCACTAACCCCCTCAAATCATTGATCTTCCACAACTTTCAAGAAAATGTTCTATTAGACTCAGGTTCAAAAGTAGATGACCTTAAATTTCCCTTTTTAGAATTCCCCCATTTATAAAGTTGCCTCTACAAACTTAAGATTCACAATACTAAGTAAAAATATCACAAATGGCTCTTCATCTCCACTTTCTGGCTTTATTTGCATATATCATTAATTACCAATTCTGTGGACTTTGTTTTTTTACCAAAATCCTTTTATGTGAAACTTAAATGATTTGCAAATACTTGTACATACACATTGTACATGATTAGGTACTCATAAGCTGGGGAGAACCTGTAATAAGTTCTGGTATCCAGCTCTTTCCACACATTGATAACTTACCATTTCTTTATAGCATTTCTTACACTTCACAAGAACATTGATTATAACATAAACATTCTGTTTTAAAGAGAATATCAATGCCAGTCATAAAACACTCTAGCACAGAAACAAAACAGGCCCTTCGGCACACCTTGTACGTGCTGAACTATTTAACCTACCTAGTCCCATCGACCCAAACCCGGACCAAAGCCCGCCATATCCCTCCCATTCATGTACCTATCTGAATTTCTCTGAAGTCCTCTTTAATATTATGTGCTAACCCAACCTCACTGGAAAAAGCCTGCTTACATTTACATCTATAACCCCTCATAATTTTGTATACCTTTATCAATTTACCCTCATTCTCTTACACTTTAGGGAATTAAAGTCCTAACTTATTCAACCTTTCCCTATAACTCAGGTCCTCAACATCTTTCCAACACCTTTGTAACTTTTCTCTGCACTCGTTCAATCTTATTAACATCATTTCTGTAGGTAGGTGACCAAAACTGCACACAGTACTCCAAATTAGGCCTCACCATCTTATACAACTTCAACATAATATCCTTACTCACTGCTCTGATCTATAAATGCTGAAGTACCGGAAGCTTTATTTATGAACCTATCTACCTGTGATGCCATTTTCAATTAATTATGGACATGTATTCTCATATCCCTGTTTGACTGCACTTCTCAGTGCCCTACCGCTCCCCATGCAAGATTGACCCTACAGTATACATATATTGGATAGATTAAAAATCGTGCAAAAAAACCCCCAGAAATAATACATATTAAAAAAGTAAGGTAGTGTTCACAGGTTCAATGTCCATTTAGGAGTTGGATGGCAGAGGGGAAGAAGCTGTTCCTGAATCACTGAGTGTGTGCCTTCAGGCTTCTGTACCTCCTACCTGATGGTAGCAATGATAGAAGGGCATGTGTGCTAGGGGTCCTCAATAATGGATGCTGCCTTTCTGAGACACCACTCCTTCAAGATGTCCTGGGCACTTTGTAGCTAGTACCCTAGTTAGAGTAGGCTAAATGTACAACCCTCTGCAACTTCTTTCGGTCCTGTGCAGTAGCCCGCCCCCCCCCCCCCCCACCATACCAGAGAGTGATGCAGCTTGTCAGAATGCTCTCCACAGTACATCTTAGAAGTTTTTGAGTGTTTTTGTTGATATACCAAATCTCTTCAAACTCCTAATGAAGTACAGTCACTGTCTTGCCTTCTTTATAGCTGCATCGATATGTTGAGAACAGGTTAGGTCCTCAGAGATCTTGACACCCAGGAACTTGAAACTGCTCACTCTCTCTATTTCTGATCCCACTACGAGGATTGGTATGTGTTCCTTCATCTTACCCTTCCTGAAGATCCTTTTTTAAACAACCCATAACATATATATGCTCCAACCCTTCGCACCTCACCTGTGGCCAAGGATATTTTAAAAATCTCTGCTAACATTCCTGTAATTTCTGCACAAGCCTCCCACAGGGTACAAGGGAACATATTATCAAGCCCTAAAGGATATATCCACCATAACTTACCTCAAAACAGTGAACACTTCCTCCTCTGTAATCCATATATGGTCCATGACCTCACTGCTGCTATGCCTCACTTCCAATAGTCGCTGTGTCCATCTTCCGAGTAAATACAGCAGCAAAAAAAATCTCCCACATCTCTTGGCACCATGCACAGATGACCACTCTGATCTTCCAGAGGACGAATGTTGTCCCTTGCTGTCCTTTTGCTCTTAATATATCTGTATAAGCTCTTGGGATTCTTCTTTACCTTGTCTGCTAAGGCAACCTCATGCCTTCTTTAATCCTTCCTGATTTCCTTCTAAGTGTTCTCCAGCATTTCTTACACTCCAAGTACTTCATATGCTCCTTCCTATCGATACCAGCTCCTCCTGACCAGGGCCTCAATATCCTTCAAAAACCAAGGTTCCTTAAACCTGTTGTAAAACCATAAGATATCGGAGTAGAACTAGGCCATTTGGCCCATCGAGTTTGCTCTGCCGTTTTATTATGGCTGATCCATTTCCCTCTTAGCCTCTATCTCCTGCCTTCTCCCCATATCCCTTCATATCTCGACTAATCAAGAATCTATCAACCTCTGCCTTAAATATACCCAATGACTTGGCCTCCACAACCGCCCGTGGCAACAAATTCCACAGATTCACCACTCTCTGGCTAAAGAAATTCTTCCTCATCTGTTCTAAATGGACATCCCTCTATTCTGACATTGTCACTTCTGGTCTGAGGCTGTTCTGAGACTATCACCATAGAAAACATCCTGTCCACATCCACTCTGAGGCCTCTCAATGTTCAATACATTTCAATGACACCCCCCCCCCCCACATTCATCTGAATTCCAGTGAGTAGAGGCCCAGAGCCATCAATCACTTCTCATATGATGAGCCTTTCAATTCCGGAATAATCTTTGTGAAACTCCTTTGAAACCTCTAGAATATCAGCACATCCTTTCTTAGATAAGGGGCACGAAACTGTTCACAATACACCAAGTGAGGCATCGCCAGAGCTTTATAAAGCCTCAACATTACATCCTTGCTTTTATGTACTTTTATATCCATGTTGGTCAGATCAGCCCTCAATCCCCTGCAGTTTGTTCACCAGGACTGCACTGTAGTCAACGATGCTGTCATCTACCTGCTGAACAAAGTCTACTCACGTTTGGATAAGCAGGGCAGCACTGTGAGGGTCATGTTTTTCGATTTCTCGAGTATCTTCAATACCACACACCCCTCATTGCTGGGGGAAAAGCTTTGTTCAATGGAGGTTGACACTTCCATTGTATCCTGGAAGGACTACCTGATGATGGACCACAGTTTGTGCAGCTTCAGAGGTGTATGTCAAACATGGCTATAAGCAGCACTGCGGCCCCACAGGGAACTGTATTGGCTCCCTCCTTGTTTACCCTGTATACGTTGGACTTTAGAAAAAACACTGAGTCATGTCAGCTGCAGAAATCTGATGACTCAGCAATTGTTGGGTGTATAAAGGGAGGACGGGAGGATGAATACAGGTCTCTGGTGGAGGACTTTGTCAAATGGTGCAAGCTGAATCATCTGTAGCTCAACATCAGTAAGACAAAGGAGATGGTAATGGACTTCAGAGAGATGTAGCCTGCACTGCTCTCTGTTACTATTGATAGTGAAGACATGATTGTCATGAGGACCTACAAGTACCTGGTGGTGCACCCGGATGACAGACTTGAGTGGAGCACCAACACAGAGGCTGTGTACAAGAAGGGCCAGAGTCATCTCTACTTCCTCAGGAGGCAGGAGTCCTTTGGAGGATGCAGGCCTCTCCTTGACATGTTCTACCAATCTGTTGTCGCCAGTACAATCTTCCATGCGGTGGTGTGCTGGGGTAATAGCATCAATGTGGGTGATACCAACAGGCTCAATAAACTGATTAGAAAGGCTAGCTCTGTTATATTGGACACAGTGGAGGCTGTGGCAGAACAAAGGACCCTACAGAAAACCCTGGCAATTCTGGACAATGTTTCTCACCCTCTGCGTGCCACCTTGGTATGAGGAACACGTTTAGTAATAGACTAAGACAACTGAGCTGCTCCAAAGAGCTCTGTACGAGGTCATTCTTATCCATAGCCATTAAGCTCCATAATGAGTCAACTATAGTGGGAGAAATTATGACCCCCCCTCCTGTGAGACTGTTAATGGCAACTTATTTTTTATTCTTTCTTCTTAACCATATAACAATTACAGCACAGAAACAGGCCATCTTGGCCCTTCTAGTCTGTGCCAAACGCTTACTCTCACCTAGTCCCAACGATCTGCACTCAGCCCATAACCCTCCATTCCTTTCCTGTCCATTTACCTATCCAATTTTTTTTAAATGACAAAATCAAACCTGCCTCTACCACTTCTACTGGAAGCTCGTTCCACACAGCTACCACTTTCTGAGTAAAGAAGTTTCCCCTCGTGTTACCCCTAAACTTTTGCCCTTTAACTCTCAACTCATGTCCTCTTGTTTGAATCTCCCCCACTCTCAATGGAGAAAGCCTACCCACGTCAACTCTACCTATCTCCCTCATAATTTTAAATACCTCTATCAAATCCCCCCCAACCTTCCACGCTCCAAAGAATAAAGACCTAACTTGTTCAACCTTTCTCTGTAACTTAGGAGATGAAACCCAGGTAACATTCTGGTAAATCTCCTCTGTACTCTCTCTATTTTGTTGACATCTTTCCTATAATACAGTGACCAGAAATGTACACAATGCCTTGTACAATTTTAACATTACATCCCAACTCCTATACTCAATGCTCTGATTAATAAAGGCCAGCATACCAAAAGCTTTCTTCGCCACCCTATCCACATGAGATTCCACCTTCAGGGAACTATGCACCATTATTCCTAGATCCCTCTGTTCTACTGCATCCTCAATGCCCTACCATTTACCATGCATGCCCTATTTTGATTAGTCCTACCAAAATATAGCACCTCACACTTATCAGCATTAAACTCCATCTGCCATCTTTCAGCCCACTCTTCTAACTGGCCTAAATCTCTCTGCAAGCTTTGAAAACCTACTTCATCATCCACAACGCCACCTATTTTAGTATCATCTGCATACTTACTGATCCAATTTACCACCTCATCATCCAGATCACTAATATATACGACAAACAACATTGGACCCAGTACAGATCCCTGAGGCACACCACTAGTCACCGGCCTCCAACCTGACAAACAGTTATCCACCACTACTCTCTGGCGTCTCCCATCCAGCCACTGTTGAATCCATTTTACTACTTCAATATTAGTACCTAATGATCGAACCTTCCTAACTAACCTTCCATGTGGAACCTTGCCAAAGGCCTTACTGAAGTCCATATCGGCAACATCCACCGCTTTACCCTCGTCAATTTTCCTAGTAACCTCTTCAAAAGATTCAGTAAAATTTGTCAAACATGACCTTCCACGCACAAATCCATGTTGACTGTTCTTAATCAGACACTGTCTATCCAGATAATTATATATACCATCTCTCAGAATACTTTCCATCAATTTACCCACCACTGACGTCAAACCTCTCTCCATTTAGAAAATAGCCTATGTTTTTATTTCTTCTAAGTCATGACCAGACACTTCCCGACACTGCATTCCATCTGTCACTTCTCTGCCCATTCTCCTAACCTGAGTTCTTCTGCAGCCTCTCTACTTCCTCAGCACTACCTGCCCCATCCCCCATCTTTGTATTGTCTGCAAACTTGGCCACAAAGCCATCAACTGTCATCCAAATCATTGGCATAGAAACACAAAAAGTGGTCCCAACACAGACCCCTGTAAAATGCCACTAGTCACCAGAAACCCACCAGAAAAGGCTCCCTTTAATCCCACTTTTTGCCTCCTGCCTGAAGTCAATCAGCCAATGGTCTTTTCTGTAATATCATGTTCTCTTATCTTGTTAAGCAGTCTCATGTGTGGCATCTTGTCATAGGTCTTCTAAAGATACAAGTATACAACGTCCACCAATTCCCCTTTCTTTATCCTGCTTGTTATTTCTTCAAAGAATTGTAACAGATTTGTCAGGCAAGATTTTCCCTTCAGGAGACCATGCTAACTTCGGCCAAATTTTATCAGGTGCAGCCAAGTACCCTGATACCACATCCTTAATAATCAATTCTACCATCTTCCCAGCCACAGGTCAGACTAACTGGCCCATACTTTCTTTTCTACTGTCTCTTTTCTTTCTTGAAGATTGTAATGACGTACGCAATTTTCCAGTCCTTCTGAATCAGGCCAGAATCTATTGTTTCTTGAAAGATCTTTGCTAATGCCTTCACAATCTCTTTAGCCACCTCTTTCAGAACCCTGGGGTGTAGACCATCTGGTCCAGATTATTTATCTACCTTCAGATCTTTCAGTTTACCAAGCACCTTCTCTCTAGTAATGGCAACTTCACACACTCCTGCCCCGATACTCCTGAACTTCCGGCATACTGCTAGCATCTCCCACAGTGATGCCTGATGCAAAATATATGTTCGGTCCATCCCCCATTTCCTTGCCCCTCAATACTACATCTCTAGCATCATTTTCCAGCAGTCTGATATCTACCCTCACCTTTCTTTAACTATATCTGAAGAAACTTTTAGCATCTTATGTAATATTATTAGCTAACTTACCTTTGTATTCCACCTTTATGAATACAACATAATGGCCCATGCACAAAACCATGCCAATGATCCACAATCAGTCCTTTTCAAACGTGAATAAACCTGGTCTGTCAGAATCCTTCCTATAACTTTTCTACCATTGGTGCAAGGCTCATGGACCAGTAGTTCCCTAGATTATCCCTGCTGTTCATCTCTAAAGGTATAATATTAACTAACATGCAGCCTTCCAGTACCTCACCTCGAAAGGTGATAAATCTCTGCCAGGGCCTGAGAAATCTCTTCTTGCTTCCCCCAGCATCCTCGCATACATCTGGTCAGATTCTGAGGGTTCATCCACCTTTATGCTTATCAAGACCTCCAATACCTCTATTTGTAACATTGATATGCTCCAGGATATTGCTATTACCTCCCTTGGACTCACTAGCTTCCATGTTCTTCTCCACAGTAAATACATGCTTGCACCTTGAATGAGCAGAGCAGAGAGGAGCATGGAACTAATGCAGGCAAGTGGAATTAGCATAAATAGGCACAATGGTCAGTATAGATGAATAGGTCTGAAGGGCCTTTTCTACACGGTTGACTTTCACTCTATGATGCAGCCAAAATTGAACAGTACTCCTAATGTTGCAATAAAGCCCAAGACAGCTGTAGTAAGGCTTAGTCCAGTACCCCCATTTCAAATGCAACAAAGGAAACCCAAAAGGATTTAAGATCAACTTCATTTGTCACACATACATCAAAATAGACAGTGAAAATCAAATCAACGAAGATTGTGGTGAGGCAGCCCACAAGAGCCAGCATATGTCCAGTGTATGTCCACAACCTAAGAACCCTAACAAAATGTCGTTAGAACGTGGGAGGAAACCCGCATTGTCACGAGGAAAACATATCAAGAACTTACAGACAAAAGGAGAAATTAAACCCCCATTGCTTCTCACTGGTGTTGTAAAATGATTGCATTAACTGCAACAATTGCCTTCTCAGTTAGTTGCTCTATCTGCAAATGCTAAATTGTGTTCATTCTTCATGATCAAAATTTCTGTGAACCACAATTTCAAAGCCTGATTAAATGAGAACTTGCATTCATATTCTTCCTAACAAAATGGATAATCTCATTTTTCTTACACCCTCTGCATCTACATTCTACTTCACATTATCATTTACATCCCTTTTCCAACACCGCTGCCTTTGCCACTTTCATTCTCAAATTTTTATATCAAACTTCAATGAGACATTTGTTCTGTTCATTAATATAGATAGGAAATTGTCGTGAAAGTTTCATCAGATTGGAAAATAGCAAGTGTAACTCCTTTATTCATTAATGAGAAGGCAACTGACTAGTTATTATAACCTATCATAGCAAAAGCATCAGAAACTGATAGTAAAGTTATAGCATGGCACTTAAAAGATACAAGACAAAGCCAAAAGTTTTGTAAAAGGAAAACCATATTTGACTGATTTCATCAGTGCTCTTTGGAGTAAAATGTACAATGGTTGAAGTGGAAAGGAAGAGATGCAGTAAAAAGGCATTCGATTTTGCATCACTGAAAAGTTATTACACAAAATTACAGTGCATATTAGGTGACAACATTATAGTGCCAGTAAAAGGTTAACTGGCTGATAAGAAACAGGTACAATATGGGTGTTATGCCACAGGGGATCTGTTCAGAGTCTCAACTTTTTTCAATTTATATAAATACTTGGGATGTAGGCACTGCAAATATCATTACTAGATTTGCTAAAATAAGATGGAAAAATAAGTTGCAAACAGTGCACAAAGATTCAAAAAAGCACAAAAATGTGAGTAATCAAAGATCACTTTGGCAAATAGGAGCACAAATAGGAGCACAATGTGGAAAGAAAGCAAAATTGTTCATTTTGGCTAAATAAAAATCTATCAAAGCACCACATATTACTGCAGAGATTATGGAAAGGATCTGAGGCTACGTCCACACTAGACCGGGTAATTTTGAAAATGCCGGTTTTGAGTAAAAACGACAGGCGTCCACACAAGGCGTTTTTGAAAATACCTCCATCCATATTAAAACGGGTATTTGGGCGAATCTCCTCCTACTGGGCATGCACAGGATACATCTACAGAATTCACCCGCATTGACGAGTACGCCCGACTCTGACAGTTTGGACCAAGCAACAGGTGATGGCTGTGACATGTTTGGTGTAGAATCTCACCATGAAAGACTTGGTGCGCATTTGTCCAGTTACAGACCAGAAAAACTTAAAAAGAAATTGCCAAACGACGGACCGCTGTTGGTTCTCATGCAGGAGGACTTAAAACTGAAAAAACAAATACTGGAGCGTATGGAGGCAACCGACAGGGAGTTCATGGACAGTATGACCTGGTTGACGACGAACATTGAAAAACTGACCAACTCTGTTGCAGAGGGATTTGCAATGATGAGGAATATGTTGGCTCCCCCCCAGTACTTTTCACCGCCACAATACCAGCCTCACAGCCACTACAATAGCTACACATACGGACACACAGACCCCCAGGTGGCCCCACCATCTTCCCCACTCCCACAGAGGGGTCACCCTGGAAACATTTCCTACAGCCATAGTCTCTTCACCGATGAAAGGGACAACAACTACAACTAAATACAATAAGGCTTCACACATCAAAGTTGCTGGTGAATGCACCAGGCCAAGCAGCAACTCTAGGAAGAGGTACAGTCGACGTTTCGGGCTGAGACCCTTTGTCAGGACGAACTGAAGGAAGAGCTAGTAAGAGATTTGAAAATGGGAGGGGGAGGGGGGAGATCCAAGAGCTGGACAGGTGATTGGCAAAAGGGATATGAGAGGATCATGGGACAGGAGGCCCAAGGAGAAGGAAAAGGGGGAGGGAGGGGAAAAAACCCAGAGGATGGGCAAGGGGTATAGTGAGAGGGACAGAGGAAGAAAAAGGAGAGAGAGAGAGAGAAAAAGAATGTGTGTATATAAATAAATAACAGATGGGGTACGAGGGGGAAGTGGGGCATTAGCGGAAGTTAGAGAAGTCAATGTTCATGCCATCAGATTGGAGGCTACTCAGACGGAATATAAGGTGTTGTTCCTCCAACCTGACTGTGGCTTCATCTTTACAGTAGAGGAGGCCGTGGATAGACATATCAGAATGGGAATGGGATGTGGAATTAAAATGTGCGGCCACTGGGAGATGCTAAGTGAAATTTGCTGTTACCTCATTTGTTTGCCTTTACTTTTGCAATGTCTTTCTGTATTATTTTGCTGTATTTAACATGTGCAATAAAACAAGTTATTGGGCAAAAGTGATTTTATTTTTACCTGAGTAAAACTGAAACTTACAATTTTCCTTTTTTTGGCCTTAACATTTTCATGTCGATGCCAAACATAAGCTACGACTTAAAGATAACATTTTGGAAGTAGTGACAATTACATCTACTGATTGTTTGCACAAGAAATACATTAATAAAGCACCGTGTTAAATGTATAAAACATGTCTGCATCAGTGTTATCTTGCATTTCCATACAATGTTACATTAAGCATGAGGCTGTTATACATTTACTGTCAGAGAAGTACTTGCATAAATAGCTAAACCACCTCCATACAAGCAAGGACAGAAAACAGGGCAAAGTGAGTACACTTATTTATTCAGTATTCAGTAAGTTATGGGTCAGAGTATTTGGTGAGTACATTTCTAACTCTTCTGGCTTCAGTCTCATTGCCGTCTGTTCTGAAATTGTTAGGTTGGGTGGGGGGGCTGTAATTAATGTAACTCTTCTGGCTTCAGTCTCATTGCCGTCTGTTCTGAAATTGTTAGGTTGGGTGGGGGGGCTGTAATTAATGTAAACAATAAAGTAAACAACACACACATGAAGCCGTCCGCCGTTGTGGTGTTAGAGGTTGCGTTCAAGAAAACAATTAAGTGCTGCGCTGCCGCCACCATCTATTCTGGCACGTCATGACAGCATTTTCAAAAAGAGCCGGTTACCCCGTACACACTACACCAGCCATTAGTCGTTTTCAGATTTATTCACTCTGGACAGCATTCTTGAAAAGCTCCGTTTTCGGGGGAGGAAAACACTGTTTCAGTGTGGACGGAGGGTCAAAACAAAGAGAAAAAGCTTCGGTTATAGATTTATCCGGCCTAGTGTGGACGTAGCCTGAGTGTCCTAGTACAGTACCTAAGAAAATCAGTTTGCAGGTACTATAGCAATTCGGGAAACTAACAGAACATTACCATGTTGCTAGAGGAACTGAACAAAAAAAAAGTATACCTATCGAACAACTGAATTGAACAAAACAGGTGGATGAGATCACGTCAATAGTAACGTAAAAATTGATTTTATTTAATAGTGTGTTAATGAGTGGAAGCATTTAAGGGGTGGTTTAATAGACTAATTTAGTCCTGACGAAGGGTCTCGGCCCGAAACATCGACTGTACCTCTTCCTAGAGATGCTGCCTGGCCTGCTGCGTTCACCAGCAACTTTTATGTATGTTGCTTGAAATTCCAGCATCTGCAGATTTCCTCTTGTTTGCATTTTTAATAGACTGATGCCTGAAATGGGCAGGTTGTCTTCTGAGGTAATGTTGGACAAGACATATCCTTTTGTAGGAGATTCTCAACCTCGCAGCACACCCAGATGAGGCTCTTTTCCCCATACAAGAGTGTCATGGGTCTTTGGAACTTTCTCTCAACAGTGTTGGAAACTATTTTGAATGTTTTACGGCAGAGGGAGCCAGATACATAAGCAGTGGGGTGAAAGGTTACCATGGGTAAACAGGAATGTAAAGTTGAGATCAGCCATGCTTTTAAATGATGCAGCAGGTGGTTGGGACCAAGAGGCCCACTCATGCCACTAATTCATATTTAAGGCTTCAGCACTAATTCCCAAAGCACCCAATTAGTTAGAGCTTCCCAACCTGAAACTAAACTGTTTATCCCCATGCAGATTTTCCTTCAACTAATCTTGTATCCTCTGTAATACGTACATCATTCTCAACACAAGAACCTGTTCTGTGGCAGATTATCAAACAATTTTTGGAAATTCTAATGAACCAACACCTCTAGCTTCCACTACAGCCCTGTTTGAGTATAAAAGTAATATCCAACATGACCAAATAATTACATTTTCCATACCCACCTAATGTAAATATTAAACAATTTTAGAAGATGGCATCTTCTGTAACATTGCATTTCAAGTCATTTGGTGGTTCAGGGAATTAGTCATCCCCTGCTTCCATTTGTTTAACTAGTAATACTTTTTGGTTTTAATAATTATTTTTGATCCAATGCTCTTTATTGCAACTTGGTTATCCACTACTTTATCTACTGAGAAACCGCCATTGGAATTTGTTTGATATACAGTAGCATGCAAAAGTTTGGGCATCCCGGTCAAAATTTCTGTTACTGTGAATAGCTGAGTAAAAGATGACCTGATTTCCAAAAGGCATAAAGTTAAAGATGACACATTCCTTTAATATTTGAAGCAAGATTACTTTATTTCCATCTTTTACAGTTTCAAAATAACAAAAAAGGAAAAGGGCCCGAAGCAAAAGTTTGGGCACCCTGCATGGTCAGTACTTAATAACACCCCTTTTGGCAAGTATCACAGCGTGTAAATGCTTTTTGTAGCCAGCTAAGAGTCTTTCAACCCTTGTTTGGGGGACTTTCACCCATTCTTCCATGAAAAAGGCTTCTAGTGCTGTGAGATTCTTGGGCCGTCTTGCATGCACTGCTCTCTTAAGGTCTATCCACGGATTCTCGATGATGTTCAGGTCAGGGGACTGTGAGGGCCATGGCAAAACCTTCAGCTTGCGTCTTTTGAGGTAGCCCATTGTGGATTTTGAGGTGTGTTTAGGATCATTATCCTTTTGTGGAAGCCATCCTCTTTTCATCGTCAGGTCTTTTTTTACAGACGGTGTGATGTTTGCTTCCAGAATTTGCTGGTATTTAATTGAATTCATTCTTCCCTCTACCAGTGAAATGTTCCCCGTGCCACTGGCTGCAACACAAGCCCAAAGCATGATTGATCCAGCCCTGTACTTAACAGTTGGAGAGGTATTCTTTTCATGAAATTCTGCACCATTTTTCCTCCAAACATACCTTTGCTTATTGCGGCCAAAATTCAGTGTCAGAAATTTTCAAAGGAACATCTAAACAAACCTGATGCATTTTGGAAACAAGTCCTGTGGACTGATTAAGTTAAAATAGAACTTTTTGGCCGCAATGAGCAAAGTAGTTTGAAACTTCTCAGTTTCCACTGCTGTTCCGCTGATGGGAAGAGGGGAAACATTCTTTAAACATGTCCCAGTGTATAAGAAATTAAATTGCACAATTAAACAAGAATGGAATATCAATATACTTGAATAGCCAATGGTAAACACATTTTGTTTAATTTGGAAAAGTAAAATGAAAATTCTATGCTCTAACCTCTAATAATGTAATTGATCAAGAGCCGTTGGGAGCTTGCCAACACCTTAGAATCTCCTCTCCAGTACTGACTTCTTTGATTGCAATACTGACCTATTATGATATAGTTTGTCAGAATCATAAGGGTTGAGGGAAGGAGTAAGAAAAGTAAGGATATTAGGCTGGTTGACATCTGGCCCATATTTGTAAGAACAAGTGTGTAGTCAGTCACCAGTCCCAGTTCCTCGCGACTCCTTTCACACCTCTTCTCCTTTCTTTGCTCTTACCACCACCCCCATCCCAAACATAGCTAATGCTTCTAATGCCTTAAAGGCTGAGCAGCAGGAGTCTGAGATAAGAGATACAATTTCCATACTTGCAATTCTTTAGCCAAGTAAGGCTACGTCCACACTACGCCGGATAATTTTGAAAATGCCAGTTTCGAGTAAAAACGATAGGCATCCACACTAAGCGTTTTTCAAAATATCTCTGTCCACATTAGACGGACATTTGGGCGAATCTCCTCCTACTGGGCATGCGCAGGACACACAGAAAACAAGTGAAGAGGAAACTGTATACTTGGTGCGCGTTTGTCCAGTTACAGAGTAGAAAAACTTAAAAGGAATTGCTCTTGGCTCTCGCACAGGAGGACTTAAAACTAAAAAAAACAAATACTGGAGCGTATGGAGGCAACCAACAGGGAGTTCACGGTCAGTATGACCCAGCTGACGACGAACATTGAAAAACTGACTAATACTTGCATAAATAAAGCACCTTGTTAAATGTATAAAACATGTCTGCATCAGTGTTATCTTGTATTTCCATACAATGTTACATTAGGCTGTTACACATCTATTGTCAGAGAAGTACTTGCATAAATAGGTAAACCACCTTCATACAAGCAAGGACAGAAAACAGGGCAAAGTGAGAATACTTATTTATCCAGTAAGCTGTGGGTCAAAGTATTTGGTGAGTACATTTCTACCTCTTCTGGCTTCAGTCTCGTCGCCCTCTGTTCTGAAATTGTTAGGTTCTGCGAAGCGCAGAATCAAATATCGCTGTGATGATTGCACGCTCTAGTATCAATTGTTTGACAACAATAAAGTAGTAATAATAATAATACGAATAATAATCAGAAAACAATGAAATGCCGCGCTGTCGCCATCTGTTCCAGCACGTCGTGACAGCGGTTTAAAAAAGCTCCGGTTACCCCGCACACTGCAACGGATATTAGGAGTTTTCAGATTTATTCACTCTGGAGACCGTTTCTGAACATCTCTGTTTTCGGGGGATGAAAACGCCGTTTTTGTGTGGATAGAGGGTCAAAACGAAGAAAAAAGGCTTTGTTTTCAAAATTACCCGGCGTAGTGTGGACGTAGCCTAAGCCAGTGACTATCCAAGGTGAGAAGTGGTGTTCCACAGATGTCTGTTCTAAGACCCCTGCTTTTTGTAATTTTTTTAATATGAATTTGTGATTTTGGTTGAAGAATGATCATGCGCCTCCCTACGATCAAGGACATCTTCAAAAAGTGATGCTCAAAAAAGCGGCGCCATTATTAAGGACCCCCACCACCCAGGACATGCCCTCTTCACATTTTTACCATCAAGGAGGTACAGGAGCCCAAGATATGCACTCAATGTTTCAGGAACAACTTCCTCCCCTCAGACATCGGGTTTCTAAACAGTCAATGACACTATTTCTACTTTCTTTCTGCACTACTATACACATACAGTGGAAACCATTTAATTGGGTCATCTACTTATTTGCGACAATTCTTTATGAGCAAGAACAACTGGAAAACAGCCAGGATTGCCTTAATGCCATTTAATTGGGACATGAGACTGTAGCCGAACATTGTCTAATTACTGTCAATTGCATGCACATCGTGTGGCCATCAGACACTACACCGTGCTTAGAACAAACAATATTTAAATAGCTTGCACATTTGTGTCAAACTGCGGCAAATTCTGTCACTGACGGCTGGGGAACAATAAACAGTAAGGCAATTCTGAACTGTTCTGCATAAAGTCCACAGTAACACGTCATCACATACAATGCTGAGATTCATTTTCTTGTGAGTACTCACAGTAAAAAGGTAATTGAGCCAAATGAAAGTTTGCACTCAACAGGTAAACAACCTACGTGCAAAAGACAAACTGTGCAAATACAAAAGAAAAAAATAATACAGGTGTCCCCCGCTTTTTGAACGTTTGGTTTTCGACACCTCGCTGTTACGAAAGACCTACATTAATTACCTGTTTTCGCTAACAGAAGGTGTTTTCACTGTTACGAGAAAAGGCAGCGCGCGCCCCGAGCAGCCAAGCTCCTCCCCCGGAACCACATTCTAGCCGGCATTGCTTAAACACATGCCTGTGAGCATCTGTACTTTATGTCCATTTATTTTGAGCTGCGTCGCCTAAGATCTGGGCCGACATTTACTTGCTGAGCGGCACCTAATTAATTAGCTTGTTTATTTTGGCTTTTTTAAAAAACATGTGCTGGGTGCATCCTGGCTACCGCTGCACCACTGCATGCTTTGTGGATCGGTAGCGGTCGGCAGCCCGCAGGTTGGGGACCACTGCACCACCCCAGCCTCCGACGACTCAGCCTAACACACCATCATCAGTGTGCTCGGCGCTGTCTTCCCAATTCCGGTAAGTGATACTACACTGTACATACATTATTTCTACTTTATATAGGCTGTGTATTTTTATGTGTTATTTGGTATGACTTGGCAGCTTCATAGCTTAAATGTTACTGGGCAAAGTGTTTCTGCCAAGTGCGTTTGCGTGAGATTTTCACTACAGTGGACAGTGCGGCAATGATTGTAGAAAAGTATTTCTACTTTATGTAGACTGTGTGTTTATCATATCATTCCTGCTTTTACTATATGTCACTGTTATTTTAGGTTTTATGTGTTATTTGGCATGATTTGGTAGGTTTTTTTTTGGGTCTGCCAACGCTCACAAATTTTTCCCATATAAATAAATGGTAATTGCTTCTTCACTTTATGACATTCCAGCTTACGAACCGTCTCATAGGAACGCTCTACCTTTGGATGGCGGGGGAAACCTGCAATAAATAATTGAGAACATGAGATGAAGAGTCTTTGAAAGTGAGTCCATATGTGGAAACATCTCAGTGATGGGCAAGTGAAGTTATCTTCAATAGTTCAAGAGCCTGATGGTTGAGGGGTAATAACTGTTGAGTCTTGAGGCTCCTGTACCTTCTTCCTGATGGCGGCAGGGAGAGGAAAGCATACCCTGGGTGGAAAGGGTCCTTGATAATGGATGCTGCTTTCCTGCGATAGCATTCCTTATAGATGTACTCAAAGATGGGGAGGGCTTTATCCAATATGTACTGCGTCGTATCCACTACTTTTTGCAGGATTTTCTGTAGCCAGTCAATATACTCTCCACCACACATCTATACACAAGTTTATCAAAATTTTTGAAGTCATGCAGAATCTTCGCAAACTTTGCAAAGTAGAGGCTCTGCTGTACTTCTTTCATAATTGCACATGCATGCTGGGACCCAGGGGAGATCCTCCAAAGTCATAACACTGAGGAATAAAGTTGCTGACCAACATTCCCTCTAAGGTGTGCATCTTTTGCTACTCGCACACAATTACATTTCCTTTTCCAGTTTCTGATGCAGACAGTGTTGACAATGTGGAGTATGCGATGATTTGTCTGCAGATTTTAGAAATGGATTATTTATTCTATTTTTACATTCAGAGCGCACGTTGTCACTGGGCAAAAAAATTGCACAGCACAACATTTTTGCACACACTAGTCATTACAAATTAGAGGGAACATTGTTGCTGACCCTCTCCACTTCTGATCCCACAATGACAACAGGTTCCTAGACCTCCGGTTTCTTCCTCCTGAAGTCAATAATCAGTTCTTTAGTCTTGCTGACACCAAGTGAGAGGATGCTGTTGTGATTCCACTCAGCCATATTTTTGATTCCCCTCCTGTATGCTGATTCATCATTACCTTTGACTCGACCAACAACAGTGATGTCATCAGCAAGCTTAAATATTGCATTGGACCTGTGCTTGGCCTCACTGTCATAAATGTGAAGCTAGTAGAGTAGGGGGCTAAGCACACAGCCTTGTAGTGCACTTGTGTGAATGAAGATTGTACAGATGCTGTTGCCAATCTGAACTGACCAGGGTCTGCAAGTAAGGAAATAGAGGATTTGACTACACAAAGAGATATTGAGGCCAAGGTCTTAAAGCTTACTAATTAGTTTTAAGGGGATGGTAGTATTGAATGCTGAGCTATGACTGATAACAAGCATCCTGATGTATGCATCTTTGCTGTTCAGGTGTTCCAGGGTTGAGTGAAGAGCCAATGAAATGGCAACTGGTGTGGACCTGTTGTGTCGGTAGGCAAATCAGAGTGGACACAAGTTGCTTCTCGGGCCAGATTTAACATGTTTCATTACCGACCACTCAAAGCACTTCATCACAGTGGATTTAAGTGCTTCTGGACCTTAGTCATTGAGGCAGGTTATCACTTCTTCTTAGGCACCGATATAATTGAAGACTGCTTGAAGCAGATGGGTACCTCAGACTGCCGAAGCCGGAGTTGAAAATCTCAGTGAACACTCCAGCCAGTTGATCAGCACAGGTATTTAGCACTCTGCCAGGGCCAGATGCTTTCCATGCATTTACGATCCTGGAGGATACTCTCACTTCAGCCTCAGAGACTGAAGTCATTGAGTCACTGGTGGCTGTGGGAGTTCGTGAGTGTTTCGCCATGTTTTGACTGCCACAGTGAGCATAGAAGGCATGAAGCTCATCCTGGAGTGAAGCCTTGTTGTCACCTATGTTGCTTTACAAGCCCTGCCACACCTGTCAAGCATCCTTCAGTGATTCAAGATTGGTGCAATATTGCCACTTTGCAAATGAGATGGCTTTCGGGAGCTCACAGCTGGACCTCTTGTAACTCTTACTTGGTCGTTGGACTTGAATACCACTGGTCTGGCCCTGAGCAGATTGCTGATCTCATGGTTCATCTAAGGTTTCTGGGTGGGGAAGACTAAAATTTTGTGGAGTCACACAAAATTGTGAGTTACTCACTCCAGTTTCAAACATACAGGCTTGGAGATGCCAGAAAAGACAAGAGATCACTAACAAGTTAGGAACTATGAAGAATTAAGACATCTGCAATCATCTTGCATGTTACAATTATAACAAACAGTTGGAGGATGTAATCGTTGAAGGCACTGTTTGAAGGCAGTCCACTATCTGCACAAGGCGCCTGTATTGTTTTTAGTTAGTCAAAAGAACGCCACAGTGGCAGTTACAGTTTTATTGTACTGTAGTAGTATTGAGTGTTCAAGTTTGTTCTGTATTTCATTTAAATACACAATTTGTTACTCAGTTAACACAAAATACTCTGCAGATGCTGGGGTCAAAGTAACACTCACAACACGCTGAAGGAACTCAGCAGGTCGGGCAGCATCCATGGAAACGATCAGTCAACGTTTTGGGCCGGAACCCTTCATCAGGACTGAAGAGGGAAGGGGCAGAGGTCCTATTAAGAAGGTGGGGGGAGGGTGGGAAGGAGAAGGCTGGTAGGTTCCAGGTTAAAAACCAGTAAGGGGAAAGATAAAGGGGTGGGGGAGGGGAAGCAGGGAGGTGATAGGCAGGAAAGGTGAAGAAGGAATAGGGGAAAACACATTGGGTAGTAGGAGGAGGCAAAACCATGAGGGAGGTGATAGGCAGCTAGGGGAGGATGCAGAGTGAAATAGCGATAGGGGAAAGGAGGGGGAGTGAATCACCTGAAGTTGAAGAATTCTATATTCATACCAAGGGGCTGGAGACTACCTAGACGGTATATGAGGTGTTGCTCCTCCAACCTGAGTTTAGCCTCATCACGGCAGTACAGGAGGCCATGTATGGACATATCCGAATGGGAATGGGAAGCAGAGTTGAAGTGGGTGGCAACAGGGAGATCCTGTCTGTTGTGGCGGACGGAGCAGAGGTGCTCAACGAAGCGGTCCCCCAATCTGAGTCGGGTTTCACCGATGTAGAGGAGGCCGCACCGGATGCAACAGATGACCCCAACCTACTCACAAGTGAAGTGTTGCCTCACCTGGAAGAACTGTTTGGGGCCCTGAATGGTGGCAAGAGAGGTGGTGTAGGGACAGGTGGAGCACTTATGCTTACAGGGATAAGTGCCGGGTGGGAGATCTGCGGAGAGGGACGTGTGGATCAGGGAGTCACAGAGGGACCGATCTCTGCGGAAAGCAGAGAGGGGTGGAGAGAGAAAGATGTGCTTCGTGGTGGGGTCCTGTTGAAGGTGGCGGAAGTTGCGGAGGATAATGTGCTGGATCCAGAGGCTGGTGGGGTGGGAGGTGAGGACAAGGGGAACTCTGTCCCTGTTGTGGTGGCAGGAGGATGGGGTGAGGGCCGAGCTGAGGGAAATGGAGGAGATGCGGGTGAGGGCATCATTGATGACGGCAGAAGGGAAACCACGATCCTTAAAGAAAGAGGACACTTGAGATGTCCTAGAACGGAAAGCCTCATCCTGGGAGCAGATGCAACGGAGACGGAGGAACTGGGAACAGGGAATGGCATTTTTGCATGCCACAGTTATAGTAGTCATAGTCATACTTTACTGAACCCGGGGGAAATCGGTTTTTGTTACAGTTGCACCATAAATAATTAAATATTAATAGAACCATGAATAGTTAAATAGTAATATGTAAATTATGCCAGGAAATAAGTCCAGGACCAGCCCATTGGCTCAGGGTGTCTGACCCTCCAAGGGAGGAGTTGTAAAGTTTGATGGCCGCAGGAAGGAATGACTTCCTATGACGCTCTCGGTGTTGCATCTCGGTGGAATGAGTCTCTGGCTGAATGTACTCCTGTGCCCAACCAGTACATTATGTAGTGGATGGGAGACATTGTCCAAGATGGCATGCAACTTGGACAGCATCCTCTTTTCAGACACCACCGTCAGAGAGTCCAGTTCCATCCCCACAACATCACTGGCCTTACAAATGAGTTTGTTGATTCTGTTGGTGTCTGCTACCCTCAGCCTGCTGCCCCAGCACACAACAGCAAACATGATAGCACTGGCCACCACAGACTCGTAGAACATCCTCAGCATTGTCCAGCAGATGTTAAAGGACCTCAGTCTCCTCAGGAAATAGAGACGGCTCTGACCCTTCTTGTAGACAGCCTCAGTGTTCTTTGACCAGTCCAGTTTATTGTCAATTCGTATCCCCAGGTATTTGTAATCCTCCACCATATCCACACTGACCCCCTGGACGGAAACAGGGGTCACTGGTACCTTGGCTCTCCTCAGGTCTACCACCAGCTCCTTAGTCTTTTTCACATTAAGCTGCAGATAATTCTGCTCACACCATATGACAAAGTTTCCTACCGAGGCCCTGTACTCAGCCTCATCTCCCTTGCTGATGCATCCAACTATGGCAGAGTCATCAGAAAACTTCTGAAGATGACAAGACTCTGTGCAGTAGTTGAAGTCCGAGGTGTAAATGGTGAAGAGAAAGGGAGACAAGACAGTCCCCTGTGTAGCCCCAGTGCTGCTGATCACTCTGTCGGACACGCAGTGTTGCAAGCACACGTACTGTGGTCTGCCAGTCAGGTAATCAAGAATCCATGATACCAGGGAAGCATCCACCTGCATCGCTGTCAGCTTCTCCCCCAGGAGAGCAGGGCGGATGGTGTTGAACACACTGGGAGAAGTCAAAAAACATGACCCTCACAGTGCTCGCTGGCTTGTCCAGGTGGGCGCAGACACGGTTCAGCAGGTAGACGATGGCATCCTCAACTCCTAGTCGGGGCTGGTAGGCGAACTGGAGGGGATCTAAGTGTGGCCTGACCATAGGCTGGAGCAGCTCCAGAACAAGTCTCTCCAGGGTCTTCACGATGTGGGAGGTCAATGCCACTGGTTTGTAGTCATTGAAGCCTCTGGGGCGCGGCGTCTTCGGCACATGGCAGGGTGGGAAGAGGTACAGTCGAGGTAGTTGAGGCTAATTGAAGAAATAGCCAGGATTCCCTTCACCTATTTGGGACGCTGTTCTGCTTAATTGGGACAGGGGACGTGTGGAATTTAGATACTACACAGGACTTAAAGTGACCAGCCATGTCAATTACATGTTCTTGTATTATGATATCGATTTGGACGTCGATTCAAACAGCAGCAATTTTTGATCATTTTGTTTTCTATTTTGACTTTAAAAAATTATTTGAGACCCTTGCCATGAAAAAGAATTGACACTAGCCAAAAAAAAATTACCCTACCAGACCAATTTAAAAGACATCTACCTAACACACTCATCATTAACTGGCAGAGATAACTGGAGTGCCAAAATCCACCACTGCATGCTTGATACAGTGCCTAGAAAAAGCATTCAGCCCTGACAACTATTTTCACATTTTACTGTCTAATTTTCTGGCCTTAAAATATATTACAGTAAGATGTTTTTGAGCTAATCTACAAAACATTGTATATCAACAGAAAATTTCCAAAACCTGTCAGCAATTTACTAAAAACTAAAAACCAAAATTGAGACACCAAAAAAGTATTCACCCCTTTTGAAATTACTTTTCTCAGGTACAATATTGTATAATAATTTACAAAGTCACCCAATTTGTTGTTGATGTAAAAAAGGAGGATCACCTACTTTCAATGAATTCATAAGAATAAATGCCCCTTTCTGTAAGTTCCAAAAAGCTAAATCAAAATGAAGACGAAAGATAGGGAAGTTAAGGCAAGTTAGGAAAATAATAGAGAAACACAAATCTGGGGAAGGTCTTACGGTCAGATGTGATTGAAGTGGAACTTTTTGGCCTCAACACGAAGCAATACGTGTAGCATAAATCTAATTCTGCACATCAGCCAGGTAACACCATACCTGCCATAAAGTATGGCAGTGTAATATAATGTTAAGAAGTTAACATCTCGCAGGCCTCTTGTAATGTTAGAAGTTAGCATCTCGCAGGCCTCTTGTAATGTTAGAAGTTAGCATCTCGCAGGCCTCTTGTAACCCTGGCTATTTTGTAAGGGTCATAGTGGCTAAGACTTCGATAAAAAGCACAGAAGCACAAGAGTTTCTCACAAGATAAGCTGAGCGGGTGATATTATTCTTGGTATGCGACCCTGTAACTTCAGTCCTTGCTTAAGAACAACTTGTCCCATTGTTTGATTAACCACTGTAAGAAACATAGCGCTTGCTAGGTAAGCATTATAATGAATGCTTGTTTCAAGGGTGGGAAGCTCTGAGGGGTAAGCCTATGTCTGGCTGTTCCCAGACATAAGGGTAGTTAAGCTGTTACACGAACAATTTATGACTGATAAGTTAAACAACACTCATCTGTACAGAAACTAAGGGGGTGAACCCACCTATATCTGTGTACGTGACTGCATATGTACAAAAAGCACTGTATTTGCTTCAGAAGCCAGAGATCCCCCGGAGTAGCCCAAGAGAGTGCTTAAGAAGGGGTCTCTCTGGTAACTTACTAATAAAGAGTTAAAGTTACATTCACCGTAGTACGTGGTGTCTTTGCATCGGGTAGATCGAAAGAAGTTTACAGCAGCGGTAGCCCAATTGAACATCTCTGACAAGACCTTAAGATTGTTATCCACCGCCACTCCCCTACTAACCTAGCACAGATTGAACAATTTTGCAAAGAAGAATGGGAAAATCGTGCTCCATCACATTGCACAGCAGATAGAAACTTATTCCAACAGACCACTGGCTGTAATAACTGTGAGAGGTGGTTCAACTAAGTACTGAGCAAAAGGGGATGAATACTTTTGAACTGCTAAAATTTCAGTTTTTGAATTTTTAGTTTTTCATGCTTTACAATTTCCCCCGTTTTTAGAGGGGGTCTACAATGAAAAAAGGAGCATGTGATTCACAAATAAACATTCTCAGTTAAATGAATCAAAATCCAGAGCTGGAATACTCATTTATGTGAGCAAAGGGTTGGGCTGAATACTTTTACAAGACACTGTAAATCAGCAAGATAAATTGCAAGAAGAATGGACATTATGTAAAGAACAACAGGGAATATTCCAAAAACGAAAGCACAAATTTAAGGATTGTTGAAGAGGCCCTCCATCAAGTTTTCCACTGTAACTGGACGAAGTGTGCGCGCGTGTGTGCGTGTGTGTGTGTGTGGTCCAATGTGAAAAAACAAGTTAGAGGACCTAGCAAAGAAGCTTTGTCATGAAGATTTTAAAACAACAGATGCCTGGTTGCCTTGATGGAAATGTGGGCACCACATTAAATTCAAGACAGACAGTGCTGATGCTGCAAGTGCAGAAATATAGAAATCTATAAAACTCCCAGACTTGCTTCAAAAATTTTGCGAAGATGATATCTACGATGCTGATGAAACAGGCTTTTTTTTAAATCACCGGACGGTTCCCTTTGCTACAAACATGCAAAATGATCAGGTTCAAAGAAAGCAATGGATCGTATAATTGCGTCGTGCTGTGAAAATATGTCAGGAACTGATAAAAAGAAATTGTTGGTTATTGAGAAAAACGTTAAACCTCAGTGCTTTAAGTCTGGGTCTAAGAATGGATAATCTACCAATTGATTACAATGCCAATGTACACTCAATGAATTCCTCCACTGGTAAGCATTATAAATTAACAGTTTTGTTGTATGGTACTAATATTGGCAGTGTTCTAATTGTCCTGCATTTCATTTGAATACATAATTTATACAGTTAAATGGTAATTTTTTTTTAAATACTTTAAATATACCCGTAAACATTTTATTAATATGGGTAGCCACTTAACTGGGCCAAAACGTACTGGTCCTGATGTATTCAAATTAACCAGAATCCACCGTATATATACACACTTGAGCGCAGATGCACATGCACAGACGCGCGCACACCTATATACTCAAAAAACACACACCAGTAACAAATACATACGCACAGTTATGTGCAAAATCTTAGACATCCTAGATTTTTAAATATAAGTTTTTTTTTGGGTGTTGATTTTTTTCCCCCTTCTGCATTAGTGTCATAGAAAAGAGCAAATTTTAAGATCTCCAAAAAATTAAATGTTAAAGATTTTCTTGCGTTTTGTTAAAAAAGTAACATATTAGGTAAAAAAAAAGCACTTTTCAAATAATAAGTTTATGATCAAACAAAGAGTGAACATAACAACAAGACACAAGGTGGTAATCCTGCATCAGCAAGGTCTTCTCCAGGCAAAAATTTCATGGCAGGTGTTTTGAAGATGCGCTATCCAGGCTCCTCTGAAGAAGCACAAAGACACGGGCAAAGTTAAGGATAAGAAACAGTGGTAGACTACGGGAACTGTGTGCAGCACATGAGAGACCTGACATCCTTTCTAATCAGAAGAGGCCCAGCACTCACATAAACCACTGGAACCCAAGTACAGTCGGAGAAGTGGTTTTCATGGAAGGGTTGCTGCCAAAGCGCCAGCCCGCTGAAGTGGAAACAAAGTCATGAGACACACCTATGCACAAAAACACAACCACTGGGGGTGCTGACCAATGGCAGCAAGTATTCTGCACTGACAGGTCAAAGTTTGAAAATTCTAGCTCAAACAGGAGGTAGTTTGTCCATAGAAGAGCTGGAGGCGTTACATGGATGAGTGCCTGCAGTCAACAGTGAAAGATAGCAGAGGTTCCCTGCAAGTTTGGGGCTACATTTCTGCAAAAGGAGTTCGTGATCTGGTCAGGATTAATGGAATTATCAATCCTGAGAAGTGCAAGCAGATTTCTATCCATCACACAATATCATCAGGGAGGCGTCTGATCGGTCCCAATTTCATTCTGCATCAGGACCATGACCCTAAATACACGGCCAAGGTCATAAAGAACTACAGTAAAGAAACGAACAATGAGTTCTGCAACAGATGGTATGGCCTCCACGGACCCGATTATAACATCAAGGCTGTCTGGGATTACCTGGAGACAGAGCAAGCAAGACAACCAATGTCTGCAGAAGAACTGTGGCAAGTTTTCCAAGATGCTCAGAACAACACATCAGCTGATTTTCTTATAAAACTGTACGACAGTGCACCTTAGACTATTCATGTAGTCTTAAAGACAATGGGTGGTCACACCAAACATTGATTTGATTTCTTTTAACTGTTTATCGTAATTCTTTTAACTGTTTATAGCTCTTTATAGTAATTTGATATTAACAAACATTTCATTCCATTATTTTTGATTTACCCATACCTGACAGTTTATCAGTATTGTACATACATACACACAGAAGATTCTGGTTAATTGAGACACATCGGAACCGGTACATTTTGACCCAATTAAATGGCTGTCCCAGTTAGCCATTGCATGGAAAAAGCTTAAGGTATAACTAACACACACACACACAAAAACATACAGTGTTAAGAGTGGGGACTTTGAAGCTTTAGCTCTTCAAAACTTCAAGGTGAGGCTTCAGTGAGAGAAGGAATAAAAGTTGTAGGTAGATTTTTCTTCCCCAACCGCGCGCCCCCCCCCCCCCCCGATGCCCAAATTGCTGAAGGCCCTGGCTAAAGAACGGGCTGCAAATCCCCTACATCCAACCTCCACTGGGAAACACTTCGCTCTCCATCCAGCCTGCTTGACATCTTCATCAAACTGCTTCCACAGTGAAGTCATGTTAGCTGCAGCCATTTGATCTGCCTCCTGTTAGACTTGATGTTAGAGGGATTAGTTTGCAACACTTGCAGGTTCCAGGCACTATGCGGTGACTCTGGGCCTGGCACCTCCTTTGTCTCACCAGGTTGGACACCTGCGCGTTGTGCTGCTCCTGCTCACCCCCCTCCCCAGTATATTTATTGTTTTCCTTCTCGGTGCCAGGTTTTCGGACATCTCGGATCAAGTCCTCAGCATAAGGGTGAACAACCAAAGATCATGGTCCATGTAGGTACTAATGACATTGGTAGAAAGAATGACTAATTTCTGTGAAGTGAGTTCAGGAAGTTAGGTGCCAAGTTAAAGGGCAGAACTTCCACGGTTGTGATCTCAGGTTTGCTACCCTTGCCACATGCTAGTGAGGCCAGAATTAGTTAGATCCTACAGTTCAACATGTGGCAGGACCTGGACCAGCTGGAAAAATGGCAGATGGAATTTAATGCAGACAATTGCAAAATGTTGCACTTCAGTAGGACCAACCAGCGTAGGTCTTACACAGTGAACGATAGGGCACTGAGGAGTATGGTAAAATAGAGGGATCTGGGAATACAGGTCGTTAATTCATTGAAAGTGGCATCACAAGTAGATAGGATCGTAATGAAAGCTTTTGGCATATTGGCCTTCAAAAATCAATGTATTGAGTACAGGAGAGGGGACGTTATGTTAAAGTTGCATAAGACATTGGTGATGCCTAATTTGGAGTATTGTATGCAGTTTTGGTCACCTACCTACAAGGAAGATTCAAATAAGATTGAAAGAGTAGAAAAAATTTACAAGGATGTTGCTAGGACTGGAGGACCTGAGTTTAAGGCAAGATTGAACAGGCTGGGCTTTATTCCATGGAATATAGAAGATTGACGTGAGATTTGATAGAGGTATAAAAAATTATGATGGCTATCGATAGGGTAAATGAAAGCAGGCTTTTTCCACTGACACCGGGAGAGATTGCAACTACAGGTCATGGGCGAAGGATGAAAGGTGAAAAGTTTAAGGGGAACACAAAGAGAAACTTCTTCACTCAAGAAGAGTATGGTACGAGCTGCCAGTGCAACTGGTGCATGCGAGATCGATTTCAACATTTTTAGAGAAGTTTTGATAGGCACATGGATGGTAGGAGTATGGAGGGCTATGGTTCAGGCAGTTTAAATAGTATCTGCATGGACATGAACAGCCTACTTCTATGCTTCTGAAACAAAGCTTGATTGCTTGAAACCACAATGAGAGGAATAGTTTAAATTGTCTTACTGTGTATTTCTCACTTACTATCAGGTCTTAGCACTAATTAGGCAGCATAGTGTCCCAAAAAAATGAAAGGAATCCCAGATAATTTCTTGATTAGTCTTTGTCCTTTAAGTGTTGTCCAAATAAGCAGCTGCCCTGATTCACCAACGGACAGGGGATTGTAGCCAAATAATTTCTAACCAGCATCAGTCATATGGCCATTGGACACTACACCATGCTTCAAGTGAAGTGTTTAAATAGTGTCAGTTGTGTATATGTCTGTGTGTGTGCACGCACATGTACAAAAAGCAGAGATTTTTATCACTGATACTTGGTGAGAAATAAGCTTAACACAATTCAGAAACAGCCATGAGCGAAAATGAAACAATTGCACTACTTTGAAGTTATCGGCAATCATCTTGAATGTTACAATGAAAATGAAGATTTTGAGGATGCAATTGTCAAAAGCATGGTATGGTCATCTGCACCAGGTGCATCATGGACTGGCATGGAAAGACCAATAATCATGAACAGAAAAGCCAACAAAAAGCAGTGGATATAGCCCAGTCCATCACAGGTAAAGCTCTCCCCACCAATCAACACATCTGCAAAGAGCACTGTCACAGGAAAGCAGCATCTATCATTAAGTTCCCCAACATCTACACCATGCTCTTTTCTCACTGCTGCTTTCAGGAAGGTATAGGAGCCTCACGACCCACACCATCAGGTTCAGGAACAGTTATTAGCCCTCAACCATCAGGCTTCTGAACCAGAGTGGATAACTTCACTTACTCCAACAATGAACTGATTCCACAAACTATGGACTCACTTTCATGAGCCCTTCAGCTCATTTTCCCAATATTTATTTTGATTTTTTTTTTCCTTTTTAGATCTGCACAATTTGTTGTCTTTTGCACATTGGTTGCTTGTTTGTGTGTGCATCTTCCCCCGACCCCCCCCCCGCTTCGATTCCACTGTGTTTCTTTGTATTTACTGAAAATGCATTTGTATTATGAAAATGAATCTTAATAGTATATGGTGATATTAAGGTGAAAAGAGTGCAGAAATGTGAGGATGTTGCCATATCTCAAGGGACCATGTTACAGAAAAAGCAATTGAGAAAGTTGTAACTTTATTCATTGGAGAGTAGAAAATTGAGGGGTAATCTAATAGAGGCTGTTTAAAATCATGAGGGGCATAGATAGTTGAGGTAGAAATATTTCCAACATTTTAACGACAATTGGACATCTATGTGAATAGGAAGAAGTTAAAAGGTATATGGGCCAAACATGGATAAATGAGTTAAAAGCTCAAATTGGCATCTTGGTTAGCAAGGACCACTTGGACACAAGGGTCTATTTCCATGCTGTGAGACTCTGACCAAGTTCCCAAGCTGTGAGAGCACAGTGGGGTTTATACCTGCTGTCATCAGAACTGTCCTTGAGTGCACGGACATTTCTGGTCCCAGATTTCAGGTACATAGAGTGAAAGTTACGTGCAGGATAGCTGTTGCACAGACGCTACAGACTTCATTGAGCAAGGTCATGGAGACTGGAGACCAGGCTCTGCTGAACATACATGACCAAACATGAAGGTATACATGCAAGTCCCACACAATGTGTGAACACATGCTCTGTCACAGGCATGTGCATTTGTCCATGACACTAATGTTGGCAGAATTTCAAATGGTGACGAGGAGGTGTAGATGAGTCAGCTGGTTGAGTGGTCTCAATAAGACCACAGAATTGATAGTGGACTTTAGGAAGGGGAAGTCAAGGGAAAACACACCAGTCCTCATTATACGATCAGCAGTGGAAAGGTGAGCAATTTCAATTTCCTGGGTGGCAACATCTCTGAAGATCTTTCCTGGGCCCAACAAAGGCGGCACAACAGCAGCTATATTTCATTAAGAGTTTGAGGAGACTTGGTACATCACCAAAGATGCTCACAAATTTCCATAGACATACCATGAAGAGCATTCAAACTGGTTGCATCACCATCTGGTATGGAGGAACTACCGCACAGGATTGGAAAAAGCTGCAGGAAGTTGTAAACTCAACCAGCTCCATCACTGGACACTACATCGAAGACATTTCAAAAGCAATATCTCAAAAAGGCAGCATCCATCATGAAGGACCACCCCATCACTCTCTTCTCATTGTACCATCAAGAAAGTACACCAGTCTGACGGCATGCACTCAACGTTTCAGGAACAGCTTCTGCCCCAGCACCATCAGATATCTGAATGGTCAATGAACCCATGTATGCTACCTCACTATTTTTTTTCCTTTCATTTGATCTCATTTTGTACTAAATATATATTTTTGTTTAATTTTTTATTATGTATTGCTATGTACTGCTACTGCAAAACACATTTCATGACACATGCCAGTGATATTAAACCAGATTCTGATTCTCAGACAAAGCTGTTCAAAGCCACCTCCTCCATCCGAGCCCCTCGCCTAGTTACCAGGTCCAGAGCCCGGCTGCACACCTAGCCCACATTCCCAACCTCCAACGCCAGTTCCTACCCCAGCCACAAACCTGACCTTCATTTCTAACCATTGATTTATATAATTGTGACATATTTCAGTAATAGCTTTACAATAAAACAACCAAATTATACAGATTCAATCGAGAAAGATAGTTGCTTGGGCAAGACAGACATACAGCACAGAAACAGGCTCTTCTTCACACCAAGTTCATGCTGACTTTCAAGTACCTACTTACACTAACTTTACAGGAATCTCATATTATTGTCCCCTCCCAACATTCCCCTCAACTCATCTGCACAGCATGCCTCTACTTACAGAAATTAATTAACATACCAATTGCAGGTCTGCACACCGGAGTAAAGAACATCCAGGATAAACTTGTGATCACTGAGAAATGGACAAACTCCAAACAGACAGCAGATGTCAGGATTGAACCCAGGTTACTTGAGCAACAAAGCAGCAGCTCCAGCAGCTGCAACAATGTCACTCACGCCGCTTATTGTAAAATAAATAACTTGTGATGTGGTGAAGAACTGAAGACAACACCCTGGTTGCCTTGTGAGTCCTCAGACTATTAATCAGGCAACCTGATCATGCCACTAACAATGACTTGAAACTGAGCTACACTATATTCAGAAAAAATATCTGACTTTTGCAGAACAACAAAGAACTAAATAGAGCAATAAGGTTAAAAGTAGTGGCTCCCACTTTTGAAGAAAGTTAGGAGGACCAAGTACTGAAGACAACTCATGAATGGAGATCAATGAATTAGAAGATACAGAATTGCAAAGAGATTTGAAGAGAGCACATTAATATTGTGTCACTGGATATTTGCAAAACCCATGACATTTTGGACTTCATAGATCCTGGGGGACGAATTTGGGAAGGCAGATAGGAAAATTCTCAGCAAAATAAAAGACATGAAGGATTAAAATTAAGGTATCTGTGACACAGTCAAATTGATATTTCCAAAATATAATCCTGGGGGCAGAAACAACCAATTTCTGAAGTTTAAACCAAGTATGACAAATCAAGTTATACTGTACCTTGTTTAAATATAAAACCCCAAAAGTAATAGACTCTTTACAAAGCCATCATAACTTGGCTTTTATGTTAAAATTATACTTAAGAATTTAGTGTGCAATATTATCAAAGTTTACACAGATTCAGTCCTGAATTACTGATAGTGCTAGTGGGATCAAGCTAAGTTGACAAATTGAGATACTCACTGCATTAAACCATAACTTTTCTAAATTATTTAGTATTCAGGCTCATCAAATTTACCATGCTGAACTAATATAATGACAGCCTCACCAAGTCTCTTAGCTTAGTGGTACTTTAATCTGACCATTCTCATTTTCCTTTATCCCTTTCTCTGACCAGTCTAAAATATGGTTATGCTGAAAATATATTTAAAAATTGAGTTTGAACACATCGCTTTATTCTCATTTCAACTATTCAACTAATAAACAGGCTCTGGTTTTCAATTAAATGAAAATGAGCCATGCCAAGGAAATATTTCCTTTTGATTAAATCTAATTCTCTCTCATATAACGGCACAGCTTATCACTGAAAGGCATAAATAACTGACTGTACAAAATGCACTGCACATGTCCAAAGTAACAATTTTAAATGACTTGGGAGCTCTCCATTATAACATCCACCACAAAGGTCTGTCAGTTCTGTCACATCATGCCAGACTCAAAAATTTTACTAGAATTCAGTGAACACCTTCATCTCACAACAAGATTCCATCATTTACAAATGCTAGGTAGCAGCACCCACTAGAGAAAAACAACTAATTTACTAATTTAAATATATTGTTCCTAGGTTATTGCCCCAAGAACACTTCAATTGATTTTGATTGCTGCACCCTTAGGGTGATGATTTAGGTCAGAAGAGATTCTGGTGAAATTATATTAATAGCAACCAATTTGTGATCAAATATACTCAATGACACCAAAGAGCTAATAACCCACCAAAAACACAAGTTAGCATCGTTTGCAGCGCATAGGATCTAAAAAGCGTGGATTGGGACAGGTTGTTCTCTGGCAAAGATGTGATTGGTAGGTGGGAAGCCGTCAAAGGGGAAATTTTGAGAGTGCAGAGTTTGTATGTTCCTGACAGGATTAAAGGCAAATTGAATAGGAATAAGGAACCTTGGTTCTCAAGGGATATTGCAACTCTGATAAAGAAGAAGAGGGAGTTGTATGAAATGTATAGGAAACAAGGGGTAAATCAGGTGCTTGAGGAGTATAAGAAGTGCAAGAATATACTAGGAGGGCTAAAAGAAGACATGAGGTTGCCTTGGCAGTCAAAGTGAAGGATAATCCAAAGAGCTTTTACAAGTATATTAAGAGCAAAAGGATTGTGAGGGATAAAATTGGTCCTCTTGAAGATCAGAGTGGGCGGCTTTGTGCGGAACCAAAGGAAATGGGGGAGATCTTAAATAGGTTTTTTGCGTCTGTATTTACTAAGGAAGCTGGCATGAAATCTATGGAATTGAGGGAATCAAGTAGTGAGACCATGGAAACTGTACAGATTGAAAAGGAGGAGGTGCTTGCTGTCTTGAGAAAAATTAAAGTGGATAAATCCCCGGGACCTGACAGAGTGTTCCCTCGGACCTTGAAGGAGACTAGTGTTGAAATTGCGGGGGCCCTGGCAGAAATATTTAAAATGTCGCTGTCTACGGGTGAAGTGCCGGAGGATTGGAGAGTGACTCATGTTGTTCCGTTGTTTAAAAAAGGATCGAAAAGTAATCCGGGAAATTATAGGCCGGTGAGTTTAACATCGGTAGTAGGTAAGTTATTGGAGGGAGTACTAAGAGACAGAATCTACAAGCATTTGGATAGACAGGGGCTTATTAGGGAGAGTCAACATGGCTTTGTGCGTGGTAGGTCATGTTTGACCAATCTGTTGGAGTTTTTCGAGGAGGTTACCAGGGGAGGGGATGAAGGGAAGGCAGTGGATGTTGTCTACATGGACTTCAGTAAGGCCTTTGACAAGGTCCCGCATGGGAGGTTAGTTAGGAAAATTCAGTCGCTAGGTATACGTGGAGAGGTGGTAAATTGGATTAGACATTGGCTCGATGGAAGAAGCCAGAGAGTGGTGGTAGAGAACTGCTTCTCTGAGTGGAGGCCTGTGACTAGTGGTGTGCCACAGGGATCAGTGCTGGGTCCATTGTTATTTGTCATCTACATCAATGACCTGGATGATAATGTGGTAAATTGGATCAGCAAGTTTGCTGATGATACAAAGATTGGAGGTGTAGTAGACAGTGAGGAAGGTTTTCAGAGACTGCAGAGGGACTTGGACCAGCTGGAAAAATGGCAGATGGAGTTTAATACTGACAAGTGTGAGGTATTGCACGTTGGAAGGACAAATCAACGTAGAACATACAGGGTTAATGGTAAGGCACTGAGGAGTGCAGTGGAACAGAGGGATCTGGGAATACAGATACAAAATTCCCTAAAAGTGTCGTCACAGGTAGACAGGGTCGTAAAGAGAGCTTTTGGTACATTGGCCTTTACTAATCGAAGTATAAGAGCTGGAATATTATGATGAGGTTGTATAAGGCATTGGTGAGGCCGAATCTGGAGTACTGTGTTCAGTTTTGGTCACCAAATTACAGGAAGGATATAAATAAGGTTGAAAGAGTGCAGAGAAGGTTTACAAGGATGTTGCCGGGACTTGAGAAACTCAGTTACAGAGAAAGGTTGAATAGGTTAGGACTTTATTCCCTGGAGTGTAGAAGAATGAGGGGAGATTTGATAGAGGTATATAAAATTATGATGGGTATAGATAGAGTGAATGCAAGCAGGCTTTTTCCACTGAGGCAAGGGGAGAAAAAAAAACAGAGGACATGGGTTAAGGGTGAGGGCGGAAAAGCTTCTTCACACAGAGAGTGGTGGGAGTATGGAATGAGGTGCCAGACAAGGTGGTAAATACGGGTTCTTTTTTAACATTTAAGAATGAATTGGACAGATACATGGATGGGAGGTGTATGGAGGGATATGGTCTGTGTGCAGGTCAGTGGGACTAGGCAGAAAATGGTTCGGCACAGCCAAGAAGGGCCAAAGGGCCTGTTTCTGTGCTGTAGTTTCTATGGTTCTATAGGACAATTTCAAAACACAGGAATCAATAAGTGAGAAATAGTGTATTCCAAAGTAGCGGTTTCTAAAAGTCTTACAGAACATACACAGAACTGTCAGTTACAGTAAATCTTTGATTTAACAAGTTGATTACACCATCAAATCTTTAAAATACTTCACTTTGTTATAAATGACCTCGTTTTGTTAGTCTAAGAATCCTACATTTGTCCAAACAATTAACTTTAGTAAAATTTGGTTCATCAAAATTATTTGCAATGTTCTTGGCAAGGCCTAAAATATCATTCTTGTAACAAATAATTGGTAACGGTATATTTTTCAGTAATTTCTACCTCGAGTTTAAGCTTAATATAAATGAGGAAAAAAAGTCACGTGGATCAAAAAACCTTGATGTCAGTTACTGGTAACAGGTTATAATTTCAAAGTAGAAATGTTCTAATAAAAAATAATGTTTTAAATAAACCACTGCAGCCACCCCAAAAATTAAATCAACAACCCTCCCCTTTCATTGCCGCACATTTAAAATGTTTGTAAAGTGAACATGCGAAAAGAGAAAGCGGGAGGAAAAGTTGCTGGGAGCCGGCAATTTCGGCTCGCACCTGGGCAATGTGTTTGGAAAGCGAGGGCGAGCGGGGGAATAAAGTTTGAGAGGCCGACTAGGCCCGAGGAGGAAGAGAAGGCGCTGCGTGTAGCGAGGGGGAGGGGGTGTGGGTTGGGGAGGGAGGGTGCCTGGCCCTTTAAACGGCCCCGATCCTCTCGCAGACAGGAGCGGACTTGGGGGGAAAGGGGGGGGTGGCCAATGCGAATGTGCCAGAGGGTGAGACGAGGCGAAACGTCCAAGCCGCCTTGGAGTTTATTCCTTCCTTCCCTTCCTCCGCCGGATCTATCACACGAGGGGGGGTAAAGTCCTCGCAAGTCGCCGAGCCATTCCCCACCAAATAATCGGCACAAACGCCCGCTCGGCGGGCCGCCCGCCTCCTCCCCCCGCCGCATACACACTCACTCACTCACACACAGCCGCTCACCTCGGCTCGCCCCTGCGTCTGCCTCGCCGCGCCGCTCCGCTCGCCCAGCCAAGATGGCGCTTGCTTTGGCGAGGCAGAGGTTGCGATGTCTGACAGAGGGAGCGGGGCGGCCGGTTTCGCAGCCGCTCTGCCTGAGTCCCTCCGAGCGCCGCCGCCGCCGACGACCGCCATTGCGGTTCTACTTCCAGCCCACCCAGGCCGAAGCAGCCGAGCGCCAACCCGCTTCATCCCTGACAACTTGTCGGGAACACAGACCGCACGCTTCCTCTGTCCCAACTTTGGTACATAGCTGTGAGGAATGTCGATCCCCTATTCCTTTAGGTTTGGTTATTTCTGAAAATTTCGATCGGGAAAAGGGCGAATTCGAAGAAAGTGGAAGAGAGGTCATCGATCGAGTCGATCATCAACTCTCATGCCTAAAACGACGGAAAATGCCGAAGTCAGTGTGACGTTACACAGCAGGCTCAAGGATCAACCAATCAGGCGGGCGATTTTTGTTCCTCGTGCGGCTCCGGGAAAGGAGGGGCGGAGTGCCAAAGATAGCAGAAAGGAGGGGTTTATCATCTCGCGATATCCTCCCGCAGTCCTCGCTGGTAACGGTCGGAAAATTTCAAAAGAAAACTGTACTGCCTGACCTGTCAATCATTAAGGGAAAGGGGCGGTCCTTCCGGCGCGGCGCAGCAGCACGTGCTCTTGTGGCGGGAAAAGAGCGCTGGCGGCGACGCGATGGATGCCGCCTGGTTGCGGGGCCTATTTGGCAAGCGGGTCAGAGTTACTCTGATGTGCGGGACTTATTCGGGGCGTATGCAGCAAGTGGATACTGCCACGAATGTTATCGTTCTGGATCAAGGTGAGAAAGCTAGAAAGTCTTGTGAGAAATCTCCGGAGTTGGAGATGTGTGGCCGTGGTGATTGAGGGTGGGTGGTGGGGCGTGGGGTAGCTGCGGCAAAAAAAAACACAAACAATGGAAATTCAAGCAACACACATCAAAGTTGCTGGTGAACGCAGCAGGCCAGGCAGCATCTCTAGGAAGAGGTGCAGTCGACGTTTCAGGCCGAGACCCTTCGTCAGGACTAACTGAAGGAAGAGCTAGTAAGAGATTTGAAAGTGGGAGGGGGAGGGGGAGGGGGAGATCCAGAATGATAGGAGAAGACAGGAGGGAGAGGGATGGAGCCAAGAGCTGGACAGGTGATTGGCAAAAGTGATATGAGAGGAACATGGGACAGGAGGCCTAGGGAGAAAGACGGGGGGGGGGGGACCCAGAGGATGGGCAAGGGGTATATTCAGAGGGACAGAGGGAGAAAAAGGAGAGAGAGAGAAAGAATGTGTGTATAAAAATAAATAACAGATGGGGTACGAGGGGGAGGTGGGGCATTAGTGGAAGTCAGAGAAGTCAATGTTCATGCCATCAGACCGGAGGCTACCCAGACGGAATACAAGGTGTTTTTCCTCCAACCTGAGTGTGGCCCCATCTTCACAGCAGAGGAGGCCGTGGATAGACATGTCATAATGGGAATGGGATGTGGAATTAAAATGTGTGGCCACTGCTCTCACTCCATCCTCCCACCACCCCACTAGGAATAGGGTTCCCCTGGTCCTCACCTACCACCCCACCACCCTCCGGGTCCAACATAGTATTCTCCGTAACTTTCGCCACCTCCAACGGGATCCCACCACTAAGCACATCTTTCCCTCCCCCCCCCCCGCTTTCCGCAGGGATCGCTCCCTACACAACTCCCTTGTCCATTCGTCCCCCCCATCCCTCCCCACTGATCTCCCTCCTGGCACTTATCCGTGTAAGCGGAACAAGTGCTACACATGCCCTTACACTTCCTCCCTTACCATCATTCAGGGCCCCAAACAGTCCTTCCAGGTGAGGCAACACTTCACCTGTGAGTTGGCTGGGGTGATATACTGCGTCCGGTGCTCCCGATGTGGCCTTTTATATATTGGCGAGACCCAACGCAGACTGGGAGACCGCTTTGCTGAACACCCACGCTCTGTCCACCAGAGAAAGCAGGATCTCCCAGTGGCCACACATTTTAATTCCACATCCCATTCCCATTCTGACATGTCTATCCACGGTCTCCTCTACTGTAAAGATGAAGCCACACTCAGATTGGAGGAACAACACCTTATATTCCGTCTGGGTAGCCTCCAACCTGATGGCATGAACATCGACTTCTCTAACTTCCGCTAATGCCCCACCTCCCCCTCGTACCCCATCTGTTATTTATTTATATACACACATTCTTTTTCTCTCCTTCCTTTTTCTCCCTCTGCCCCTCTGAATATACCCCTTGCCCATCCTCTGGGTTCCCCCCCCCCCCCGTCTTTCTCCCTGGGCCTCCTGTCCCATGATCCTCTCGTATCCCTTTTGCCAATCACCTGTCCAGCTCTTGGCTCCATCCCTCCCCCTCCTGTCTTCTCCTATCATTTTGGATCTCCCCCTCCCCCTACCACTTTCAAATCTCTTACTAACTCTTCCTTCAGTTAGTCCTGAGGAAGGGTCTCGACCTGAAACGTCGACTGACCTCTTTCTAGAGATGCTGCCTGGCCTGCTGCGTTCACCAGCAACTTTTATCTGTGTTGCAAAAAAAAAAAAAACTTCCTTTTGCGGAAAGTGCCCAAAGAAACTTCACGTGAATGTTGACAGGGATCAATGCACAGAACACCATCATCCCCTCAAAGCTCCAAGTCCTTTGATGTCAAAACGTGACATTGAGCCACATAATGTACTGGTGCAGTTGACCAAGAGACTGACTAAATTACTCGGTGCATGAAAAGTATTAGTGGAGCTAAGGACTCGGACTGAAATTGAGCACTCTCTGCTGTGTCACTTTGAAGGTATAGCTGCCAATGGAGGAGCAATTTAAAAACCCAAAGGTCAAAATTAAAGCGCTGATTTCTGTTTTTTGGGGCAAGAGGAGATCAAGGGAAGGAGGAGTTAGAAACCGTAAGTTAATTTGAAATTAAGGAGTTTTAAAACTGGAAGCTAGAGTTTGTTAGTAAGCACAATGTAAAGTATCCTCCAGTTTATGAACAGAACAATTACTGATTTAATGATAGCTAAGTTGAAACTGGGATGAGATTGGGCAGACCTATTGAGGTGAATTTAGTGATTTTAAGGATGACTTGATTATGTGCTCTGAACATCATCTGGGGTCAATATTTTACCGAGGTTCAAAGACACTTCCCTCTAAGGTTTATGAGTGCACTGCCGCACGATAACTGAAATGCTCCTACGCACATAGCCTTTGTTGCCACGCAGGTGAAATTTACTTTTGTAGGCATCTTTCAGGCTGTGTCGTTAAAAAAAAAATCCTGCTCCAAGCCTTGGTTATTTCACACAACTGTGTTTTTATTTATATATATATATATATTAAAAAACAGGGAAATGCTGTAATTACAGATTTTGATCAGTTTTGTACAGTTATACAGGGGGGCTACAGTAGCATGGCAGTTAGTGTGATGCTATTACAGCTCAGGGCATCAGAGTTCAATTACGATGCCACCTCGAAAGAGTTTGTCCGTTCTCCCTGTGGCCAAGTGACTTTCCTCCAGGTGCTCCAGTTTCCTCCCACAGTCCAAAGGCCTACTGGTTAGTAGGTCAATTGGTCATTATAAATTGTTCCTTGATTAAGCTAGGGTTAAATAAGTGGGTTGCTGGGCACCATGGCCTATTCCACACTGTATCACCAAATAAATAAGTTGCAAGGAGCAGAAGAGGAATCAGTGCCTGTGTCTAGTTTGTGATGTCCAAAGAAGGCAGGTTCGTTGTTCGATTACTTTGGGATCGAGTAGTGAGGTGCTGAGACAACTGGGTGACTTCACGTATACAGATGGAAACAGCACTGTGTTCCTGAAGATGTGGAGCATCGTGCAGATGAGAAAATTAGGGGCACCAAGGATGATAACTGTAGGTTCAGAACCAGGGAGAAAATAAATAGCTGGTGATTCTGTTTATCCATAAATTGAACTAGATCCTGGCAAACAGTGGTGAGGCATTGGAAGAGGATGGTGTAGTCAACAAAGTTGAAGGCTGCAGATGCGTCAAGAAGGACAGTGACCTGAATTATCTTTACAATGCCATTCAGAGAAAAGTCAAGACTAAGAGGAGTAATTTGGTGAGATAGGAAAGGGAGAATGAAATAGAGCAGGGTCATGACAGGTGGTAGAAAAGTAAGGTGATGAAGCAGACCGAAATGGGCTGCTTCATGAAGTTCCTTTTTTTTTGCTATTTGTCTCCTCCTATTCTAAGTGAATCCTTTTTCAAATAAAAATCTGAAACTGGGGTATAAAAGCAGAAAATGTTGTCATTCAACGTCTAGAGAGTGAAATAGTGTTCACATTTTGAGTCCATAACTTGAAAACTGAGAAAACAGTTCTGTTTTAAGTTGAAGCAGGGAGAGAGTAGAGAGAGCCTGAAAGGTCCTGGTCTCCACCCTATCACAGATATGCTCTCTGTTTTCCACTCTCCCCCGACCTGCAACTTAAAACCATACTGTTTCTGCTTTTTCCTAGTTCCTTTGACATGTTCTCTACAGATTTTTTGCCAGACCTGAAGTTACAGTTTATATTTTCCACACTTTGATTCCAATTCCAAAATAATGTAAAGGGAATGAATGGCCACTGTGCGCCACTTGCAAATCCTTGGGTGAAAACAATCAAATCACAGCATATACTGTAGTGTTCTGCAGGGGTTGGTGTTGGGGCTTCTTTTTACAATGTATATCGATGATTTAGATTATGAATTAAATGGTTTTGTGGCTAAGTGTGCGGATGACACCAAGATAGGTGGAGGAGCAGGAAGTATTGAAGAAGCGGAAAGGTTGCAGAGAGACTTGGTCAGTTTAGGAGAGTGGGGAAAGAAATGGCAGATGAGATACAATGTTGAGAAGTGTACAGTTGTACATTTTGGAAGAAGTAGTAATCGGGCAGATTATTATTTAGATGGGGAGAAAATTCAAAAATCAGAAGTGCAAAGGGACTTGGGGGTCCTCGTGCAGAATAGCCTAAAGGTTAACCAACAGGTTGGACCGGCAGTAATGAAAGCGAATGCTATGTTGGCATTCATTTCAAGAGGAATAGTGAATAAGAGTAAGGAAGTGCTGATGAGGCACTATGGGACACTGGTGAGACCTCATTTGGAATACTGTGTACACTTTTGGGGCCCCTATCTTAGAAGGGATGTACTGATGCTGGAGAGAGTTCAGAGAAGATTTACGAAGATGATTCCTGGAATGCAGGGGCTAACATATGAGGAGCGTTCGTCGGCTCTTGGACTGTATACATTAGAGTATAGAAGAATGAGAGGGGATCTCATAGAAACATTTTGAATGTTGAAAGGGTTGGACAGAGTAGATGTGGAGAGACTGTTTCCCTTGGTGGGTGAGTCCAGGATAAGAGGCCACAGTCTTATAATTAAAGGATACCCATTTAAGACAGAGATGAGGAGAAATCTTTTAGCCAGGGGGTCGTGGATTTATGGAATTTGTTGCCACATACAGCTGTGGAGGCCCAATCATTGAGGGCATTTAAGGAGGAGATTGATAAGTATCTAATTAGTCAGAGTATCAAGGGATATGGCAAAAAAGCTGGAAATTGGAACTGGATGGGAGAATAGTTTAGCTTGTGGTAGAGTAGACTCGATGGGCCAAATGGCCTACTTCTCCTTTGTCTTGTGATATACTGTGTCTTGTGTCACCATCGAAACCAGTTTTAGTTTTGTTAGCTGTCAAGAAAATGAACCAAATTAAATGGGGGAGAGGGATTGTAAGTGGCATATTTTGGCAAATGTTCTATTTATGAAAAATATTATTATCCACTAGGAATTATGAAAGAAAAGTTACAATATTGTGAGTGAAAATAGTCACAAAGTACAGTGTGATAAACACAAAATGCTTTATAGTGATTAAGAGAATTCTGACTCCTATCTCAAGGTAGGTGGGATACAAAGTAGAAACTTTGCATGCCGAGGACATAATCTCGAAATTAGATTTGTGCTGTATCACAACTGTAGGAGGGTTTACACAAATAACTGCTCAGCAGTTTAAAAAAATTAATTGAGTTTAATTAAACTCATTTTTCAAATGAGATTTTTTTTTTAAGGGTTACTGAGTCGAGCATGGTAAACCAGTTGAGAAAGTCGAACTAGAATGGTAGAATTGATGGAGCATACCAAAAGGATACCATTTGGCTCATTATTATTTAAATGGTGAAAGATTGCAGCATGCTGTTGTGCAGAGGGACTTGGGAGTGCTTGTTCATGAATCGCAATAAGTTGGCTTGCAGGTACAACAGGTTATTAAGAAAGCAAATGAAATGTTGGCCTTCATTGCTAGAGGGATTGAATTCAAGAGCAGGGAGGTTGTGATGCAACTGTACAGGGTACTGGCCGCACCTGGAGTACTGTGTGCAGTTCTGGTCTCCACACTTGAAGGATATACTGGCTTTGGAGGCAGTGCAGAGGAGGTTCACCAGGTTGATTACAGAGATGAAGGGGTTAACCTCTAAGGAGAGATTGTGTCGCCTGGGACTGTACTCTCTGGAATTCAGAAGAATGAGAGGGGATCTTACAGAAACATTCAAAAATTTGAAAGGGATAGATAAGATAGAAGTAGGAAAGTTGTTTCCATTGGTAGGTGAGACTAGAACTAGGGGACATTGCCTCAAGATTCAGGGAAGAAGATTTAGGACGGAGATGAGGAGTAATTGCTTTTCCCAGAGAGTGGTGAATCTGTGGAATTCTCTGCCCAGGGAAGCAGTTGAGGCTTCTTCACTAAATATATTTAAGATACAGTTAGATAGATTTTTACATAGTAGGGGAATTAAGGGTCATGGGGAAAAGGCAGGTAGATGGAGCTGAGTTTACAGACGGATCAGTCATGATCTTATTGAATGGTGGGGCAGGCTCGATGGGCCGGATGACCTACTCATTCTTATGTTCATCAGTTCTGTGCCAGCAGTGAGAACAATTCCATTGTCCCCATTTGCTAACTTTATCTCTGAAGCTCTGCAGATTATTAGTTGTCTATAATTTAGCTGTCCACTTTGTTTTGCTAGACATTGATTTGATTACTGTTATAACCAGTGAATTCTAAATTGCGACATTAATGATAAAAATGTTTTTCCTCGCGTCCCTCTTGTACCTTTAGCTCCATGTTTTAAAACCTTTCCTTTGGTGCTACTGGAAACTGTTTCCCTCTATCGACATTATCTGTACCAATCAAGATTTTGTACACATACATCGAGTTTTCTCTTGCCCTCTGTGCCCTCAGGAAAATCAAGACCACCACCTCCAAACTAAATCTTTATCCCCTGGTATTATTCTGGGGAAATATTTTCTGCCTCCTTGGTTGAAACTTGGCATCTTTGTTGTATCCAACTAATTTTCAGGAGTTCAGCATGCTAAGGACGTTGTTTTATTCTTATGTGCTTAAATGATGGGTTCCAAATTAACTCTTTGATTTTTATCTGCAGTTGAATATTTGGATAATAAGCTAAAGCTGCCTGGTGTCAGAATATTTTATGGATATGAGATCAAAAATCGTAAGTATTTCTTTGGTACTTTTGTACTTCGGTTTTCAGTGAAATAAAACAGTTTGCAATCATTGTCAGAGGTCCTGGGAGTAGAACTGAGTTGTTTTCCCCTAAATGGTATTGGCAGAATTAACAATAAGTACTCCTGCTTAAGTACTGTTGGGGGGGGGGGGGGGAGCCGGCCTACCTGGGGAAGCAACAGTGGCCGCACCTCTGGCACACAGTCTGGCCCTGTGGTTCAGAAGGGTCGGGAAAGGAAGAGGATGGCAGCAGTGATAGGGGACTCTATAGTCAGGGGGTCAGACAGGTGATTCTGTAGATGCAGGAAAGAAGCACGGATAGTAGTTTGCCTCCCAGGTGCCAGAGTCCAGGATGTTTTTGATTATGTCCATGATATCCTGAAGTGGGAAAATGAACTGCCTAGATCATGGTACATACTGGTACCAACAACATAGGCAGGAAAAGGGAGGAGGTCCTGAAAACAGACTAGAGGCAGTTAGGAAGGAAGTTGAGAAGCGAGACCACAAAGGTAGTAATCTCAGGATTACTGCCTGTGCCACGTGACAGTGAATATAGGAATAGAGTGAGGTGTAGGATAAATGTGTGGCTGAGAGATTGGAGCAGGGGGCAGGGATTCAGATTTCTGGATCATTGGGACCTCTTTTGGGGCAGGAGTGACCTGTACAAAAAGGACTTGTTGCACTTGAATCCCAGGGGGACCAATATCCTGGCAAGGAGGTTTGCAAAGGCTACTGGGGAGAGTTTAAACTAGAATTGCTGGGGGGGGGGGGGGAACCAAACTGAAGAGACGGAGGAAGAGGCGGTTGGCTCACAAATAGAGAAAACTTGGAGACAGTGTGAGAGGGAGGATAGGCAAGTGATAGAAAAGGGATGCACTTAGGCCGATGGTTCGAAATGTGTCTATTTTAATGCAAGGAGTATTATGAACAAAGCGGATGAGCTTACAGCATGGATCAGCACTTGGAGCTATGATGTGGCCATTACAGAGACTTGAATGGCTCAGGAGCAGGAATGGTTACTTCGAGTGCCGGGCTTTACAGGTGTCCCCCGCTTTTCGAATGTTCGCTTTATGACACCTCACTGTTAGAAAAGACCTACATTAGTTACCTATTTTCACTGTTACGAAAAAAAGCGCGCGATAAAAGGCAGCGCGTGCCCCAAGCAGCCAAGCTCCTCCCCCAGAACTGCATTCTAGCCGGCATTGCTTAAACACGTGCCTGTGAGCAGCCATTAGCAAGATGAGTTCTAAGGTATCGGAAAAGCCTAAAAGAGCTCGTAAGGATGTTACACTTAGCGTAAAACTAGACATAATTAAGCGTTTCGTTCGTGGTGAATGAAGTAAAGACAAAGTGAGTTTGGCTTGTGGAAGTTGATGAAGATGATGTTGAAGAGGTTTTGGCATCCCATGACCAAGAACTGGTAGATGAAGAGCTGATGCAATTGGAAGAGGAAAGGATAACAATCGAAACCAAATGCAGTAGCGAACGGACCAAAAGTGAAGTCATCCAGGAATTGAACGTGAAGCAACTGCATGAGATTTTCGCTGCAATTGACAACAATGATTGCAGACAATTACGACCTTAATTTTGAAGGGGTACGTAGCTTTAGGGCATATTTGCAGGATGGTTTGAGTGCTTACAAAGAACTGTGTGATAGGAAAATGCGCGAGGCTAAGCAGTCAAGCATGCTGTCGTTTTTCAAGTCTTCCACATGAGCCACAGCGGACGACGAACCTCAACCTTCGACATAGAGGCAGGCAGGCATAGGAGAAGATGACCTGCCTGCCCTGATGGAAACAAACGATGATGAGATGACACCCCAGTGTCCCACCACCCCAACCCATGGGCCACGGACCAATACATTGCTGCAGAGATTGCAGCAGTAGCAGGAACGCATCCAGCACATCTTTAAGCGAAAAGCCGAAATAAACAAGCTAATTAATTAGGTGCAGCCTGGCATGTAAACGTCGGCCCAGATCAGAGGCGATTGCCAATTGCGTCACCTCTGATCTGGGCCGACATTTACGTGCCGGGCGGCACCTAATTAATTAGCTTGTTTATTTCGGCTTTTTTCTTAAAGATGTGCTGGGTGCGTCCCGGCTACCGCTGCATTCTCCACGGATCGGTATCGGTTCATTGCCCGGAGGTTGGGGACCACTGCACCACCCCAGTCTCTGACAACTCAGCCTAACACACCATCATCAGTGTGCTTGGCTCTGACTTTTCAATTCCGGTAAGTGATACTACACTGTACATTATTTCTACTTTATACAGGCTGTGTATTTTTATGTGTTAGTTGTATGATTTGGCAGATTCATAGCTTAAAGGTTACTGGACAGAGTGTTTCTGCCAAGAGCACTTGCGCAAGATTTTCGCTACAGAGAACAGTGCGGCAATGATTGTAGAAAAGTATTTCTACTTTATATAGGCTGTGTATTTATTATATCATTCCTGCTTTTACTATATGTTACTGTTATTTTAGGTTTTGTGTTATTTGGCATGATTTGGTAGGTTATTTTTTTGGGTCTGCGAACGCTCACAAATTTTTCCCATATAAGTAAATGGTAATTGCTTCTTCACTTTACGACATTCCAGCTTACGAACCGTTTCATAGGAACGCTGTACCTTCGGATCGTGGGGAAAACCTGTAGCTGTTTCGGAAAGGACATGGTGGGGGCGTAGTACTATTAATCAGAGATAGTGTCACGGCTGCAGAAAAGGAGGAAGACATGGAGGGATTATGTACGGAGTCTCTATGGGTGGAAGTTAGGAACAGGAAGGGGTCAATAACACTACTGGGTGTTTTTTATAGACCACCCAACAGTAACAGGGACATCAAGGAGCAGATAGGGACTCAGATTCTGGAAAGGTATAATAATAACAGGGTTGTCGTGGTGAGAGATTTTCATTTCCCAAAGATTGATTGGCATCTCCCTAGAGCAAGGGGTTTAGATGGGGTGGAGTTTGTTATGTGTGTTCAAGAAGGTTTCTTGACACAATATGTAGATAAGCCTACATGAGGAGAGGCTGTACTTGATCTGGTATTGGGAAATGAACCTAGTCAGGTGTCAGTTCTCTCAGTGGGAGAGCATTTTGGAGATAGTGATCACAATTCTATCTCCTTTACCATAGCATTGGAGAGAGATAGGAACAGACAAGTCAAGAAAGCATTTTTTTTAGATTATGAAGACACATCATCCTCTTCTATTGTCATTCAGAAAAGAACTTGGTCAGGTGTCAGGGAGAGCAATTTGGAGATGGTGATCACAATTCTATCTCCTTTACCATATCTTTGGAGAGGGATAGGAATGGACAAGTTAGGAAAGTTTTTAATTGGAATAGGGGGAAATATGAGGCTATCAGGTAGGAACTTGGAAGCATAAATTGGGAACAGATGTTCTCGGAAACGTACAGAAGAAATGTGGCAAATATTCAGGGGATATTTGCTTGGGGTTCTGCGTAGATACGTTTCAATGAGACGGAAAGGATGTTAGGGTTCAGGAACTGTCGTGTACAAAGACTTGTAAATCTAGTCAAGTAGAAAAGAAGAGTTTACAAAAGGCTCAAAAAACTAGGTAGTGATAGAGATCTAGAAGATTATAAGGCCAGCAAGCAGGAAGGTGCCAAAGAAAGAAATTGAGAGAGCTAAAAGGGACCATGAGAAGGCCTTGGCTGACAGGATTGATGAAAACCCCAAGGCATTCTACAAGTATGTGAAGAACAAGAGGATAAGACATGAGAGAATAGGACCAATCAAGTGTAACAATGGGAAAGTGTGTATGGAACTGGAGGAGATCGCAGAGGTACTTAATGAGTACTTTGCTTCAGTATTCACTATGGAAAAGCACCTTAGCAATTGTAGAGATGACTTGCAATGGACTGAAAAGCTTGAGCATAGATATTAAGAAAGAGGATTTTCAGGTGCTTTTGGAAAACATCAAGTTGGATAAGTCACCGGGACCGGAAGAGATGTACCCCAGGCTACCGTGGGAGGCAAAGGACGAGATTGCTGAGCCTCTGGCAATGATCTTTGCATCGTCAATGGGGACGGGAGAGGTTCCAGAGGATTGGAGGGTTGCAGATGTTGTTCCCTTATTCAAGAAAGGGAGTAGAGATAGCCCAGGAAATTATAGAACAGCGAGTCTTATTTCAGTGGTTGATAAGTTGATGGAGAAGATCCTGAGAGGCAGGATTTATGAACATTTGGAGAGGCATAATATGATTAGGAATAGTCAGCATGGCTTTGTCAAAGGCAGGTCATGCCTTACGAGCCTGATTGAATTTTTTGAGGATGTGACTAAACACATTGTTGAAGGTGGAGCAGTAGATGTAGTGTATATGGATTTCAGCAAGGCATTTGATAAGGTACCCCATGCAAGGCTTATTGAGGAAGTAAGGAGGCATGGGATCCATGGGGACATTGTTTTGTGGATGCAGAACTGGCTTGCCCACAGAAGGCAAAGAGTGTTTGTAGACAGGTCATATTCTGTATGGAGGCCAGTGACCAGTGGTGTGCCTCAGGGATCTGTTCTGGGACCCCTCCTCTTCGTGATTTTTATAAATGACCTGGATGAGGAAGTGGAGGGATGGGTTAGTAAATTTGCTGATGACACAAAGGTTGGGGGTGTTGTTGGAAGTGTGGAGGGCTGTCAGAGGTTACAGTGGGACATTGATAGGATGCAAAACTGGGTTGAGAAGTGGCAGATGGAGTTCAATCCAGATAAGTGTGAGGTGGTTCATTTTGGTAGGTCAAATATGATGGCAGAATATAGTATTAATGGTAAGACTCTTGGAGGACGGAGATGACCTGATAGAGGTGTATAAGATGATGAGAGGCATTGATTGTGTGGATAGTCAGAGGTTTTTTCCCAGGTCTGAAATGGCTAACACGAGAAGACACAGTTTAAGGTGCTTGAAAGTAGGTACAGAGGAGATGTCAGGAGTAAGTTTTTTACACAGAGAGTGGTGAGTGCGTGGAATGGGCTACTGGCAATGGTGGTGGAGGCAGATACAATAGGGTCTTTAAAGAGACTCGTGGACAAGTGCATGGAGTTTAGAAAAATCAAGGGCTATGGGTAACCCTGGGTAATTTCTAAGGTAAAGACATGTTCGGCACAGCTTTGTGAGCAGAAGGACCTGTATTGTGCTGTAGGTTTTCTGTTTCTAAATGGTATTGGCATAATTGAGGGTTTGAGATTTTGAGCTGTCCCCAGATCTTCACAACTATGCATTCAAACGCAAGGGGGCATAACTATATGTATAAGGTTAAATTGAGTTTGTAATTTAATATCCTTGAGCTTGGATCAAATCAGAATGAAGGTTTGTAACTAAATATCTTAATTTCCATGATCCATAGTACTTTTGGTCCTTGTTGGCTGTTGGTTTGCTGTTCATGAATTCACATACTGGTATGGTTGCTCCCAGGCCCATCTCAGATATTTTTGAACTGATATGGAGAAAAATCATTATCAGTATAAAAACCATTGATCAGTTTCCACATCATACACCATTTGGTCGAGTGATTCCTGCTTGGGCTATTTCACTGTCACCTGCTTTGTCCATATAACTGTGCCACCTGATTTCAATATCTGTAACGGCTAGCATGTGTTCTTTGTGTATTATTATCCACGTAATTATGCCCTTACCTCTTGCAGATAATGAGAACAATGTTTGTTTTTCTTTTTCTTCCGCTAAATTAAAACCTGAAAATCTTTGTTTTATTATATTAACAAATTACGTTCCCAGTAATGATTAAGTGCATTAGTTAAATGCTGAAAATGGCCCTGCGAGGTATTGAAGGCTGTTGCCATTGTTCTCTTGCAATCCCCCCACCCCCATTCTCAACCCCAAAAACTATGGCAGAGTTCTGAATGTCTTGCAGAGGATATTATGGGTCAAAGCATGGGTGGGCGAGCTTGGAGTGGAACTTTGATTGAATTTTAATATTAGCCTGAATGAACCGCAACTCTTAATCACTAGTCTGAGGCCTCCATAGCCAAGTTGTCTGTGTATGTCTTAGTATGTAGGATGGTGAGCAATGAAAGCATCTTGTAAGTACAGAAGGTGTGATGCATAGAATTCAGTAATATTATGGTTTCTTTTTAAGCTCACAAGGTGACAGACTCTAATGGCGAAAATATAAATCAGTTTATTGAGAGCTAGCTTTCATATTAAGTTTTAATGCCAATGAGAGTAGGGATTAATACTATCATGGTTTTTGGAAGAGAATGTAGAAGACTGATCAGAAAATACAACTTTCAAAATGGCTGTATGTTCTCAAATGGTTTTTTAATCCTTCCCTTTCAAGAGACTTATTGCTGCTTGGGATTTATTGTGCACCAGTTTTCAGAGAACAGGCTCAGGGCTTTGATCATTCTTTGGGGATAAAAATTTTGAATATGTACTGTCTTTTGAGTGGTTTGCCGTAAGCTGCAAAGATGGACTTTGGAGCAATGTGTCTGTTGTGTACATGAGCCTAGTCTGACTTTCCAGTTCTTTTATTTACCATCAAGAATGGAGGATCTGAGTTTTTAATTATAGTGGATTTAATAATTATAACTTCTGTCATTAAAATCAGATTCTACTTGTACATGTTATCTGTTTCAGTGGAGATCCTTGATGCCTTGTCGACTGCATCTGAAATTAAGCGAACAAATGATAACAAGTAAGTAAAAGTTTACTATCAGTGCACAATTTTGCCTGAAAAATTAATTCCCTATTTCACATTACATTTTATGGTATATAGATCATTACCATAGATATTCACCTGTCAAATACAGTCCACTGCAATATATTCTGAGTTTCATTGCACAACTGGGATTCTTACTAGTTTCTGACAGAGGGAGATGTTTCTGGTCATTAGTAGTACATTTATAGATTTAATCATCCTTGACTCGCCCTATACATGTTTTAACCAGTCTCCAGATTTACTGATATAATGTAGCACATAGAAATTTTTCCATTTCCCTTATTTGGAGGTGTTTTGTGCTGATGGCTCTTGCTCACTATGAAGTGGATTGAGACTGGTTTACCTCTTAAATTTTCTTCTCTACCTGTGAATTTAATTCAAGTTTCAGTTAGGTTAGAATTCTGGGTACAGTTATGAGACTGGTTAATTTAACCTTCAGGTTGTGACCCAGAAGGTCCATGAAAAGGGAATAAATCTAGAAATCTCTGCCAGTAGATATTTAAAAGCTTTCTTTTATTATTTGTTTCCCTGAAGTAAAATTGTAATGGAGTATTTTAATTTTTGCATAGACTGGAAGACAACTTGTATTGTAAATCCAATTAATTTCTAGGCTGTATTTAGGGCAGCTGTCTAAAGAGAACAAGCTTTTTTGAACTGATAAAGCCACACTAGACTTGGTAATGAGTAACAAGCCAAAATGAATTAATGTGGGGGTAAGCAATAATCTTGCAGTCAATGAACCCATCGTGAAAGAGCTCGAGAAAGATGTAAGTCCAGGTTTTGACATAATTTGAAACGTTAAACTAGGTTGAGCGATTGGCCAGTGACCCGACAGAGAAAACACAGGCAAGTTCACAAAGAGCTACTTTAGATCAGTGCTTGCTTCTAAAGAGCAGAAGTTTCAATTGTAAGGTCACTTACAAAACAAAAATGGTTACAGTATAAACAATAAAGTTATTGCTTTCCATACTTAAGATTGAAGAAACATTGAAAGCATCAGAAGTCCCCAAAAATCCACAAAAAAAGAGAAAATGTGAAAGAACTGAGTCAAGTTAAATGTAAGCATCATTGTAAATGTGTCATGATTAAAAGGCCGGGTGAGGGCAATAGGGGCCTGTTTTAAAGGCAAAATCAAGAAGTACTTTGAATCTATAATAAAAAAACAAAGTTTTAACTACAATAATGTGCTACCTGACTATTCAAAGCCTGATGGTTCAGCATCTGGTCGTCTTTAAATTCACTAACACCTAAATACCTGCATTCCCTTTTAGGCTGACCATTTTAAGTAGAAAATCAATAATCTATTAAGTACTAGAATAAAATGTGTTTTGGGGTATTAAAACATAGAACATTACAACACAGAATGTTCTTTAGTCATGGTGTTGTGCCATACTTTTGACTTATTCTAATGTCAATGTAACTCTTCCCTCCCACATAGCCCTCCATTTGTCTACTGTTCTATCTAAGAGTCTCCTAAATGTCCTTAATGTATCTCCCTCTACCACCACTCCTGGTAGTGTGTTCCATGTACCCACAACTTTCTGTGTTTAAAAGCAAGTAGCTCCCTGCCCATATTTCCAATCACCTTAAAATTCTGGCCCCTCATATTAGCACTTTCCACCCTGGGAGCAAGTCTCTGGCTGTCCACTGATCTACATCTCTTTGTAATCTTGTACACCTCTATCAACTTACCTCACATCCTCCTTTGCTGCAAAGAGAAAAGCCCTAGCTCACTCAAGCTATTCTCATAAGACATGAACTTCAATCTGGATGGCTTCCTGGTAGATCTCCTCTACACCCTCTCTAAATCTTCCACATCCTTCCTAAAATGAAGCAACCAGAAATGAACACAATATTCCAAGTGTGGTCTAACCTTGGTTTTATAGAGCTGCCACATTACCTCGTGGCCCTTGAACTCATGAGGATAAACACACCATACGGCATCTTAACCACCTTATCAACTTCCGTGGCAACTTTGAAAAATCTGTGGATGTGGAGCCCAAGATGCCTCTGTTCCTCCATACTGCTAATCCATCCTGTCACTAACTCTGTATTCTGCCTTCAGCTTCGACCTTCCAAAGTGAATCTTTCATGCTGTGAAGTGAAGTAATTTATGTTGGATATATCATCTATTAGAACAGAAAATTTGCTGGTTGGGCAAGTCATGAACAGGGTAGGATGGGAGGAATATCAAATAACTGACAAGCCTATTCTATTTGATAGGTGCTAGCCTAGTGAAGTTACATCAGACAGTTGAGTCATCTCACAACAAATGGTCCAGATCTAGGGTTTGCAGTCTACTTTAGTTTCGAGTGGCAATGGTCACCATCACAGAAGGCATTCTCCTGCTAATTCCATTACTTCCACAGGATATCAATAAATGGTTAAGATGGGTATCGCTAAAGTAAAGGGACAAGACATTATCACAGCTATAGTGTTGTGACACACTCCAGTTCTGTCGGCTGTGTAAGTCTAGAGAAGACAATCTCTGGCCCCAAGCGTGGAAGATTAAAGCGCAAGCCCACCCCAAAGCCCCCTGCATGATTCGTTACCCTGTTGCAAATCAGTACCATGAAATAACAGACAGGACACCGCATACAATTAAACAATTTAACTTTATAATTCTTAATTCAACTGAAGGGTTAGTAATGAAAAAGCCAAATAAGAAAAGGGCCCATTTTAATGAAACAGTCTAATGTGCACACAGTTTCCCCCTTCATCGATCCTCCTTCGATCTCCCAGGGCTTTGTCTAATGATGGCCCCATTCCAGGTCCACTCTCTGGCATCATCTTCCTTCATCTCTCGCTGAACAAAAGACCCAGCTCACACCGTTGTCAGGCACACAACACGAAAACGTACTCCCTTCATTGGACGGCTCACATTCCAAAGCACCTGTTATCTCTAACCACAAACACGGCTTCTACAGAAAGACCATTGCGTTACCAGTGAAACCTTTCCCAGCGTGTTACAGCTGAAGACCTGGATCCAGCTATGCTTGCAGCCAAGCTATTCCAGTACAATTGCACACTTGCATCTACCCAAGCAATATGAATGCTTACTTGGGTATGTTACATTGACAAAGAGAGTAGGTCAAATCCAGTCTGGCTAATTACCACCCAATCAGTCCAACCTCAATAATCAGAGAGGTAATGGAAACTGTCATTGGCAACACTAATAAGCAACAATTATTCAATAGTTTACCACTGACGTCCAGTTTGGTTTCCATCAGGACCACTTGGCTATGGACCTTATCACGGCTTTGGTGGAAATGTGGGTCATAACTGAGTTCTAGAAGTGAATGTGGTATCGATGCAGAATCTGATCAAGTGTAGCATTAATATGCTCCGGTAAAACCTATGCCAGTGTGCATCAAAGAGAAAAGGCTTATGGTTTGAGTAATGTCTCGCATAAAATAAGATTGTTGTCAGAGGTCAATAATCCCAGACCCAGAATTGCAGTTCTCGAGTGTTGTTGAGCCAGCCAAACTCAGCTGCTTCATCTGTGATCTTTTGTCATGAGACTAAAATGAGGATGTTCACTCATAAATGTATCAATGCATATTGTACAGGTCTATTCACAATTCTTCAACTGGAGCATCAACAACACCAAGACAGTATTCAGGCATGGACAAAAAGATGAAAAGTAACTTCTAGACTACAAAAGTCTCTAACTAGAAGGACTCTAGTAATGGTAGTAACATAACTGTCAAGATTCTGGGGCTTGTTGTTGACCAGAGATTCAAGTGGACCAGCCATTAACTACAAGAACAGTTCAGAGATTGGTGACGACTGCCCGACATCCCTGGCCTTACCACCATCTGCAAGGCACATATCAGGAGAATAACAGAGTGCAGCATCAGAGTACCACATCAGCCACATTGAACATTCATTTCCTCCATCACTGGCACTCAGTGGCTGCTCTGTGTATCATATACAAGCTGCTTTATAATCACTGACATGTGTTGTGAAATTTGTTGTTTTGTGGCAGCAAAACAGTGCAATATATACAAACCCTATTTCCAGAAAAGTTGGGATATTTTCCAAAATGCAATAAAAACAAAAATCTGTGATATGTTAATTCACGTGAACCTTTATTTAAGTGACAAAAGTACAAAGAAAAGATTTTCAATAGTTTTACTGACCAACTTAATTGTATTTTGTAAATATACACAAATTTAGAATTTGATGGCTGCAACACACAAAAGTTGGGACAGAGTTAAAATAGGATTGAAAAGTGCACAGAATATTCAAGTATCAGTTCAAAAGGAATATTTCTCAATGCAAGATTGCAGAGAATTTAGGTCTTTCAATATCTACAGTACATAATATTGTGAAAAGATTCAGAGAATTCAGAGACCTCTCAGTGCGTAAAGGGCAAGGTCGGAAACCACTGTTGAATGCGCGTGATCTTCAAGCCCTCAGGCGGCACTGCCTAAGAAACCGTCATGCTACTGTGACAATTATAGCCACCTGGGCTCGGGAGTACTTCGGAAAACCATTGTCACTCAACACAGTCCGTCGCTGCATCCAGAAATGCAACTTGAAACTGTATTACGCAAGGAGGAAGCCATACATCAACTCTATGCAGAAACGCCGGCAAGTTCTCTGGGCCCGAGCTCACCTCACATGGACCGAAAGACTGGAACCGTGTGCTGTGGTCAGATGAGTCCACATTTCAGCTAGTTTTCGGAAAAAACGGGCGTCGAGTTCTCTGTGTCAAAGATGAAAACGACCATCCAGATTGTTATCGGCGAAAGGTGCAAAAGCCAGCATCTGTGATGCTATGGGGGTGCATCAGTGCCCACGGCATGGGTGCGTTGCATGTATGTGAAGGTACCATTGACTCTGAGGCGTATATTAGGATTTTAGAGAGACATATGTTACCATTAAGGCGACATCTGTTCCTGGGATGTCCATGCTTATTTCAGCAGGACAATGCCAGACCACATTCTGCACGGGCTACAACAGCGTGTGCTTGTCTGGCCTGCTGCCAGTCCAGATCTATCTACTATTGAAAATGTATGGTGCATCATGAAGAGGAGAATCAGACAATGGAGACCACCGACTGTTGAGCAGCTGAAGTCTTGTATCAAGCAAGAATGGACAAAATTACCAATTGCAAATCTGCTAGAATTAGTATCCTCAGTTCCAAAATGATTAAAACGTGTTACTAAAAGGAAAGGTGATGTAACAATGGTAAACATGCCTCTGTCCCAACTTTTGTTGAGTGTGTTGCAGCCATCAAATTCTAAATTTGTGTACGTTTACAAAATACAATTAAGTTGGTCAGTAAAACTATTGAAAATCTTTTCTTTGTACTTTTGTCAGTTAAATAAAGCTTCATGTGAATTAACATATCACAGATTTTTTATTGCATTTTGGAAAATATCCCAACTTTTCTAGAAATGGGTTTTGTAAGTAATATCAGTTAAAATTTAAAATAATTCAAAAGTGAGGCAGTGTTCATAGATTCATGGACAGTTTGAAATCTGATGGCAGAGGGGAAAAACATTGAGTATGGGCCTTCAGACTCCTATACCTCCTACCTGAGAGAAGAATGTATGTAAATGATGGGGGTCCTTATTGATGGGTGGTACCTTCTTGAGAAACCGACTTTGATACCTGTGTCCCCAATGATGGTGCACATGATGGAATTGTCTGAATCTACAACCCTCTGAAGCCTGTCTTGATTCTGTGCATTGAAACCTCCATATCAGACTGTGATTCAGTCAGTGTTCTCCACAGTACATAGAACATCAAACACTATAGCAGAGTATAGGCCCTTCAACCCACAATGTTGTGCTGACCTTTCAATTTGCTCTTAAGATCAATTTAATGCTTCCCTCCAACGTAGCCCTCCATTTTTCATACATATGCTTATCTAAGAGTTTCCCAAATGGACATCAAAATTTGCCATTCTGATGAGGTGCACATATTTTGAAAACAATGGTATAATTTCATGAACGAATTTTTCATTTCACAGGGATTAAGTTCCACCATTTAATTATCTCATGTATTATTTTTGCCCCAGGAAACTAATTGTTGCTATTGGCGAAGTGCTAAACTATAGGCCTAGGAATTAATCCAGTAATAGTAAAAGAATGCTAAAGCTCTGCTAGTTGGCCTGTGCCAGTTTTGGTTTGACTATATATTTTATCTTGGTTCTCATGCAAATACCTGCAAGTTTCATGTGTGTAAAGATTTTTATCGGTAATGCCCTGTACTACACATGTAGATTTCTACTGCTATGCTTTATTTTATTTCAGCAGTTTCTGTAAAAGCAGTGTGTTCTGCTAGTGAGAGTGTTTTGGTTTCAGCAAGAGATAAGAAGCCTTGTTGTCCAATTTAGGAATATTGTCTGCCAATCAGGATTCTGAAATGTAGAGAAGGTTCTCGCAAGCTGGGTGGGAAGAGATTTCTGGAGGACAATAGTCTGGTTTGGGATCCTTTTGGCAGGTTGGCTCCAAGGAGGAAAAGCCCATATGCCTGAGAGAGCCAGTTCATTTGAGATGGTCTTCAAGGGAAATTTGGACTGTGGTGGGTGCTTTCATGCAGACTGTGGGTCCAATGTGTGAGTGAAGTGATACCCCTGACTATTCCAGAAATGAGCTCCAACGTTTATATGTTTAGATGTAATGGGCCCCTTTTATTTTTTTTCTGTAAATGTAAATTTGGTAAATATGCCTTCTTTTATATTTTTATGCTGGCGTAAGATCTGTCATTTCTGGGCTACCAATATCTGTGTGTGGGTAGTATTTACACAGCATTCACTCAAATTGGGGTTTCTTTAATTGAGACATCCCAACATTCCTGTTTGGTTGAACCCCAGCTCATACCGACCCTATTGCATATGGAAGGTGGTCTTCTCATCGCTGAGTCACATGGCTGGTAAACGAGTTAACTAACAAGCCAAGTTGGGGTACAAGCCTGATGAGAAGTTTGCATTTGTAGGGTGCTTACCCCGGATTTCAGATGCTGGGTGAATGCTGTTTAAGGATTGATTAAGTGGTTTTATTTGTGTGTTTAAACTAGTGTGTAAACTGGTGTTTGGGGAAAGTGAGATGTGTTGTAATTAACGTACTTTGTATTGGATGCTGCTGGGATTAAGGTGCAATTTGAAGAGGTTAACCACAAGTAATACTGGTGTTCAGAGTGGAGTGGATATTCAAATCCCTGACGCCCTGTGGTTTAAAGCGCTGAATTCTGTAAAAGTTTTGAAGAAGTTACGCTGATTTAATGCATTTTGACCAATCAGCTGGTAAGGATGTCATGTTAGTCCAGGCTTCTGATGACGTGACAAGATTGGGGAGCCTGGAGAGGTGGGACCATGGGCAGTCCACATTTTACTTGGAGAAAAGTGAAGCTTCCGTTCTTGTGGGAACAAATACTCCCATTGTGAGAAGGCTCATGGGAGCATCCAAAAAGCACCCTGTCCTTTCACTCAGTGTTCAGAGCTGTTTTTGAGAAGGTGCAATTTCCTCCTAATCAGAATGATGAGCATAATTGAGAAACTGTTTGGTACACCCAGTCTAAACCCATCATTCTACATCCTGGGGAAGTAGCTAGAGTGACAGGAAACCCCAGATTCCTCCGGAATGCCCGATGCCATGGCCCCTGCTGATGGATGCTCTGGAGGACCACAGAAGGGTCACGCTTACGTGCTAGAGCGTTGGTGAGACCTGAACTCTGCAGAAACCTTCAGCTGTCCACGGAACAGGATGACAGTGATTGTCAGGAACACCTCAGAGGGAGACCTTACCTGGGAGAGGAACAGTCTCCTGAATCGGGAAAGTTAACAGCAAAGTCATTTGACTTTGTTAACTCCCCAATACCCGAGGAATGGAAAGGGAAAGGATGTTGAAGCTTGAAGATGTCTTTTTTACTGATGAGTTTGTTTGCTGCTCCAAGAGTACTCACCACACTATAGTGATGGAGGACATCCCTTTCCAGGAGAGGTCTCGCTGGTTAGCACCAGTGAAGGTTGACTATGTTCAGCAGCACCTGTTCAAACTGGGCTCCAATATAATTGGGAATGAAGCTGAGTTCCGTCAGCTGGTAGGGAGACCTGAGTCGCTGGTAGGTACAAGTGATAGACGAGGCGGCATCCCCAAGTAGACGGAACAGTCACGAGTACGTGAGGCTGAAGAAACTGACGATGAGATAAAGTGTCAGTCAGGAAATCCCCTGATAAGCTGGCATATAATGCACCAGGGAAACAGAGTTGTGTCCATCCCAGTAGCAAGATATGTTACTGACATTTACAAATGGATTGGGGGTACTGAAATCATAAAATTTATTTCAATGCTGTATTTTTAATAATGGTTTAATGAGTTCCAAACATGACTTTTTGGTGGGAGGAGAAGATAATGCCCTAGTTAAGATTTCTATTGCTATGCTGTGAAGTACTTTATTTTAGTAGTTTCTGTAAATGCAGTGTGTTCTGGTAAAAATGTTTTGGTGAAAGATAAGGAGCCATGTTGTCAACCAGTCAGGATTGTGGGATGTAGAGAAGGTTCTAGCGAGCTGGGTGGGAAGAGAATTCTGGAGGACAGTAGTCTGGGGTCCTCTTGGCGGGAGCTGTGGAGCGGGGCACAAGGGAAGATGCCACAGAATACCATTGGAAGATAAGTCGTGTTGCAAGAAGTGCCTTGTACAGGTGAGTAACTCCAAAGAGAGCCAGTTCATTCAAACAACAGGAATTCTGCAGATGCTGGAAATTCAAGCAACACACATAAAAGTTGCTGGTGAACGCAGCAGGCCAAGCAGCATCTCTAGGAAGAGGTGCAGACGAAGGGTCTCGGCCTGAAACGTCGACTGCATCTCTTCCTAGAGATGCTGCCTGGCCTGCTGCGTTCACCAGCAACTTTTATGTGTTTTGCCAGTTCATTCAAGATGGTCTTCGAGGGAAATACTGACTGTGACAGGTGCTCTCACGCAAACCATGGGTTCACCATGTGAGTAAAGCAATACACCCCCGACTACTCAAGAAATGAGCTCCAATGTTTATGTGCACATTGGACTGGTTTAGCTGTAATGGGCCTTTTTATTTCTTTCCTTTTTCTGTAACTGTAAATTTGATAAATATACTTAATTTTATGCTGGTGTGCAATCTGTTATTTCTGGGCGACCGATAACTGTGTATGGGCAATATTTACACAGCATTCACTCAAATTGAGGTTCCTTTAATCGGAACATCAGGAGGTTCCTGTTTAGTTGAACCCCAAATCATACCAACCCTAGACCTATATTGCTTATGAAAGCTAGCCTTCTTGCTGCTGAGTCACATGGCTGTTGACAGCTAGCTCTGCTAAGCCAAGTTGGTGCAGGCGGCCGGGGAGAGGGTTACACACGTCACTTACACCGTACAGCAGGTTAGAATTGAACATGGATTACTGAAACTGTGAGGCAGCAGCTCAACTGCATCAAAATAATGGCTTTAAGTCAAGCAGCTGACTCACCACTGGCTTCAGGGTTTTACTTTTTATTTAGCGATACAGATTGGAATAGCTCCCTTCCAACCCTTGGAGCCATGCCACCCCACAGCCCTGATAAACCCTAACCTAAACATGGGACAATTTACAGTGGCCAGTTAACCTTCCTGGTATGACTTTGGAACATGGGAGGAAATCAAAGGACTTTCACAGAGATCCTTAAAGAGCAGCTTTGACTCCAACAAGCCACAACACTGCTTAACGTGTGTGTATTGTGTGGTTAGGAAGATGTTAGAGTCAATTACTGAGAATGAGGTGATGGCGTACTTGGTAACAGCCAAAGTCAGCGTGGTTTCCTTCAGGGATAGATAAAGGGGATGCAGTGGATGTTATATATTTGGACTTTCAGAAGGCCTTTGACAAGGTGACACACATGAGGCTGCTTACCAAGTTAAGAGCCCATGGCATTACAGGAAAGTTACTAACATGGTTAGAACATTGGCTAATTGGTAGGAGGCAGCGAGTAGGAATAAAAGGATCCTTTTCTGATTGGCTGCCAGTGACTAGTTGTGTTCCACAGGGGTCGGTGTTGGGGCCACTTCTTTTTGTGCTGTATATCAATGATTTAGATGGTGGAATAGATGGCTTTGATGCCAAGTTTGCAGATGATGTGAAGATTAGTGGAGGTGCAGATAGTGTTGAGGAAACAGGTAGGCTGCAGAAGGACTTGGACAAATTAGGATAATGGGCAAGAAAGTGGCACATGAAACACAATGTTGGAAAATGCATAGCCATGAACTTTGATAATAGAAATAAATGTGTGACCTATTTTCTAAATGGGGAGAAAATCCAGGAATCTGAGATGTAGAGGAACTTGGGAGTCCTTGTGCAGAACATCCTGAAGGTTAACTTGCAGGTTGAGTTGATGGTGAAGAAGGCCAATGCCATGTTAGCATTCATTTCAAGAGGTCTGGAATACAAGAGCAAGGATGTGATCCTGAGGTTTTGTAAGGCATTGGTGAGGTCTCACCTTGAGTATTGTGAACAGTTTTGGGGCTCCTCGTCTTAGAAAAGATTTGCTAGCATAGGAGCGGGTTCACAAGGATGATTCCAGGAATTAAAGGGTTATCATATGAGGAACATTTGATGGCTCTGAGTCTGTATTCGCTGGAATTCAGAAGGATTGGGTGGGGGGGGATCTCATTGAAACCTTTTCGAATATTGAAAGACCGAGATGGAGTAGATGTGGAAAGAGTGTTTCCCATGGTGGGAGAGTCTAGGACAAGAGGGCACAGTCTCAGGTTCTTGATTGGATATGGCATCAAAGGTTACGGGGAGAAGGCCGGGAATGGGTTGAGGAGGAGCTAGAAAAAAAGGATCAGCCATGATTGAATGGCGGAGCAGACTCGATGGGCCAGATGGCCTAACTCTGCTCTTATGTCTTACAGACATCAGAAACTGCTACAGAAGAGGATGCAAACCTGAGTTTACTTATTCTGATTGGAACATCTTATTGAATGTGTTGGAAATAAGATATAATCTGTGTCCCTGAGGTGCCAGAAGAGTTAGAAATGACTTAAGATGTGCTACTGCACCAATTTTTAGCATATATTAGTAGTTCAGGAAGAAGTTCCACATTTTTATAAATTGAGATTCGTGTTTTGAGGCATAGAATTATATTTCACTAATGCTCCTTAAAACTTACCCATATGCCTATCCTACACTGTCAGCCAATGCTTCAGCATCCTTTTCACATTCTTCCCTATTTTAGCCTTTATGTGTGTGACATCAGAGTTGTTGAGCAGAATTCCTTGACCCAGCGCCTGGTCATTTTCAGCAGTCGTCTATTCAGCTGTACTCCTTACTCTCTTGGCATTCCTCAGCTACCAAAGCAAACATCAGACACCCACAATAGAACACAGATGACTTCTTTCATGCAGTTGCAAGCAGAAAACTGGGAACTATAACGTAGATTTCCCCCCCCCACCCTCCTCTATCATCTCTGATACAATTTGGAAGCCAGAGTGACAGCAACTGACTGTGAAACCCTTCACCTTTGGATCCATCTAGTTTGAAGAGCTGGAGAATGTGATTGGGTGGTAGGGATAGCAGAAGTGAACATTCCTTCATATAATCTATATTGTGTCCGTCTGTACCAACTGGAAAGCAGTCTACTGCAGCTCCAGATCTTTTGTCTTGCATTTTCTCCCCGTGGCTAAGTGGGTTTTTACCTGGTGGTCTGGTTTCCTCCAATATCCAAATAATGTACTGTTGGATCAATTGGCCACTGCTTTATTGCAAATTAATACAGTGGATTCTAGATAATTGGGCTGTGGGTTAATCGGGTCAGCCGCTTATTTGGGGCAACTCTTAAAGAACAAACACTAATCGAGAAAATAACCAGGATTTCCTTTGCTTATTTGGACACCATGCCGCTTAATTGGATCAGGAGAACAGAAAAATAGAAAACCTATAGCACAATACAGGCCCTTCGGCCCACAAAGTTGTACCGAATATGTCCCTACCTTAGAAATTACTAGGGTTACCCATAGCCCTCTATTTTTCTAAGCTCCATGTACCTATCCAAAAGTCTTTTAAAAGACCCTGTCGATTCCGCCTCCACCTCCGTTGCCAGCAGCCCATTCGGCGCACTCACCACTCTCTGCGTTTTTTAAAAGAAACCAAACAGCAACAACAACTTACCCCTGACATCTCCTCTGTACCTTCGCCTCTCATCCTCCTTCGCTCCAAGGAGAAAAGACAGAGTTCACTCAACCTGTCTTCATAAGGCATGCTCCCCAATCCAGGCAACATCCCTGTAAATCTCCTCTGCACCTTTTCTCTAGTTTCCCCATCCTTCCTGCAGTGAGGTGGCCAGAACTGAGCATAGTACACTCCAAGTGAGGTCTGACCAGGGTCATGTATAGCTGCAACATTATCTCTCGGCTCCTAAATTCAATTCCACGATTGATGAAGGACAATGCACCATATGCCTTCTTAACCACAGAGTCGACCTGCGCAGCTGCTTTGAGTGTCCTATGGACTTGGACCCCAAGATCCCTCTGATCCTCCACACTGCCAAGAGTCTTACCATTAATACTATATTCTGCCATCATATTTGACCTACCAAAATGAACCACTTCACACTTATCTGGATTGAACTCCATCTGCCACTTCTCAGCCCAGTTTTGCATCCTATCAATGTCCCACTGTAACCTCTGACAGCCCTCAACACTATCCACAACACACCCAACCTTTGTGCCATCAGCAAATTTACTAATCCATCCCTCCACTTCCTCATCCAGGTCATTTATAAAAATCACAAAGAGTAGGGGTCCCAGAACAGATCCCTGAGGCACACCACTGGTCACTGACCTCCATGCAGAATATGACCCATCTACAACCACACTTTGCCTTCTGTAGGCAAGCCATTTCTGGATCCACAAAGCAATGTCCCCTTGGATCCCATGCCTCCTTACTTTCTCAATAAGCTTGGCATGGGGTACCTTATCAAATGCCTTGCTGAAATCCATATACACTACATCTACTGCTCTTCCTTCATCAACCTGTTTAGTCACATCCTCAAAAAAATTCAATCAGGCTCGTAAGCATGACCTGCCCTTGACAAAGCCATGCTGACTATTCCTAATAATATTATGCCTCTCCAAATGTTCATAAATCCTGCCTCTCAGGATCTTCTCCATCAACTTACCAACCACTGAAGTAAGACTCACTGGTCTATAAATTCCTGGGCTATCTCTGCTCCCTTTCTTGAATAAGGGAACAACATCCGCAACCCTCCAATCCTCTGGAACCTCTCACGTCCCCATTGATAATGCAAAGATCATCACCAGAATCTCAACAATCTCCTCCCTCACTTCCCACAGTAGCCTGGGGTACATCTCATCTGGTCCCAGCGACTTGTCCAACTTCATGCTTTCCAAAAGCTCCAGCACATCCTCTTTCTTAATATCTACATGCTCAAGCTTTTCAGTCTGCTGCAAGTCATCCCTACAATCGCTAAGCTCCTTTTCCATAGTGAATACTGAAGTAAAGTATTCATTAAGTACCTCTGCTATTTCCTCCGGTTCCATACACACTTGATAGGTCCTATTCCTTCACGCCTTATCCTCTTGCTCTTCACATACTTGTAGAATGCCTTGGGGTTTTCCTTAATCTGCCCGCCAAGGCCTTCTCATGGCCCCTTCTGGCTCTCCTAATTTCCTCCTTAAGCTTCTTCCTGTTAGCCTAATAATCTTCTAGACCTCTAACATTACCTAGCTCTCTGACCCTTTTGTAAGCTTTTCTTTTCTTCTTGACTAGATTTATTACAGCCTTTGTACACCACGGTTCTGGTACCCTACCGTAATTTCCCTGTCTATTTGGATCATACCTATGCAGAACTCCACACAAATATCCCTTGAATATTTGCCACATTTCTTCTGTACCTTTCCCTGAGAATATCTTTTCCCAATTTAAGCTTCCAAGTTCCTGCCTGATAGCCTCATAATTCCCCTTACTCCAATTAAACGCTTTTCTAACTTGTTTGTTCCACTCTCCATTGCTATTTTGAATTGTGATCTCTATCTCCAAAATGCACTCCCACTGAGATAGCTGACACCTGACCAGGTTCATTTCCCAATACCAAATCAAGTACAGTCTCTCCTCTTGTAGGCTTATCTACATATTGTGTCAAGAAACCTTCCTGAACACACCTAACAAACTCCAGCCCATCTAAACCCCTTGCCAGAGGCACCGCCACTGATGCTGTCTCTTCCCCCCCACCCCCAACAAAAGACTGAATGTTGCTGAATAGTTTCTAACTAGCATCAGTAGTGTCCTGGTGTGCTTAGAGTGAACAGTTTTAAAATAGCATCAGATGTGCATGTTTGTCTTCAAACAGCAGTGATTCTTGCACTGACAGTTGGTGAGCGATAAGCAGTAGGGTAATTCAGAACCATTTTCATTTTGCTCACGGTGGTTTCAAGCATTCAGGTTTGGAGATGCCAGAAACAGCTGGGAGTGAAAATGAAACATTTTTGCTGCTTCAAGTTAAGCGCTATAGGTATATTTGTAGGTATTGACAATCATCTTGAATGTTACAAAGGAAATAAATATTTGGAAATAAATAATTGTCAAAAACATTGTTATGAAGGCAGTTCATTATCTACACTAGGTATCTGTGCTGACTTTGTTCATTTACTGTCAATCAAAAGAACACGGCAGTGTACCCTGGATGAATTCTGTTGATAGCTGTAAGAAACTAATACTGTTTTATGGTACTGTAGTAGTATTGGTTGTGTTCTAATTTGTTCTGTTTCATTTAAATACATAATTTGTTACTCAGTTAAATGGTAATTGTCTTTTTTATATTTTAACTATTTCCATGAAATTTCAGCTAATTGGGGTGGACCTTTAGTTGGGCCAAAATGTACTAGTTCTGATGTGTCCCAATTAACTAGAATCCACTGTGTATGGGAAGTTAATTGATAAGTGAGTCAGAATAAGTTGGAGGACTGCAAGTAAAGGGAGTAGGACTGGGATTTTAAAAACGCAAACAACAGGAATTCTGCAGACGCTGGAAATTCAAGCAACACACATCAAAGTTGCTGGTGAATGCAGCAGGCCAGGCAGCATCTCTAGGAAGAGGTACAGTCGACTGTACCTCTTCCTAGAGATGCTGCCTGGCCTGCTGCGTTCACCAGCAACTTTGATGTGTGTTGCTAGGACTGGGATTGCTTTCTTCTCTGTCACAGTGAGACCATGACAAAAGTGCTATTGGCAAATGGCATTGCTGCACACTCAAAATGCTTTCAGACACCAGCCAGTCTGTTTCCAGCAGAATTAAGTGTAGAGTGGTTGACTAACCCTTTCATCTCATGGTCTTGCATTAAATATGCTGTGAAAATGTCTTCTGTAAGAGACCAATTTTTAGCTTTTCTAACTCAGTAAAACGCAATCTAATTTAGAATGCCAAGTGCGCATTGAATAATAGATAACCACTCGGGTGTGTGTGCAGCTAGAAATGTTAACTCAAGATTGTGAACTGTACTCTTCTCACCAAGTAACAGCTTTTTCAGAATTTGCTCGTTGAAATATTAAACTTTCAAATCTCTTTCTAGCTCTTCCTTCAGTTAGTCCTGACGAAGGGTCTCGGCCCGAAACGTCGACTGTACCTCTTCCTAGAGATGCTGCCTGGCCTGCTGTGTTCACCAGCAACTTTGTGTGTAAATTGTATCATGTACTGCTTAAAATGCAACCATCACATTGAGGGGGTGAAAGTGAAGCTAAGTAAATAGAAATCTGTTATCCAGAAGGATCTTTGACCTGAACCATTAACTTGTGTTTTTGTTTCTGCAAATGCCATGTGACCCATTCAGTGTTTAAGCATTTTCTGTTATTGATAACATGGTGTAACATTTCTTGTGGCCTGTTACTAGACAGTTTAGTAAGAGACAGTTGAGCACAGCACCCATCAGAGCTTTAAGGACAAGTCACATCTGATTAATTGAAATCATTAGCAAGATAAATAAGGAATAAATGATGAAATATATTGCCTAAAAGGTGACTGGAGCATTCAGTGAGATTCAGACAAGTTTATTAATAGAAATTAGAACAGATTGGAAATTGGACTTTTAAATCGGAAATGGTGGAAGCAAGGGGTTAATCTTCCGATTATGCATGTGAGATGTGTTCAAGTCAGGTTTGTCATTTGACTATATACATGTATATGTCATATGTAACCATATAATGTTCATAGGAACTAGGAAACGTTTCTCTGAACCAGGATGTGAAGTAGTACACTTAACACACATTACACATGGTAACTAATGAAGGTAAAGATAAAATCTACAGATGAATCATGCATAAATAACAAACTGAAGTGCATTAATATTAAACATTGTAAGGTACAGAACAGATTAACCAGTGACACTTCGAATACGATACGGCGTGAAGTCTAGAAGCCTGGGGGAAGAAATGTTTTCCCATCCTGACTGTTCCTGTTTTTATGCATCAGAGTCTCTTGCCTAAAGGTAGAAAGTCAGAGGATGCTGGATGGATGGGTGGGATCCCTAATAATATTAAGGGCCGTGCATATGCAGCACTTCTGATAAATGTTCCAACGGATGGTAGGGAGATGCTTATGATCCTCTTAGCTGTTCTCAGTCCTTTGCAGGGACTTGTGGTCAGATGCTTGGCTGCTCCTGTACCATAAGACTATCAAGATATAGGAGCATCAAGCCTGCTCCAGCAGTTCATCGTGCCTGATCCAATTTTCCCCTCTGCCCCAATCACCTGACTTCTCCCCATATCCCTTCATGCCCTGACCAATCAGGAATCTGTCAACCTCTGCCTTCAATATACAGTGCCAATAAAAAGTATTCACTGCCCCCTCCCACACCCAGAAGTTTTCACGTTTATTGTTTTACAGTATTGAATCACAGTGGGACTTAATTTGGCTTATTTTAACACTGATCAACAGAAAAAGACTTCCAAGTCAAAGTGAAAACAGATTTCTGCAAAGTGATCTAAATTACAATTATAAAACAAAATAATTGATTGCATAAGTATTCACCCCCTTCAAGTCAGTATTTAGTAGGAGCACCTTTGGCAGCAATTACAGCCTTGAGTCTGTGTTGGTAGGTCTCATCAGCTTTGCATATCTGGACACTGCAGTTTTTCCCCATTCTTTCCAAAACTGCTCAAGCTCTGTCAGATTGCATGGGGATTGTGAGTGAACAGTCCTTTTCAAGTCCAGCCACAAATTCTCAATTGGATTGCGGTCTGAACTCTGACTTGGCCACTCCAGGACATCAACTTTGTTGTTTTTGAGCCATTCTTGTGTAGCTTTGCCTTAATGCTTGGGATTATTGTCTGGCTAGAAAACAAATCTTCTCCCAAGTCACAGTTCTCTTACTGCATCAGGATTTCCCTGCATTGTACTGCATTCAATTTACCCTCTACCTTCACAAACCTTCCAGGGCCTGCTGCAGTGAAGTTTTCCTGCGGCTTATTTGCCCATTCTCCTTATGAAGTCCTTCTGTAGCCCCTCTACTCCCTCAAAACTACCTGCTCCTCCACTTATCCTCTTGCCATCTGCAAACTTTGCAACAAAGCCATCAATTCCATCATCCAAATCAATGACGTATAACAAAAAAAGAATCTGATCCAACACAGACCCCCCCCTCACCCCCCCCATGGAACACCATGAGTCACTGGGAGCCAGCCAGAAAAGGCTCCCTTTATTCCCACTCTTTGACTTCTGCCAATTAGCTACTGCTTTATTGATGCTAGAATCTTTCCTGTAATACATTGGGCTCGTAACATGTTTAGCAGCTTCATGTGTACCTTGTCAAAGGCCTTCTGAAAATCCAAGTACACAATTTCAACCAATTCTCCATTGTCTATCCTGCTTGTTGTTTCTTAAAAGAATTCTAGCAAGTTGGTCAGGCAAGATTTTCCCTTGAGGAAACCATACTAACCATGGCCTATTTTATCATGTGCCTCCAAGTACCCTGAGATTTCATCCTTGGTAATCAACTTCAACAACTTACCAACCATTGAGGTCAGACTAACTTGCCTGTAGTTTCGTTTCCTTCTGCCTCTCCCTTCTTGAAGAGTGAGTGGAGTGACGTTTGCAATTTTCCAGTCTTTTTGAACCATTCCAGAATTTAGTGATTCTTGAAAGATCATTACTAATGCCTTCACGATCTCTTCAGTCACCTCTTTCAGAACTCTAGGGTGGACACTATCTGGTTCAGGTGACTTATCTACCTTCAGGTCTTTCAGTTTCCCAAGAACCTTCTCTCTAGTAATGGTAACTTCACACACTTAATGCCCCGACACCTGGCTCTTCCATCATACTGCTATTGTCTTCCACAGTGAAGACTGTTGCAAAATACAGGTATCCTCCCGCTTTCCAAACGTTGGCTTTGTGACATTTCACTTTTACGAAAGACCTACATTAGTACCTGTTTGCGCTAACCGAAAGAGGATTTTCGCTTTTATGAAAAAAGGCGCCTGCTTTAAACTTGTGTTTACCCCGAGAAAGACTACCATGATCATAAAGCCTTGCGCGGACAGGTGTGTGCGCATGTGTGTACGTGCCAGTTTTTTTCTACAATTCAGTTTTGGCTCAGTCTTCTGGATTCTGGTAAGTGAAACTACACTGTACATACATTATTTCTATTTTATATAGGCTGTGTATTTATCATATCATTCCTACTTTTACTATATGTTAGTGTTATTTTAGGTTTTATGTGCTGTTTGGTATGATTTGGTAGATTATTTTTTTGGGTCTGGGAACGCTCAAAAATTTTCCCCATATAAATTAATGGTAATTGCTTCTGTGCTTTACGCCGTTTCAGTTTACGAACGGTTTCATAGGAACGCTCTACCTTCGGATAGCGGGGGAAACCTGTACTTAATCAGTTCATCCGCCATTAAGTTGTCCCCTATTACTACATCTAAAGCATCATTTTCCAGCAGTCTAATATCCTCTCTTACCTCTTTTACACTTTGTTTCTGAAGAAACTTTTGGTAATTTCTTTAGTATTATTGACTCGCTTATTTTCATATTCCACCTTTCCCTTAATGACTTCTTGTTTCCTCCTGTTGGTTTTTAAAAGCTTCCCAATCCTCTAACTTCCCACTAATTTTTGTTCTATCATTGCCCTTTTTGGCTTTTATGTTGGCTTTGATGACTTTTGTTAGCCATGGTGGTGTCATCTTTCCTTCAGAATACCTCTTCCATCTTTGGGATGTATATATCCTGTGCCTTCAAGATTGCTTCCAGAAATTCCAGCTATTGCTGCTCTGCCATCATCCTTGCCAGTGTTCTCTTCCAGTCAATTCTGGCCAACTCCTCTCTCATGCCTTTGTAATTCCCTTTACTCCACTGTAATACTGATACATCTGACTTTAGCCTCTCCTCAAAATTCAGAGTGAATTCAATCTTTAGTTTTCTAATCAATTCTGGTTCATTGCGTATCACCCCATCCAGAATAGCTGATCCTCTGGTGGGGTCAATCGTGAGCTGCTCTAAAAAGCCATCTCATAGGCACTCTAGAAATTCCCCCTCCTGGAATCCAGCACGAACCTGATTTTCCCAATCTCCTTGCATATTGAAATCCCCCATGACGATTGTAACATTACCCTTTAGGCATGCATTTTCTACTTCCCATTGTAATTTGTAGACCACATCCTTTCTACTGTTTGGGGGTCTGTTTCCAACTCCCAACAGGGTTTTTTTTTAACCCTTGCAGTTCCTTCGCTCTAGCCACCGTGATTCAACACCTTCCAACCCTATGTCACCCCTTTCTGATGATTTGATTTCATTTTTTGTCAACAGAGTAACACCACCCCTTCTGCCTTCCTGTCGGTCCTTTTTGATACAATGTGTATCCTTGGACATTAAGCTTACAGCTGCAATATTTCACCTATGATTCAGTGATGCTTACTACATCATATCTGCAACTGTGCTGCAAGTTCATCTACATTATTCTGTATATTGCACAATTTGAAACATTCCTGTATTCACCCTTTTTGATTTTGTCTGTCTTTTAAGTTGCAACTCATCCTGTTGACTGTAATTTGCTGTATCAACAGCTTCCCCTCACTACACGTTTCCTCTAAACCAGCTGCTCCATCTTTAGTGCTATTATCCACCTTTCCTACGATGATGCTTGCATTGAAATATAGTAAACTCAGGACACTAGTTGCACCCAGGCTCAACCTTCTCATTCCTAATTTTGTCTGAGGTCTTACCAACATCTGCCACCATAACCTCTCCACTAACTGTTCTGGCACTCTGGTTCCCATCCCATGCAACTCCAGGTTAAACCCCGTCGTGCAGCATTAGCAAACCTTCCGCTAGGATATTAGTTCTCCTCCAGTTCAGGTGCAAGCTGTCCCTTCTGTATAGGTCCCAGCTTCCCCGGAGGAGAGCTCAATGATCCAAAATTCTTATGCCCTCCCGCCTACACCAACTTCTTAATCACATATTGAAACTGTATAATTTTCCTCGTTCTGGCTTCACTAGCAAGTGGTATGGATAACATTCCTGAGATCACGACCCTGGAGGTCCTAAACTTTTAACTTAGCACCCAACTCCCTGAACTCACTTTACAGAATCTCGTTACTCATCCTACCTGTGTCATTGATACCTGCATGGACCATGACTTCTGGCTGTTCACCTTCCCACTTAAGAAAACTGAGGACTCAATCCGAGATATCCCAAACCCTGGCACCCAGGAGGCAACATGCCATCGGAGAATCTTGTTCTCTCCCACAGAACCTCCTGTCCATTCCCCTAACTAACAAATACCCTATCACCACAGTGTGCCCCCTCTCTCTTTGTTCTTCTCTCCCCCCACCCCACTACCCTTATAAGTCACGAAGGCAACTTCAGTGCCAGAGACTCGACCATTGTGACTTTGGGTCATTCATTCTCTGTCTCTCTTCACCCCCCAACCCCCACCCCCAACAGTATCCAATGTGATCTACCTGTTGTTGAGAGGGGTGACCACGGGGGTACTCTTCCCTGGCTCCTAAACCCCTTTCCTGATGGTCACACAATTTCCTGTGTCCTGCTCCTTCGGTGTAACTACCTCACCATATGTTCTATATATCACCCCCTCACACTCCCGAATGATCCAGAGTTCATCTAGTTCCAGCTCCAACTCCTTAACACAATTTGTTGGAAGCTGCAGCTACATATATTTCTTGTAGTTGTAGTTCGATGAAGCCTCAAGATCATCACTCTGACTCTGTCCTCTCCAACAATGGCCGTTGCACTTGCCCCTGCCTTCGTTTAATTTGCTTTTGGTAATCAATCCCAAATGCTGATTGGTCACTGGTCAACACTTGTTTTTCACTGTACTGACCTGCTGCTGCCTTTTACCTTCAGGCAGTGGACCTGATTGAAGATCCCTCCTCTCAAAACTTCCGATGTCCAGATTGGTCAATGGATATACCAGATGAATATGCAAGTTGTCAAAGCATTCTGAATGGTGCTTTTGTAAAACACAGTTAAAATATTGGGGTGGGGGGAGCTTTGCTTACCTCAATCTTAAGAAGTGGAAGTGTTGCTGTGCCACCTTGTTCTGGGAGGTGATATTAAGGGACCAGATGAGGTCATCTGTGATGTGAACTCCCAGGAACTTGGTGCACTTAACTCTCTCTCTGCAGGAGCCATGTATTCACAGAGAAGGATGGTTCGTCTGCACCTTCCTAAGTCCACCTTCTCCATGTTCAGGCTTGGGTTGTTCTTCTCATACCAATCCAGCAGCCTCTCCACTTCCTCTCTGTATTCCATCTCGTTGTCATTTTTAATGAGGCCAACCACTGTTGTGTCATCCACAAACTTGATGGCATGTTTTGACAGCCAGGCAGCTGGGGAATACAAGGGTGAAGATTGCTGAGGTCTTGACAAAGATTTTCAAACCAATGTTGGTTGTGGATGAAGTCCCAAATGACTAGAGGGCAACAAATATGGTATCCTTATTCAAAAAAAAGCAACAGGGATGAGCCAGGTCATGACAGACTTGTGAGTCTAATGGTAGCAAAGTTCAGGGAAAGTATTCTCAAGGGCAGAATTAATTTTATCTTTTGAAAGATGTCATGTTTTTTTCAGCAGTTGACTGACTATTGAAATTTTCAAAGAAATAACAATATATGAATATGGTCTGTGTGGTTAGAGACTTAAGTTGGACCTTTATCAAGATCCCAGATAGGACAATAGTGCAAGTTTTGGAGCCCATGGGATGACAGTGAGGTTACAGAGGGTGATGGTAAAGGATTTATTATTAGAAGTCTGTGACAAGTGGTGTGCCACAGTAATCAATGGTGGGACCCATATTGTTTGTTATATATGTTAATAACTTGGATATGAATGTAAGAGATGTGACGAGTAAGTTTGCAGTTGGCATGAAAACTGGAGGTGGTGTTAGTGTGCAAAATAGTTGTACACTATCAGGCAATATTGATTGGTTGGTAAGATAGGCAGGCAATGAAAGGTAGGTGGAATTTAATCCTGATAGTGTGAGGTGTGGCCTGGAAGACCAGCACTCTTCAGGATGCCAGATTTTCCTGGCTGTGGAGAGGGGCTGATTCAAGGGTGGCGCTTCCGCCTGATGTGTCGTGGAAGTACACAGAAGATCGGAAGCAGCGAGCTGGCTGTGTGCCCAGAAACCCGAGTTCTTTGGGCACAGCTCGGAAGAAGTGACGCAACAGACTTTTAACATCATAAATCGGCGAATTGCTTGTTATGTCTCCCCTCTTACTGTGAAATTTATTGATGTTTTGCTGCACACGAGTGTTGAGTGGGGAGCGCCAATGTTTTTTTTGCTTGTGGGGGGGGGGGGTTTGTTGCCTTGCTGCTGTTTATGCACTGGAGGGGGGAGTTGGGGGCTTTAGGGTTCTAACATTTAACTGTCATTCATTCTTTGGGACACTTCTCTGTTTTTGTGGGTGTTTGCAAAGAAAAAGAATTTCAGGATGTATATTGTTTACATTTCCCTAACATTAAATGTACCTATTGACATATTTCGGACCATTATTAAGGGGTTTTTTTTGTGTACCATACTCTGCCAGAGCCTCGGCGACCACTTTTTCAAGTGGTTGTCTTGGAGGAAAGATCCTGTGAGTGGTCACCCATGTCCTTCTCACAGCGCACTTTTTTCTTACAAGGCCGAGTTGTGAGCTCGACACTCAACCCGGCATGAATGGAAAGCGTGCCTGGAGGCGGCCTGACTGGATTCGAACTCAGGAACTTTCGCTCTGGAGTCCGGCACTGATGTCACTGCGCCACCAGCCGGGTTTTTATTAAGGTTGGGACATCCATAATAAATGGTCAAGCCCTTTCCAATACTGAGCAACAGAGAGTCCTCTGGGTGTTTGACTGTAAGAATGCCTAAAAATGGTGAACAAGGGGACGGTGCTGCAACTGTGCAAGGTATTACTGAGGCCACGGCTAGAGCACTGTATGCAATTCCGATCTCCTTACTTCAGGAAGGATATACTGGTTTTGGAGGCAGTGCAGAGAAAGTTCACAGGGTTGATTGTGGCGATGGGGTTAGTCTATGAGGAGAGATTGATTTACCTGAGACTATTCTCACTGGAATTCAGGGAAATGAGAGAGAAGAAACACAAAATTTTGAAAGGGATAAATAAGATGGAGGCAGGAAGGTTGTTACGCCAGTAAGTGAGACCAGAACTGAAATTTGCATCAAAATTCGGGGGAATAGATTTAGGACAGAGAGACATGAACCTGTGGAATTTTCTGCCTAAGGAAGCAGTAGAGCCTACCTCATTAAGTGTATTTAAGACACAGATGGATTTTTTCCATAATAGGAAGTTTAGAGTTCTGAGGAAAAGGCAGGTAGTTGGAACTGCTGTAATCACAGCTAGATCAGCCATGAGATAATTGAATGGTGAAACAGGCTCGACAGGCCAGATGACCTTCTCCTTTTTTTTTTCTTATCAACACTATCTTCTCAAGTGATGCCCACATCACATAAATGGGTTGTCTAAGAAACCAATGGCATGTTGGTCTTTATCTTAGGGGCAAGCAAACGGGAGTGAGTCATTTAGTTCTCCAGTGTTTGGATCTACCAATAGTAATGTGTGTGTTGGTAATTGAGATTCTTGAGGGGTATATCAGCTTTCAAACAAAGTGTAAGGTTCACAGTGACAACTGGCTTTAGGATTAATTTACAAAGACAAATTGTGCTAGCTTTAAGTTTAGAAGAATGATCTGATGAAGGTGTTCAAAAATGGAGTTCAGCATCACAGAAATGGGCCTTTTAGCCCATCATTTTCCTATCTATACTGATTCTATTTGTGTGTATTAGGGCTACAGGACCCTTCTGCTGGTGGACTTCAGCACAAAGGGATGTTATTATAAACCTAACACTAGGCTATTGAAGTAAGAAATCTGAAAAAACACATTCACACATAAGATGGAGGAGCTTTTAGGGATGAAATGTGGAGTCTAAACTTTGTCTATGATTACTCGTGTTAAATGTGAGGAATTGAATAACAAGGAACCCATGCTCATGTTCAATTTTAGCACCACCAACCTATAGCTAGTTTTCTCTTAGGTTTTCATTGGTTGAGGTTTCAGAGTATAGAGTAAAGACCGGACAACTGACTTAAAATTACCTTTGAACTCTTAGAATGCCAGACCAAGCTTGAAAGGCTGAATGACCTACTCATACAATGCTGGAGGAACTCAGCAGGCATCTATGGAAAAAGAGTACAGTGGACATTTTGGGCCAAGATCCTTTAGTACAGTCTTGCTGAAGGGTCTCAGCCTGAACCATTGACTATACTCTTTTCCATAGATGCTGCCTGTCCTGCTGAGTTCCTCCAGCATTGTGTGTGTGTTGCTCGGATTTCCTTTCCAGCATCTGCAGATTTTCTTGTTTGTGAATGGCCTACTTTAGGTTTCCAGACTATGACTGCGCCTGAGTTAAAGCAGGTGAATCTATTTGGCAGGATGTGAGGGGGTTGTAGATTCAAGTCCACACCAACAACATGCAAAAAAACCTCATTAATTTTTTTTTATTTATTCCACCCCAAAACAAGCCGTTTAAAAAACAATCCAGACGTTCATGGCATTTCCAAATCTCCTTTGTCTTCACAGGAACCAGTGGCTCATGCTAGCTATCCAAAATTAAATGACTCCCCATTTGTAACCAGGCCTGAGCTTGTCTTTTTCATTTATGTGACAGAGTTAGGCAATTCGGTTATAATAAAAGATTTATCAAAGCTACAAAGGCATGTGACAGTGAATTCCCATTTCTCAGGTTTTATTATTTTCTTCCTAAGTGAAATGAGAATAGATATGTAATTGGTATTGCATGTCCTCGAATGTTATTTGAAGAAAACAAAAGAGGAATCACTTCTTAATATCAGCTATTTTTCTTTATATTTTTACTGAAGTGATGAAAAGGGCAAACAGAAAGATACAGCTCCGGAGGAGGCACTTGGAGAGAAACATTTCCCAGGTACCTCAGATGACTCATTTTCTACTGCAATCTCTTCGTTTGGAACCTTCCATTCATTGAAAAAGTGTTTTGTTAGGCATAAAAAATCTGCATTTAGAAATTGTAGGAACATGAAAATTTGTTACTGTTAAAAAGAATGTCAAATAAGGTGTGAAAGCATAGAGGGGATGAGTCAAGTGACAAGCCACATAACTAAGCAGCAGTTATACTTTGTAATAGTGTTTTAAAGGTAAAAATTGGGAAATAGTATTTAAATAAAATGTCAAATGGAGCAGAGATGCAGAAAGCATTTGTGTAACTAGTCAGATGATTAAAGTAATAGTGCCTTTAAATTATTATAAAAGTTCTTATCTAGAATTAAAAAGGCAACAATATAATGTTGCCTGTTGGTGTGGTCTTTCATTGATTCTGTTATGGTTATTCTACAGATTTATTGAGTATGTGTGCAAGGAAATGAATCTCAGGATTGTATATGGCAACTGATAATAAATTTACTTTGAACTTTGGTTTTCAAGACCTTGGGCTGTCAATGGAATATTTTGTAAACTTTTTGTTACCTCCATGATAAGTACACAGTGGTTTCATTGGGATGTTGGTAAAAATACAAAATTAGATAGTAAGCAACTTGAAAAATGAAAGTTTTAGTGTTAACCTGAAGAGAAGGGTTAATTTTATGTTGGAGTACAGTAAAACTCAATAATTTGAGACCTTTGGTGTCGGTCTAACAGATTATCCAGACTATAGACATAATTCCTTTTAATACTCCAATATTTTTTCAGATGTTACACTATAGTATAACTTCTATAGTAAACATGTGACTTTATAGAGGCTACCAGAAATGAAACCAAGGGAGTTTGCAGAACAGGACCCCAGTGGGTTAAAGAGAGTGTGAAAACTGTGGCACTAGTGAGTTTAAAAGGAGTCCTGGAAACAGTGCTGTGGTGTCTTCAAAGAAATGCACATTAATTCAAAGGAAGTGTGAGAAATGGGGGAACCAATGAGTATAACATCAGTTGGAAAGCAGCATGGCTTAAAATAGTGTGGGAAACAGAGCCGCGGTGTGTTTAAAGGGAGTGTGGTAATTGGGGCCCTAGTTCATTTAAAGAGAGCGTAAGGAAACAAACCTGGTGTGTGAGATGTTGAGCCATCAGGGGTCCTGAACAATGAGATATCCACTTAGCTTTACTATAGTGGAATATTGTTTCCAATGCAGTGGCAATTTGGTAAGAAGTATGGAATATTGGCATAGTAAGAGTTGCTGGCTCAGGGTGCTGGTGACATGCATTCAATCCTGACTTCTCGTGTTGTCTCTGTGGAGTTCGTGCTTTCTATCTATCACCATGTGGGCTTCCTCTATGAACTCCATTTTCCTGCCTCATCCCAAAGGTGTACATATTGGAAGGTTAAATTGGCTCTAATATGTATGTCAATATTGGAAGCTGGGGAGAATTGATGGGAATATGGAGAGAATAACATACAAGGACAATTTGTAGGAGAATGGGATTGCTTTGTGATCTGGCATGAACTTGATGGGATGCCTAACCTCCTGTGTCATAGAGGACTATGGACCAAAAAGCCAAACTGAAGGACAATTTCCAAAAAAGGTGTTAAAATGAAGAGGGTTGAAGGTAAGAGATCAAGAATAAACTGGGTGATTTGTGAGAAGAAAAACATTAGTACAAATGAGATGTGTCAAATAATCTAGGACAGTCTATGAAGTCATTTGGGAATGTGTGAATTTTGTTGAATATGCATTGTTATTCGATAGAAATAAATAGTGGTGCTCTTTAATCAGGTTGTTCTGGATTGGCTAACTCTGTGGATCAAATTGGTTGATGATATAACAGTTTTCCCTAATTTAGAGTTTGTAGCTTTCAATAACTGTGCTTTGGTTGAAAAATAATGACATCAAAAGATATAAAAACTTGACAGTTACATCCTTTCTCTCTATAGATAGGTGTTGGTACATTTCAGAACATCCTTTCATGCATATTTACAAGTTCAGCTTTGTTATGTGCACATTTGCAATAAATGTTGATTTCTTTCAGATTCGGAATTTAAATATTTGGAACATGATGATTTGGAAATCATTGTCATTGACCAGTTACATCAGAAATTTGGTCCAGCAGTAAGTTCATTCATACAATATTATTGATTTTCCTTTTGAAAACAAGGGGATGTTAAATCTAATTGAATATGAAGTGGTTGTGCTACATTCAGCACTGATTATGTTGAAGGTGGTCTACACTGTTATTTGTACTAATTAGAAGAATCTGGAAAAGTTTGTCTTTTCCAGAGTACAAACCTCCCTTGGAGTTTTGCTATACTAAGGAACATTCATTATTCAGGCATCTTGGTCAGAACACCTTTCTTTATTAATTTTCAACCTTGAAGGTAAGCATATAGGTGCTTGCTTAACTTTGAAATATATCAGGGTTAAGCATGATTTGTTGTTTATGCTACCTGCATACTTTCCAGTTGGAGTCTTAAGATAGTGATCATGCCTAATAATACTGGCTGTTATTTGCTTTACTGCCTTGACCATTTTCACCTCTGTATTGCTGAAATCAATGGGCTTAAGATCAATGGTTATCAGGCAGCATTTCACATTTTCTACACTAACCTATGCAATACTACAGTGAGCTAAGAGGTCAACTGGTTGAGGCTGTTGAATGTTTTTTGGCAAAATCTGTCAGAATTTATGTGTATACCTATTTAATTTTCTTTTCATCTCTCTGGCCTATCCATGGTGTTTTCTCTGAGAATATATCTTGTAACTCTGCCTTCACTTTGAAAGTCTAGCTGGTTACTTGAAAACCCATTAAGACTTCCCAATGCACGGCTAACACTGATAATTGATTCCATCGATTTCCCATCCTATCAGAAAAATAAGCTTACATTTCTGTTTATTTGCTCAAAATTTGTAACTAATTCTGTCAATAAAGCTAATCTTGGACTAACTTGATCAAATATTAAATAGGTTTCATCATTGATCACTTTTCCTCTTTGTTTTAATATACCTGAAAGAGAACACAAGCTAAAGTAGAACTCTGATCATGCGCTGTCTGACTGTTTGAAAATCCCAATGTTTCTGCGTCAGGCCCACTAGGTGGTGTTTGCTGTATACTGTACCTTCCCACTTGCTGGGGCCCTGGTTCCCTCCCTCACTGGAGTTTTACTTTTCTTCCCCTTAGATCACTTGTATAGCCTTAGTTTACAGATGCTCATGGCAATCAGGAATTCATGCACTGAGCAAAAGAATTACCAGCCATTGGACTCTCAAGATGTTTCAGCTGTACATATACAGATATTGTACAATTGACGAACTCCTTCTGAATTAAGAATGGTTGTTTATAGAGCCACAGCACACAAGCAGGCTCTTTGACCTACCAAATCTGTGCCTACCATCAAGTACTCATTTCCACTAATCCTGCACCATTTATTCCCCACTATATTCGGATCATTTACCCCCCCCTCCCCCAATTCAACCACTCATCTGCACACTAGTGGCAATTAAGAGTAACTATTTAACTACCTAAGAAACCAAATCTCAGTTAACTGAGAAAATGAATCTCAGAGTAATGTATAGTGACATTTCGTACACAAGCCGTCTGGACACAAGCTGGGGTCTGATCAGCCCCAGCTGGTCACCTGGAGGAGGTTGTATGATGTTGAAAGACCCGAAACACCCGATGATTCCAGGAACATCACTGAAGATGTGTCCAGAAGCATCAATAGATGTATGTACACAGTAACTACCTAAGAAACCAAATCTCAGTTAACTGAGAAAATGAATCTCAGAGTAATGTATGGTGACATTTCGTACTTTAATTGTAAGTTTACTTGAAACCAGCCCACACACTTTTGGGATGTGGAAGAGGTAAACTAGAGCACCTTGACAAAGTCGCATAATGATGGAGAGAATATGTAACTCCTCACAGCACCAAAGGTTCTAGTTGAACCTATTATCTGTACCATTATACTACCTGGTTTATCCTGTTGGTGGAAATGCTCTATAATGGAAGTATAATTCGGGATTTCAAATGCAGATGAGCTTTGGGATGTAAAGTGATGATTGCAATCCAGTCCATGTCTTTTATAGAAAGTAGCCACCATGATAAGTTCTGGTGGCATTTAAAGTAAATATATTATCAAAAGTACATGTACATCATATACAACCCTGACATTCATTTTCTTGTGGATATACTCAATAAATCTATAGAACAATAACCATAAAAGAATCAATAAAAGACCACCCCACTTGGGCCTTCAACCAGAGTGCAGAAGACAACTAAAACTACGCAAATACAAAAAGAAAGAATTAATAATAAATTAAGAAATAAAGTATCAAGAACATAGAGATGAAGAGTCCTTGAAAGTGAGACCATCAGTTGTAGCTGTCTATAAACCTGGTGATGTGAGCCCTGAGGCTCCTGCACCTTCCTGGTGGCAGCAGTGAGAAGAGTCCTGGGTGGTGGGGGTTCCTGATGAAGGATTCTGCTTTCCTGCGACAGCAATTTGTGTTGATGTGCTCAGTGGTTGAGAGAAGTCAGGAAAATGGGGGTTGAGATGGATACTAAGTCGACCATAATGGAACAGACTGGATGGACTGAATGGCCTGATTCTGCTCCTATGTCTATGGTCTTGTACTTCTACTCCTGTCTCGGTCCAAAGCTACAGTAAGGTGCAGGGAGTTATGGTTGCTGTCTCCAAAATGCTCACCCACTGAGAGAGATGTTGCCTGACCAGGTTCATTGCTTATTACCAGATGCAGTATGGCCTCTTCTCATCAACTTGTCTATATATTATGTCAAAATCCCTTTCTGGACACATCTGGATCTGCCTCCAAATTTGTTACCGAGTATACTTGTTGACCTTGCCAACAATGCTTTTGAAATAAAGAAGTTGCAGTTTTATTTCATTAACAAAGTTAAGGGGCAGTAGCTCAAAATAACCAGGTTTTTCATTAGTATCTTTTTGTGGGGTTCAGTAAATTTGATTTGCATTATATTAATAAAAAAGCCGTCCACAGATTACTTGAAGTGAGTTGCAATTGACTGAGATGACTCATTTGCTTCTGTTTAAGCTTGCTGCACTGTTGCCTTGAAGATGTACTGAAGGACATGGGGGCAGTGCTGGTATGTATGTCATAAAACATGATTAGAAGGTGCCCTGAGAGTTCCTGTTCAATCTTGTCAATAAAAATAGATTCCATTTGTATGGTGTCATTACATGGGATGTTCTATATGAGCAATTTGCATATAACAAGGTCATAGTTTGGTCAAAATGATAGATTTCTGGTGAGGTAGATGGAGGAAAGGAATGGCTGAAGTCTCTTCCATATGATGGTGAGGTGAGGGAATGGGGTGCATAAGAGAAACTGAAGATCTGGAATGTGATTTAGGGTAAAAAAAATGGTCTGGAAAAAGTGGCATCTTGCAAAGGAATGAAATTAATCTCAAGGTTTTAAATCTGAGACTTGAGGGAATGGGGTGGATTATATTAATAGATTTAGATGAGAAAGGTGACAACCCTCAGATGGAACATAAGTGCCTAGGCTGAATGATCTGTTTATGTACTATGATTTTCTGTATTTATAGGATTACAATCAGTTTTTTGGCTAAATTGGTGTTGTATAGTAAGAGAGAATGATACATGGTTAAATGTAGCTTGGAAAAGCAATAGCTCCTTCAGCCCCTTGAGTCTGCTTTGCCACTCATTCATTTTAACTGCATTTTTTACATCTTTAGTATTTTCCATTCATGGCATTCCCTTACCAACATTGATGTTTCATATTTTTGTACAACGTAGAGGCCAACTAACTCATTACACTCGGAGTAATCCCATCATTAATTCCCTTTCTGTCTCCCCCCCCCCCCACTCACTTGATACGCTATTTGTCCACTTATATTAGGGTTAATTTACTGTAATCAATTAACATACCAATCCAACACTTATGAGAGTGTGGGGTGTGGAACTGTTTGCTTTCTCATTTAGTAGTAGAAAGGTGAGAAAGCTGAGGATCCACAGACTTGTTGGGGACTATTTTAAGGAATAGCAATGTGTCCTTGCCAGTATTTATCCTCCAGTCAATGTCACTGAGAAAAGCAGGTAATCTGATTATTATCACATGGTTATTTAGAAGAATTCTCAGTGTATAATTTGGCTGTTGCGTTTCTTATAGAACACGAGTGGCTACATTTCAAAAATACTTCTTTAGTTTCAAATCATTTGAGGAGTTCTTGAAAAGCATAAAATAAAGGCAAAATTTTCACTCTTCAGAATGACGCGACCAGTCTTTCTGGAAAGTATTCAGGATTACAACAGCCTTTTAAATAGATACTGATTTCTTGATTTCATTCTTGAATGGCTCTTCTCTTATTGTAACACTTGCGTTCTTTGCTCTAACTTACCTCAGCAGAGTAAATACATTCGGTACTTTACCAATGTACTTTTTCAGTCACTCACTTATAGGAATTGATCTCCTGCTTACCACTCACTAAAGCTGAGGGTGAAAATCTGGAGATTATTTTAAAATATTTTTGAAAATTTATGAAGAAAATGCATGTATTTAAAATAACTTTTTTTTAAATGAAACAAATTGACATGAACATATCTACCTCCTGTTTATTAACCAGCAGTTTCTTGCCATCGGGCATCTTTTGAACTGCTTCGGGCACAGCCTGAGAGCTGGTTAGCCTGCAGAGGTTCACAATAGAAGAGAAGTACTGGAACAATCAGCAACACAGGCTCTGTCTCACCCTCCCTCTTTACTTGTCTCTAAGTCTAGTACGGTCTCTGCAGAATGCCACAAGGTCATTCCAGTTATTTGAATGAATCTTTGATCACTTTGAAGCATATTATGAAGCTGCATCTTGCATCTCTAAGTTACTGGGAGAAAATGAGATTGACATTGAGCTCAATCTTCATTACAGAATATTGTGACCTAATTACCGCCCTAATTTCTTCCTTAGATGTTTGCGAAGATTAGGTATGTCATCTAAAATTTTGACAAACTTCTGTAGATGTATGGTGAAGAACATATTGACTGATTGCATCACGGCCTGGTATGAAAACACCAATGCCCCTGAACGGAAAAGCTTACAAAAAATAGTGAAGATGGCTCTATTCATCACAGTCCTTCCCACCATTGAGCATACCTATACAGCGCTGTTGCAGGAAAGCAGCATCCATCATCAGGGACCCCCATCATCCAGTCCATGCTCTCTTCTTGCAACTACTATCAAGAAGGTGGTACAGGAGCCCCATGACCTGCACAAGTGGTTTCAGGAAGATATTACCACTCAGCAATCAGGCTCTTGAACCAAAGGGGATAAATTCACTGAATTTCACTGGCTGCATCATTTAGTTCCCAATGAACTGGATTCACTTTCAAGGACTCTTCATTTCACGTTCTCTATTTAGTGTTTGTTTTTTATGATTATTATTTCTTTTTTCTCTTGTATTTAAATAGTTTATCATTGCTTTTATTTTGGTCTGTGCTGTTAGGTGCTGTCTTTCATTGATTCTGTTGTGTTTCTCGTATTTACTGTGATTGCCTGCCATAAAATGAATCTCGGTGTTGTATATGGTGATGTACAGTGGTGCTAAAAAGTTTGTGCACCCTGTAGAATTTTCCCTATTTCTTCATAAATATGACCTAAAAGGTGATCTTCAAGTGAGTCTTAAGCTAGATAAAGAGAACCCATTTAAATAAATAACGCAAAACATTATACTTGTTCATTTATTTATTGAGAAAAATGATCCAATATTACATGCATTTATTGGAAAAAGTATGTGAACCTCTGGGGTAATGCCTTCTCCAAAAGCTATTTGGAGTCAGGTGTTCCAATCAATGAGATGAGATTGGAGGTGTGGGTTGTAGAGGTGCCCTGCCCTATAAAAGAAGACACAGTCAGGTTATTGACAGAGCCTGCACTTCTCAAGAAAGATCTGTTTATATGCACCACACCTCAATCAAAACAACTTTCAGAGGACCTTAGAAGAATTGTAGAGATAAATGAAGCTGGTAAAGGCTGCAAGAGCATTTCTAAAGGCCTGAGTGTTCATCAGTCTACAGTAAGAGAAATTGTCTACAAATGGAGGAAATTCAGTGCTGTTGCTACTCTTCCTAGGAGTGGGCATCCAGCAAAGATCACATCAAGAACACAATGTGCAATGCTAAAGAAGGTAAAAAAGAACCCAAGGTTAACAGCAAAAGACCTGAAGAAATCTCTGGAATTTGCTAAAGTCTCTGTTCAAATGTCCACTATAAGAAAAACACCAAACAAGAAGGTGTTCCTGGAAGGACCCCACGGAGGAAACTACTGCTCTCCATTTCTGCATGTCTCAAGTTTGCAGAAGACCACCTGGATGTTCTGCAATGCTTCTGGGACAATGTTCTGTGGACAGATGAAACGAAAGTTGCACTTTTTGGCAAAAATGCACAAAAGGGCACTGCACACCAACATCAAAACCACATCTCACATGTGAAGAATGGTGAAGAAGCATCATGGTTTGGGTCTGCTTTGCTGCCTCAGGGCCTCAACAGCTTGCAAGCGTTGAGGGAACAACAGGAGAATGCTAGGGTAGTAGTCTAACCTGAAGCTTAATAGAAGGTGGATATGCAGCAAGACAATGATCCAGAAGACAAGAGTAAATCAACAACAGAATGGTTTAAAAAGAAGAAAACTCGTGTTTTGGAATGGCCAAGTCAAAGTTCTGACCTTGATCCTATAGAAAAGTTATGAAAGGACCTGAAGCAATCAGTTCATGCAAGGAAGCCCACCAGAGTTGAAGCAGATTTGTATGGAGGAATGGCCTAAAATTCCTCCTAGCTGAAGTGCAGGACTAATCAACAGTTACCGGAAATGTTTGGTTGAAGCTATTGCTGTACAAGGGGGTCACATCAGAAAACAAAGGTTCACATACTTTTTCCAACAAATACATCAGAATCAAGTTTATTATCACCAGCATGAGTCGTGAAATTTATTAACTTAGCATAATATAATATTGGATTATTTTTCTCAATAAATAAATGAACAAGAATTAATGTTTTTGTGTTTATTTAATTGGGTTCTCTTATCTAGTTTTAAGACTTGCGTGAAGATCTGATCACATTTTAGGTCATATGCAGAAACTGAGAATGCTACAGGGTTCAGAAACTTTCGAGCACTACTATGTACTTTGATAAGTTTACTCTGAACTTTGAACTTTAAAAGTTCATTTTGTTCAATGCTATAATGGTTTCCATCTCTCTATCTGCTCATTGCCACATTACCAATTTAATTGCCTGTTTACTTATGCTCCAGCAGCAGAGGAGCTGAATCATTTATCTGTGCCTTTATTTTCAAACTTTCTCTTCACTCAAGTTTTCCATTCAATCAAAACTATGGCCTGCATCTTAAGTCTGCCTCATTCATCCACCACTTCCTGTACTTCCAGTGTACATTAGTTCTTGATCCATTAATCCTATTATTTAAAAAAAATCCTTGGTTTCAACCTGCTTCCTGTCTATAGCCTGCAAATCTGCACCCAGAAAGATCTCTCCTTTAATTCTAGTATTTCATTCAGCCTGTTTTGAACCATTAACAGCTGCCTAGATAACTCTTTTGAATTTCCTCTCTACCTATTTGCCTCTCTCTATTTTTTATATCCTACATTCCTGGCAGATGTAATAGCAGGTTTCATCTATCCTTTTATCTTTTATAATTTGTTGTCAGATTTGTTTGTTAGGATTCCCGTGAAATGCCTCAAGCCTATTTTCCCTTGGTAGAGCTGGAAGAAAAAAGTATAACATGTTTGAGCAGCATTCTGCAGCACGAGAAGATGACAAGCACTTTGAATCTAGACAGTTTTTATTGTCTGGAAATGTATTGCAGGATGTTAGAACATCATTGTGTGGCCTCTGTCCAATAACATTAAAAAGATAAGGTATGTGGGAGTAATCCATGTCCAAGTTACTTTTCGGGAAATAGATCCATGCAGGTACTGATTAAAGCTCTAATTGTAAGAACTGCTAAGATAGCACCTTGGGTTTAGCACCTGAAAACAATTAAATTTCTCCTGAGTGCACTTCCAGACAAGCCTCTCTTCTGCTGGAAAGCACCTGTTACTGACATAATGCTGCACTTAATCCTCCTGCTCTGGAATTTAAGTCTGAGTGATAGTAAGTTTGGCCAGAGGTTTCCTGCTTATTAGGTTATGCAATACACAGTGAGTAATGATCAAATTGCTGAAGTTGTGTGGAGTGTATTAGTAGTGTGATCACTTGAGTAAAGTATGATGTTCTCCCAAGAAGTTATTCCCTTAATGGAGAGTGCATATGCATGACTTTGTTTAATGTGGGGAGGTTGATGCATGGGCAGCCACCACAGAGTCCTTGACAGTTTAGGATCAGAGTCCAGTGGCATGGCATGCGAGACAACTGAGGTTTCTTCACTGCTTCAGCATCCTCCACCTTCACTGCTGTTGTGATGTGTCGCCATCTTCCACCAACTCCACCGTTGAGATCTTGGTTGGATTGCTCATTGTCTGGAACTTCCCTCTTGACCTTACCACAATGGGTGATCCTACCAGGAGCTAAGCTCCAGACGACTCACACTTGGGATCTCGGAAACACAACCAACTCCGCCATGTCCAGGGAGAAAGGAGTGCCCCAAACTTGGGATTTGTGGAAAACTGTTGAATCTCATCTTGAGAAAGTCAACAAACTTATGCCGTTAACTTCCTGTTAGAACTCAGCTGGATTAGTTGGTGTATGTATAGTGACTGTGCAAGTGGTTCAGCTGTTCCTTGGTTCCAATGATCCAGGTTTATTCTTGACCTTCATGACCACTTGAGTTTCCTTCCACATCCCAAAGATGCACAGGTTGGTGAGTTAATTAACCCTTTATAGATGGCTGATGGGGGAATTGGTAGGGTCAGTGGGCACGTGAAGGGAAAGGTTACAGAAAAATGTAGGGAAATGGCATGGAATTTCTTTAAGAAATAGCATAGACTGGATGGGTCGAATGTTGTCCTACATTGTAAAGTAGTAAAGCATATGAGTAAAGGTGTAAGAAGCCTTTAAAGTCTTGGATGTCCCTTATCGCACAAGATCTGTACTCAAATGAATTTTAATTGGCTATCTAAATGAAGATAAAAATAGTGCACCTCTGCATTGTGGAGAGATTGCAATCCTAGAAAATATTCCATATTGCAATTTTCTATTATGCACATGCTTGACGGAATTTGACAAAACTGCTTTGCTTTCAGTGTTTGTTTATTTCTTTTTCTCAATGTGAGTTGTGTAGGAGTGGATGTCTTGCCTGAACTGCTTTGCTTTCAGTGTTTGTTTATTTCAGGGGTATACCGTAGTTATAGGTGAGAATACAGAGGAGAAATAAATTGACCGACTTTTAAGTATTTTTTGCCTGAATTTTACAGATCTTTCAGATTAAACAACAGAATGTGATTGGAGTTGCAGTGAAAGGTATTAATGTCTGCCGCTTCGGAAAGCTGTTCTGGATGCAGGTAATGTTTTAACCCAATGGAAGGGCTGAGTCATTGATAGTTAAATACTTACTTCCATAAAAACCTTCATTTGCATAAATTTTCAGGCAGGTACTTCTTAAATTAAAACATGACTATCCCAGTTCAGGATGTACTGCACCCCCTGAGATAGTCACTGATTCCCAAAAATCTCTTGAAAGCCAGTTAACACCACATGCATCCTGTTGATGCTGAGGCACAAATGCACCTTCAAAGCAAGAGGAGAGAGTTGGCCTAGGCAGAAGCCTTGGTAGTTGACTGTCTCAACAAGGCCTAAAGACAGACTGACAAGGAGGTCTTCTAATGTGCTTCCCCAACTGCACCAGGTGCCCAGACATCAAGAGAGTACAGCTGAAGTACAACCAGACCCTGAGAAGCAACTCTTTCAAGTTCTCAGAGGTACCTCAACCTCTCACAGACTAAATGTACTTGAAACATAGACGGCTGCAGAATGCTGTTGCTTAATTACATTTTCATTTATGGCTTTAATACAAAAGATTTGCTTTACTCCCTGATCCTTTTACTGAAAAGGATGAATATAGGATGGCACATAGCATTGTAGTTAGCGTAACACAATTACAGCACACCAACCTGTTTTCACACTTTATGCATTCTCCCCATAACCACATGGATTTCTTCTGGGTGCTCTAGTTTCCTCCAACATGCCAAAGACATACAGGTTAAGATTGGTAAGTTGTGGGTGTGCTAGGTTGGCACCTCAGTTATGGCAATAGTTGTGGGCTGTGCCCGGCACATCCTTGGACCGTGTTAGTCTTTGGTGGAAACAATTCATTTCACTGTATGTTTTGATTATTTCAATATATATGTGACAGATAAAGCAATCTATGTTTTTAGAAGCTCCTAGACTTTTTTGACAGATATAGTTAATCAAGAATACCTTATTTATTACATTTCAAAAGTAGTTATTAAAATACTTTGTCAATATCTCCTAGTGCCAGATCACATTCTCCATTGTGAATAAAAAGGTTTGTCCCTGCATGCTATGCTGTGCAGTAAGGAAGCCTTGTTTTTCAATACAGTTTTTTAAATGTTCCGTACAAGAAGGTTCAATTTGAATGGAATTTATTGATGCACAGTTAAGTTGTTGTACTAGCTGTTCTGAAGATGCAGCCAAGGTTGAGTGGAGATGACTATATTTGAACAAATAGACTCACAAGCTGTGACATAGTCATTTGAGTACTTTTGACTGTAAACTGTACTTCTGTTCATGAAGTTGGTTTCCAGTCCAGAGCTTTATTGCTTCATAGCTTTATTAACACATTTCTATGTTTGTGCATTATTTAATTCTGGTTACTTGTTCTCTAGATTTCAACAAATGATCGGATCTACCTCTTTGATATTTTTCTCCTGGGAGCAGCGGCATTTAAAAATGGACTTAAGATAGTTCTGGAAGACGTTAATGTATTGAAGGTAATTATATTTGGCCATATTTGTGTTTTCAGTTTGTGAAATCGAAATTATTTGCAATTGCTGTGAGGTGCATTTTCCTCTATCTGCCATAATTCATTTTTCAGTTTGTGATCTGCAGGTTTATGAAGATCTAAATTTGCTTTGAAATGGACTGCCTGTAGATTTTTTTAAAAATATTAAACTCCTTCAGTCAGTATATTCCCAAATTCAGTTGATCTCTTCAGACTGGCAGCAAACCTAATTCTGATGTTTGATTTTTTAAAAAAAAGGGGGAAAGAAAAAGTATTGCAGAGGACTTTATCAGCCTTCACTATGATAAACCTTAACACTGATGTTAATGGAATGAATTTCGGAGGCAGAATACAATATATTGTTACTACTTACATAGCATGTTTAGCATAACTGATAGAGGATTAAATGTTGGTTATCCGGGTCAGTTAATCCATTAAGATATTGTAAACAAAACTTAGAAAATCAGAGTAAGATTGGACTGTTAATGTCCATTTTGGGGGTGTGGGGTGCAGATGCAGCTCTACCAAAGGAGGTGTAAGGTGCTCCACTAGTCTGCAGGTCACCCTTGGGCAAAGTAAAGCTACTGCTTAACCCTGTGTCCCCAACCACCGGGCCGCGAGGAAATGATATGATTTGACGATATGAGTCAGCTGCACCTTTCCTCATTCCCTGTCACGCCCACTGTTGAACTTGAACGCACGCGAGGTCATCAATTGGTCATTAACCTGCAACTACTCGATGAGTAAAAAACACGTCGCTTGAGAGTTTCTTTGGAAGAGATGGTAGGGGACATAAAAGGCCTAACGATGATGATAACGCAGAGACAGCTGGCGCCAAGACTGCAAAAAAAAAAGAAAGCTTCCTTCAACAGAAAATACGACGAGTCGTACATAAAATACGGTTTTACTGTGACCGGTGACTTGCACGCTCCAAGCCCCCTGTGTGTGATATGTGGAGACAAGCTGTCTAATGAGGCAATGAAGCCCTCAAAACTGCTTCGGCACCTTGAGTCCAAGCACCCTGCACTTAAAGACAAAACCCATTGAGTTTTTTAAGCGGAAAAAACTTGTGCAAGCGGAACAGAAGCAAATGCTGAGAGCCACCACCTCCACAAATGCTGCTGCTCTGAGAGCATCGTACTTAGTGGCTGGCCGTGTTGCTAAGGATAAGAAGCCTTTCACTGTTGGTGAAGAATTGATTCTGCCTGCTACCAAGGACATGTACCGTGAACTATTGGGAGAAGCTGCAGCTAACAAGATGGCACAGGTTTCTCTTTCAGCTACCACAGTTTCAAGGAAAATCGATGACATAACGGAGGACATCAAAGCACAGCTGGTGGAACGGCTTAACAAGTCTGGTTTCACTATCCAAGTCAAAGAAGTTGCTCCTGAATGCCAGTCTACACACTGTGTCACACACAGGGAAATGCTAGCTAGCCAAAAAATGTCACCTGATCTTAACAGCGTATTGAGTGACGTTGTTGAAGTTATCAATCACATCAAAGCAAAAGCCCTGAACTCACGTTTGTTTGAGCAGCTTTGCAAGGAAATGGATGCAGAGCATAAACGCCTTCTCTTACACACTGAAGTCAGGTGTCTATCAAGGGGAAGAGCCCTGGCCAGGGTTTTTGAGATAAGAGAGCAGCTACAGAGATTTCTTTCAAGAAAAAAAGTCACCACTGGCAGCAAACTTCAGTGACGAGGAGTGGATAGCAAAACTCGCTTATCTGTGTGACATCTTCAACCTGCTCAATGAATTCAATTTGTCACTTCAGGGAGAATGACAACTGTCTTCAAGTTGGCAGATAAAGTGTCTGCTTTCAAAGCCAAACTGGCACTGTGGGGACGGCGAGTGGACAGGAGCATATTTGACATGTTCCCAACGTTAGCTGGGATTTTAGGAGAGACTGAGGCTGCACCATCGTTCTCACAGCTGGTGCGTGATCACCTATCTTCACTGTTGACAGAATTCGAGCATTACTTCCCAACCGCAAATGACCCAAGACATGCAAAGGAGTGGGTCCGTGACCCATTTGTGAATGTTCCCGGTGAATCATCCATGTCAGCGCGAGAAGATCATCAACTCCTCAAGCTTGCAAATGACAGTGGGCTGAAATGTATGTTTGACATAGCATCTCTGCTGGCATTCTGGATCAAAGTCAAGGCTGAATATTCTGAGATAGCCACGAAAGCACTGAAAACGTCGCTTCCATTTCCAACATCATATCTCTGTCAAGCGGAGTTTTCTGCATAGAATGCAACAAAAAGTAAACTGCGGAATAGACTGGACATAAGGAACCCCCTTATAATTGACTTATCACTATATTCATGCGAGGAAAATATGCGCTGTGTGTTTACTATTAAATTCGTTAGATAAACCCTTTTAGAAACAAAATTGAGTGTATTAGCCACTTAAGTGAATTATAGTTGACTTATCACCTATATTCCGGTCGGGATTAACACCCCCCCCCAACCCCCATCAGCTGGTCCGCAAGAATATCGTCAATATTAAACCGGTCCACAGTGCAAAAAAGGCTGGGGACCCCTGGCTTAACCCACCATCAGGGTCACGTGAAGTAGGTGGGGGATGGTTGTGTGAGCAGCTGGTGCATATCACAAGCCCTGGTTATGCAACCACTGACACTGGGCAAACAATCTGTGAAGAGTATTGATAATGGCTGGGGTCACCCATCTTGTAAAGACACTGCCCAGAGGAAGGCAATGGCAAAGCGTATCTTTTTTTCAAATAAATAAGTAAATAGAATTGCCAAGAACAATCATGGTCTAGGAAAGACCATGATTGCCCACATCATACAACGCAGCACATAACAAACAAACATCTACTTATTTTGCAGTAGATTTTGGAGAACTTAAGTAATAGGGCAGCCAATAAAAGTAGAATAATTGGATCTCCATTTCAATCAGATGCCTTTGAAGGTTATTTTGAAATTAGGGCATGTTGAGAATTGGCAAACTGATTCAAAGAAAAAACACACTGTTGTTGTGTAACAATTGAGCTATTGTAAGAGTCAACGCTTGGAATCTCACCTATTTGCATATTCGTAACATAACTCAGGGATCTGAGTATAATGTGTCAGTTTTCTGCACAAATTAAGGGAAAACTAATCAATGAGGAAGCTACAAAAGGATTTGAAGAAGTTAGCTGGACTGTCCATCGCATCAAAGATGTAAATAATGCTGCTGTCTGTAAGGAGTTTGTACGTTCTCCCGGTGACTGCATTGGTTTCCTCTGGGTGTTCCAGTTTCCTCCCACAGTCCAAAGATGTACAGGTTAGTTAGTCACATGGGTGTAATTGTGTAGTGTATGCTTGTTGGGCTAGGAAGGCCTGTTACTGTACTGTCTGTAAAATAAAGGTGATGAAAGCATAGAAACAGATTTATTTGTAAGTGGTAATGTATCAAGTGGTACTGATTTGTGAATAATACGCAGTTAATATCCAAGCACAGCAAGAAGTTAGAAATAATGAAAACAAGACTACAGATTTGGAACACTTGAAAAGTTCAGCAGGTCAATCATGGTAAGTTAATGTTTCAAATCATGACCCTCCATCAGGATTAAAAGGGAAGAGGAAATAATGGTGGCATATTCAGTGTAGTAGGGATGAGGTCTAAGCTGGTAAGTGATGGGAGGAACTGATGTAACCAGAAAGTGGGGTGTGGGGGAAGAGGAATAGATGCTTACAGGTTGTTAGGTGGAAACAGATGGGATGTGGATGAAGAACAAATCAAACCATGTGTACGCTGGGGAATTGGAGAAGAAATCTAGGCAGACAGGTAAGTAAGAAAGGGAGGAGAACACCAAGAATGCAGGTTACCTGAAATTTGAACATCTAAGTTCCTATAGTTGGGTTGTACACTACCCATGGAATGTGAGATGTTCCGATTTGCCTTTGGCCTCTGTAGCAGTGGGGAAGGCTGAGGATAGACACATTAGTGCAAGAGTGGGAAGGAGAATTAACAACAGAACTTGACGCTCAAGACTGTCTTGGTGGACAGGATATAGTGCTCTGCAAAACTTTCACCTAGTCTATACTTGGTTTTACCAATGTGGAGAAGGCCACTGGTTGCAGGTTAACCTCTGCCTCACTTATAAGGGCTTTTTACATACCTGGATGATGGTGATGGAGGAGGTGAAGGGACAGTTACAGTTCTTGTGGTTGAAAGGGAAGTAGGGGCATGGGTAGGGAGGGATTAGCAGACTGAGGAAAGTGATCCACGAGGAAAGCAGGAAGAAGGGAAGAGGGAAGCTGTTGCTGGTCATGGGATCAGTTTGGGAATTCATGGAAATTGTGGAAGATGTGTTCGATGCAGAAACTAGTGGGGATGAAAGTTAAGAAGCAAAGGATTCCTGTTCTAGCTGAAAAGAGGGTGGATGATGAGACAAGATATGCAGGGAATGGAGAAAATGTGTGAGAGGGCTCCATCGACTGTAGGAAAGAGAAAGCTATTTTTACAGATGTAAGTGGACATTTCTGAAACCTTCAGGCAAGAGTCTTGAGAACAAGTGCAACAGAGATGGAGAAGTTGACACAAAGGAATTGTGTCCATAATGGAGTTAACACTGGGAGTTGCAGGGTTTTTATTTGAAACTGTAAGTGGCAAGGGTGCTCCATGAGAAGAAGACAGAATGATCCAGAAAAGGAAGTGTCAGAGATAGTCCAGGTGAATTTGAGGACAGAAGTGATAATCAGTATCAGGGACCTCCATCACCCAGGACATGCTCTCTTCTCATTGCTGCCATCAGGAAGAAGGTGCTGGAACCTCAGGGCTTGCACCACCTGGTTCAGGGACAGTTAGTTGCTATCCTTCAACCATCAGGCTCTTGAACCAAAGAGGATAACTTAACTCAACTTCACCTGCCCCAACATTGAAATGTTCCCACAACCTGTGGACTCGTTTTCAAGGACTTTTCATCTAATTTTTTTTGATATTTATTGATCATTATTATTTTTATTTTTGTATTTGTGTAATTTGTCTTTTGCATACTGGTTGAACGCCCATGTTGGTGTGGTCTTTCATTGATTCTGTTATGTTTATTCTATTATGGATTTGAGTATGCCTTCAAGAAAATGAATCTCAGAGTTACATATGGTGACATATGTACTTTGATAATAAATTTACTTTGAACTTTAAAATTGACGAGTTTGGAACAAGTACTGGTAGCAGCTCCAATGTATTTGTCAATGCAATTAAAGCTGGTGATGTTGACCTTTATTACAGAATATTGGAACACAAGTAGTATAATTTCATTAATATTTTTGAATTAACAATATCACATCTGGAGTGCTTGCTATCTTGGGTTTATTACTTAAAAGATATCAGAATCAGCTTTATTATTATGATGTATGTTGTGAAATTTGTTTTGTGGCAGCAGTACAATGTAATACATAAAATATTAATAAAATAAAAATATGTATTTAACTATTAAGTGGTGCAAAAAGGGGAAAAATAGTGAGATAGTCTTCATGGATTGGTTCATTGTCTGTTCAGAATCTAAAGGCAGAAGAGAAGAAGTTATTCCTAAAACATTCAGTGTATGTCTTCAGGCTCCTGGACTTCCCTGATGATGGTAATGAGTAGAGAGCATGTCCTGAATGATGAGGGTCCTTAATAAGTCATTGTCTTTTGAAGATGTTCTCGATAGTGAGAAGGCTAATGCCCATTGGTTAAATTTACAGCCCTCTTCAACTTTCTCAGATCCTGTGCAGTGACCCCTCCAAACCGGGTTGTGATACAGCTGGTTAGAATGGTCCCCACGGTACATTGTAGAAATTGGCTGGAGTCTTTAGTGGTATACAAAGACCTGCTTTATTTCTGCCTTGTAGTGAGTGTGTAAAATTCAACAGACTGATACCTGCAGTAGAGTATTGTCTTGTGTGGAGTGGCTGATCCCTATATTGAGTTTAGAAGAATGAAAAATGATTTCATTGAAATGTCAAAATTCGGAGGTTGATTATGCCTGTCTCTTTCAGCTGTGTAGGCTTTATGCTAAACTCCATCTACTGCCCTCTTTGAACCGTTTCATTTTAATCACTCTTGCATTCAACTCCACCAACATCCTGCTTTAAGCAAGTGATTTAAATTGATAAATACTGCATTAACCAATGAAACCACTGGGAATTGCATAGTTTATGTCATCACTATTAAAGGACCTATTTGGATTTTAATAAAAGGTTTGCAATAAGCTCATCTGGGAGAACTATCAAATATAAGGCTACAGTCTTGTCATAAATTAAGCCTTGAAGTGCATTTAAGGAGCTGTGTACTTAAATCCAGGTTACTTTCGTTGTGTATTTCATAGTAGTTAAGATAATGTTTAATGTTTTTATATGATTCAGGTGATCCATGATAGTCGCTTGCTCTCTGACTGCCTGTATCACCAATATAGGGTGGACCTCACCAATGTGTTTGACACGCAGGTAAGGTGAACTTTGGTTTGAATCATAACCAGCATCTTGTCTTGAATTGTGCTGCTTGCAGACATCCTCCATTATACTAAGTTAGTGTTGTGTTCTAGATTATTTTTATTATTGTGACACCTTACCAAGGGAAAAGCTGGTTAGTCAGCTAATGGCTGCAATAAAAAGGTAAGAAATTCAAGGTGAAAATGAGTGAATATAAGAGTACAATGTGCATGGATCCAGCAGACTGAACATACTTGGAAGGGATAAAGGTCATGACAGTATATGTAAAAGTTAATTTATGACTGAAAGCTGACCTTCTGTCAGTGGAAAATGCCACCAAAAGATAGCATAGCTGAAAACAAGGAAAGCCAAGTGAGTCCTCAATGAACTTTGTAGTATTTGTCGCTGTTGAGTATTTCTAAAAAGAATTATTTTTTTTATTGCACTGTGGGAGCAGTTCCACGGAAGAACTATTAACAGTTCAGAAAGGCAGGTGATCCTCTCAATGGCAGGTGGGGGGAAGCTGTTGAAGTTAGGCTACAGTTGCTTCTGAGCAACACCAACAGCACAAAACGAGTTTAAAAGAAAAACTGAAGACGAAGTAGACATCATAGACCAAATTGAATTCAGAACCCTAGTGAGCACAAGAAGGGACCTGTGAGCAATAGGAGGCAAGCAACAGCTCAAACTGAACAAATAACCTCCAGCTGAAAGATATAAAATCTGAGTTGTATTAAAATTAGAGATGAAAGTGGGGAATGCAGAGGATGACAATCTAAGGACACGTCCCTCTGTACATAAGGGATGTGGTTACATCAATGACCTTGCGAGCAGGTTTGTTAGAGCTGTTGGTGAGGGTTTAAATTACGTTGGCAGAGTGATGCAAGCCAGAGTTTGAGATCAGATGATGGAGTAGTTGGTGTAAGGGTGGATGTAATGTGCAGAGGAACTCTGAGGAAGGAGAAGCAGTGGAGAGGGTGTTAATGCAGTGAGCTGGATGGGTTGAAATGTGCTTAGCTTCACGCAAGAAGAACAAGGGTGATGAACTTTGAGCATGGATCAGTACATGAAATTATGCAATTACAGAAACTTGGCTATTACATGAGTAGGATTGGCCTTTAGATGGCATTTAGACGTTTCAAAGTGATAGGGAGATAGGAGGTGGGGAAATGGCATTGCTATTCTGGGACAGCATCACCACTGAAGAAAAGAAAGATATCATGGAGGGAGTATCTACTGAGTCAGTGTGGGCGCAAGTCAGAAACAGGTAAGAAACGATCACTTTATTGAGAGTATTCTGTAGGCCCCCCAAAAAAAAAATCACCGGGGACACTGAGGAGCACTTAAGTAATCAGATTTTGGAAAGGTTTAAAAATAACAAGGTTATTGTCATGGGTAGGTTGGCACCTCCTTGGTATAAAAGTTTTATAAAGGGTAGAAGCTGTTTTGTGTGTCAGGAAAGGATTCCTGACACAGAATGTGGACAAGCCAACTGGAGCAGAGGTCATACTGGATCTAGTACTTGATAATGAACCTGGTCAGGTGACATCTCGGTGGGAGAGCATTTTGGATATAGTGACCACAACTCCTTGATAGTTAAGATAGCCGTGGACAAGGATAGGAACAGACAATATAGGAAAGTATTTAATTAGGATAAGACTAATTGTGCTATTAGGCAGGAACTCTTTGAGTGTAAATTGGGAAGAGTTGTTGTTAGAGAAATGTACAGCAGAAATGTGGAGGTTGACCACTTGCATGGGGTCCTGGATAGGTTTCTCCCACTGAAATGGGGAAAGAGTAGTAGGGTGAAGGAACCGTAGTTGATGAGATGTGGAACATTTAGTCAAGAGGAAGGAGGAAGCATACCTCAAGGTTTAGGAAACAAGGATCAGACAGTGCTCCACAGAGTTACAATGTAGCCAGGTAGAAACTTAAAAAGGGATTTGGGAATATCAAAAAAGGAACATGAGAAGGCCTTGCCAAGTAGGATGAATGAAAATCCCAAGGCATTCTTCACATCTGTGAGGAACAGGGTAATGCCTAGAGTGAGTATAGATCCAAACAGAGATAATGGGGGAAATGTGCCTGGAGGCAGAAAAGATAGAGGAGGTCCTTAGTGTTCACCAGGCATAGGGACTTTGAATGTCAGTAAGCGTAGAACAGACCAATGTGCTGGAGCATGTCAAGATTATGATAGAGGCAATTTTAGAGCTTCTGAATAACGTTAGGCTAGATAATTCACTGGGGCCAGACAAGATTTACCCTGGGTTACTACATTTAAAGCATAGTCTTGCTTGGAATAGTCAGCATAGCCTTGAGAGAGACAAGTCATGCCTCATGAGTCTAATTGAGTATTTGAGAAGAAGAGGTGACAAAGTAAATTGATGAAGATGGGGTGGTGGGTGTGATGTGTATTGATTTTAGTAAGATGTTTGACTAGCTTCTCCAAGGAAGTTACATCCACAAAGTCGTATGGCAATGGATACATGGAAATTTGGCTGTGAAGATGTAGAACTGCTTTACCCACAGAAGGCAGTGAGTGGTTGTAGTTGGAGTGTATTCAGCCTGGAGTGTAGTGACTAGTGGTTCTGCAAGGGTCTGTTTGAGGACCGTTATTTTTTCTGTTTTTTTTTTAATAAATGACCTGGGTGTGGAAGTGAAAAGGTGAATAGGTTAGCAAGTTTGTAGATGGCACAAAGGTTGGTGGTGTTAAGGGTGCAATAGAAGGTTGTGATGGGTTACCACAGGATTATAGACAGGATGCAGAGTTGGGCAGAGAAGTGGCAGATAGTGTTTAATCCGGAAAAGTGTCAAGTCATAAATTTTGGAAAGATTCAACTTAAAGGCAGAGTAAAAGGTTATTGGCAGAATTCTTACCAGTTGGAAGAACAGAGGGATCTCGGGATCCACATCCATAGATAACTCAAAATTGCTGTAGAATTTGGTCGGGTAGTTAAGAAGGCGTATTGGTTTATTATTGTCACGTACCAAGATACAGTGAAAAGCTTGTATTACATAATGTTTTTACAGAATATCATTACATAATATGAGAATATTGAGCTATAATAAAGTAAAACCATAACAGTGCAGAATAAAATGTAGTGATAAAGACCATGAGACGTAGGAGCTGAATTAGGCCATTCAGTCTATCCAGTCTGTTCCACCATTCTACCATGGCTAGTTTATTAGTGCCCTCAACCCCATTCTCCTGCATTCTGTCCATAACCTTTGACACCCTTACTAATCAAGTACCCATCAACCTCCATTTTAAATATATTTGGTGACTTGGCCTCCACACAGCTATCTGTAGCAATTAATTCTACAGATTCACTACCCTCTGGCTAAAGCAATTCCTCCTCATCTCTGTTTTAATTGATAAAGTGCAAAATCATAGATAGAGTGTGAGGCCAAGAGTCCATCTTATCGTACAAAAGTTCCCAGAGCTTCTATCCTTGAGCTGGGTGCTACATGCTTTCACATTATTAAACCAGGGATTGAGTTAAAAAGTCATGAGATATCATTGCAGCTCTATAAAACTGATCAGAGCACACCTAGAATATTGTGTTCAGTTCTGGTCACCTCATTATAGGAAGGATGTAGAAGCTTTAGAGAGGGTTCAGAGGAGACTTACTAGGATGCTACCTGAATTAGAGTGTGTCTGATGAGGAAAAGTTGAGTGAGCTGGGACTTTTTTCTTTGGAATGGAGGAGGATGAGAAGTGGCTTGATTGACATGTTATAAGATTGAGAGGCACAGAGGGAGTGGAAAGCCAGTGCCTTTTTCCCAGGGTGGCAATGGCCAATACCAGAGAATTGGTTGTTGTGATTAGAGGGAAGTTTAGGGGAGATGTCAGAATTGGGTACTTTACACAGTGGTAGGTGTCTATACACATGGTTGGGATAGTGATAGGGACATTTAAGAGCCTCTTGGATAAGTACACAGAAAATGTAAGAAAAATGAAAGATTATAGGTTGTACAGGAAGAAAGGGTTAGGTTGACCATGGAGTAGATATTCTGTAGATCCATACAGTATTGTGGGCCAAAGGACCACATGCTGTACTGTTTCATGTTTTCAGTTTTCTACGTTCTGTAGCAGTGAGAGAGGTTCTGGATTTATTTCTGTTCTCATCTCTGCCTGCTTTAACCACTTCACTTTAGCAATGAATATTATACTTGATGTTAATTAAATAAAGCTTTTGAATGCAATATAAAGGCTGATCATATTGAGTTTCTGTGTTACTTAAGTGAACCTCCCTGGCATTCATGCTTTTTTCCATTTTGGTTCACATGATGCATATATCGCTGTGAATTGATACATTGATTTATTTTGTTTATGTGTAACTTTGCTACAAGCAGAAGTCCTAGTTTGTATTTGTTACTGTATCCAACAACCTACAGCAGAACACTTGACTTATTTAGAAGGAAACGTTTTTCAGAACACTGATCCAATACGTTTCCAAACAACAGCTTGTGGCATATCGTCATTGTGTTCTCCCAGGTGAATTGCAAATCATGCATGAAGTTTAGCTCCGTTATTGATTCAAGGTATTTACAGCAAGGATCTTTCATCCAGTGGTTTATTTTCTTTAAGTTTTCCATCCTTATTGAAGTAGCAACTGAAATTGTCAAGAAAAACAGTGAGATGTTACTGCACCATTTATTTAGTTTCTCTCTTTTTCCTGATGCCATGCTACTGGTGTCTTCAAAGTATTGGGAATGTAATGACTTCTTTAACTTTTCAATTCGGTTACCACCATTAGTTTAGTATCATTTCCGTAATGGAACAAATCAATGCCTTTTTCTCGTGACCTAAGTTCCAGTTCATTTAAAATGTCAGCTGAATGTGACAACTTTATTAATCAGTTGTGCTTTAAAACAGCTGCCAAGTTAGACTCTCTTAGAAAAAAGTGATTCATATGTCCTTCCAAGCTTCCTGTCCAGAGTGGTTAGTGTTGTTTGTGAAAAACATGAAATAATCATTCTGATATTTTCTGAACGTAAAACTTTTGTTTTAGTGAGCTTATTTTTTAAATTATATTCTTTACTACTATCTGCAGTACTTCCATAAGATCAAGGGGAATGCCCAGCATTACAGAAAGTTGTATTAAAAGCTCATTGCCATCCAGGATTAAAAGAAAAGCCAACTTAATTGATATTTCATCTATCACCCTAAATGTTCATTCCCTCCAGCACTGGGACACAGTGACTGCAGTATGTACCAAGTACAGAATGTATTGCATTTACACACCCAGGCTGCTCTGACAGCACTGCCCACTGTACCTCTAAGACCCATGTGTACATGAGGACACCACCACCTGTGTATTCTCCTCCAAATTGCTCAGCGTCCTATGGAGTTGGTCCTTCATTGCCATTGAGTTTTAATTCTGGAACACCATTCCACAGCACCCTAAAGGACTTCAGTGGTTCAAAAGGAAGTGGCTCACTGCCAGCTTTTCATGGGCAATTAGGGAAGGAGACAAATGCTTTCCAAACCAGCAGCACCCAGATCCTGAAACAAATGAGTAGATAAGTTTTAAAAATCAACTTTAATATGAACACCAGATTATGTGTGTGATAAAGGACTTTATTTTCTTTTCTTTTGAGCTGTCTTGTAACATTGTGAAACGTTTATTGGCTGATGTCCATATTGTTCTTTCCTTTTTATTGTCGGAATTCAACCATTAAGGGGTTTTTGATTCCAGTCCCAGAAGCATTCAAAAACTGAAAATGAAATTACACTGAGTTTGATTCATCCGGACTCATTCTCAGTCTCATCAATGCAGTTTTTGAAGATTTGTGACCCATTGGTTTAAGTAAAAATCTTGATGTTATATGGAACATTGAACAAACTTATAATCTCACAGGTGAAATGTGGGGTAATCAGCACCGCAACAGACACATGATTTTTCAGGAAAGGAACCAAACAGGAAGTAAAAGCTTGTTATATTTTGGGAAACACCCAAAAAAATGGATGAGACAGGAACAATGAATTTATTGTCTTGCAGACAATTGAGCAAGACATTTGAATAGAAAAGAATGATGTGTCCAGGTGGAGATTCATGCACACAGGAAAGTGAAAAGTAAGGACAACTGTGGTGGAAAGACAGCTTGCTAATTTAGATTTTAAATTATAATCTTGAGGGATGACATTACCAGAGAATCCATGTTTTGTTTCTTTCACCTGTGCCTCACTACAGCACTGTGATCTGATAAAATGTCTACAACTCAAAAGCCAGAAGTTCAGGACTTGAGGGATGGGGAAAGGCTGAGATGTATGAAATAGGTAGAATACACAAGAGATCCTGTTGACTACTGTGAACCTCTGCTGATGGGAGAAATTATATATGAACAGTGTTTAAAACGTACTTACCCAGGTTTCTTTAGTGATTAGTAGACTTTATGGTTCACAACTCCAATAATAACCTAGTTATTTCCTTTCTGTACACTCTTGCCTCAGCTGACATGGATTGAGTGAGTTGAGCTATGTGGATATTGTGGCTTATAACTTTCTAACCTACCCTTTCCCTGCTGATCCACCTCCAAATGAGTTTAGAGGATTTTGTGCCAGTTCTGACTAGTGATTAGTTATTTGGCGTACCTTTTAGCTATACTGAACTTTAACATTATGGATTTATTTCGTAATATGCAGGTTGCCGATGTTCTGCAGTTCTCCACAGAGACAGGAGGCCTTCTTCCCAGCCATGTCAGTACTTTGGGAGAATGTCTGGTCTGTCATCTCGGCCTCCCGCCAAGAAAAATCCGGTTCTTGCAGCACAGTGCAGCTGTTCTCAAGGTACATGGCAGTAGTCAGAATAAACTGTTCAATGCTGTCAAAAAACATCACTCTATACCATGAAGTGTGGGGATTGTTGACAAGTGGTGTTGAAGGCATATCTAAGTACAAAGTGGATGACAATTGGACATTTTAAGGAAATGTAATCAAAAATCAAAATATTGCAGGTAATGCAGATAAAAGTGCATGAAATATTTGACTAATGATCTTTCCTCAACTCATTTTTCTCCATAACTGATGCTTGATAGCCTAAGGTTTTCCAGCATTCCATTATCATTGAATATATTATGTTTTATTCTAATATGTCATATTTTGATTTGGATATATTTTATTCTCACAATAATGGGTGACAGAGTAGCATACTAGTTATTGTAACACTATTTCAGCATCAGCAACCTGGGTTCAATTCATGTCATTTATTCTTCCCATAACCACGTTTGTACATTTTCCCTGTGACCGTGTGGGTTCCCTTCAGTTTCTTCCCACATGCCAAAGACTTGTGGGTTGATCACATGGGTGTAATTGAGTGGCCCATGCTCATTGAGCCAGAAGGGCCTGTTACCGTACTGCAACTCTGAATAAAGTTTTAAAAAAATAAACAACAGGCAATCATTAACACTACCTGAGCAAAATATGTAGCTTGTTTTATATCAGGTTAATCAAGACTCAAGTAGTATTCAAACATTGAAATTTAGCCAAGTATTAGTGACCATAATATGGTGGAATTCTTCATTAAGATGGAGAGTGACATAGTTAATTCAGAAACAAAGATTCTGAACTTAAAGAGGGGTAACTTTGAAGGTATGAGACGTGAATTAGCTAAGATAGACTGGCAAATGACACTTAAAGGATTGACGGTGGATATGCAATGGCAAGCATTTAAAGGTTGCATGGATGAACTACAACAATTGTTCATCCCAGTTTGGCAAAAGAATAAATCAAGGAAGGTAGTGCACCTGTGGCTGACAAGAGAAATTAGGGATAGTATCAATTCCAAGGAAGAAGCATACAAATTAGCCAGAGAAAGTGGCTCACCTGAGGACTGGGAGAAATTCAGAGTTCAGCAGAGGAGGACAAAGGGCTTAATTAGGAAGGGGAAAAAAGATTATGAGAGAAAACTGGCAGGGAACATAAAAACGGACTGTAAAAGCTTTTATAGATATGTAAAAAGGAAAAGACTGGTAAAGACAAATTTAGGTCCCCTGCAGACAGAAACGGGTGAATTGATTATGGGGAGCAAGGACATGGCAGACCAATTGAATAATTACTTTGGTTCTGTCTTCACTAAGGAGGATATAAATAATCTTCCAGAAATAGTAGGGGACAGAGGGTCCAGTGAGATGGAGGAACTGAGCGAAATACATGTTAGTAGGGAAGTGGTGTTAGGTAAATTGAAGGGATTGAAGGCAGATAAATCCCCAGGGCCAGATGGTCTGCATCCTAGAGTGCTTAAGGAAGTAGCCCAAGAAATAGTGGATGCATTAGTGATAATTTTTCAAAACTCGTTAGATTCTGGACTAGTTCCTGAGGATTGGAGGGTGGCTAATGTAACTCCACTTTTTAAAAAAGGAGGGAGAGAGAAACCGGGGAATTATAGACCGGTTAGCCTAACGTCGGTGGTGGGGAAACTGCTGGAGTCAGTTATCAAAGATGTGATAACAGCACATTTGGAAAGCGGTGAAATCATCGGACAAAGTCAGCATGGATTTGTGAAAGGAAAATCATGTCTGACGAATCTCATAGAATTTTTTGAGGATGTAACTAGTAGAGTGGATAGGGGAGAACCAGTGGATGTGGTATATTTGGATTTTCAAAAGACTTTTGACAAGGTCCCACACAGGAGATTAGTGTGCAAACTTAAAGCACACGGTATTGGGGGTAAGGTATTGGTGTGGGTGGAGAATTGGTTAGCAGACAGGAAGCAAAGAGTGGGAATAAACGGGACCTTTTCAGAATGGCAGGCAGTGCTGGGACTCCAGTTGTTTACAATATATATTAATGACTTGGATGAGGGAATTAAATGCAGCATCTCCAAGTTTGCGGATGACACGAAGCTGGGTGGCAGTGTTAGCTGTAAGGAGGATGCTAAGAGGATGCAGGGTGACTTGGATAGGTTGGGTGAGTGGGCAAATTCATGGCAGATGCAATTTAATGTGGATAAATGTGAAGTTATCCACTTTGGTGGCAAAAATAGGAAAACAGATTATTATCTGAATGGTGGCCGATTAGGAAAAGGGGAGGTGCAACGAGACCTGGGTGTCATTATACACCAGCCATTGAAAGTGGGCATGCAGGTACAGCAGGCGGTGAAAAAGGCGAATGGTATGCTGGCATTTATAGCGAGAGGATTCGAGTACAGGAGCAGGGAGGTACTACTGCAGTTGTACAAGGCCTTGGTGAGACCACACCTGGAGTATTGTGTGCAGTTTTGGTCCCCGAATCTGAGGAAAGATATCCTTGCCATAGAGAGAGTACAAAGAAGGTTCACCAGATTGATTCCTGGGATGGCAAGACTTTCATATGAAGAAAGACTGGATGAACTGGGCTTGTACTCGTTGGAATTTAGAAGATTGAGGGGGGATCTGATTGAAACGTATAAGATCCTAAAGGGATTGGACAGGCTAGATGCAGGAAGATTATTCCCGATGTTGGGGAAGTCCAGAACGAGGGGCCACAGTTTGAGGATAGAGGGGAAGCCTTTTAGGACCGAGATTAGGAAAAACTTCTTCACACAGAGAGTGGTGAATCTGTGGAATTCTCTGCCACAGGAAACAGTTGAGGCCAGTTCATTGGCTATATTTAAGAGGGAGTTAGATATGGCCCTTGTGGCTACGGGGGTCAGGGGGTATGGAGGGAAGGCTGGGGCGGGGCTCTGAGTTGGATGATCAGCCGTGATCATAATGAATGGCGGTGCAGGCTCGAAGGGCCGAATGGCCTACTCCTGCACCTATTTTCTATGTTTCTATGTTTTCTATCCCAAGCTCCTCGAGTCACATTTGCTGGAGTCCATAGATGACAGTGGGGAGTTAAATCCATAAAATGGAAATATAAACAGGAAAATACTGTTTATAATTCTGTAGATTAGTGTCTGTGGAAAGAGAAGCAGAGTTGATGTTTCAAATCAAAGATTCTTCATTAAACTGATTTTTGATCTGAAATGCTCACGTTTCGCTAACCACAAATGGTTATGACGTGTTAAGTGTGGCCAACATTTTCTTCTGCTGTGTTACTTATGAGAGAGAAAACGTAGTTTCCAATTTCCAGAGAAGGTCTGGTGAGGAGAAAAATATCACTGATAAGGTGAGATCAGGACAGATGATACAAGCTTTCTCTCAGTGGGTTAACTGGCAGTTAGAGACAAGGTGAACAAGTGCAATGAAATGAGGGCAGTTCAGGTGAAGACACAAAACAAAGGAATGAACACCTTCCAAAATGCAGAGTTGTGGGACACATCCAGCAGGTCAGGCTCTGCTAACGAGAGGCAACAATGAGCCGAAATTGGAGATGGATGAGTTGTAGTAGAAATGGTCTGTTCTGATGCAGACAAAATGAGTTGATAGTTGAGCCCAGAAAGCTGCACCATATCTAGATGGAAGAGCAAATGTTCTTTAAGCGACAATTGAGTATTTTTTGGCAGCACAGTTGAATTGGCGCAGGAGGCTTCACACCGGTACGGGAGCAAGAGATTTGAAAAAGAAGCTTTTGTGGGATTTTGGCTCTTTTCAGTGGTGCAATTGTGATTCATTAGCAAGGGCAGATAAAGAGAGCAGAGCTGACTTTGGTGGAGTAAAGTGGGGAGTGTTAGTGTTAGAGTGGGGAGGCTTTGACTTGTCAGACTTCAGCGAGAAGGCTTGGACGAGGTATGTATCTGGTATGTTCTTCATTCTTTGTCTGTTAGTACATAGAGCAGTGAGAATAGCTCCAGGGGCTGTGTTGTGTTCTTTGAGTGAGATGTGGGAATTCTGGGAGACCTCCAGCCTCCCTGATGAACAACATCTGCATTAGGTACACTGAGCTGCAGCTCCTCAGAGAAAATGTAAAGTAATGGAAGCTGCAGCTTGAAGACCTTTGGTCCATACGGGAAACTGAGGAGGTAATAGGAGCTACAGGAGGTTAGTCACCCTCAAGTTCCAGGAGGCAGGTAACTAGGTGAGTTTCAGGAGAAAGCGGGGAAATGGGCAGCCAGTACAGAGTACTCCTATGGCTGTTCCCCTCAATACTTATACTGTTTTCGATACTGTCGAGGGGGATAACCTATCGTGGTTGGTGGGGTTGGCGGGTGAAGAGCACAACAACTGGATCTTGGGCACTGTCTGGAGTTTTGGCTCAGAAGGGATGGGGGAGAAGAGGACTGCAGGAGTGATAGGGATTCCATTATTAGAGTATAGACACGATAGAGACCTCCGTATGGTATGTTGCCTCCCAGGTGCCAGGGTCAGGGATGTGTTCAATGGAAGGAGAGAAACCAGAAGTCTTGGTACACATTGGCACCAATAATATGGGTAGGAAAAGTGAGAAGGTCCTGCAGAGAGAATTTAGGGAGCTGAGTAGAAAGCTGAAAAGTAGGACTTTCAGGGTTGCAATCTCTGGATTGCAGCGAATGCCACACGTCATTAAGGGTAAGAATAGGATGATTCGGCAGATAAATGCATGGCTGAGAAACTGGTGCAGGGGTTCAGATTTCTGGATCATTGGGATCTCTTCTGGGGAAGGTTTGACCTGTACAAAAGGGATGGGTTACATCTGAATTCAAGGGGGACCAATATCCTTGCAGGCTATTTTGCTAGAACTACTGGGGACGGTTTAAACTAATTTGGCAGAGAGATGGGAACTGGAGTGATAGGGCTGTTAGTTTACATGCAGAGGCAGTGTGTAGTGAGACTGTCAGGAAAGACAGGCAGATGATAGGGCAAAATTGCAGTCTCTGGGATGAGTTGCAGTGTAAAAGGGTGACAGATACAGGACTGAAGGTGTTAGATTTGAATGCACACAGACGGAATAAGGTAGCTGATCTTGCAGCACAGTTAGAGATTGACAGGTATGATGTCATGGGCATCACTGACTGGTGACTGAAGGAAGTTAATAGCTGGAAGCATAACGTCCAGAGATACACATTGTATCAAAAGGATGGCAGAGAGGGTGGCATGGCTCTGTTCATAAAAAATGAAATCAAATCCTTGGAGTAACATAGGATCGGAAGATGTAGAATCCTTGTGGGTAGAGTTAAGAATTCTGCAAGGGAGACTCAAGGAATTTGAAAAAATCCGGCAACCATTACTGGTGTATTTAGAAGAGACCGACAGCTGAACTTGGTGTGGGGGGCAGTGGGACCTAAACAGCACATACGGGAGGGGTGAGGGGAGGGGAGGGCTGGGAAGGGGAAAGGAGACGGGGTGGTAGGGTTTCCTTTGCTTTTTGCTTGTTTACTATGCATACATTCATTTCACTTTCATTATGTTATAAGAAAGAAAAGAAAAAAGAAGCATTGTACTTTAAGACATTGTTGGTTTTGGTTAAGCTGATGTTGTTTCACAATAAAAACATTTGAAACAACAAGAATTCTGCAAGAGTAAAAAGACCCTGATGGGAATTGTATACAGGTGTCCAAACAGTAGCCAGGATGTGGTCTACATGTTACAGCTTGAGATAGAAAAAGTACGCCAAAAGGGCAATGTTACAATAGTCATGGGGAATTTCAATATGCAGGTAGTTTGGGAAAATCAGGTTGGTTCTGGAACCCGAGAGAGAGTTTGTAGAAAGTTCAAAGGTACAATTTAATGTTGGAGAAATGTATACAATATACATCCTGAAATGCTTTTTCTTCACATCATCTACAAAAACAGAGGAGTGCCCCAAAGAATGAACAACAGTTAAATGTTAGAACTCCAAAGTCTCCCCCCCAACTCCCCCTCCCATGCATAAGCAGCAGCAAGCAACAATCCCCCTTTCCCCACCAGCAAAAAAAAAGCATCAGCACCGTCACTAAACACTCAAGCATGAGCAAAGCAACAGCAAAGACACAGACTTGCAGCTACCCCAAAGACTTCACATTTCGCCCAGTATTCGACATACCACAGGTTCTCTCTCCCCCCCTCTTCCCCCCCCTCTTCCCCCCCCTCTTCCCCCCCCTCTTCCCCCCCCTCTTCCCCCCCCCTCTTCCCCCCCCCTCTTCCCCCCCCCTCTTCCCCCCCCCTCTTCCCCCCCCCTCTTCCCCCCCCCTCTTCCCCCCCCTCTTCCCCCCCCTCTTCCCCCCCCTCTTCCCCCCCCTCTTCCCCCCCCCTCTTCCCCCCCCTCTTCCCCCCCCCTCTTCCCCCCCCTTCCCCCCTCTTCCCCCCCCCTCCCCCCCCCCTCTTTCCCCCCCCTCTAATAAGGGAGAAAGAGATGTCTCCATTTTCCCAGTGAGCGGGGAGACATAACAAACAAATCACTGGTTTACAATGTTAAAAGTCCGCCATGCTGCTTTTTTTGAGCTCTGTACCCAAAAAACTGGGCACACAACTGCTGTTATTCCGACGACACACGGGTCTCCTATCGTGACACCAACCCTCGATCCGCCTGTCTCCAGAGCCCTGAGATCCCAGGTTTCAGAATCTGAGCTGGACTCTTATGCCAATCCTTTGGCATGCTGAACAACAGCGGTCGGTTGTGAAACCCTGAGAGTGGGTCCCATTCCCGCAAAGAACGGTAGTCAGCGTGTAACTCCAGGTGGGGGTCTTCAAAAGAACCCTGAAAGGGCAAAATAGAGATACTAAAGATGGAAATAGAGCTGTTTCCGAAGATGCACGCAAAGGAGTTGCTATTAAGCGTCATTAACTCTCTTAAGTTTCGCCCTGCAAGATGGTTTTTAGAGCAGTTTGTGGTTGAGCCCACTAGGGTATCAGTTATTCTGGATTGGGTGTGTGTAATTAACTGGCTTTGATTAGGGAGCTCAAGGTAAAGGAACCGCAAGAATACAGTATTCATATGTGGCACTGATCCTGCAATTTGAGAGGGAGACGTTAGTCAGATATATCAGTATTATAGTGGAGTTTAAGTGAATTACAGAGGCATGAGAGGAGAGCTGGCAAAAATTGATGGAAGAGGACCCTAGAAGGGGTGGCAGTAGGGCAACAATAGCTGAAGTTTCTGGGAGCAATTCGGAAGGTGCAGGATGATGCAAACATGGCTGTCAAGGGAAGTCAAAGTCAACATTTAAGTAAAAGAGAGGGCATATAGTAGTGCAAAAAATTAGTGGGAAGTTAGAGGATTGGGAAATGTCTAAAAACCAACAGAAGTCAACGTAAAACAAACCATAAAGAGGAAAGAGATTAAATTTGAAGGTAAGCTGGCCGAAAATATCAAAAGGATACCAAAAGGTTTTTTTAGATACAGTATATAAGAGTGAAAAAGAAGCAAGAGTAGATATTGGACTGCTGGAGAGGTAGTAATACGGGACAAGGAAATGGTGGGCGAACTGAATAAGCACTTTGCATCAGTTGTAACTGGGGAAGACACTAGCAGTATGCAGGAAGTTCAACGGTGTCGGTGCAGAAGTGAATATAGTTGCAATTAATAGTGAGAAGGTGCTTGGGAAATAGTGATCTGAAGGTACGTACATGACCTAGACCAGGCAGACTACATCCCAGAATTCTGAAAGAGGTGGCTAAAGAGATTGTGAAAGCATCAGTGGTGATCCTTCAAGAATCAATGGATTCTGGCATGATTTCAGATGACTGGAAATTTGGAAATGTCACTCCACTCTTCAAGAAGGGAGGAAGGCAGAAGAAAGGAAATTATAGGCCGGTTAGCTTGACCCTAGTGGTTGGAAAGATGTTGGAGTGGATTGTTAAGTGTATGGGTTCGAGGTACTTGGAAGCACATGATAAAATAAGCTAAAGTCAGCATGGTCTTCTCTAGGGCAAATCTTAGCTGACAAATCTGTTAGAATTCTTTAAAGGAATATCAAGCAAGATAGACAAAGGAGGATTGATGGAGGTTGTGTACTTGGATTTTCAGAAGGCCTTTGACAAGATGTCGCACATGAGGCTGCTTAACAAGATAAGAGCCCATGGTATTTCAGGAAAGATACCAGCATGGATAGAGGATTGGCTGGTTAGCAGGAGGCAAAGGATGGGAGAAAGGGAGCCTTCTCTGTTGCTGGTGACTAGTGGTGTTTTGCAGGATTCAGTGTTGGGACTACTTTTTAAATTGTATGTCAATAATTTGGATGCCAGAATTGATGGTTTTGTCGCCAAGTTGCAGATGATATGAAGATAGGTGTAGGAGCAGGTAAGGTTCAGGAAGCAGGGAGGCTACAGAAGGACTTGGTCAGATAAGGAGAATCAGCAAATAAGTGTCAAATGGAATACAATGTCGGGATGCAAATGATCGTGCACTTTGGTTGAAGGAATAAAAGCATAGGCTATTTTCTAAAAGGGGAGAAAATTCAAAAATCCTCAGAATCCTTGTGCAGGATTCCCTGAAGGTTAATTTGCAGATTGAGTCGGTGGTGCAGATGGCAAATGCAATGTTAGCATTCATTTTGAGAGGACTAGAATATAAAAGCAAGGATGTAATACTGAGGCATAGTAATATGGAGTAGTGTGAGCAGTTTTGAGCCCCATATCTAAGCAGGGATATGTTGATATTGGTGAGGTTTCAGGGGAGGTTTATGAGAATAAGTCCGGGAATGAAAGGCTTATCATGTGTGGTGGTGGGGCAGGGGGGGCGATATCATAAAAACCTATCTAATGTTGAAAGACCTAGGTAGAGTGGATGTGGAAAGGATATTTTCTATGGTGGAGGAGTCTAGGACCAGAGAGCATAACCTCAGACGAGAAGGATGTCCATTTAGTATGGAGATGAGAGGGTAGTGTATCTGTGGCATTAATTGCCACAGGTGGCTGTGGGAACCAAATCACTGGGTATATTTAAAACTGGGGTTGATGGGTTCTTGATTAAGACGTGAAAGGTTATGGGAAGAGGGCAGGAGAATGACATTGAGAAGGAAATGGATCAGCCATGATGAAATAGCAGATCAGACCCAATGGACCATATGGCCTAATTCTGCTCTTGTTATTATAACAGTGTAAGAGACCACAAACAGGCCAGAGTGTGTCTGATGGAGAATTAAAGTGGTAGGCAACAATGAGCTCATAGTCCCCTTGAAGACCAAACATAGCTGCTCTGTAACATGGTCACCCAATATGCATCCGCTTTCAAGTAGCTTAAACAAATTATAATCACCAAATGGTAGTCTGATATTGATTCGTTTTCTCACACTCCATCCCACATAACATGTACACGTGCACCCCCAATCACTCCTTCACTCCTGGCACTGCTCTTACCCTGTCTCTCCCCACTCCTGCTGAACCCCACAAGCTTTCTCCTTCTCCCTCTTCCCCCCCCTCTCCCTCCCTATCAACCTAACCACAGCCTGACCTGCTCAGCATGCCCCACACAAATGCATGATGCAAAGTTTAGATTCTTTTCTTTGTGTTCAACTCTGCCCTTATTTTACAACCATCTTCAGTGAGACCATACCACCAAACACTTCACCTCCCCCCCGCCCACCCACCACCACACTCTGCTTTCCACGGGAATTGCTCTCTGATTCCCTTGTCCATTTGTCCCTCCCTCAAATCTCCCTCCTGACACTTGATCCTGCAAACTGTATCTGTCCATTCGCCTCCTACCTCACCTCCATTCAGGACCCAAAACAGTCCTTCCAGGTGAAGCAACACTTTACCTGCAAGTCTGTTGGGATCATCTGGCAGTACTGATGTAGCCTCCTACACTGCTAAAACCTGATGTAAATTGGGGAACCGCTTCATCGAGCACCTTCATTCCATCCACAAAAAGCAGGATTTCCCAGTGGCCAACCATTCCAATTCTCTGACATATCAGTCCATGGTCTCCTCTAATGCCACAATGAGATCAGTTGGAGAAGCAGCATTTCATATTTTGTCTGGGAAGCCTCCAACCTGATGGCATGAACATTAATTTTTCTAACTTACGGTAAATTTCTCTTACCCTTCTTCCTCTCTTCCCCCCCCCCCCCCTCAGTTCCCCACTCTGGCTCCCCTTTTCACTTTTCTTCTCCTCACCTATCTATCACCTCCCTCAGGGAGTCCTCCTCCTTTGCTTTCTCCCATGGTGCACTCATTTCCTATTAGATTCCTCCTCCTTCAAACCTTTACCATTTCCTCCTTTCACCTCCCAGCTTCTGACTTCATCCCCCTTCCCCACACACCTGGCTTCATCTAACACATTCTAGCTTGTCCTCCTCCACCCTATTCTGGCTTCTTCCCCCATTCCTTTCCAGTCCTGATGAGTCTCAGCCTGTAACATGGACAGTTTGTTCATTTCCATAGATGCTGCTTGACCTGTTGAGTTCCTCCAGCATTTTGAGTGTGTTGCATACTGTGTATTTGGGAATACCCACTTACCTCTTCCAAGACTGAGCATAAATCTGGGTGTGTTTGTGAGTTCCACACACATTCTTCCAACCCGAGAATAGACACATCCCTCTGACCTGGCTTTCTCATTAAAATCATAACATATATCCCTCCAAGCTCAGTGCACACCGCCCTTCCACACACTTGCCTCCAATCTGAAAGTGTAACTTGCCTCCCTACTATCTTCTGTCCAACCTCTGTGTAGTCTCACCTCTCCACACACTTCCGTTTGACTTTTATGCACTCTCACCTGTCTGCACACACTTTCCTCTGACCTGGTTAAATACAGGCTTTGCTGCTGAAGACAGAGCTTCCATTGGGTCAGTGCCTCCTGGTAAGTTGGGTTAAGTTTGCCTATAATTGACAGCATTGTGTAAACCAGGTTATTTCACTTTGAAGTCAATGGAACAACTCTAACCAAGTCAGTGGTTATTGTCCATTTTTTAATTGTCTTCTGCCTTTGGTGTTTAGGTTAATCCAAAGGTGTGGAGTTCTCGTCCACTCCCCCCAAGTTTGATGAAGAGCGCAGCATTAGAAGTGATGTTTCTCCTTCCACTCCGCTGTACTTTGATGGACAAGTTAATGATGGATTTCACAACTCAAGTGGACAACTACCTGAGCATGTACAGAAATATGCCCAGCACTACTTTCGGAGGTGCTGAGGTAAGAGCTGTTGGGCAATCAAGAAAATGCCTCCAAGCCTCTTTTTAGTTATACTGCTCATCTTTATTCTGATCTCCGTGACATGCTGAAGACCAACTTGCTGGGAGTGCTTAAGCAGATCAAAAACTTTTCATGTGGCTGCTGCCTTAGGCAAATCCTTGCTACTCATCACTAAATGTGAGATTGTGGAAGGTGTGGGGATTGGTTTGATGTTGAAACTACACAGCAGAAGAAATGATGTTACAGCTGCTTACTTGCAGAGTCCTTGGAATTTCTGAAAGGCAAACACTTTAACGGAGGAGTAGTCTGTTGAGGACTGTAACTTGTTCTTCTCTCCACAAGAATTGTGCCTGATTTGCTGAAGTATGTAATTCTGAAATCTTACTAGTCTGTAATTCTAAATTCTGCAGATCGACCAATTCCTTGCAAAGTCTTTAGCACTTAGTATAAGAAAACCACATTCAGTATTAGATACACTTGTATGCCTCATTAATGCAAATATCTAATCAACCAATTGCAGCAGCAGTTCAATACATAAAACCATGCAGATATGGTCAAGAGGTTCAGTTGTTGTTCAGACCAAGTATTAGAATTGGAAAGAAATGTGGTCCAAGTGACTATGGCCATTGGATATCTCAGAAACTTCTGATCTCCTGTTACTTTTTGTACCCAACAGTCTTTAGAGCAGTGGTTCCCAACCTTTTCTCAGCCATGGGCCAATACCATTAAGCATTAACCCCGGGTTGGGAACCCCAGCTCCCAAGTTTGCAGAAAGTGGCGCGAAAAACACCAAAAACTTCCAGTGAGCGGAAATGCCTTGTTAATGAGAGAAGTCAGAGGAGGATAGCCAGACGGGAAGGTGACAGAAACTCAAGTAATTGTGCATTACAACAGTTGTGTGCAGAAGAGCATCTCTGAACACACATGTCGAGCTTTAAATTGGTTGAGCTACTGCAGCAGCAGAAGGCCATATCAGGTTCCACACCTCTCCTGTACCTCAAAGTGGCCACAGTGTATATGCTGTGCAATGGCAAAGCAGGTTTGGCAGCACCATGTTACTATCACTGCCGAGCCCATTAGATGAAACCCACCTTGAAATTCTCGTGCATGAGCCAATTGAATGGCTTCATCTCTGTGGCAGCTATTGTAGGCTCCTGCTCAGAATGACAAATAGGTGTACCGATGCCACTCGATAACTCAATATGTGCAAGGGTAGCATGCAGCATGTGGCTGCGATATCGTTTATGCAGTGTTTTGCTGGACAGAAGGTCTGTAAATGGCATGAGCTCCATTCAAAACAGTGGTTTCAGAATTAAAGGAAGCTCAGTGTTTTCCCTGGCACTTATCTCCCTTCACCTTAAATGCCTCTCACTTCCCCACCCTCTTTCCAGAGTTAGAGTAGGCCATATTCCTGTATCACTGAACAGCAAAACACACTCTGGGTCTTTTTGCAAATCCTAAGTCTCATTAAACTCAGCTTTTTAAAATCTATTTGAAAACCTGTAGGTTTGAACAGAATAGTTTTTCAACACATCTATTGAGTCTGACATTGAAAATAGGAAATGCTAGAAATCCTTAGCAGGTCAAGCAGTGTCTATGGAGACTGAAGTTAACATTTCAGGTTGATGAACACATTTTTTGTTCATATAGTCTAGGCTTTTATTTTTGATTTAGAGTCTTATTTTTTTAAGGCACTGTACCTCATTGCTGGGGAGGTGGTGAAAGCAGATACAATAGCAATGTTTAAGATGCATTTAAACAGGCAGGGATGCAGGGGATACAGACCATGTGCATGAAGATGGGATTAGTTTAAATTGGTATTGTAGGCCTTAAAGTCTGATCCTGTGCTCTGTATGTATGTTCTATAGAACAGATACACTGTTGCCATCATACAATTCATTTCATGGTTTCTTGCAATCCACGTTTGCTAGGCTGTTTAAATGACTTGAAAGTAACACTGTGTTAATGAGAAGTGGGAAACACACTCACCATGAGTGATAAGTAGTGGTAGTCCCAGTTCTGATGATTATCCTGAGTGGCTCACCAATATTCTGGTCTACCATTTTTGTCCTTGTTCATTTTATGAACCTCTGAATGATGTGTTCATTTAAAGTTATGTTGTGATTCTTCCACTTTTTGATTGATAAGGTCTGGATATTTAAAGGCAGTTTGCCTGATTGATTAGGTTTTTATTTTTCCAATATGCATTGGTAACAGTTATCTGTTTGTTTTTACCAGACCACCTCTTTGGAACTTCCTTATGAACTGAAGGAATTAGCACTTATTCAAAGATTAAGAAGGGAAGATGCTCTAAAAATCTATAAAACTGATGAGAATGGCTGCCTTGTGAGACCTTGCCCTCAATTTAAGAATAAACCCAAGGTGGAGAATAGAATAATAAACATAGACGACAATCCAGAGCTTGAAATGTCCAAGGCACCAAAGGAAGATGTAAATGAAATGCAGAATGAGGAGATTCCATTGCTTGAGCCTATTTCCAGTTGTGATGAAAACATTTGTTCTCCCCTGGAACGAGTCAATCTTTGAACAGCCAAACCTTGAGGAAAAGTAGTGCCCATCTTTGTGGAGATGAACTAACTGAGATGCTGTGGCAAGAAGCCAGGGTTATATTTCAGCTTGTTTCTCAAGATCTTCAGACTAAATCAATACCTTGTCTGAAGATGGTATGTTTCAAATTCTTATCAAAATCCAGTTCAAGGTGATTCCTTGAGAAGCTTCTATGGGCCATACTGGCCAGAACCTGTTTCTGTGTATAGCTTACCTGGGTAGCCAAGTGACTTTTAATTAATGCTCTACTATGTTGTACCTGGAGTGAGGGTCATGAGTTTCATTTGCACAATGAGCTCACAGTTGGCTTACACTTTGGGAATAGAAGTGCTAAGGGAACACTGCCAATCTTGTGCTTTATTCAAACAACAATAAAAATAAGGTAATTTTGTGAAAGATCCCAATGTGATCCAGCAGGACATTTTCCACGAATGAAGTCAAGATATGTTCTTGGATTTCACCATGTCGTCTCATGTGATCTTTAGTGCTCTCAGTTTTGTATATTAAAGTCACTTCTTACTATTGTTAATAAAAAGCTGTGGTGGTGTGAAAGTTCTCAGATCTTCTTAAATAACTTTAAAAATGAACCAGCTGTTAAATTGATTAAATGAGGAAGTGAAATGTTCTTCTTTGAGGAAAATTCTGCTGTGCCCTGCCTCAAGAGTGTTGAGAGCTCCAATGGCTTCAAAATACATGAAAATTGCTCACCTGAAATCAAGCAGCTGCAGATAATGCATGGAGTACGTAGAACAGTACAGCACAGGAACAGGCTCTTTGTCCCACAATGTTGTGCCAAGCCAGCTAAAAAAACTAATCAAAAATACCCAAACATCCATATACCCGTACAAACATCCAAAAGCCTCTAACACCCTACCAAGCAGTGCAGTCCAGCCATCTACCATTCTCTGAGTTAAAAAAAAACTTGTGCCTCACATCTCCTTTGAACCTACCCCCTTTTGCCCTCAATGCATAGCAGGTGGTATTAGACATTTCAACCCCGGGAAACATACTCCCCGTCTATCTACGCCTCTCATAATCTTATAAACCTCTATCAGATCTCCCTTCATCCTCTGCCATTCCAGAGAAAACAGCCAAGGTTTATCCAGCCTCTCATGATAGCACATGGCCTCTAAGCCAGGCAGCATCCTGATACCCCATTTTCTGCACACATCCTTATAGTGAGGCGACTAGATCCATATGCAAAACTCCAGATGTGGCCTGACCAGAATTTTATAAAGTTGCAACATAGTGTCTTGACTTTTGAACTCCATGCCTTGACAAATAAAGGCAAGCATTCCATAAGCCGCCTTAACCACCTTATGGACCTGGATAGCCATTTTCAAGGAGCTATGAACTTGATGGCAAGATCTCTCTGCTCAGCAACACTTTAGGATCTCGCCCCTTAACAGTGTACTGTCTCCTTGCATGTGTTGTACCAGGGTGCCACACCTCACATTTAGGTTAAACTCCATCTGCCATTTCTCTACCAATATCTGCAACTGATCTATATCATGCAGTATTCTTTGCCAATCTTCTACACTATCCACAGCTCCAATCTTGGTATCATCCACAAACTTACTAACCCTCTGAAGGTCACAAGTTCGAGCCTCAGCTGAGTCAGCGTGTTGTGTCCTTGAGCAAGGCACTTAACCACATATTGCTCTGCAACAACACTGCTGCCAAGCTGTATTGGCCCCAGTGCCCTTCCCTTGGACAACATCGGTGGTGTGGAGAGGGGAGACTTGCAGCATAGGCAACTGCCTGTCTTCCATACAACCTTGCCCAGGCCTGCGCCCTGGAAGCCGCCTAAGGTGCAAATCCATGGTCTCACGGGACTAACGGATGCCTATTATTATTAACCCACACATCTACATTTTCATCCAGGTCATTTATATACTGTACATCACAAACGGCAGCGGTCTCAGCACAGATCCCTGCAGAACACCACTAATTACAGACCTCCATTTTGAATAAGTTCCTTCAACCACTACCCTCTCTCTTCTACACACAAGCTGGTTCTGAATCCAAACAGCCAATTCACCACAGACCTCGTGCATCTTAATCTTTTGGATTAACCTCCCATGAGGGACCTTGTCAAATGCTTTACTAAAATCCATATAGACAATGTCCACTGCCCTACCTTCTTCAAAGGTACATTTAATGTCAGAGAAATGTATGCAATATACATTCTGAAATCCTTTTTCTTCACAACCATCCACAAAAACAGTGCCCCAAAGAATAAATGATAGTTAAATTTTAGAACTCCAACGCCCCCCCCACCCAAGCAAAGCAGCAACAACAATACAATGATCCCCACCCCGCAAGCACTCAGGCATGCAGCAATGCATCAATAAAGACACAGACTTGAAGTACACAAAGACTACTCATTCACCCGGTAATTCAACATGCCACAGTCTCTCTCCCTCTCCCCCTCCCCCTCCCTCTCTCCCTCTCCCTCCCTCTCCCTAATAAGAAAAAGGTGTCCCCATTTCATAGCGAGAGGGGAGACATAACAAAAAACTTGCTGATTTACAATGTTAAAAGTCTGTTGCGTTGCTTTTTCTAAGCTCTGTGCCCAAAGAATTTGGGTCTCTGGGCACACAGCAGCCAGCTTGCTGCTTTTGATCTTCCGTGTACTCCCACGACACACCAGTTTCCTGCAGAGGCACGGACCTAGAGTCTGCCCACCTCCAGAGCCATGAAATCCCAGAACCCTGAAGTCTTGGTATATTGAATGGTGCCCAAGAGGGGGTCCCATTCCTGCAAAGAACCAAAGTCAGCGTGTAACTCCAGGTCAGGGTCTTCAAAAGAACCCTGAAAGGGAAAGATAGAGATATTAAAGATAGAAATAAAGCAAAGATGCAAGCAAAGGGGTTGCCATTAGTCTCTCTTGTCACCTTGTCAAAAATCTCAAATCAAGTTGGTAATACATAAACAACAGGAATTCTGCAGATGCTGGAAATTTAAGAAACACACATCAAAGTTGCTGGTGAACGCAGCAGGTCAGGCACAATCTCTAGGAAGAGGTACAGTCGACGTTTCGGGCCGAGACCCTTCGTCAGGACTAACTGAAGGAAGAGTTAGTAAGAGGTTTGAAAGTGGGAGGGGGAGGGGAGATCCAAAATGATAGGAGAAGACAGGAGGGGGAGGGATGGAGCCAAGAGCTGGACAGGTGATTGGCAAAGGGGATACGAGAGGATCATGGGACAGGAGGTCCGGGGAGAAAGACGGGGGGGGGGGTGGAACCCAGAGGATGGGGAAGGGGTATAGTCAGAGGGACAGAGGGAGAAAAAGGAGAGTGGTAATACACAACCTGACCTGCATGAAGCCACGCTGGTTCTCCCTAATTAAGCCATGGGTTTTCAAATGTTCATGTATCCTATCCCTAAGAATTTCCTCCAGCAATTTCCGTACAACTGACATAAGGCTCACCAGTCTCTAGTTTCCAGGATTTTCCCTTATTCCCTTCTTATCTAGAGGTATAACAGTAGCTACTCGCCAGTCCTCTTGAACCTTGCCCGTGGCTAGAGACCAGCAATCTTATCTCTTGCCTCCTTCAATAATTTCGGGTAAATCCCATTAGGCCCTGGGGTCTTGTCCACCTTAAATACTCATTAGGAGGCCCAACACTTCCTCCTCCTTGACCTCTAAATGCCCTGACATTAATACACTCAGCATTGATCTTCTGGAAAATACTGAAGCAAAGTACTCAGTAAGTACCTCACTCTCATTCTCTGCATCCAGGCAAATGTTTTCCCCTTTATCCTTGAGTGAACATAGAACATAGAATAGTACAGCACAGTACAGGCCCTTCAGCCCACAATATTGTGCCGACCTTCAAACCCTGCCTCCCATATAAGCCCCCACCTTAAATTCCTCCATATACTTGTCCAGTAGTCTCTTAAGTTTCACTAGTGTATCTGCCTCCATCACTGACTCAGGCAGAACATTCCACACACCAACCACTCTCTGAGTAAAAAACCTTCCTCTAATATCCCCCTTGAACTTCCCACCCCTTACCTTAAAGCTATGTCCTCTTGTATTGGGCAGTGGTGCCCTGGGGAAGAGGCTCTGGCTATCCACTCCTATCTATTCCTCTTATTATCTTGTACACCTCTATCATGTCTCCTCTCATCCTCCTTCTCCCAAAGAGTAAAGCCCAAGCTCCCTTAATCTCTGATCATAATGCATACTTTCTAAACCAGGCAGCATCCTGGTAAATCTCCTCTGTACCCTTTCCAATGCTTCCTCATCCTTCCTATAGTGAGGCAACCAGAACTGGACACAGTACTCCAAGTGTGACCTAAGCAGAGTTTGAGAGAGCTGCATCATTACATCGCGACTCTTAAACTCTATCCCTCGACTTATGAAAGCTAACACCCCAGAAGCTTTCTTAACTACCCTATCCACCTGTAAGGCAACTTTCAGGGATCCGTGGACATGTACCCCCAGATCCCTCTGCTCTTCCATACTACCAAGTATCCTGCCATTTACTTTGTACTCTGCCTTTCAGTTTGTCCTTCCAAAGTGTACCACCTCACACTTCTCCGGGTTGAACTCCATCTGCCACTTCTCAGCCCACTTCTGCATCCTATCAATGTCTCTCTGCAATCTTTGACAATCCTCTACACTATCTACAACACCACCAACCTTTGTGTCGTCTGCAAACTTGCCAACCCACCCTTCTACCCCCAACATCCAGGTCGTTAATAAAAATCATGAAAAGTAGAGGTCCCAGAACAGATCCTTGTGGGACACCACTAGTCACAATCCTCCAATCTGAATGTACTTCCTCCACCACAACCCTCTGCCTTCTGCAGGCAAGTCAATTCTGAATCCACCTGGCCAAACTTCCCTGGATCCCATGCCTTCTGACTTTCTGAATAAGCCTACCATGTGGAACCTTGTCAAATGCCTTACTAAAATCCATATAGATCACATCCACTGCACTACCCTCATCTATATGCCTGGTCACCTCCTCAAAGAACTCTATCAGGCTTGTTAGACACAATCTGCCCTTCACAAAGCCATGCTGACTGTCCCTGATCAGACCATGATTCTCTAAATGCCCATAAATCCTATGTCTAAGAATCTTTTCCAACGGCTTTCCCACCACAGATGTAAGGCTCACTGGTTTATAATTACCCGGACTATCCCTACTAACTTTTTTGAACATGGGGACAACATTCGCCTCCCTCCAATCCTCCGGTACTATTCCTGTGGACAACATAAAGATCCTAGCCAGAAGCTCAGCAATCTCTTCCCTCGCCTCGTGGAACAGCCTGGGGAATATTCCGTCAGGCCCCAGGGACTTATCCATCCTAATGTATTTTAACAACTCCAACACCTCCTCTCCCTTAATATCAACATGTTCCAGAACATCAACCTCAATCATATTGTCCTCACCTTCATCAAGTTCCCTCTCATTGGTGAATACCAAAGAGAAGTATTCATTGAGGACCTCGCTCACTTCCACAGCCTCCAGGCACATCTTCCCACCTTTATCTCTAATCGGTCCTACCTTCACTCCTGTCATCCTTTTTTTCTTCACATAATTGAAGAATGCCTTGGGGTTTTCCTTTACCCTACTTGCCAAGGCCTTCTCATGCCCCCTTCTTGCTCTTCTCAGCCCCTTCTTAAGCTCCTTTCTTGCTTCCCTATATTCTTCAATGGACCCACCTGAACCTTGCTTCCTAAACCTTGCTTCCTAAACCTCATGTATGCTGCCTTCTTCCACCTGACTAGATTTTCCACCTCACTTGTCACCCATGGTTCCTTCACCCTACCATTCTTTATCTTCCTCACCAGGACAAATTTATCCCTAACATCCTGCACGAGATCTCTAAACATCGACCACATGTCCATAGTACCTTTCCCTGCAAAAACATTATCCCAATTCACACCCGCAAGTTCTAGCCTAATAGCCTCATAATTTGCCCTTCCCCAATTAAAAAGTTTCCTGTCCTCTCTGATTCTATCCTTTTCCATGATAATGCTAAGGGCCAGGGAGCGGTGGTCACTGTCCCCCAGATGCTCACCCACTGAGAGATCTGTGACCTGACCCGGTTCATTACCTAGTACTAGATCTAGTATGGCATTCCCCCTGGTCGGCCTGTCCACATACTGTGACAGGAATCCATCCTGGACGCACTTAACAAACTCTGCTCCATCTAAACCCTTGGAACTAATCAGGTGCCAATCAATATTAGGGAAGTTAAAGTCACCCATGACCACAACCCTGTTATTTTTGCACCTTTCCAAAATCTGCCTCCCAATCTGCTCCCCTGTATCTCTGCTGCTACCAGGGGGCTATAGAATACCCCCAATAGAGTAACTGCTCCCTTGCTGTTCCTGACTTCCACCCATACTGACTCAAAAGAGGATCCTGCTACATTACCCACCCTTTCTGTAGCTGTAATATTATCCCTGACCACTAATACCACCCCTCCTCCCCATGGTCCCATCCTCTCCCTACTTATCCTTTTACTCTTGATGTATGTATGAACTGCCTTAGGATTCACCTTAATCCTCGTTATCAACAGCTTTACATGACCCCTCCTGCCTTTCCTACTTCCCTTCTTTAGTTCTCTTCTGACCTCTTTATACTCCTCATGTGTTTTGATTGATTTTAACTTCCTTTTTCTTCTTGACTAAATTCATCACTTTTCTGGACATCCAAGGTTTTCTTCTCTTTCCATCCCTGTCCTTCCCTTTAAAAGGAATATACCTTTCCTATACTCTGTGCAATTAATCTTTAAGCACCCTCCACATGTCAGAGTGGACTTGCCCAAAAAAAGGTGTTCCCAATTAACTCTTCTTAGTTCCTGCCTAATGCTCTCATAATTTGCCCTACTCCAACATAAAACTCTCCCACAAGGACCATAATTATCCTCATCTATAGCTAGCCTGAAAGTTAAGGAGTTGTGGTCGGTGTTCTGTCAACTGGCCAGGCTCATTACCCAACACCAGGTCCAGTACAGCTCCTCCTCAGTTTGATCTATGTACTAAATGAAAGGTCAAAATGGTTACGTCCCTGTGGTTAGTTATTTCTATAAATAACACTTCCTTTGCCTTGAATTGTAGACAATCAAAAGAAAATTGTTTTCAGTCAATACCCTGTTGCTGTATGATGGATCTTGATGTATGTAGTTTGGTGAAGCATAAACAGTTGTCAGTTGTAGATTTTTAGAGCTCTTGCTGTGGAATGAGTCTCTTGATCTGCGGACCTTCAGGCCACAGACTCTGCAGCAACCTGCTTTGGTAATCTTTCTGAAGGAAATTGCTCTCGTGTAAATGTACTGAACTACCGTTGAAGTGACTGTCACTTCCCTGTTGTTTGATCGTAATACTCTACATTCAACCAACTATTTACCCACATATAACAAGCAATCAATGATAGTGATATCAGAAATTGCGTACATCAGTCCTTTTAAAATAAATAAGGTACGCAAAGGCCATCAGCAGGGTTGAAGTACAGAAGATCAAAATGTCTTTGATAGTAAATTTGAGTTGAAGATTGCAAATTGATAGGTGAATATTTTGATATTTTAAAGATGAGACAATGACAGATTGATACAACATAAAGTAGGCACTTGAAACCAGCATATCAATGCCGACCATCTACAGAAATCGCATTTACCCGCACTTGGTCCATAGCCTTGTATTCCTTGGCAATTCAGGTACTTGTCTAGATAGAACCATAGAACCATAGAAACTACAGCACAGAAACAGGCCCTTTGGCCCTTCTTGGCTGTGCCGAACCATTTTCTGCCTAGTCCCACTGACCTGCACACGGACCATATCCCTCCATACACCTCCCATCCCTGTATCTGTCCAATTTATTCTTAAATGTTAAAAAAGAACCCGCATCTACCACCTCGTCTGGCAGCTCATTCCATACTCCCACCACTCTCTGTATGAAGAAGCCCCCCCTAATGTTCCCTTTAAACATTTCCCCCCTCACCCTTAACCCATGTCCTCTGGTTTTTTTCTCCCCTTGCCTCAGTGGAAAAAGCCTGCTTGCATTCACTCTATCTAACCCATCATAATTTTATATACCTCTATCAAATCTCCCCTCATTCTTCTACACTCCAGGGAATAAAGTCCTAACCTATTCAACCTTTCCCTGCAACTGAGTTTCTCAAGTCCCGGCAACATCCTTGTAAACCTTCTCTGCACTCTTTCAACCTTATTTATATCCTTCCTGTAATTTGGTGACCAAAACTGAACACAATACTCCAGATTCGGCCTCACCAATGCCTTATACAACCTCATCATAACATTCCAGCTCTTATACTCAATACTTCGATTAATAAAGGCCAATGTACCAAAAGCTCTCTTTACAACCCTATTTACTTGTGACGCCACTTTTAGGGAATTTTGTATCTGTATTCCCAGATCCCTCTGTTCCACTGCACTCCTCAGTGCCTTACCATTAACCCTGTATGTTCTACGTTGGTTTGTCCTTCCAACGTGCAATACCTCACACTTGTCAGTATTAAACTCCATCTGCCATTTTTCAGCCCATTTTTCCAGCTGGTCCAAGTCCCTCTGCAGTCTCTGAAAACCTTCTACACCTACACCTACACCTCCAATCTTTGTATCATCAGCAAACTTGCTGATCCAATTTACCACATTATCATCCAGATCATTGATATAGATGACAAATAACAATGGACCCAGCACTGATCCCTGTGGCACACCACTAGTCACAGGCCTCCACTCGGAGAAGCAGTTCTCTATTACCACTCTTTGGCTTCTTCCATTGAGCCAATGTCCAATCCAATTTACCACCTCTCCATGTATACCTAGCGACTGAATTTTCCTAACTAACCTCCCATGCGGGGACCTTGTCAAAGGCCTTACTGAAGTCCATGTAGACAATATCCACTGCCTTCCCTTCATCCACTTTCCTGGTAACCTCCTCGAAAAACTCCAACAGATTGGTCAAACATGACCTACCACGCACAAAGCCATGTTGACTCTCCCTAATAAGCCCCTGTCTATCCAAATGCTTGTAGATTCTGTCTCTTAGTACTCCCTCCAATAACTTACCTACTACTGACGTTAAACTCACCGGCCTATAATTTCCCAGATTACTTTTCGATCCTTTTTTAAACAACAGAACAACATGAGCCATTCTCCAATCCTCCGGCACTTCACCCGTAGACAGCGACATTTTAAATATTTCTGCCAGGGCCCCCGCAATTTCAACACTAGTCTCCTTCAAGGTCCGAGGGAACACCCTGTCATGTCCCGGGGATTTATCCACTTTAATTTTCCTCAAGACAGCAAACACCTCCTCCTTTTCAATCTGTACAGTTTCCATGGTCTCACTACTTGATTCCCTCAATTCCATAGATTTCATGCCAGCTTCCTTAGTAAATACAGACGCAAAAAACCTATTTAAGGTCTCCCCCATTTCCTTTGGTTCCACACAAAGCCGACCACTCTGATCTTCAAGAGGACCAATTTTATCCCTTACAATCCTTTTGCTCTTAATATACCTGTAAAAGCTCTTTGGATTATCCTTAACTTTGACTGCCAAGGCAACCTCATGTCTTCTTTTTGCCCTCCTGATTTCTTTCTTAAGTATTTTCTTGCACTTCTTATACTCCTCAAGCACCTGATTTACCCCCTGTTTCCTATACATTTCATACAACTCCCTCTTCTTCTTTATCAGAGTTGCAATATCCCTTGAGAACCAAGGTTCCTTATTCCTATTCAATTTGCCTTTAATCCTGACAGGAACATACAAACTCTGCACTCTCAAAGTTTCCCCTTTGAAGGCTTCCCACCTACCAATCACATCTTTGCCAGAGAACAACCTGTCCCAATCCACGCTTTTTAGATCCTTTCTCATTTCTTCAAATTTGGCCTTCTTCCAGTTCAGAACCTCAACCCTTGGACCAGATCTATCCTTGTCCATGATCAAATTAAAACTAATGGCGTTATGATCACTGGAACCAAAGTGCTCCCCTACACAGACTTCCGTCACTTGCCCTAATTCGTTTCCTAACAGGAGATCCAATATTGCATCCCCTCTAGTTGGTCCCTCTATATACTGATTTAGAAAACTTTCCTGAACATATTTTACAAACTCTAAACCATCTAGACCCCTAACAGTATGGGAGTCCCAATCAATGTATGGAAAATTAAAATCCCCTACCACCACAACTTTATGTTTCCTGCAGTTGTCTGCTATCTCTCTGCAGATTTGCTCTTCCAAGTCTCGTTGACTATTGGGTGGTCTGTAATACAATCCCACTAATGTGGCCATACCTTTCCTGTTTCTCAGCTCCACCCATAAGGACTCAGTAGACAAGCCCTCTAATCTGTCCTGCCTGAGCACTGCTGTAATATTTTCCCTAACAAGCAATGCTACTCCCCCACCTTTCATTCCTCTGCCTCGATCACATCTGAAACATCGGAACCCTGGAATATTAAGCTGCCAGTCCTGCCCCTCCTGTAGCCAAGTTTCACTAATTGCTATAACGTCATAATTCCACGTGTCAATCCACGCCAGGTATAGATACATAAATGTTAAAATATCTGTACCTACCATCTCAGGCCGTGCATTCCAGACTGCAACCACTCTCTGCATGAATATTTCCTGTAGTCTCTAAATAGTTTACTCCTTACCTTAAACTTAAGGATTTTTTTTTAAAGTTTTGGATATCTCCATTAAAGGGAAAAGGTCCTCACTAACACTCCAGGTATTGCCCTCAGTGTTATATACCTCTATCAGCCTCCTCCACTCACAGGAAAGCAAACACAGTCTATCCGCTCTGATAACTGAAATATTCCATCCCAGGGTGCATGAGGGAGTCCCAGGATTGGTGACTCCCTTATGCGCCCTCTCCAGTGTGCACCCTCTCCAGTGCATTTATGTCCTTCTGAAAGTCTGGAGGCTACGACTGCACATAGAATTCCAACTGTGATTTAACTAAAGTTTTACTGTTGAACCACTTTCTCCATGTTCTTGTACTATATGCCCTGGTGATAAAGGCCAGAATCTGGTATACCACCTTTAGCATCTTATCCACCTGTGCTGCCACCTTTAGGATCCCTAAACTTGTACGCCAAGGTTCCACAGTTCTGCAATATTCTTTGAGGCCCTTCCATTCATGATTTATGTTCGACTTATTAGACACCCTCCCCCCCCCAAAAAATGACTTCACACTTACCAGGATTAAATTCCATCTGCCTTTGCATACTTAAGCTACCAGCTGATCAATATCATTCTATAGCTGAAGACCACCCTCTCTCTCTATTACCAATTTCTGTATCATCTCCAATCTTATTTAATTATATCTCTTATATGCATTTGATGACCTGGATATAAATACAAGAAATAGTAAGTGCCCTGATACTGAACCCTCTGGTTCACTGCAGATCATAGATTTCAATCACAAGACAAACCATCCACCATCATCTTCTGTCTTATTTCCTAAATCAATTTAATTTGCCCTAGATCAAACTGAATATTTTAATGGCTTCATTAAAGACCATGCAGACTGCATTAATCACACTGCCCTCATCAATGTATTTTGTTACTTCAAAAAGCATATTCAAATTGAACATTGACTTCTCTAACTTCCGCTAATGCCCCACCTTCCCCTCGTACCCCATCCGTTATTTATTTATTTATATACAAACGTTCTTTCTCTCACTCTCCTTTTTCTCCCTCTGTCCCTCTGACTATACCCCTTGCCCATCCTCTGGGTTTCCCCCCCCCCCACCTTTTCTTTCTCCCTGGGCCTCCTGTCCCATGATCCTCTCGTATCCCTTTTGCCAATTACCTGTCCAGCTCTTGGCTCTAACCCTCCCCCTCCCCCTCCCACTTTCAAATCTCTTACTCACTCTTCCTTCAGTTAGTCCTGACGAAGGGTCTCGGCCCGAAACGTCGACTATACCTCTTCCTAGAGATGCTGCCTGGCCTGCTGCGTTCACCAGCAACTTTGATGTGTGTTGTTCAAATTGTTCAGACAAGATTCCCCCCCACCCCAATAAGGGCTTGATCATTCCTGATCAATCCCTGCTTTTCCAAATGTAGATTAATCCTGCCCTTTGGATTTCCCTAAAGTACTTCAGATTCAGATCAGTTTATTGGCCAATACACCTGGATGCAATGGAGTTTCTTACTCACATGAATCTCAAAAAGTAAACAGTGTAAACGGTAACCCTAAGCACAGACACAAGTGCAAAACAACAGAATGGTGCAAAGATTTCAGTGTAATCTGAAATAGTGCAGAAAGAAATGACAATAACAGAATAACCAAAAGAAAAGAAGTTGTTCTTAACTCTGACCATCTGGGCTTTCAAGCTCCTATATCTTCTGCCAGAAAGTCGAAGAGAGAAAATGGAGTGATGGGGCTGACAGGCATCCTTGATGATACGGTTAGCCTTCCTGAAGCAAAGCACCATGAAGATGAACTGGATGGAAGGAAGTGATGTACCTGTGATGGAATGGGCAGTGCCTAACACTGCAGCTTCCATCTGCACAAGTTGCCAATGAAAGATATTTTCAAAGCATCATTAAGTAACATCTTACTCAAAGACTATGAGAGACTGAAAGGCAATCATCAAGAATCACTGAACTGTGAAGCACAGAGGAAGACCATTTGGTTCATAAGAATATAAGAAATAGGAGCAGGAGTAGGCCATCTGGCCTGTCAAGCCTGTTCTGCCATTCAATAAGATCATGGCTGATCTGACCATGGACTCATCTCCACCCACCTGCTTTTTCCCCATAATGCTTAATTCCCTACTACTTAAAAATCTACCCAACCCTTGTCTTACATTTATTTACTGAGGTAGCTTCACTGCTTTTTTTTGGGCAGAGTACTCCACAAATTCATCACTCTCTGGGAGATGTGGTTCCTCCTCATCTCCATCCTAAATCTACTCCCCCGAATCTTAAGGCTATGTCCCTAGTTCTAGCTCTCACCCATCAGTGGAAACAACTTCCCTGCCTCTAGCTTATCTATCCCTTTCATGATTTTATGTTTCTATAAGATCTCCTCTCATTCATCCATCTCTCCTTTATCTATTTTCCCTCTTGGTGACAACCTTGCAAACATTGACACTTCAAGCTTTGACCTTAAGTAATTTTAAATATGATGTATGCTTCTGCCTCACCACTCCTTCAGGTTCCCTTTTAGAGGAACAAACTTGTAAAGTGATGGCAGACTGTTGCAAGAAACATAAGATTCACTGGGAACCCCATATTGTGAAAGGTTTACATGGGATAGAGTTTGTCAAATGAGTTCAGGGAAGTTTCCTTCATCAGTACATAGAAATCCCAACGACAGAGTGTGCAATACTGGATCTACTGCTCGGGAACGAGACAGAGCAGATGACAGAAGTTTGTGTAGGAGAACACATTGCACCCAGTGATCACAATTCCACTAGCTTCAAAATAAATATTCAAACAGATAGGTCTGGTTCATGTGTTGAGATTTTAATTGGAGAATTGGAGTCAGAGCAAGGCCAATTTTGATGGTATCAGAAATGATCAGGCAAGTGTGGATTGGGACTAGCTGTTTCCTGCCAAAGGTGTACTTGATAAGTGGGAAGTCTTCAAAAACAAAATTTTGAGAGTACAGAGCTTGTAAGTGCCTGTAGAATAAAAGGTAAAGATAACAAGTGTCCGGAACCTTGGTTAAAAGAAAAAGGAGGTGCATTGCAAGTATAAGCAGGTAGGAACAAATGAGGTGCTTAAAGAGTACTTTATAAGAAATGCAAGGGAACACTTAAGAAAGAAATCAGGAGGGCTAAAAGAAAGCATGGAGTTGCTCTAGCAGACAAGGTGAAGGAGAATCCTAAGGGATTCTACAGATGTTAATAGCAAAAGGATTGCAAGGGACAAAATTGGTCCTCTGGATGACCAGAATGGTAATCCATTTGTGGGGCCAAAACAGATGTGGGAGATCTTAAATGAATTCGTTTCATCAGTATGTACTCAGGAGAGTGACACAGAGTATATAGAAATGAGACAAAGCGACGTTAACTTCATGGACCCTGTACAGATTGCAGAGGCTGAATTGTTCACTATGCTGAAGCAAGTCAGACCTGACAAGGTGTTCCCTCTGACCCTACTGGAGGTGTACAGAAATTTCCAGGACTTTAGCAGAGATATTTAAATCATCCTTAATGACAGGTGAGGTACCAGAGGATTGGAGGATAACCAATATTGTTCCACTGTTTAAAAAAAACTCTAAACAAAATCCAGGAAATTATAGGCCAGTGAGTCTGACATCAGTTGTGGGAAAGTTATTGGAAGTATTCTGAGGGACTGGATATAAAAGTATTTGGTTAGACATGTACTGATTAAGGGTAGTCAGCATGGCTTTGTGCATGGTAGTTCATGTCTAACTAATCTTATAGAGTTTTTCTAGGAAATTATCAGGAAAGTGGATGAAGGCAAGGCAGTGGATGTTGTCTACATGGACTTTAGCAAGGCATTTTACAAAGTCCCGCATGGGAGGTTGTCAAGAAGGTTCAGTCACTTAGCATTGAAGATGAGGTAGTAAATTGAATTAGACATTAGCTTTGTAGGAGAAGCCAGAGAGTGGTAGTAGAGGGTTGCCTCTCTGACTGGAGATCTGTGACTAGTGGAGTGTCGCGGGGATCGGTGCTGGGTCTGTTGTTTGTCATCTATATCAATGATCTGAATGACAATGTGGTTAACTGGATCAGCAAATTTGCGGATGGCACCAAGACTGGGGGTGTAGTGGATAGTGAGGAAGGCTATCATGGCTTGCAGAGAGATTTAGATCAGCTAGAAAAATAGGCTGAAAAATGTCAGATGGAATTTAATGTAGACAAGTGTGTGGTTTTGCACTTCAGTAGAACCAACCAGGATAGGTCTTACACAGTGAATGGTAAGGCACTGAGGAGTGTGGTAAAACAAATGGTAGAATACAGGTCCATAATTCATTGAAAGTGGTGTGACAGGTAGATAGGGTGGTAAAGAAACCTTACCGTACATTTGGCCTTCATAAATCAAAGTATTGAGTCCAGGAGATGGGATGTTATGTTGAAGTTGTGTAAGACATTGGTGAGACCTAATCTGGAGTATTGTGCACAATTTTAGTCACCTACCTACAGGAAAAATGTAAATAAGGTTGAAAGAGGACAGAGAAAATTTACAAGGATATTGACGGGACTGGAGGGCCTGAATTATAAGAAAAGATTGAATAGGTGAGGGCTGTATTCTTTAGAATGTAGAAGACTGAGAGAAGATTTGATAGAGGTATACAAAATTATGAGGGGTATAGGTAGGGTAAATGCAAGCAGGCTTTTTCCACTGAGGTTGGGTGGGACAACAACCAGAGGTCATGGGTTAAGGGTGAAAGGTGAAAAGTTTAAGGGGGACGTGAGAGGAAACTTCTTCACTCATGGGAGTGTGGAATGAACTAGCAGTGTTAAGTGATGCATGCGAGCTTGATTTCAGCATTTAAGAGAAGCTTGGACAGGTACATGGAAAGTAGGGGTATGGAGAGCAATGGTCCCGGTGCAGCTCGATGAGCATAGGCAGATTAAATGGTTTCTGCATGGACTGGATGGGCCAAAGGGCCTGTTTCTGTGCTGAATGTATGACTATATGACTATATTCTGTATGACTATGTATAGAGTTCCGGCCCCTCGCTGGATGAAAATTTCACTAATCACCTAACCTTCCTGCCAATTATTTTAACCAACCCTAAATGTCAACCTACCAACCAAAGTAGATGAGTTATTACTCTGAATCACTTTACATGCACCAGTTAGTTCTCCCTTCACCTCTGTAACAAAGTAATGAATACTTGCCATCTAATTATTTTGCAGGTAAAACCCTCCCAGCCCTGCAAATGCTCTGTTTTTTTGTACATTTCTCTCACATAATTACTTCCTTCCTTCAATTTCCAAAGCCACAGCTGAAAAAACTGTAGTCAGTAGTCCTTACATTACCTAAAAAGAAAAACTGAAGGAAATTTAAATTAGTTAAAAATGGGCTGGAGACTTTAACAAGATGAAGCTTTTAAATACCAAGGATCCAGTGATTTATAACCCAGAGTTTGAAAAGAGACGGCAATAGTTAGTGAAGGCATCTTTCAAAATCAAAAACTGGGCAGTAGAGACACAAGTGACAGCAGATGCTGGGGTCTGGAGCAGAAGGTAAATTGTTGGAGGAACTCAGCAGGTCCAGCGGTATCTGTTGATGCAGAGGTTGACCAATTCTTTGCATTAAGACCTTATATCAGGACCGTAGAGCAGAGATGTGAGTCAGTGGCTGGAAGATAATAGGTGAAAACAGATGAAGGAAGGGGTGTTGAGATAGAGGCCAGTGGGAAACATAGGAAAATGGAGACAGGTGGAGAGGAGAGGTGGAAGGGTAGAGGCTGAGGTTGGTAGATGGTAGATGAACCAGATAAGGGAGGGATGATAAACAGATAGAACTAGTAGGGGAGAGGACAGGAAAGGTAAGCCAAGGTCAAGAAAGATAGATAGAATCTGGCTAAGCATCCTGGTTAGCAAGGACAGGATGGAGCAAATGGTCATTGTCTGTGTTTTAAATTCCAAAGGTCCTTGCTGAACTAATCCATGTCTTTCATTAAAATGGTTTTGGGGAATTACAGAAAAACGTAGGAGACAGATTTTTGCATGGTTTGTGCAGATTGGGGGAGAATAAATGTAGCTCTACTGTTTAAGAAAGTAGGGAAAGATACAAGGGCGAATCACTGACTAGTTAGCCTAGCGTCATCAGCAGAAAAAATCCAGGGAACTCTAACTACAGAACATCAGCAAATGAATAATCAGATGGAACAGAGTATGGAGTGGGAAGGGGAAATGACTATTGGAATTCTTTGAGGATGTGATACATGGAGTAAGTAAGGAGGAGCCAGCAAGTGTGGTCTGTTTAGGTCTGAAGAAAGTTTCTGGAGGTCAACAAGGTTGGAGCACATGAAATCATGTATAACGTACTGAAAAGGTCTGAGAATTGGTTACTGGACAGTGTGCTAGTAGTGGGTACAAACAGGTCTTTGGCTGCGTTTTAAATGAACCCAATGACTGGACCTTGACACCACTTAAGGAGTAGAGAATCCCAATGATGTTTCACACTCTGAATGAAGAAGACACTCATCATTCCAGTTCTCAGTGCCTCTAGACCAGGAAACAGTGCTTAGCCCCAGCTATCACTAAGCAGAAAAGCAGAGTATTTTCTGGACAATGACAGACAGTGAAATATTGTTGTTCGAAGGGATCTAAGTGGTCCTGTACACAAGTCACTGCCAGCCAATGCACAAATGCAGCAAACAATCGGGAAGGCAAATAGTATTTAACGAAAGGGTATGTGTACAAGGGTATTATATCATGTGACTACACCTGGGGTTTTCTGCATGTTTTGGTCACCTTACTGAACAAACAATATACTTGCCATAGAGGGTGTATAACAGCGGTTGACCAGACTGATTCCTTGGGTGGTGGACTGCCATATAAGGAGGATTGAGGAGATGAGGTCGATACTCTCCAGCGTTTAGATCAATGAGAAGAAATCTCCCATTATCGGGCTCGACAGCTTGGATATCGGGTGCTCTCAGTCTTATATCAAGAGCAAGGAGGCATTTGGACCAAAGATGCAGAGAAATTTCTTTACACAGAGAGTGGATGAATTAAGAGTGGAGAGTGGAGAGTTCATTCAAATACTGATAGTTTCTGGGTATTAGGGGATATGGAGACTGTGCAGGAAAATGGTTCTCAGGGTTAGGCTGCACCTGAAGTTTGCATTCAATTCTGGTCACTCCATTATCGGAGGGACATTGAGGCTTTGGAAAGGGTGCAGAAGATGTTTATGGGAATGCTGCCTGGATTAGAGATCATCTGCTGTTATAGGAGACCGGACAAACAAGGGTTGCTTCCTATGCAGTGTCAGAAGTTGAGGGGAGACCTGGTGAATTTAGAAAGTTATGATTGACATAGATATAGTAGAAGTTGGTATCTTTTTCTCAGGTTTGAGATGTCTAACTCTACAGGACATGCACTTAAGGTGAGGGAGGTATTTCAAAGGAGGTGTATGGAGCAAGGTTCGTTACACCGAGGATGTTGGAAGAGGTGCTTTGGGTGATAGCGGAGGCAGACACAATACAGGCATTTAAGAGACTCTTTGATAAGCACAAATATATGCAGGGATCGGAGGGATGGAACTGCAAGAATATTTGATTAGATGTCATTAGCTTAATTAGTTTGGCACAGCATTGTGGGTCAAAGGACCTGTTCCTGTGTTCTATGGTATTGGAGTAGTCAATCGGCTTTGATCTTGAGGAGTCTTGAAGAGCTGAGTTGGCACCTCCAGTTCCTAATTGCATTCAATTGATATTCTGGGCCTCATTAAATAAAGGAAAGTTATCTCTCTGGCACCATTTCTACTGGTCCAGCCATATCTATGTACAGGGTGGTCCTTCACTAGACGTTCAGTGTGACAATAGGTTCAGCCAGATAAGGGTCTGTGTAGATGGAGGAGCTGTGGCCACACCTTGATCCAAAACGTCCATTTCCCTCCACAGCTGCAGAGTTCCTTCAGATTCCTTATATCTCTTGTTTGGACATTTGCTGCAGGAAAAGGTGAAGACTCCTGTGGAATTGCTGATGTAGGTACAGAGAACTGGACACCCAAAACACCTTTCAAATCCACAATCTCCACCAGCTGCAAGGACAAGGGCAGCAAAAACGTGGGGATATCACCAACTGGAAGTTACCCTCCAGGCCGAACACCATCCTGACTTCAGTTGATGGTGTCTACTTGGATTTTCACAAGGCAACGCTCATGAGGCTGCTTAACAAACTACAAGTCCATGGTATTACAGGGAAGCCCATAGATAAAGCAGTGGCTGATTGGAAGAGGCAAGGAGTGAAAAGAAAGGGAGCCTTTTCTGGCTGGTTCCCAGTCACGAGTGGTCCTCCACAGGACTCTGTGTTGGGACCGATTCTTTTTGCGTTGTATGTCAATGATTTGGATGATGGAATTGATGGCTTTGTTGCAAAGTTTGCAGATGATACAAAGATAGGTGCAGGTGCAGGTAGTTTTGAGGAAGTAGAGAGGCGACAGAAGGACTTAAACCTGATTTATACTTGTGCGTCAACTCGACGCCGTAACATACGCAAGTTACCTACGCACGATGTGAACATTTATACTTGTGCGTTGGTGTGTCTGCGTCGCTCTGCAATTCGCGCACGTCACACATGCGCACACACCTGCCCGTGCAAGGCTTCATGGTCATGGTCATGGTAGTCTTTCTCAGGGTAAACAAGAAGCGAGCATCTTTTTTTGTAAAAGCAAAATGTGTCCTTCATAATTTCGGAGGTCTGTAAAGCTTTATGGAAAGCATTGCATTGGGGAGGTGCGCTTCGTAGCAATGCAGGCTCTCGCATAGGGTTCCACATCGGCTTTGCGTAGGGTTTGCGACAATGCAGTACTTACGGCGACACGTTGACACAGAAGTATAAATCAGGCTTTAGACAGATTAGGAGAATGGGCAAAATATGGCAGATGTAATACAGTGTCGGGAAGTGTATGGTCATGCACCTTGGTAGAAGAAATTAAAGGGTTGACTGTTCTCTAAATGGAGAGAAAATACAAAGGGACTTGGGAGTCCCTAAAGGTTAATTTGCAGGTTGAGTCTGTGGTGAGGAAGGCAAATGTGATGTTAGCGTTCATTTCAAGTGGACTAGAATATAAAAGCAAGGATGTAATGTTGAGACTTTATGAAGCACTTGGAGATTTGTGAGTAGTTTTGGGCCCCTTATCTTCAAAGGAGGTTTACGAAAATGATTCCAGGATTGAATGGCTTGTTATATGAAGAGCATTTGATGGTTCTGGGCCTGTACTCATCGTAATTCAAAAGAATGAGGGGTGACCTCGTTGAGACCTATCGAATGGTGAAAGGCCTTGATAGACTGGATGTGGAGTGGATGTTTTCTGTGGTGTGAGTGTTTAAGACCAGAAGGTACAGCTCAGAATAGAGGGGCATCCTTTTAGAAAGGAGATGAAGAGGAATTTCTTTAGCCAGAGAGTGGTGAATCTGTGGAATTCATTGCCACTGGCAGCTGTAGAGGCCAAATTTTCATGAATATTTAAGGAAGAGGTTGATAGATTCTTGATTGGTCAGGGCACAAAGGGATATGGGGAGAAGGCAGGAGATTGGGGCTGAGAGGGAAAATGGATTAACCATGGTAAAATGGAGCAGACTCAATGGGCCAGATGGCTTAGTTCTACTCCTATATCTCATGGTTTTATAAAAATGATGTAAGTGAGTAGGTTAGGATCAGGAAGGTGTTAAAGTGGCAGAAGGTTTGATATCAAAGGTCTTACGGATGTGAGTGGGAAGAGACTGGACAAGGGAAAGAATAAACAGGCTGAAACTACAGGTCCACCTGGGCCAGTCCTACTGGTCCTTGGAGAGACAATAGAAACTGCTCACTGTGACTGGGCAGGGAAAATGTGCCAAGGAAATTGGGTCAGTGTCTGGGAAACAATGGTTTATAGGGAAGAACAAGGAGCAACTGAGTGCTAACGTTTGGCTTCACTGCGATACAGGTCAGTTTGCCAAACCACTACAGCAACTTCCATGTTGGTTCAGTGACAGTTTTGGGACAGTGTAAAAATTGCAGATAGCGATGGGTAGATGTAGAAAGAGAAATGGGTCCAAGGACATTGGCCAAAGAATGGGGCAAGGGGCTGAGGGCAGTGGAAGGAGAACTCAAAATCCTATAGTCAGGATATCGGGAAATGAATCTGACCAGGATCAGAGGGGGCAAGATTGAATGGTGAGAGTGTAAGAAAGAGACAGGCCAGGGTGGGAACTGAAGCCAGAGCAAAGTGAAAATGGGTGAGAGATCAGGAGGTGTGGACGTGATCCTCAACACCTGAAAGAAAAGAAAAAGACATCTTCTGTTGAAGGAGCAGATACGGTGAAGGATGAAGTGAAAATGACATGAAGCTGCAGTGGGTCGCTGTTGTTGGACGGAAACCCCAAGCTAGCATGGTACAGATCACAAACAATGGTTCCAGTGATAAGATTTTGTCTTAATTAAGCAACTTCCTCCCTTTCAACAGTTGGTAAACTGCTTCAATATTTTCTCATTTTGTTTATCAAATCTAATATTTCATACTCCTGAAGAAAGATAATCTCAACCTTTTATGTTTTTATAGAATTTCAGAATATTTTTGTTTTTCATCATGTTCCTCTGCTTGGTTTCCTATTTTCAGTTCCCTTTGACCCCTCTACTCATTATACAGTACTCCTTGGGACCCCTGCAACTCTCCCTCAGTTCAAACTGCAACTGAATTGCTGTAAGAGGTTTCAGTTTATCAACAGACCGAAGCTTCAAATTTATTATCGCTGGCATGTGTCATGAAATTTGTTAACTTAACAGCAGCAGTTCAACGCAATACATAGAGGGGAAAAAATAATAAATAAATCAATGAACTACAGTATACATATATATTGAATAGACTAAAAATTCTGCAAAAACAGGGATAATATATATTTAAAAAGTGAGGTAGTGTTCAAGGGTTCAATGTCCATTCAGGAATCGGATGGCAGAGGGGAAGGAGCTGTTCCTGAATCACTGAGTGTGTGCCTTCAGGTTTCTGTACCTCCTACCTGATGGTAACAGTGAGAAAAGGGCATGTCCTGGGTGCTGGAGGACTTAAATAATGGATCTGCCTTTCTGAGACACCGCTCCCTGAAGATGTCCTGGGTACTTTGTAGGCTAGTGCCCAAGATGGAGCTGACTAGATTTACAACCCTCTGCAGCTTCTTTCAGTCCTGTGCAGTAGCCCTTCCACACCAGACAGTGATGCAGTCTGTCAGAATGCTCTCCACAGAACAACTATAGAAGTTTTTGAGTGTTTTTGTTGACATACCAAATCTCTTCAAACTCCCAATAAAGAATAGCTGCTGTCTTGCCTTCTTTATAACTACATCGATATGTTGGGACCAGGTTAGATCCTCAGAGATCTTGACACCCAGGAACTTGAAGCTGCTGACTCTCTCCACTTCTGATCCCTCTGTGAGGATTGGTATGTGCTCATTCGTCTTACCCTTCCTGAAGTCTACAATCAGCTCTTTCGTCTTACTGACGTTGCTGTGGCACCACTCCACTAGTTGGCACATCTCACTCCTGTACGGCCTTTGTCACTGCCTGAGATTCTACCAACAATGGTCACTACTCAACAATGCCTAGTCACACAATTATGGGTACAGAGAGAGTAGATCAGTGGGCTAAGCACACACCCCTGAGGTGCACCAGTGTTGATCATCAGCGAGGAGGAGATGTTATCACCAATCCACACAGATTGTGGTCTTCTGGTTAAGGAAGTTGAGGATCCAATTGCAGAGGGATCTTTAAGTTGCGTATCTTCACTGAGAAATTCTAATTTGACTGCTCCTTCATCAGTGAGGTGAATCCTATTCCAGCAAACCTGTTAGAATCATGATTAGATTTTTTTTTTGTTTGACGCGATGGACAGCTGGAAGTTTTGATGGCTTTTGCAACATGGAGATGAACTACAAATTTTCCATGAGCAGAGGCAATGGGTGATAACCTTGTGGATCAGACTGCATATCCTTTCCATAGCCTGCCTATTTGCTAGTCAACTTATTTCAATAGGAGACCTGAATAGTCAGGTGTCCAAATTAAAGTCACCCCCAGACACAGCCAGCTATGTCAATAATTTAGTGTAAGTAGATACAGTACCTGATTGTTGTATGTGGTACCTTAAAGGGACTGTGCATTGTGTGATGCCATGATTCCAGCTGAAAGGTTTTGTAAATTAAAGTAATTTTTAAAAAGTGAGAGAACCAATAAGCATAATAGAAAGTTCAGACAAGACTCAGCAGGTCAGGCGGCATCCTTGGAGAGAGAAAAACAGAGTTAATATTTCAGGTCATTGACTTCTCACTATGAAGATGATGAGATCCTGTGGAAGGGCCTCAGCCTGAAATGTTGACTCTTTTCCAGAGATGCTGCCTGGCCTGCTGAGTTCCTCCAGCAGTTTGTATCTGTTGCTTGGATTTCCTGCATCTGCAGATTTTCTCATGTTTGAGACCTTTCATCAAACCTGAATTTTCCTTTGATGCCAAAAATAATGAATTCACCCATACCAGGAACTCCTGAATCACTCTCTGGTGAAGCTCTATTTTCAGGACTTAATGATTTAGTTAGCAAACGTATCTATTTGTCCCAGAAGCGTAAACAAATAACATCCCAGAAATAGCTGTAAACCAGGAAATCAGAAAATAACAAGAGGTAAGGCTGAGTAGATTGGAGGAACACTAGGCGGATGACTCGGAGTCTTCACAGACTTCATCCCAGTGATTTAAGAACGATAATTTCCAGTCTTGAGGGCTTTCAGCCCTACACAGCCACTTCAATCTTCTGCCCAAGACTGCCCCACCAAACTCACTTCTTCCTGTTTCACTCTATCCTTTCACCTGATGTTCAGTCCATTCCTTCTTCTACCTCTGATACCTTTGATGCTGTCCACCTCATTTTGACTTTTGGTGCCAACCAAGCTCACCTCTAACATGGATTTTCAGTGGAATGTCTGGAGAACTATGTACAGTGTAGGAAGCAGAACATTCAACAGACCAATATCTGGTGTGGAAAGGATTGCTTTATGAGGAAGGGTGGACAGATTGGAATTGTATCTGCTGAATGGCGAGAGGAACTAGATTGAAATGCTGTGAAATCCTGAGGATGGACATGGTGAGGATGTGGAACAATTCAGCATGGGGTTTTGACATGTCCATCCACAGCTTCCTCTACTGTCGCGATGAAACCACACTCAGGTTGGAGGAGCGACACCTTATATCGATTTCTCAAACTTTGGTAATTTCCCACTCCACTTCTCTATTGCCCATTCCCATTTCTCTCTCTCACCTTATGTCCATCTGGTTCTCCTCCCCTTTCTTCTTTCTTCCATTCCTACCTGTCCACTCCTATTAGACTCCCCCTTTTTCAGTCCTGTATCTCTTTCGCCAGTTAACTTCCCAGCTCTTTACTTCATCACCCCTCCCCTCCCCACCCGGTTTCATCTGTCACCTTGTGTTTCTCCCCCCTGTCCTCTCTTTTTTCTCCAGTTCTGCCGAAGGGTCTCAGCCCGAAACGCCGACTGTACTCTTTTCCATAGATGCTGCCTGGCCTGCTGAGTTCCTCCAGCATTTTGTGTGTGTGTTGCTCGGATTTCCAGCGTCTGCAGATGTTCCTTTGTTTGTGATAGGATCGGGGTTTACTGTTTGACAGTAGGAGGTCACCCACTGAAGATGGAGATGAGGCAATTTCTTTTCTCTCTGAGGGTTAATATAACTGAAGGGCGGTGGATGCAGAGCTTTGGAGTTGGATATTTGATGAGGAAAAGATTGTAGTTGAAGTTATCTTGGTTCTTGGTTCTTGATCCTCCAAAATATTCCGCATGGAACTTAAACTGGAGGTGGTGGAGGGTGGACTTAAGAAGGAGATTTTTGAAGAAGAAAAGCTGCCTTAAATTTAATTGGGTTTGGTTGTGTGACTATGGTAGGATGAAGATTATTCCATGCTTTAATTGTGCGGGGGAAAAGTGAACTGCTATACACATCTGACTTGGTAGTTAGTATTTCAAATTGAGTTGAGTGCCCTCTTCTGCTCCTAATAGGTTTGGGTTTGATGTGGGATTGGCAGTCTATGTCGAGCTGACCATTTAACATTTTGTAAAAACAGGACAGGCGGAGCTTCATGTCTGTCTTGGAGAGAGTTCACTTTAATGAATTTAAAAGTTGAGTGACACTCGCTTCTCTTTCATAGGTATTCGTGACAAATCGGGCTGCCTGTCTTTGGACTCGCTAGATGGAAATAGTGTTTTTGTTTGTGTATGGGTCCCATGCAGCAACTGCATATACCAAATGTGGCCTAACAATGGTGAGGTACAACTTCTCCTTAACTGAAGCTGAACAATGATGAAAATTGCATCTCAAAAAATTTAGACCTCCTGTGCATGATGTGTCTGACTTTTCTGGATTTTGATACCAAGATACTTGATCTGTTTGGTTTATTCAAGGGTGACACAGAGGATTTTAACACGCATGGTTTCACATTTAGAAGAATTGAACTGCATGCCCCGTTGTTGTGACCACTCCACCTTACCAAATCATAGTAATTTGTAGAATATTTAATGTATTGCACTGTAGTGATGCCGCAAGACAGCGAATTTCACAACACATGTCAGTGACAATACTACTGACTGAAGTTGCAGTGAAGTTACCCCGAGTTCTGCGGAGCGGAAGATGAGGACAGGCGCTGCCGCTCTTGCGTCAGCAAGCCACGCCCCGTGAGGTCAGTGGGCGTGAGGTGACGTCACCGGAGCGGAGGGGGGCCTCTGCAGCGCGTCGGGAGCTGAAGGCCGCAGCACGAGATGGGCTCCAGGGCGTCCAGTCTGCTCCGGGAGGAGGAGATCGAGGACATCAAGAAGGAGACGGGCTGTGAGTCCGGGGCCGGGCGGGGAGATGGTGGGGTGGGAGGGGGCGCGGTGGGTCGCCGTTTCACTCATCGTTGCCGAGCTAGCACTGAACTAATGTCATGCAGGCAGGGAAGATGTTGTCACTGAACCTCACATTCAGCCCCATCTGATGGCTTTGTGTGTTTTTTGCCAGTCTCTCACAGCCAGATTACACGCCTGTACAGCAGATTCACCAGCCTCGACAAGGGAGAGAATGGTACTCTCAGGTGAGGAGCGCAGTCTTTATTGCTCAGCCAGTTTCATGGATATGATTATGGGATTCTTGTAAAATCCCCTGTTGGTTTTCTATTTCTAACGTGCCTGGTCTTTGTGGTTATATTGTTGTGCTTGCATCAGTTCTCCTTAATGTGTGTCACCAAATGGAATTTTTGCTGACACATCCTGCCTGCCAGTGTTCCACACGGCTGGTTTGGTGTAACAGCATAAGAAGAGCTAGCTGTACTAATGCTTTGGGAGAGAGTTATCTCAGGAATGAAATATCCTGTGGCCAGCCTCACCTTGAGCTGTCTTTGATCATGTGGTCCATAAGGTTAGGTATGTTTCATCCTCAAAGGCCAGACTGGATTGAGCCTAAGGAATCAGTACAACACAGAAACAGGTCAACAGCCCACTGAGTATTTGGTTGGTGCATCCACACATTTGCACTAATGTATGTACATCAATCCTGTTTTTTAATTCTCCCCTCATTCTCATCAAACTGTCCTCCCCCACACACAAAATTTCTACCACTCACCTGTACACCTGCAGTAACTTATCACAACCAGTGAACCTACCAATCTGCACATCTTTGGGATTTGGGAGGAAATCTGTGTAGTCACAGGGAGAACACACAGTTAGCACTTGGGTCCTTTGATTTCTTTTAGTTCAATGCGACTGCTTAATTCTTCTTGCCTTTAACATCCCCTTCCAATTCAAAAAAGTGACTAATTCACTTGTATAAAACTATTCAAGGGCTCTTTGTGGTTGGTGCATGACAGAATTGCATTGTCTCTGGTATTGATGGCAATTGTTCTGCATTAGTTGTATGTTTCTGTCACCTTACTGTGTCCATGTATAATAGAACACATAATCCCCCTGGCTAACTAATCAGGAACTTGAGTGCTGTTTTCAGGTCACTCATTAGCCGTCATGGCTCCCGTGGGTGAAGAAATTCTAACTTGTCCTGACTACTCATGACTTTCTGGTCTGAGACTGCTTGTGATGGGAGTTCATAAGACATATGAGAGTTGGGAAGTTTATATGCTCCATGAAAGTAGGGAAGAGGATGTGGCAATGACTGGAAAGGATGCCAAGGCATTTAACTGTTAATTGTCCCACTATACTTTGCAATCTATCAGAGACTCATGATAAGTAGGCCCTTTGGATCTCCAGCTGCTAAGCACTCATTTTTTTTTTTTTATTTTTACAGTATTTCCCTCATATCCTATCAATTCAAGTTTAATTCTCATTTAACCATACATGGAATGCAGCCAGACGAGAACGCATAACTGTGGGGTCAAGGTGCAAAGGAACACTACCAACAGTCACACACAAGGGGGTCACAGTCGTGTAATAAGAGTCCAGACGCTGCCCCCTGATGCATTTATGATATGTGCACTTTGTCCTGCAATATGTGCACTCTCCTCTGCAGGCATTGCTTCTATTTCAGGTGCAATGACATGCTATTCCTCATTTAATTTTCAAGTGTGTTTGGAAAACATACAATGTGAGAAATTATTTTATCATTATGACTTTTCTGTGTATCCAAAGAAATAGAACACAAACCTCAAGTCTCTAGTGGAAATAATAGTAGTCTCTTAAGGTAATGCCTATGGTTAGACAGTGGGGAGAGTCTGTTCTTAGTGGATGACAGGCCAAGTAGGGAGAGATAATTGTGGTTGGAAGTCGATTGCAGAGATCTGAAGAACAGGCAAAGGTGTAACTGTTGAAAAGTTATTTTTTAAAAAATGTATGGTTAGAAATAATAGAAAATTGTTATGAATTACTTTGTCACAACAAGACAATTGCATATTTTAAGGAAAAATTAGATACTGTTTGAACCAGTGAAGGATACAGACTGTTGTCGGGCCACTGGGACGAGAGGAAGATTAGTCAGGTTGTGGATGAAGGTGGGACAGAAAGGAATGCAGACGCCAGTGCTGAGCTCTTTCTTGTCCTTCCCTGTAATGAAGCAATCAGAATGTGGCAATGCTATGTGACTGCACCCTGTAGCCTTGCATAATTTCACTATTTTTTGGCTTTAGAGCGCATGTCCGTGTCTTTCCTGCCCCTTCACTCAGTTAAAACTCTGTCGTTTTGTGAATTTTTGTCTCCAGTTGCATTGTCATTCTCCATGCCATCCAATCCCAGACGTGAGGTTTATAGTTCACTTTTTTTGGAGCTTAAGTTGGTCTCATGGCCAGCACTGATATGAAGGGCTGAAGGGCATGTTCTTGTGCTGTACCGTTCTGTATTAATGGGGATATAATGGTTTTAATCCAACACCCTTTCCACCCCAAATTTTCTAAGTGTGTTTATGAATTTGTAGGCGCAGAGTCAAGTGATCACCTCCCATGACCATTCTTGTAAGCATCATCTACATTGGCAGGCCACAATGCAAGTTTATTCTTGATCATTAGCTCTACGAGTTGGATTTGCTGTCATGTATCAGCAAGATGAGTTTTGTTTTAATGTTGGACCCTTTGAAAGCAGCTAGCAGTGCATTGCTTTGATTTGTCATGGAATGATGACATAGTTTAGCTTAGAATGAACTTGACCTGGGTCCAATTCTCAATCTGCTGGAGGAGCTCAGTGGGTCAGGCAGCCACCTGTAGAAGGAAATCAACAGTTGATATTTTGGATTGAGACCCATCATCAGGACTACAAAGGAAGAGAGCAATGCCAGAACAGCAAAGTGTAATATGAGATGTTACTCTCTGATCTGTACCTGGCATGTAGAGGATGGTGTGGACAGACAAATCAGTGAGGGAATGGGAAGTGGAATTACATTAAGTGAAAGTAGAATGGGAAGTTGTCTGAAACCTGACAGTGTCAACATCAATTCCTGACTTTCGGTAATCACTCTCCCCCACACCCCTCGGTTTTCCCTGTAACCCTAGCTCCATCACCCCTCCTCTTTCCCTTCCTCTACTGTTATGACAACCCATCATCTTCCCCTTCCTCTCTGATCGCATGTTTCCTTCCCTTGTTCCATCATCTCAGACTCATGTTTAATATCACCGCTATATGTCATGAAATTTGTTGTTTTGCAGCAGAAGTACATTGCAATATATCGTAATAAGAACTATACATTATATGCAGTACTGTGCAAAAGTCCTCGGCACTTGTATTGCTCAGGTACCTAAGACTTTTGCAGACGGAGGGCAAGTTTGTAAATCAGGCAGGAGCAAAGGATGTTGGGAATGGCAAGGATAGAGCACCGCAGGCGGGGTGTGGGGCAGGTGGCAGAGAAGGAGTGCCAGGGATGGGGGTTGGCGGAGGTGTAGACGCCTAGCCTGAGGCACCAGGCGAAGTCATTTGATTCCAACCATTTGGTTTATTGATCATTACAGAATGTCTATCGGGTTCTTTCTACACCCTCCCCTCTCCCTTCCCCTTTCCCCAACCACGATTCCCCTCTTCCAGCCCCCTTCCCACTCTCAGTCCACAATAGAGACCCATATTAGAATCAGGTTTATCATCACTCACTTATAGAAATTAAGTTAGTATTCATGGGTTCAAAGTCCATTCAGAAATCTAGTGGCAGAGGGGGAAGAACCTATTCCTGAAATGTTGGGTGTGTGGCTTTAGGATTCTGTACCCTCTCCTTGATGAGAATGACGGCATGCCCTGGGTGATGGGAGCAGTTAATGATGGATACGGCCTTTTTGGGGCATCAGCTTTTGAAAAAGTTCTGGATGCTGGGGGACCAGGTGGAATCCTCTATGGTACATCTGCAGAAATTTGCAAGTGCCTTTGGTGATATCCCAATTCTCCTCAGACCCCTCATGAAATGTAGCCACTGTTGCGCCTTTTTAGTAATTGCATCAATACGTTGGATCCAGGATAGATCCTCAGAGATGTTGACACCCGGGAACTTGAAACTGCTCACCCTTTCCTCCTCTTATCCTTCGATGAGGACTAGTGTGTTCCCTCACACAAGATAGCACTGGTACTCTCATCTATCAGATTCCTGATCTTTCCCCCCTTTGCCTTCCCCACCTGTCACCTTCCAGCTTGCATTTTTCCCTAACCCCCCACCCCTCCTGCCTTTCCCCTTCACTTGGATTCACCTGTCTCCTGCCAGTTCATGTTCCTCCATCTCTCCCGCCCTTTTATTCTGGCTTCTGCTTTATTCCTTCCCAGTCCTAATGAAGGGTCTCGGCCAGAAACATCACCTGTTCACTTTTGCTGCCTGACCTGAGTTCCCCCAGCATTTTATGTGTGTTGATCCAGATTTCCAACATGTGTGGTTTTGTTTGTGTCTCTGGTTCCAATTTTACCCCTTCCACCTGGGACTAGTGAGTGGGTAAGTTCTCACCCGCACAGCTCCATTCTTGCTCTTTTGGGCATTGTTGTGAAGATTTTTCATCATAAATTGGCACTCTTAAAGGTTGCCAACATGAAGAGAGAGTTGTTTTTCTAACAACATCCTGTGATGTGATGTAATTTTTGAAGGCTATGAGGAGAGGGAAGTCTGTAAATATGACACAATTAAGTCACTTAACCTCCAATTAAATTGTGACTTGCTTGCACCACATTCTGAGTGTAATTTGCAGAGTTAAATTGCTTCCTCTAGGACAGCAGCTCAGTATGCTGTACATTTAAAGAATATATTGAACTTGCAAGTTCCATGCAGTTAAAACCAGTTCTGATTCACCCCCACAGTCAGACCAAGGTCAGACAGTTTGCTTCATGTCATCAGGTTCACATCAGCTGATGTACAGTCAAAGTAATACTCAGCCCTGTGGGTCTATACAGTACCATCACCACCACCATTAGCAGCCTCTATAAACAAGGTTTATTTATGTATTTTCAAGTGAAGCAGGAGGTTTTTTTGGTCCATCAAGTTTATATCAGCTCTTGGAGCATTCTCCTTTAGTTGCCTCTCTGCCACATGTTCCCTTTCGCATACCCATCGGTTTCCCCCTCCTGTATCTCTCCTTCTTCATTCACTGCGACCCACCCACCCCAGGGAGTCATTGACATTGAGCAGTGTGTGTTTGGGGTGCAGAAGGAAACCCATACAGTCACAGAGAGTGTCCATTGTTGTCTGGAGTTTACACACTGAGGTTAAGTTGGGGTCTGTGGAGCTGAGGGACAGCAGTACTGTGTATTGTGCACTCTGCTGTAGGAGGAGTTTCACTGATGACCTTGGAATTTCAAAATCGAATCAATCCTGTACTTCGAACTACTGTCAGTATTGTTATGAAATAGGTGTAGCAATCAGATAGCTCTCAGTGAGTGCCACAAATAACCACATCATGCTCGTGCACTCTGGGTTCTGGACTCATGGATTGGCTGTTTGGAAATAGATCGTTTGGCCCATTAAATCAGTGCCAACCATCAGGCAATCAAATCAAATCCTACCCTAACCAAATTTACCCTTCCCATTTTAGCATCATCTCACCGCAGGTTCCAGCATTTGCCTACACTGGGGGCAGTTTACTACTGCTAGTTGCCCTACCAATCTTTGGGATGTGGGAAGAAAGTTGAGCACAAGGTCACATGGAGAAAGTGCAGACTCTGAACGGACAGCATCTGAGGTCAGGACTGAACCCAGGTTGTTGGAGCTGTGAGATTATAGCTCTACTAATATTCACAAAAATGGACATGGCTCTCTCCTGAGAGTGTCATAGATATCTGAGAGCTCTCTGCCTTTCTAGAGATTTCTGCCTCAGACTGGAGACATACTAACTGATATGCTGTGTAATTTATGAGAAGATATGAAATAGAAGCAGGCATGAGCCATTCAACCCTTTGTGCTGACTCTAACCATGTGGGTTGTGGTTGGTTGTTTAGTGTAGTGTTGCTTATTTGCACTAACCCATATCCCCTGATAAGATTAGGATATTCAGTTTATCTGGCTTTTCACTACTTGATGGGAAGCTAAGTAAACACACAAGTGTATATTTCTGGTGTCAGGGTGATGAAGGGTCGTGTACGCAATTATCTTGTACCTTGAACCAAATGACTCTTTTCTATGCCTTAAGTTCGACAGCAAAAGACATGCAAGAGTCTCTAGAACTTGCTAAAGTCTCTGTTCATGTGTCCATTATAAGAAAAGCATTGAACAAGAATGGTGTTTGTGGAAGGAAGCACTCTTCTCCAAAAAAAAACATTGCTGCACATCTTAAGTTTGCAGAAGACCACCTGGATGTTCTGCAATGCTTCTGGGACAGTGTTCTGTGGACAGATGAGACAAAAGTTGAACTTTTTGGCAGAAATGCAGGTTGCTATGTTTGGTGGTAAAAGGGCACTGCACACCAACACCAAAACCTCATCCCAATTGGAAGGGGCATCATGGTTTGGGGCTGTTTTTCTGCCCCAAGGCCTGGACAGCTTGCAGTGGATGAGGGAACAATAAATTCAAAATTGTATCAAGACATTTTACAGGAGAATGTCAGGGTGGCGGTTCATTGTTCAAGACCATGAGCTGAAACACAAAAGTAGATCAACAACAGAATAGTTTAGAAAGAAGAACATTCATGTTTGGAATGGCCAAGTCAGAGTCTGTTCCTTACCCCAATTGAGATGCAACACACAAAAGTTGCTGGTGAACGCAGCAGGCCAGGCAGCATCTCTAGGAAGAGGTACAGTCGACGTTTTGGGCTGAGACCCTTCGTCAGGACTCAGAAGAGTCAGTCCTGACGAAGGGTCTCGGCCCGAAACGTCGACTGTACCTTTTCCTAGAGATGCTGCCTGGCCTGCTGAATTCACCAGGAACTTTTATGTGTGTTGCTTGAAATTCCAACATCTGCAGATTTCCTCATGTTTGTCCAATTGAGATGCTGTGGCATGACCTGAAGAGGGCTGTTCATGCAAAGTATCCCAGAAATATTAATGAACTGGAACAGTTTTGTAGGAAGGGATGGTCTAAAATTCCTCCTCACTGTTGTGCGAGTCTGATCAGCACCTACGGGAAATGTTTGGTGGAGATTATTGCTGCTAAAGGAGGTTCTACCAGTTATTAAGTAAAGATTCATACTTTTTCCAGCCTGAACTGTGAATGATTAAACAATGTGTTCAATAAAGATGTGAAAAGTATAAATGCTTGTGTATTATTAGTTTAGGCTGTTTGTCTGTTATTGTGACTCTGATGAAGGTCAGACCACATTTTATGAGTAATTCATGTAAAAAAAACAGGTAATTGCAAAGGGTTCACAAACTTTTTCTTGCAACTTGTAAATAAATTGGATCAACACACACAAAAGGCTGAAGGAACTCAAAGCCAGGCAGCATCTATGGAAAAGAGTATAGTTGATATTTCGGGCCAAGACCCCCCCCCCCCCCCCATATCATTCCCCATCCTCTTTTCCCTAATCTCCTTGCCTTCCCATCACCTCCCTCTGGTGCTCCTCCCTCCTCCTTTCTCCCATGGCCTTGTGTCGTCTTCTATCAGACTTCCTCTTCTACAGCCCTGTATCTCTTTCACCAAACAACTTCCCAGTTCTTTACCTCATCCCTCCCCCTTCAGGCTTCATCTATCACCTTCTGTTTTTCTCTCTTTCCTTCTCCCCCCCCGCCCCATCTTTTAAATCTACTCTTCAGCTTTTTTTCTTCAGTCCTGCCAAAGGGTCTCAGCCCGAAATGTCGACTGTACTCTTTTTCCATAGATGTTGCCTGGCCTGCTGAGTTCCTGCAGCTTGGATTTCCAGCATCTATGGATTTTCTCTTGTTTATGAACTGACTCAGCTTGTTAACCTAGATGCTCCAGTTTTCATTGAGACTCTAACTGGCTTGTACGAGTTGAGTTTAACATAGAACATAGAATAGTACAGCATAGTACAGGCCTTTCAGCCCTCAATGTTGTGCAAACCCTGCCTCCCATATAATCCCCCACCTTAAATTCCTCCATATACCTGTCTAGTAGTCTCTTAAACTTCACTAGTGTATCTGCCTCCACCACTGACTCAGGCAGTGCATTCCACGCACCAACCACTCTCTGAGTAAAAAACCTTCCTCTAATATCCCCCATGAACTTCCCACCCCTTACCTTAAAGCCATGTCCTCTTGTATTGAGCAGTGGTGCCCTGGGGAAGAGGTGCTGGCTATCCACTCTATCTATTCCTCTTATTATCTTGTACACCTCTATCATGTCTCCTCTCATCCTCCTTCTCTCCAAAGAGTAAAGCCCTAGCTCCCTTAATCTCTGGTCATAATGCATACTTTCTAAACCAGGCAGCATCCTGGTAAATCTCCTCTGTATCCTTTCCAATGCTTCCATATCCTTCCTATAGTGAGGCAACCAGAACTGGACACAGTACTCTAAGTGTGACCTAACCAGAGTTTCATAGAACTGCATCATTACATCGCGACCCTTAAACTCTATCCCTCGACTTAGTTAAGCCCCTTGTGAGAGCTTCTCATCTGGTTGACCAGGAGTGTTTTTATTGTGTGTTCTCTCCTTTATCCTCAAAAGTATTCTCCATGCAAGCTGCCCAGTGTGTGCCCCCATAAAAAGCATTGCTAATGTTTACTCTGTGGTTTGTGAAACACATTCTTTTATCTTTTTCTATCTCTTGTAGTCAACAAGGTAAAGTAATTAAACTATTAAAGAAGGTTCTTTGGGGGTAACATCATTATGTTGAGGGTCTTTGCATTCACAAAGCTACAACATTGGGTCAAAAGGTAACTTGCTAATGAGTGTTTTGATGAAATGATGACTGGTTTCCCTTCCTACAGGTGGTGCTTAACTGGTTGAGTTATTCTACCATTTCTGTTTGCTTATAAATCAGAAACCTGAAATTGTCAATCATCTTTCTTCCACTGATCTACTAAATTAAGTGGTCAGAAGAAAACATTCAGTGTAGCTTTTATCAAAATGAAGGGCTGTGTTACGATCTTGTTCTTGAGTTGGTGGCTCTTTATCGATGTATTTATTTGGCGATACATTGTGGATCAGGCCATTCCGACACGTTGAGCCACAACTACCCAGCTTGACACTTACTTAGCCCAAGTCTAATCACAGGACAATTTACAATGACCAGTTAACCTACTGACCAGTACACCTTTGGACTGTGGAAGGAAACCGGAGGAGAGCCACGCAGTCACAGGGAGAACATACAAACTCCTTACAGACTCTGCTATAATTGAACTCTGAACTCTTGATACCCTGAGCTGTAATAGTATTGCGCTAGCCGCTACACTACCATGGTGCCCCACAGTAGCGTAATGGTTGTTCTGGATGTTAAGTTTTAATATGAATTTTTTTTCCACAACCCACCTGCAGTCTCCAAATCTATGAATTTAGGATCTCTGACTGGCAGAAGAGATGGGGTAAGGTTTAACCTCCGTTCACCTGGAAGAGGTACAATGTATCAGCTAATCTGGCACATTGGGTATGGAACTAAAGATTTGATTGAAAAGATGTCAATGCAGAATTCAGATGAGCTCAAACACGAGGAATTCTGCAGATGCTGGAATTTCAAGCAACACACATAAAAATTGCTGGTGAACGCAGCAGGCCAGGCAGCATCTCTAGGAAGAGGTACAGTCGACGTTTTGGGTGGAGACCCTTCGTCAGGACTAACTGAAAGAAGAGATAGTAAGAGATTCAGATGAACTGTTGCACAAGGGCTGAGTGTGTGATATGGCTCACCCAAAGGAGACAGAGACATTTCAACTGTGTTGTGGGCTTTAGAAAGGCAGTGCTGTCATTTTGGTGAGTGTGCATGCATGAGAAGTCTAAAACTTTTGTATATGGTATAATGGATGGAAATGGCCTCTAAGATTCTACTCATGGTTGGTCTAGTAATCATCACTTCCGATTGCACTGTGGAGTTGGTTTCTGCATTTTGTGTGACTTTGTGACGTCCAAGGATTAGTGTTTCTGTTGGGTGAGAAACCAGGTGGATGAGTTTGCATTGCGAAACAGGTGGAATGAACATTGATTTCCCAATGTCATTTCTGAAATGAATGTTTTGCATTGTGTCTGTTGGGTAAGTCATTTTACCAACGTCACTGTTGGGAACTTGTGCCCAATCTGTTACTAATTATTCTGCTCTGTCTTTCTGTCCACAGTCGTGAAGATTTCCAACGGATACCTGAGCTGGCCATTAATCCTTTAGGAGACAGAATAATTAATGCCTTCTTCCCAGAAAAGTAAGCAGTTACTGATTATTTGTATTTCCTCCTCAGATAATGTCCTCTTATGCTTCTCTGCCAAGCCTCCAATTCAAGGCTGAGCTTAGTGATTGCCCATCCCTGAAGTATCGGGTTACTGCAGTACAAGGATTGGAATATCTATCTCCCATGAAGTTTCCTTCCATTCCCTGAAGGCAAAACTTGAAGGTGGTTTGTCTAATCCATTCAGGGATGGGGACATTTGTACCATCCCACCTGCAGAGTTTGTGGGCTACATCACACCAATCCCATTCACCCCATTAGGGATTCTGTTTCCTCATTGGCATTAAACCTGAATTTACCATTTATTTGTTCTCAAGTTCCCCTCATTTTAAAGTCACATTTGGATGATGAGCTTCCTTTCCTGCCTCAGTTGGCACTAACACAAGGCCTTTGTGATTCAGGAACTTCATTGCTACAGCTGAGTGGGGGCAGTGTGCAGGTGTAGAATGGGAGCCTAGCCTACTGGATAAAGAATTCCTTCCCCCAATGGGAATTTATGAACCAGTGGGTTAAAGCCATACAACAGGGGAAACAGGCCCTTTGGCCAACTCATCACTGTTGAACGGACTGCCTACCAAGCTAGTCACATCTATCTGCGTTTAGCCCATAGCTCTTTCCTGTCCATGTACTTACCTAGATGGCTTTTAAATATTGCTGACGTGCCTGCATCAACCACTATTTCTGGCAGGTCATTCCAAATATTCACCAAATAATGATTTAAGACCAGTCAGCAGTTTTATGGTCACCCTTGCTATCTTGTCTTTTAGATTGTTGAATGTAAATTCCCAAATTGCAGAGCTGTTTCTTTTCCCCAATACTTGGGTTACCGATCCATTCGTGTAACCACTGCTTTAGTGCAGGTGTGGTGTTACAGTTGGGTGACTGGGAAGACTAACCCTGAGACCTTCAGTTGAATCAGATGATGCTCAGCATTAGTATTTGTATTTCTGTTCACCCATTGCACAGTTCATGGTTTTGATACTGTTCTCCCATTCCAATACCATCCAGCTGCCCCTCTTGATTTACTGATGGGACGTTTGTCTTGAATAAAATGTTAACTTTACATTGTCCATCTTTTTGTTTTAAGCTTCCAGGGGGTGTCCTTTTCTGTTTTCAGGGTGGGGGCTTGTCGGAGGGAATTGAAAGGCAATGAAAGTGACTTGACATTATTGGTTATTGGAATGTGCTCCTCCATGTGAAAGGTTGGAATTGTCTCCAGACTGAGTTTTTGAGTGGTGAGTAGGCACTGAAAGCATTGGTGCCTGTGAGCCTGTACCCTTGAGTTGTAGGAAGAGCTTACTGGAATGGCTGTTCCCACTTCCCTGGAAACTGACCCTGGCTTAGATGCAAGCATTTTGCTTTTGTGGCTTGGAGTTAACATGGGCATCCTGTCAGGGATTCTGAATGGGACTGGAGGTTGTTACTTAATATTCTTTTCTATCCCAGGAGTACTGAGGCAGTTGCAGGGCTGATACTTGGAGCATATCAGGAATGCCATGCACTACATTCATTATTCAGGTATTCACACCTGAGTAGCTGTTATGCAAAAGATGTCCAGTTATAATTACCCTTGGGTTTCTGCTTGCTTCCTCTGTTGCTTCCAGTCATTCAGTTTCTACAACACTAGTGCAAGCTGGTTGTGCAAGGCAAGACCGCTGCTTTGTAAGTTAGACTCTAGAGAAAACTGGTTTGGTTTGATTGGAGATTTGTCAAACCCAACATTACTGTAACCAAGCAATAAGCCTCTTCAAGGAGTGGAGGTTTGTGTTTTCAAATCTGTTTCCTCAAAGAGGCTTGGTTACAGAAATAGTACTTATCCAGTACCTCCTAAGGCTGTGATAGCTGTTCACTTTCTTTCTAACCCAGGGGTCCCCAATCCTTTTTTGCACCGTGGACCAGTTTAATATTGATAATATTCTTGCAGACTGGTTAAGTAGGGTTAAACTCGCCTCAACATATCTTTTGCAGTTAGGGTTGCCAACTTTCTCACTCCCAAATAAGGGACAAAAGTAGCAGTCAAATACGGGACACTTGTGTTTACCCATAAAAGACTACGGTGACCATGAAATGCACATCAAAGTTGCTGGTGAACGCAGCAGGCCAGGCAGCATCTCTAGGAAGAGGTACAGTCGACGTTTCAGGCCGAGACCCTTCGTCAGGACGTGTGTTGCCTGAATTTCCAGCATCTGCAGAATTCCTCGTGTTTGCGTGACCATGAAGCCCTTGCATGGCGCGTGATGTGCGTACGTGCCGATTTTTCCCCCCACTAATTGGTTTCAACTTAATCTTCCCGACTACACTGTACATACACAACCTATATAAAGTAGAAATAATGTATTATTATATCATTCCTGCTTTTACTATGTTAGTGTTAGTTGGTATGATTTGGTAGGTTTTTTTTGGGTCTGAGAACACGCAAAAAATTTTTCCTACATAAATTAATGGTAATTGCTTCTTCACTTTACGCCATTTTGGCACGAAAGGTTTCAGAGGAATGCTCTACCTTAGCGGGGGAAATACAGGACAACGGTGGTCTCGTATGGGACAAACCAATTTAGCCCAATATACGGGATGTCCCGGCAAATACAGGACAGCTGGAAACCCTATGTTCAAGTTCAGCAGTGCGTGACAGGGAATGAGGAAAGGTGCAGCTGACTTGTATCATTTCCTTGCTGCCCAGTAGCACATGCTTTGCGGCCCGGTGGTTGGGGATCGCTGCTGTAACCCATCTCCACAGCCGGAATACATTTGGTAATACAGGATGAGAACCCTTTATCTGAAATTCCAAAATCCAAACCAGTCCAAATTTTTTTGAGTGCTGTAAATTCCATAAGGTGATGGGAAGGTTGCCGGGCGATGTGCAGGTCTCTGCATACCACTGACAGTTCTGAGAAGTGAGCTCACGTGTAGTGAACCAAAGTTAATGAAGAATAGAAAAACATTGCATAAAGTGAAAAAAGAAGATCTTGTTTATGTATTGAAAGTTTGTTCATTGATGTCAGAGTGAACACATGCTGATTCATGACATACTGATCGTAAAACAAGTAAAGATCTATCATGATGAAATGAGAATTGAAGGTAATTGTGAATATTCAGCAGACTGGTTGCAGAAATTTAAGAAAAAGCATGGTATTTTTTTAAAGATTTGTGGTGATAAAGAGTCTGCTGATCATGAGACAGCAGAGAAATTCACTGAGTTTGCTGAGATCAGATCGTGGCTGACGAAAATCTAACACACTGAACGACTGCATCAGTGCATTTGTGTGGTGAACGAATGTAAGACAAAGTCTGCTTACTGGTAACAAAAATTTAGTTGGGATTGATGACGATGACTGACTGTCCACCTGAGCCGGCATGGTAGTGATAGCTTACCTTTCTGATGGTTCAATATATACATTATTGATTTGTGCACAAAATTATTAGAATTATTAAATAAAGCTTCCATCAGGATATATGTTTAACCTGTGCATGTAATGTAAATGGATTTTGTGTTTAGACTTGGGTCCTATCCCCAAGGTATCTCATTATATAGATGTAAGTATTCAAAAATCCAAACTCCAAAACACTTCTGGCCCCAAGCGTTTTGGACAAGGTGTACTTGTACATTATCAAGTTACTGACAGGAACATCAAGTTTATTGTCATACCTGGACAGAGCCTTCAACTTCTTGTGACCTGAGTACAGATGACTAATTATAGAGCAACATTTCCTGGGCATAAACCTCTTCAGAATCTCAGTAAGTGTGTTGTGAATGGTTTGCAAGTGAAAGTGCAATTTTGGAAAGATCTGTTGGCCAGAATAATCAGTTGTGTGCAGTGGTACATATCCATGCCAAGAGTCACTGTCAGATGGAGCCTTGGGCTCTCTGTCTATTAATTCCTGATCAGTTGTATTTGTAAATTTTTTAGTGTGTAATATAAACAATACATCTAGAGTTGGCTGGGGTTTTTCCTTTGGTTGGATTTTTGGTTGAGAAAGTAAGCAGGTTTAAGGGAAATGCAGTGGTTGTCAAATACATGGATTTTCAGAAGGTGTTTGGCAAAACTGAGGCCTGTATCATTAAAGGTTCAATTGCAGCATGGATATGGAATAGTGTTCATGGCAGAGAATAATGGCAAATGGTTGCTCATACTAGAGGATGGTTAGGGTCAGTGATGGGAGCAGTGTTTCTGATGTGTTAATGAATTGAACAGTATGGGGGGTAAACAGCACATCTGAGGATGACACCAGATTTGACTGGCAGTCAGTGAACAGTAGTGACAGGCTGCAAATAGGCATACACTGGCAGATTGCACTAAAGATCCTTAGTAGGCATGAAGTGATTTATCTTGACTGTAAAGGTAGGGCTATTGGAGACCAGCAATAACCTAGACCTAGGTGTACGTGTACACAGGAGACACAATAGATTGCAGATGCTGGAATCTGGAGCAACACACAAAGTACTGGAGGAACTCACTGGTTCAGGCAGCATTATGGAGGGAAATAGAGAGTTGATATTTCTGGTCAAGATCCTTCATCTGGACTGGAGAGAAAGAGGGGCACATGATGGGTGGTTCCAGGTGAGGAGGGTGAATCAGAATCGGGTTTAATACAGGTCCACAATCCCTTATCGGAAATCCTTGGGGCCAGTTGCATTTTGGACTTTTCGGATTTCAGACACCCCCCCCCCCCCCCCCCGCCAAAACAAAAAAACAAAAATCACGTATGCTCAAGTCCCTTATTTAACCTGTCTCAATGCAGTGGAGTTTAGGACCCAGCAGTGCACCAAACCTACGCACATCCTCCCGTATACTTCAAATCATCTCTAGATTACTTATAATACCTAATACAATGTAAATGCTATGTAAATAGTTGTTATACTGCATTGTTTAGGGAATTATGACAAGAAGAAATTTTATTTCCAACAAAAACATTCAATAAAACATAAAAATATATAGCTTCAAACGAACTGAATCAAACACATGGTAAATGACTTGTTGGAATAAATGTAGAACGTCACTGTCACTGTCACTATGAAACTTCAGTAACTTGTCTTTCTGTTTATTTAAATCATATACAGTGGTGGTTTCAACACTATTTTCTTCAGTAAGACGTCACACAGACACACCACGATCAAGCTTCTGCAATAACTCCACTTTCTGCATTACTGATAATGATAGATGCTTCCTTCTCTTTTTGACATTTTCATGGTGAAATTAAACACAAAGTCAACAGTGAACACAAAATATCAGCGAACTGCAAATGCACGTGTAACCAGTACAAGCGCTGAGCCACAACTGACGTCTGGTGGCCTCTGCTAGTGCTGCCACGTTACACCTGAGTGACTTCAGCTGTTGGCGAAAGAAGCTTCGGTTTTCGGAGCTTTTTGGGTTTCAGAATTTCGGATAAAGGAATGTGCACTTGTACTTTTCAGTGTTGTCAACGTGCCTGCCTCAACCACTTTTTCTGGCAGCTCATTCCAAATACACACCATCCTTTGCTTGAACAAGCCACCACTGATATCCCTTTCTCACCTCTGAACTTAAATTTATGCCATCTTGTTTTTAGCACCTCCTCCCTGCGAAAAAGACTACTTTCACTCTGTTGATGCCCCTCATAATCATAGACATTCCACTTATCAGGTCACCCCTCAATCTCCCATATTCCAGGGGGAAAAAATCCTATTGTTTCGCAATCTCTCCTTGTAATTTTGGCTCTGAAGTCCAGGCAACATCCTGGTAAATCTAGGATTTAGTGCCAGGAAAAGTGGAATGGACATCAGCATGTGTTCATCTTGGGCTCAGTAACAGAAGTCCAGCTCATGTTAGGAACAGCAGCTGGCAAATCCATCCTGCCGGTCTCCCAAATACTTACACGTACAGACTGTACTAAAGTCGGGCATTCGCAGGAATAAAGAAAATGTCTATGGAGCATTAATGCAGGGACAGACTGTTTGAGCAGATATGTCTGATATTTTCTACCCATGGCCCAAAAGTGCCTATTGTCCAAAAAATGCCAATCCATTCTCCTGGCACCTGTTCCTTTCACTCATTCACATTTGACATGCATTAGTCATTGTCATACTTTCACCTCAGTTTACAAGGTCTAAGTTCTGCCTGTGTAGGATTCGTATGTATGGCAGGCTTCATTCTAACTTTTGTAACCCTGGTATTCAGAGTCATTGTGATTCCAATCCTTTGCTGCTTTCAGTGGTCATGCTGTTCAGTTCGTGAGGCTGTACACCTTCCTGCCCTGACACTTTTTTGCTTTCTAAATTTATTCAGTGAAGACCAAGTGAATTTCCGAGGCTTTATGCGGACCCTTGCTCATTTCCGGCCCATCGAGGACAGCGACAAAAACAAAGACCCTCGTGTTCCCGAGCCCCTCAACAGTAGGAACAACAAGCTTCTTTGTAAGTAATTTAGTCATGTCTCTGATGGGGAGAGACATGGTGATATCTAATTGGCAGAGAAGTCAGCTGGTGGGTTAGTGTTGTATCAACCCGTGTGTGGCAGCACATGGCTACAGATTGAGTTTGAGTTAGGTCAGGTTGTCCCAAAAACTCCAGACTGATATAATCGAGCCCTTGGAGGTTAACAATGTGCCATGGTAATGTAGTGGTTAACACGATGCTATTACAGCTTAGGGCGTTGGAATTCAATTCCAGCGTCATCTGTAAGGAGTCTGTACATCCTGTGCGTGGAATGCGTGGGCTTTCTCTGGGTGCTGTGTTCTAGTTCACATTTTAAAGACGTATCATTTAGTGAGTTAATTGGTCCCATAACTAGGCTAGGGTAAGAGTCAGGGATTGCTGGGCAGTGTGGCTCAGAAGGCCAGAAGAGTCTGTTCCATGCTGTATCTCAATAAAATAAAAGGTGCTGGGCAGACAGACATGAAGCAAGACATCTGTGTGCTATTGCGAGTGAAGAAAATTGCGAAACAGTCTGTAAAAGCTGCTGGTCATTGTTCAAGTATGCAAACCTAGGGAGTGCTGCACAACATTCACTCGAACATTGCCTTCTCATACACACTACCAGTATCAGCGGCACACTCCTGTAAACTGCAGGCTTGTAATTGTGTGTCTGTGTGTATTGGAGGGGAGGAGTGGTAGCGAGAGCAATATGAAGCCGACGGTGTACAAGGCAGTTATGGACATTAGATCAAGTGGCTGTATTTGTTATTTTTTATTACAACCTGGATTTATCCTGGGGGGGAGGGGGAGAGGAGGGTGTAGGGCTCTGAGTTCTCGTGACCGTAATGGCTATCCTTGAAACAGACACTGGCTGGTGGGTGGTGATTGTCTTCAGCCTCAGGACAGTGCAATACTGAGAACTGTTTAACAGAAGGGACTTTGTAAGATGGAAATAAAGCAAAGGAGAAAGCTGCTCTCTAGGGCAAAGGAAGGGAGATTTGAGAAGACTGGCGGAGAAAAATGTGATTGAATGCAGAGGGTCAGTTCAGTGCCGGGTCCCTATGAGACTCCAATCACATTGTGCAATCCTGTTTCCCTCAGTTACCCAGACATTGTGACAAATAGAAACACCTCTCTCTTCCATTTCAGTTGCTTTCAGGTTGTACGATCTTGACAAGGATGATAAAATCTCTCGAGAAGAGCTCCTGCAGGTAATGAATGGCGTCTGAAGGTATCCTTTGAGATTTGTTACAGTACTCTGCCAGAGTCTTAGGCACATATATTATATAGCCAGGATGCTTAAGAGCTCTGCGCAGTCCTGTAGTAATTTTATATACTGCACTGTACTGCTGCCACAAAAACAAATTTCATGCTATATGTGAGTGATGATAAACCTGATTCTGATTTGTGTCTCCATTGTGGACTGAGAGTGGGAAGGGGGCAGAGAGGGGGGAATTGTGGTTTTGAAAAGGAGAAGGGAGGGATCAGAAAGCACCAGAGAGACATTTTGTTATGATCAATAAACCATCTGTTTAGAATCAAATGTTCTTGCCCAATGTCTCGGGGTTGGGTGTGTCTGCACCCGTGCCACACACGCCCTGACGGTCCCCTGCCACCTGTTCCTCACCCCCTCCCCCATAGCGCTCCACCCTTGCCATTCCCAACCTCCCACCAGGTTCACAGACTTGCTGTCTGCTCCACGTTGACAAATACAATATTGTGCTCTTGTGATTCTCACCAGACCCTCAGGAGTTCCAGAGCACCTCAAAACTTTTAACATTTGGTTCACAGACCTTACTGTTTCAGAAATTGCCAAATTAAGAAACATTTTCGAGGCATGAACATGTATATCTGGCCTGACAGCTGCAGTGATACTAAACTCCTCTTATGTAGATACAATTATTCCTGATGTTCCAGTGAATATCTCTCATCTAGACTTCTTAAAAATAACCTTGTTGGTGGTTGTGTGCAAATTGCCTTCTGCATCTCCCATATTACTGAAGTTAACTTCAACTTTCCTTCCTTAATTGTAAAGTGCTCTGGGACATTCTGAAAGACCAAATACAAAACTATAAGCCTATCAAAGTGGTCCAGAGATTTCCTCACAGGCTACAGTGTAGCTATCATACAAACATTACAGTTCAAACTCTTGGTTTCCTCTAGAACTTTGCAGTGCCCACAAGCATCCAATCCTGTTGTGTCTCACCTTAAGTAGTTTAAAAGAAAAGTAAACATTAAAATTTTATCAATAATGCAGGCCGGTGTGTGGGTCGCTGGGTGTGTTTGATGGTAATGAGAGTATCTGGTTTTAGAAGGAGCTGGTCATTTCAGGAGTTCAAACAGTTCATCCTCTCCTTTATTGACACATTCATCATTGTCTTACTCTCTTCCATTCAGGTCCTTCGCATGATGGTGGGAGTTAACATATCTGACGAGCAGCTGGGGAGCATTGCAGACCGGACAATTCAAGAGGCAGATCAGGATGGCGATAGTTCGATCTCCTTCACGGAGTTTCAGAAGGTAACAGGAGAAGGAGAAGCACTGTGCTGTAGTAAATTCAGTAACCTGTTCTCCAGTGTTCTGCAGACAGGCCTGTTTCCAGCAGTACTCTTCCCTCTCTATTGTATCTGTGCCCCACTTGTTTTTCTCAACCTGTTCCTTGCTGTTTGTCTCTCCTTCAGTTCACTGTTCCTTTTCTCCCTTGCAGGTGCTGGAGAAGGTTGATGTTGAGCAGAAGATGAGCATTCGTTTCCTTCACTGAATCCTCTTCGCTGTGACTCAGCAGCCGAACTCTCCAGTCAGGCTCTGTCAGCCTCTGACCTCACCATGTTACCTGATCATGTAGAGAAGTTTGTCAATCACACAGGAGACTGCCATTCATTTAATTGGTTTCCCCAATCCTGGGCAGTGGTGGGAATTGTTACTCAGTGTGGCAATTCCTGGGTCCCACCAGTTACCCCTCAGTGTGGCACATTTCACCTGGCTACCACTGAGCAGTGAGGTGCAGGACAAACAAACCGAGTAGCTTGCTGGTGGGACAGTGCTGTACCTTCGGGAGATGACCAGCCTTGAGGGGGTCCATGACTCTCGTGGACTTGAACTGTTCCAGTGCTCCCTGGAATAGACTGTTCTCTGATTGAGCTCTGTACGACTAAGTGGGTGGCAATTAGGTGCTTTTAAATTGTATTTGCTGGTTTTTCTGATCGGGGTTATTGATTATGGGGTATTTATTAGTCCATTATTGTATAAGTTGTTTTTAAGATATTCACATTATAGGCCTTTTAGTGTCGGCTATCTTGCTCTGTTCATTCTCGCTATGTGACTAGTCCATTTTTCTCTAACAGTGTCCATTCCCTAGCACAAGGTCAGGGCTTGTCCAGGTGACGGGAAATGTGACACTATTGATCCTTTCAGATGAGGCCTTTATTTCTCCATTCAACCTTATCAGTTTAGGGCTCCTCTGTGTTGTTTCCACCCTTCCGCCCTCCCTCCCACTCACCACCCCCACAAACACCCACACACCTGGAACCCTTCCCCACTTTCCCATGTTTGCTGGGTGCTGGTGAAATCCCTGCCTGTGTTTATAGCTGCTGCAGCCCACTCAGCTTCGACATTCCTCTACATCAGTTTTGTCGTTTTAGTATTGCCTGTGAAGAGCTTGCCCTTTTCTCAATAACTGGGTTTCTCAGTGAACACTAAAGTTGACTCTGTGAAACCAGTACTTTAATGTGCAGTATAGGATTATAGTGAGGCTGTGGTAGGAGCCCTCTGCACCTCTAGCCTCCAAGCTGATACAAGTAACGTCATTAATTAACCAGTTGCTACATTGCACTCTGTTTATATTTAACTCTTGTTGTGCATGCCTGACTGCATTCATCCTGATAACTCAGCGCCTTTCAGCAATCTTCACACATTTTTCAATGTAGTGTGGATTCCATCACTGGAACACTAACTGGGAGGCAGGGCTGGGACTGCCTGGCATTCTGGAACTTAAACCAGTCACACAGATTTGGTTTATTTTACTTCAGAATGCTCAGACAACTTGACCCTAATTTTGCCAAGCAGTACGCTATAGATTCCAAGCCCTGCTACAGAACCAAGGGATAAACTCCAGTATTTAACTTGGGATCAGATCTTCAGACCAGGGTTCAATCACTTGATCCGATCCTCAGGTCTGCCCTGCTTCTGGGGTTCACACTTGTTCTTTGAGCCAAAATATTTCATCCCATTTGAATTTCTTTTATTTGGGTATTTTTGAGTCTGGCCTTGTATGCTCCACTACAGGGACTGATGTAGCATGTGAAGCTCTTGTCACTAAAGGCTGTGTACAGAATGACTGGCCGGGTACCTTCACTTGCACCATGTTCTGTGTTCCCTCAGAGGCACGTAGGAAGGTGATGATTACGCAAGTCCTCTTTGCAAAGATTGATAGGGAATTTCTGTTCTGGCTGAACTGAGCATATTGTGAAAACTGTTGAGTGGGTGTGACTTGCTGTCAAATACTGGATAGATTCACATTGTCCTTTCCTCAATTGTGCCTTCACTTTCTTCCCTATGAGAAGACTCTCTGTACATTTCATAAATAAAACATTTAATTGTTCCCTCACTTCTACCTTATTGATTTTGGCACTGATTATCATTCATCTCAAATAACACTGGATTATTTTCTTACTATTAAGAGCCCGCCTTGTGATACTGAGTAACAGAAACTTGAGCTGAGCTCATCTGAAGGTCAGGGGACCTTGAACTTTGGTAATTTGTTGATTATGTTTAGGAGACCATCATTGCTGAGGTCACATGATCAAGTTGAAGTTTAATTCTCATTCAACCATCCATGAATACATCATTACTCTGGAACCAAGATGTAACACACAATGCCAACAATTATACAAAGCACGTATAACATATATAAGACAGCAGTAAAATATAGTCGCACAAAAAAAAATAGTCTAAGTCCCTTAGTCCATGAATGTTACAGCAGTCTGCAGTTGAACACAATAGTTTGTCTTCTGCCAAGCAAACACTAGAGGGCAGCACCGACTACAGTATGGACGCTGCGCTACGCCACACTGCCTCAGGAACACTGGTGGAGCGCCTGACTCCAACACCTCCTCCCGGCAACTACAATTGGCCAACACTGCTGTTCGCCAATAAAACAGTCACTTGCAACATTCCACACCACTGATGTCCAACAGGAAATTGAAAAAGACAACCACCTGCTTCGTGTACTCATTCCTCTGTCACAGGCAGCATCATGGTCAGTATCCAGTCCAGTTCCTTCAGTTTCTCCACCAATGAGCAACTCGCTGATGGGATGGGGCTGCAGTATTTTAATGCCCAGGAGGGTCTTGCCATCATTTTAAAAAGACTATCATAATTTTTTCTATAAGTGTGTATATTTTATTGCAGCCTTGGCTTGTGGAGAACATTACTAAAAATAATCCAAGATGTTATAGGTCAGTGCTGAGTCATGCAGGGATTAAAAATATAACAGAAGGCTTTGTTGAAGGGATAATTTTTATGGGTGGAGAGAAGGGACTAGGAGATGAGACAAAATTTTCTCTTGGAACAGAACACTGGGAAGAGCTAGAGCTTGGGGAGATACTGAAATGGTTTAGAACTTAGTATGAACAGAAACGACTAAAAGAGTGAAGTGCCAACCATAAGGCATAGGAGCAGAATTGGGCCTTTTGAGTTGCTCTGCCATCCATCATGACTGATTTATTATCCCTCTCAACCCCATTCTTCTGCACCTCTCACTAACCTTCCACTCCCTGACTGATCAAGGACTTGCCAATCTCCGCTTTAAATATACTTGGCCTCCACATTCTTCTGTTCTACGGATTCACCACCCACTGGCTAAAGAACCTCCTCCTCAACTCTTCTAAATGGACTTGTATTGTGGGGCTGTATCCTCTGGTCCCAGAGCCCCACTATAGGCATCTTCTCTGTCTAGGCCCTTCAATATTTGATAGGTTTCAATTGAATTCTCTTTTCCCCACACCGCCTATTATTCTAAACTCCAGTGAGCATAGACCCAAACCCATCAAACGCTCCTCATTTCCAGAATCATTCTCATGAACCTCCTCTGGACCCTCCAATGTCAGCACATCTTAGTTAAGGGACCCCAAAACTGCTCACAATGCTCCAAGTGCGGTCTGACCAATGCCTTATAAAGCCACAGAATTACACCCTTGTTTTTGTATTCTAGTCCTCTCAAAATTTGAGTGTTTACATTGCATTTGCCCCCATTGTCACCAGCTCAACCTGCAAGTCAACCTTTAGGGAATCCTGCACGAGGACTCCCAAGTCCCTTTGCGCCTCTGATTTTTGAATTTTCTTCCTGTTTAGAAAATAGTCTATAGCTTTAATCCTTCTAGCAAAGTGCATGGCCATACACTTCCCAACACTATATTCTATCTTTGACTGCTTTGCTCATTCTCCCAACCCATCTAAGTCCTTTTGCAGGCTCCCTGCTTCCTCAACACTACCTAACCCTCCACCAATCTTTGTGCCCTCTGCAAATTTGGCCACAAAGCCATCAATTCCAACATCCAAATCATTGACATGTACTGTGAAAAGAAGCAATCCCAACATCAACCCCTGCTGAACACCACCAGTTACCGGTAGCCAAGCAGAAAAGGGTCCCTTTATGTCTGCTCTTTACCTTCTGCCAGTCACCCTACCTGTGCTAGTATCTTTCCTGTCATACCATGGGGTCTTACCTTGTTAGGCAGCCTCATGTGCACCATCTTGAGCATAGGTTTGTGATGCAGAAGGGAAAGAGGGGACCTGTAGTTATAAAGGACTCAATAGGGGCACAACAGAATCTGTGGATGTGAACGGGACACCCAAATGGTGTGTTGCCTCCCAGGTGCCAGGGTCAGGGATGTCTTGGGTCATGTCCACGTTTTCAGAGAGGAGCCAGATGTCTTGGTACATATTGATATTGATGACATGAGTAGAAAAAGCAAAGGGCCCCTGAAAAGAGAATTTAGAGAGCTAGGTAGAAAGCTGAGAAACATGACCTCCAGGGTAGTAATCTTCAGATTGCTGCCTATGCCACACACCAGTGAGGGTAGGAACAGGATGATTTGGCAGATTGATCTGTGCTTGAGAAGCTGGGGGCAGGGCTTCAGGTTCTTGGATCATTGGGATCTCTTCTGGGGGAGGTATGACCTGTTCAAAAGTGATGGGTTGCACCTGAACCAGAGGGGAACCAATATTCTCGTGGGCTAGTTTGTTAAAGCTGCTGGGGGTTGTTTAAGATAATTTGGCAGGGGGTAGGAGCTGGAGTGAAGGAGACTCAGGATAGGACTGATGGTTTAAAAAAACAAAGACAGCATGCAGGCAGACTGTCAGGAAGGGCAGGCAGATGATAGGACAAAACTGCAGCCAGCAGAGTGAGTATCAGTGCATTAAGGATGCAGAATCAAAAAGTGTCACAAATGCAGTACTCTGTGTTACATCTCAATGCATGGAGTATAAGAAATAAGGTGGATGATCTTGTTGCACTATTACAGATTGCCAGGTATGATGTTGTGGCCATCACTGAATCGTGGCTGAAGGATGGTTGTAGTTGGGAGCTGAATGTCCAAGGCTACACGTTGCTTTGGAGGGATAGGAAGGTAGGCAGAGGGGGTGGTATGGCTCTGCTGGTAAAGAATGACATCAAATCAGTAGAAAGATGTGACACAGGATTGGAAGATGAATCTTTGTGGGTTGAGTTAAGGAACTGCAAGGGTAAAAAGACCCTGATGGCAGTTAAATACTGACCTCCCAACAGCAGCTGGGATGTGGACCACAGGTTACATCAGGAAATAGAAAAGGCATATCAAAAGGGCAATGTTATGATAGTCATAGGAGATTTCAAAATGCAGGTCAATTGGGAAAATCAGATTGGTAATGGATCTCAAAAGAGAGTGTAAAATGCAAATGAGATAGCTTTTTAGAGCAGTTTGTCATTGAGCTGACTAGGGGATCAGCTGTACTGGATTGCATGTTATGTAATGAACCAGAGTTTAAGGGAGTTTAAGGTAAAAGAACCCTTAGGAGACAGTGATCACAATATGATTGAGTTCATAACAGTACAACCATGGCTGACAAGGGAAGTCAAAGCTAATATAAAAGCAAAAGAGAGGGCATACAACAAAGCAAAAAATAGTGGGAAGACAGGATTGGGAAACTTCTAAAAACCTACAGAGAGCAACGAAAACAATCATTAGGGAAAAGATGAAATATGAAAACAAGCTGGCAAACAATATCAAAAAGGATAGTAAAAACCTTTTTTTCAAGTGTGTGTTAAAAAAAATGAGAGATGAGAGTAGATATAGGACTACCAGAAAATGAGGCCAGGCAGATAATAATGGGGGGGGGGGGAGGAGATTGCAAATGAACTCAATGAGTATTTTACATCAGTCTTCACTGTGGAGTACACTAGCAGTGTGCCAGATGTTGAAGGGTGTGAGGGAGGTGAATGCAGTTATTATTACACGGGAGGAGGTGCTCCAAAAGTTGAAAGACGTAAGTCACCTGGACTAAATGAACTGCACCCTAGGGTTCTGAAAGAGGAATTGGTAGAGATTGTGGAGGCATTAATAATGATCTTTCAAAAATCATTGGGCTCTGCCAGGGTTCCAGAGGACTGGAAAATTGCAAACATCACTCCACTCTTTAATAAAGGAGGAAGGCAGTAGAAAGGAAATTATAGACCAGTTAGCCTGACCTCAGTGGTTGGGAAGATGTTGGAGTCAATTGTTAAGGATGAGGTTATGTAGTACTTGGTGACACAAGACAAGACAGGACAAAGTCAGCATGGTTTCCCTAAGGGAAAATCTTGCCTGGCGAACCTGTTGGAGTTCTTTGAGGAGATTACAAATAAAGAGGATGCTGTGGATGTAATATATTTGGATTTTCAGAAGTCCTTTGACAAGGTGCCACACATGAAGCTGGTAACCAAGTGAAGAGCCTATGGTACTACAGGAAAGTTACTGGCATGGTTAGAGCATTGGCTGATTGGTAGGAGGCAGTGAGTGAGAATAAAAGGATCCTTTTCTGGTTGGTTGCCAGTGACTAGTGGTGTTCTACAGGGATTGGTGTTGGGACTGCTTCTCTTTATGCTGCATATCAATGATTTAGATGATGGAATAGATGGCTTTGCTGCCAAGTTTGCAGATGATATGAAGATTGGTGGCCCGCTAGTGTTGAGGAACAGGTAGGCTGCAGAAGGACTTAGACAGATTAGGACAATGGACAAGAGAGTGGCAAATGAAATACGTTGTTGGAAAATGTATGGTCATGCACTTTGGTGGTAGAAATGAATGTGCAGACTATTTTCTAAATGGAGAGAAAATCCAAAAATCTGAGATGCAAAGGGTCTTGGGAGTCCTTGTGCAGAACACACTAAAGGTTAACTTACAGGTAGAGTCGATGGTGAGGAAGGAAAATGCAATGTTATCATTCATTCAAGAGGTCTGGAATACAAGAGCAGGGATGTGATGTTGAGGCTTTATAAGGCACTGGCAAGGCCTCACCTTGAGTATTGTGAACAGTTTTGGGCTCCTCATCTCAGAAAAGGATGTGATGGCATTGGAGAGGGTCCAGAGGAGGTTCACAAGGCTGATTCCGGGAATGAAAGGGTTATCATACGAAGAACGTTTAATATCTCTGGGTCTGTACTCCCAGGAATTTAGAAGAATGAGGGGAGATCTCATTGAAACCTTTTGAATGTTGAAAGGCCTAGACAGAATAGATTTGAAAAAGATGTTTTCCATGGTGGGGGAGTCTAGGACAAGTGGGCACAGCGACAGGATAGAGGGGCGTCCATCTAAAACAGAGATGTGGTGAAATTTCTTTAGCCAGAAGGTGGTAAAGTTGTGGAATTTGTTACTATCGGTAGCTGTGGAGGTCAGGCCGCTGGGTGAGTTTAAGGCAGAGCTTGATAGGTTCTTGGTCGGACACAGCACCAAAGGTTGCAGGGAGTGGAGCTGAGGGGGGGAGAAAAGGATCAGCCATGATTGAATAGCCAAGCAGACTCGATGGGCCAAATAGCCTAATTCTGCTCCTATACCATGGTCTCGTCAAATGCCTTCTGAAAATTGAAGTAAACAACACCCACTAACGCTAAGTGCTGAGCTGTGGTCAATGAAGAGCATCCTGATATATAGATCTTCGCTGTCCAGATGTTCCAGGGTTGTGTGAAGAGCCAATGAGATGGCAACTGCTGTTGACCTGTTGTGACAGTAGACAAATTGGAGTGGATTTAGGTCTCCTCTCAGGTATGAGTTGATATGTTTCATCACCAACCTCTCAAAGCACTTCATTATGTAAGTTCTACTGGACGATGGTCATTGAGGGAGATTAGCACATGTTTCTTAGGCACCGGTGTAATTGGAACCTGCTTGAAGCAGGTGGGAACCTCAGACTGCCAAAGTGAGAGGTTAAAGATCATGGTGAACACTCCAGCCAGTTGATCAGCACAGGTATTTTGTACTCAGCTGGGTACACCGTCTGGACCGGATACCTTCCGAACGATGTTCTGGTAGAGTAATATAATTGGTGGAAATGTAAATAATTCACAACCACCAACATTGACTTGTGGTTCACCTTAAGAGGCTCGTCTAACAAGATGACATAATTATGTAAAGGGATTTTAGTGTGCTTTGGTGTCAGGTTTTGGAGTTCAGTAAAACACATTGTGGTTTTTCTTAAACAAAACACCTCACTTTGTTTTAATTGCAAAAACCCACATTGATGACCCCAATGCTCGAGACGATTCCAGAATTATTGAACATGTCGGCCAACACAATCGCTTTAAAACTGTTGGAGTTTTGGGAGCAAAATACCATCGCTTGGTTCGTACAAGCCGAAGCCCAATCAGCACTTCAAGTAATCTCAGACAACACCAAATATTTCTATGTGGTAGCATCAGTCAGTAACTCCACAGCTGTGAGAGAGTTCTACTAGAACACCCAACCGAACATTAAATACAGCTCACTGAAAACTCACCTTTTCCAAACTTTTGGACTGTCGGAGTCTGAGCGCGCCAAAAAGTTGCTCTCCTTACCCATTCTCGGTGATGCTCGGCCTTTGGAGCTAATGGATCACATGCTGTCTCTCCTGGGAGATCACCATGCTTATTTTACTTTTAAAGAACTCTAGACGGATCCAAGGCAGCGGAGGGTGAGTGAGAGAGGGGATGGTGCCAAGTCTGCAAGGTTTCACATACTGTGCTCCAATGGGAAGACTTCTCATCCATTCAGATTTTTTCGTTACACAGGGTGTTGAGGTGGTAGAGGTGAAAATACAACAGAGTGCAGAACAGTGCTACAATCATGGAAAAAGTGCAGTGCAGGCAGTCACTAATTTGCAAGGGCCATAACATGACAGATTGGGAGATCAGAAATCTGTCTTATGGTTCTGATAATAGTCTCATAATGTCACTCCACTCTTCGAGAAGGGAGAGAGGCAGAAGAAAGGAAACTATAGGCCAGTCAGTCTGACCTTAGTGGTTGGGAAGATGTTGGAGTCGATTATTAAGAATGAGGTGTCAGGGTACTAGGAGGCGCATGATAAAATCGGCCACAGTCAGCATGGTTTCCTCAATGGAAAATCTTGCCTGACAAATCTGTTAGAACTCTTTGAATAAACAACAAGCAGGAGTCAGTGGATGTTGTGAACTTGCATTTTCAGAAGGCCTTTGACAAGGTGCCACACATGAGGCTGCTTGACAAGTGAAGAGCCCAGGGTATTACAGGAAAGATACTAGCATGCATAGAGCATTGGCTGATTGGCAGGAAGCAAAGAGTGGGAATAAAGGGAGCCTGTACTGGCTGACTGCCGGTGACTAGTAGTGTTCCACAGGGGTCTGTGTTAGGACCTCTACTTTTTGCATTATATGTCAATGATTTGAATGATGGAATTGATGGCTTTGTGGCCAAGTTTGCAGACTTGAAGATAGGCGGAGGGGTATGTAGTTTTGAGGAAGTAGAGAGACTACAGAAGGACTTAGACAGATTAGGAGAATGGGCAAAGAAGTGGCAGGTGGAATACAGTGTTGGGAAGTGTAGAGTCACACACTTTGGTAGAAGAAATAAAAAGCATAAACTATTTTCTAAATGGAGAGGAAATTCATAAAATGCGAGGTGCAGCAGGACTTGGGAGTCCTTGTGCAGGATTCCCTAAAGATTAACTTGCAGGTTGAGTCGGTGGTGAGGAAGGTAAACGCAATGTTAGCATTCATTTTGAGAGGACTAAAATATAAAAGCAAGGATGTAATGTTGAGGCTTTATAAGGCACTGGCGAGGCCTCACTTGGAGTATTGTGAACAGTTTTTAGTGTCCTTTCTATTATTATTATAATGTATTGACATTGGAGAGGGTTCAAAGGAGATTCACAAAAATGATCCCAAGATTGAAAGGCGTCATATGGGGGGTGTTTGATGGCTCTGGGCCTCTACTCATTGGAATTCAGAAGAATGGCCTCATTGAAACCTATTGAATGTTGAAAGGGCTCAATAGAGTGGATGTGGAGAGGATGTTATCTATGGTGGAGGAGTCTAAGAGCAGAGGACACAGCCTCAGAATAGATGGATGTCGTTTTAGAATGGAGATAATAAGGAGGAATTTCTTTACGTGAGTGTGATGAATCTGTGGGTTTCAGCCGCCAGGAAAATCTACTCTTCTCTATAGACACCCATTCAGAGTGACACACCCTGTGTGACACGGGCACTCGAGTTAATTTGCTGCCAGCATTGACTATTGATGAGAAGGCAAAGAACGATGAAACCTCACTGAAGGCCACCAGTGACAGCAGATTCTTTTTCTGTGGGCGTACTTAGAAACAGGACCAATGAACAACAAACTGTGCAAATGCAAATATAAATGAATTGCAATAAACAAGCAGCAGAAAATAACCCTTCTGTTCAAGAGCCTGATGGCTGAGGGTTAGTAACTGGTTTTGCACTGGGTGGTGCGAGTCCTGAGGCTCCTCTACCTTCTACCTGACGGCAGAAGCATTTAGCCAGAAAGTTAATATTTTCCAAAGTCGATCTAGTCAGGGGCTACCAACAGGTGCCAGTGTGCTTGGAGGACATATTCAAGATGGCTGTGATAACCTTGTTTGGCCTCTTTGAGTTTCTGTGCATGCCACTCGGGCTGAAAAATGCGGCACAGACTTTCCAATGGCTGATGGACTCCGTATTAAAAGGTTTAGGTTTTCTTCTTGTTTACCTGGCGACATACTTGTCACCAGTGCATCCGAATCTGAACAAGTATCTCATCTCCGCACACTTCTTCAGCATTTCAGCCAACGCGGGTTGATTATTAATCCTACTAAATGCCAGTTTAGGTTGTCAACCATTGACTCTCTCGGCCATTGCATCTCCGCAGAAGGGGCAAAACCATTCCACGAGCTGTGAACTTAAGCTCCCCTGAGGAGTGCACTTAGAGGCAATACCCCTAAAAGTGTGCTTGACTGGTCAGCAGACACAACCAGAGCATTTGATGATACCAAACGAGCTCTTTCCAACACCATCCTACTGACACACCCACCCCCAGTGCACCTGCAGACATCACTACTGATGCTTCAGACTATGCTGTGGGTACTGTGCACAAACAGTTGATCAGAGGTGTGTGGCAGTCGCCTGCTCTGTTCCCACAGAAGGAAGTACAGCACGTTTGACCATGACCTTCTTGGTCTCTATCTGGCTGTCTGCCGTTTTAGTTTCCTTCCACAGAGTCACCATTTCACAGCGTTGACTACAAACCCCTAGTGCACACAACGGCCAAAGTATCAGACTCTTGGTCTGCATAGCAGCAACGCCTCCTAGCCTACACGTCTGATTGCCTCTTATGGGCAGATGCTGAGGTCATACCCAACTGACCCAAAGGTTCAGGCTTACTGAACAACAATCATGGGCTGACATCAAGTTCAGTGAAGCCTGGGTTTCTCTCCTATGCAGAGTCTCAGTTGGTCACCCTCACCCATAGTGCCAGCAAACTGGAGGCGGACTGCTCTTCACTGCATACATGGCCTCTCACATCTGAAGCAGAAGGCCTCCCGGAAACTGGTTGCACTAAAGTTCATGTGGCACGGCCTTATGTGATTGGACCGCGACCTATGCGGAATGCCAGCGGACAAAAATTAACCGTCATGTCCAGCCGCCACTGGCACCTTTTAAGGTCCGAGTGATGGTTGACCATGTCAATGTGGACCTTGTTGGTTCCCTTCCTCCCCTTGGTTTCATGCAGCTCCTTTCCATAGTGGACCGTACCACCAGGTGGCCTCTATTATTGTCACAGCCACAAACGTGACCCAGGCATTCATCAACACATCAACACCCAGCTTGCTCGGTTTGGTACCCCATCTGATACTTCCTCTGACCACGGTCCCCAATTCAAATCAGACCGCAGTGTCAGGCTGCATCCCACCACAGTGTATCACCCACAGTCCAATCGTCTACCTCAGCGGCTCCACCGTTCCTTCAAGGCTGCTCTGAGGTCTACCCCGACTGACGAGTGCAGACGTGTTTGTCTCCTGTGAGTCTTGCTGGGTCTCAGAACAGCTCCAAAAGAGGACCTGTCTCATCTGTGGCTGAGTTGGTATACAGACAGCCGTTATGAGTGCCAGGTGAATTTATTCCTGACGCCGCTGACTGGGCAGACCCTCGACAGCATTCCACCCTCCTCGTCACCTGCTCTCACCTCCCATACAGCACATACAGAACCCCTGGGTTCCTGTTAACCTATATTGTTTTCATCTGCCGTGATGCACACCAGGGTCTCGCTAGGACCCCTTACGGTGGCCTGTTCTGTATTTTGGAACAGGGAGAAAAGACCTTTATCATAGATAAGATGGGTAAACCTGAACATACTTTGTTAGATCACCTTAAACCAGCCCAGCAAGGTTTGGAGGATTCTGCGAGCAGGCCCCTGGCATCACGACATGACCGTGAGCAAGTCAATGCCCCTCTGGATGAGCCAGAGGTACCTGCTGTTCCTCCACCCGAGCTCCAGACAGGATCACAACGCCAGTTTTAGTGGATTCTGGGAGGTGGTGGTGGTGTAGGGTAACATAATATATTTGGCAGTTGAACGGGGCACGACTGCGCAAGCGTGTGAAAGTCGGACCGTGGGGCAGCGGGAGAGTTAAAAAGCGAGCAGATTGAGAAGGGTCGGTCCTTTCTTTGGCGGTTGAATGGGGCACGACTGCGCAAGCGCGTGAAAGTCAGACCGTAAGGCAGCGGGAGAGTTAAAAAGCGAGCAGATTGAGAAAGGTCGGTCCTTTCTTTGGCGGTTGAACGGGGCACGACTGCGCAAGCGTGTGAAAGTCGGACTGTGAGGCAGTGGCTGAGTTAAAAACTGAGCAGGTTAACGGAGCGGGCGACGGAGTAGTGGGAGACAGAGTAGGAAGGCTTTGACGATCAGAGGCTGAGGACGAGCTTCACTCCAAGTGAGGTAAGGCTGGATACGTTCCTTTAATTAATTTAATTACCTTAAGAGTAGGTAATGGAGGCAGCAGTTAGGGCAGTTGAGCGCTCCGTTTGCATTATGCGGGAAGTCAGGGCGAGCACAATTGTCCCAGATGACTACACCTGTAAAAGGTGCATCCAGCTGCAACTTCTGACAAACCGAGTTAGGGAACTGGAGCTGGATGAACTTCGGATCATTCGCGAGGCAGAGGCAGAAATAAACAGGAGTTGCAGAGAGACAGTCACTCCGAAGAGTCAGGAGACAGGAAGCTGGGTGACTGTCAGGAAAGGGAAGGGGAGTAGACAGAATGAGCAGAGCACCCCTGTGGCCGTTCCCACCAATAATAAGTATATCATTTTGGGTACTGTTGATGGGGACGACCTACCAGGGACAAGTTGTAGTGGTTGCATCTCTGGCACCAAGACTGGACCCTCAGCTCAGAAGGGAAGGAGGGAAAAGAGAAGAGCAGTAGTGATAGGGGATTCGATAGTTAGGGGGACAGATAAGAGGTTCTGTGGAAGAGATTGAGAATCCCGGGTGGTCTGTTGCCTCCCTGATTCCAAGGTCTGCGATACCTTGGATCAAGTTCTCAAAATTCTCAAGAGGGAGGGTGAGCAGCCAGATGTCGTGGTCCATGTAGGAACCAATGACGTGGGTAGGAAGAGTGAGGAGGTCCTGAAAGGTGAGTTTAAGGAGTTAGGCGCCAAGTTGAAGGACAGGACCTCCAGGATTGCAATCTCAGGATTGCTACCAGTGCCACGTGCAGGCAGGTTTAGAAATAGTAAGGTAGCGCAGATCAACACGTGGCTGAAGACATGGTGCAGGAAGGAGGGCTTCAGATTTATAGATAATTGGGCAGTTTTCCAGGGAAGGTGGGGCCTGTTCCGGAGGTATGGTTTACATCTGAACTGGAGGGGGACAAATATTTTTGCAGGTAGGTTTGCTCGAGAGGCTTCAGTGGATTTAAACTAGATACAAGGGGGGAGGGGAACTAGAGTGTAGGAACAGATGTAGGGGAGAAGGAAGGAAAAGGAGATAGTAAAGTTGTTTGCACTGTTAGTGATAAACAGAGAGTAAGAGGTGGAAATTTATTTAAATGCATTTATTTTAATGCTAGGAGCATTGTAAGAAAGGTGGATGAGCTTAGAGCATGGATTGATACCTGGAAATATGATGTTGTAGCTATTAGTGAAACATGGTTGCAGGAGGAGTGTGATTGACAACTAAATATTCCTGGATTTAATTGCTTCAGGTGTGATAGAATCGGAGGGACAAGAGGGGGAGGTGTTGCATTGCTTGTCAGAGAAAATATTACAGCGGTGCTCTGGCAGGATAGATTAGTGGACTCGTTTAGGAAGGCTATTTGGGTGGAATTGAGGAATGGGAAAGGTGTAGTAACACTTATAGAGGTGTATTATAGACCACCTAATGGGGAGCGAGAATTGGAGGAGCAAATTTGTAAGGAGAGAGCAGATATTTGTAGTAAGCACAAGGTTGTGATCGTGGGAGATTTTAATTTTCCACACGTAGACTGGGAAGCCCATACTGTAAAAGGCCTGGATGGTTTGGAGTTTGTAAAATGTGTGCAGGATAGTTTTTTGCAGCAATACATAGAGGTACCAACTAGAGAAGGGGCAGTGTTGGATCTCCTGTTAGGGAATGAGATAGGGCAGGTGACGGAGGTATGTGTTGGAGAGCACTTCAGGTCCAGTGATCACAATGTCATTAGTTTCAATACAATTATGGAGAAGGATAGGTCTGGACCCAGGGTTGAGATTTTTGATTGGAGAAAGGCTAACTTTGAGGAGATGTGAAAGGGTTTAGAAGGAGGGAATTGGGACAATTTGTTTTATGGGAAGGATGTAATAGAGAAATGGAGGTCACTTAAAGGTGAAATTTTGAGGCTACAGAACCTTTATGTTCCTGTTAGGTTGAAGGGAAAGGTTAAAAGTTTGAGAGAGCCATGGTTTTCAAGGGATATTGGAAACTTGGTTTGGAAAAAGAGAGATATCTACAATAAATATAGGCAGCATGGAGTAAATGAGGTGCTCGAGGAATATAAAGGATGTAAAAAGAATCTTAAGAAAGATATTAGAAAAGCTAAAAGAAGATACGAGGCTGCTTTGGCAAGTAAGGTGAAAATAGGGGTATATGGGGTGTCAGGGAGGGGGTAACACCTCTGGTGGGGGAACATGTTGTGTCCTTTTCAAGGCGGTTTGTCCATCTCTGGTCCCCACCTGGCACTCAGATCTCACCTGTGTAGCCATTTGCATGCGACAGTGGTCACACCCCGGGCAACGACTTCGACAAGCCAGCTAAACCAGGTGAGGGTAGCCGATGGGTCTCAAACCCTCAGTGAGATAGGGAGTTGTCTATCCCAGCATGTGAAGACAGACTCTGGCAGATTGAGCAAATGAGACCAACGGTCAAGAAGATGGTCTCTGCAAGCGTCGTAGAACGTGTAGAGCTGGACAAGACACAAAAGATGTCCTGGTCATCCACTGTGCCTAGTCCCATCTCCAGCCGTCTCGACTCTGTCTTGCCACTGGATCCAGATGGGAATTGGGAAGAGAGAGTGCGGCTGACGCTGCACAACTCTCCCTCACTTAAATCCAAATCACCCGCTAGTCTCGACACCATCATAATGGTGTGGAGCTCCTCATTGACGACGACAATGGACGAACACACACAAGGTGCAAATAAATCCAAAGGGTTTCTACAGTTATATTAATAGCAAAAGGATAGTGAGGGATAAAATTGGTCCCTTAGAGAATCAGAGTGGACAGCTATATGTGGAGCCAAAAGAGATGGGGGAGATTTTAAACAATTTCTTTTCTTCGGTATTCACTAAGGAGAAGGATATTGAATTGTGTAAGGTAAGAGAAACATATAGGGAAGTTATGGAAACTATGATGATTAAAGAAGAGCAAGTACTGGCGCTTTTAAGGAATATAAAAGTGGATAAGTCTCCGGGTCCTGAAAGTATATTCCCTAGGACCTTGAGGGAAGTTAGTGTGGAAATAGCAGGGGCTCTAACAGAAATATTTCAAATGTCATTAGAAATGGGGATGGTGCCGGAGGATTGGAGTATTGCTCATGTTGTTCCATTGTTTAAAAAGGGTTCTAAGAGTAAACCTAGCAATTATCGGCCTGTGAGTTTGACGTCAGTGGTGGGTAAATTGATGGAAAGTATTCTTAGAGATGGTATGTATAATTATCTGGATAGACAAGGTCTGATTAGGAACAGTCAACATGTGCTTGGAAGGTCATGTTTGACAAAACTTATTGAATTTTTTGAAGAGGTTACTAGGAAAGTTGACAGGGGTAAAGCAGTGGATGTTGTCTATATGGACTTCAGTAAGGCCTTTGACAAGGTTCCACACGGAAGGTTAGTTAGGAAGGTTCAATCGTTAGGCATTAATATTGAAGTAGTAAAATGGATTCAGCAGTGGCTGGATGGGAGACGCCAGAGACTGGTGGTGGATAACTGTTTGTCAGATTGGAGGCCGGTGACTAGTGGTGTGCCTCAGGGATCTGTACTGGGTTCAATGTTGTTTGTCATATACATTAATGATCTGGATGAGGGGGTGGTAAATTGGATTAGTAAGTATGCAGATGATACTAAGATAGGTGGAGTTGTGGATAATGAAGTAGGTTTTCAAAGCTTGCAGAGAGATTTAGGCCAGTTAGAAGAGTGGGCTGAAAGATGGCAGATGGAGTTTAATGCTGATAAATGTGAGGTGCTACATTTTGGTAGGACTAATCAAAATAGGACATACATGGTAAATGGTAGGGCATTGAAGAATGCAGTAGAACAGAGGGATCTAGGAATAATGGTGCATAGTTCCCTAGAGGTGGAATCTCATGTGGATAGGGTGGTGAAGAAAGCTTTTGGTATGCTGGCCTTTATAAATCAGAGCATTGAGTATAGGAGTTGGGATATAATGTTGAAATTGTATAAGGCATTGGTGAGGCCAAATTTGGAGTATTGTGTACAGTTCTGGTCATCTAATTATAGGAAAGATGTCAACAAAATAGAGAGAGTACAGAGAAGATTTACTAGAATGTTACCTGGGTTTCATCACCTAAGTTACAGAGAAAGGTTGAACAAGTTGGGTCTTTATTCTTTGGAGCATAGAAGGTTGAGGGGGGACTTGATAGAGGTATTTAAAATTATGAGGGGGATAGATAGAGTTGACGTGGTTAGGCTTTTTCCATTGAGAGTGGGGGAGATTCAAACAAGAGGATATGAGTTGAGAGTTAAAGGGCAAAAATTTCGGGGTAACATTAGGGGGAACTTCTTTACTCAGAGAGTGGTAGCTGTGTGGAACAAGCTTCCAGCAGAAGTGGTTGAGGCAGGTTCAATATTGTCATTTAAAGTTAAATTGGATAGATATATGGACAGGAAAGGAATGGAGGGTTATGGTCGGTGGGACTAGGTGAGAGTAAGCGTTTGGCATGGACTAGAAGGGCCGAGATGGCCTGCTTCTGTGCTGTAATTGTTGTATGTTTATATGGTTATATGGTAATTAATGGAGATGTACATAATTCCCAACCACTGACATTGACTTGGGGTTTCACTTTAAGAGGCTGGTCTGACGTGATGACTTAGTTACATAAAAAGTTTTTTGTGCGCTTTGGTATTCAGATTTTGGAGTTCAATAAAATGTGTGATGGTTTTTCTAAAACAAAAAATACCTCACTCCATTTTATTTGCGAACACCTGCACTCTCACATCAGTTTCAGAGACTGAAATCACGAGGTCATCACCCGGGGTCATTGCCACAATAGGTCTACAGTAGACGTGATCTCAATGGCTCTCCATGCGGCCTTGGATCACCTGGACAATACAAACACCTTTGTCAGAATGCTGTTCATTGACTATAGCTCAGCGTTTAACACCATCATTCCCACAGTCTTGTTTGAAAAGCTACAGAACATGTGGCTCCTTACCTCCTTCTGCAATTGGATCCTCAACTTCCTAACTGAAAGACCACAACCTGTGCAGATTGGTAATAACATCTCCACCTTGCTGACGATCAACACTGGCGCACGTCAGGTGAGTGCTCAGCCCACTGCTCTACTCTCTATATACACATGACTGTGTGGCTAGGGATAACTCAAATACCATCTATAAATTTGCTGATGATACAACCATTGTTGACAGAATTTCAAGAGGGCATACAGAAGCGAGATATACCGGTTAGTTGAGTGGTGTCGCAGAAACAACCTGGCATTCAATGTAAGTAAGACCAAAGAGCTGATTGTGGACTTCAGAAAGGTTAAGATGAGGGAACACAAGCCAATCCTCATGGAGGGATCAAAAGTGAAAAGATTGAACAATTTCAAGATTCTGGGTGTCAATATCTCTGAAGATGTAACTTGGTCCCAACATATTGTTGCAATAAAGAAGGTAAGACAGTGGCTATGTTTCATTACGAGTTTGAGGAGATTTGGTTTGTCACCTAAAACACTCAAAAACTTCTCAGATGTGCCATGGAGAGCATTCTGACAGGCTGCACCACCATCGGGTATGGGATGGGAGAGGCTACTGCACAGGATCAAAGTAAACTGTAGAATGTGGTAAAATTAGTCAGCTCCATCATGGTACTCGCCTCCGTAGTATCCAAGACATCTTCAAGGAGTGATGCTTCAGAAAGCAGCATCCATCTTTAAGGACCCCCACCACCCAGGTCATGCCCTTTTCTCATTGCTACCATCAGGTCGGAGGTACAGAAGCCTGAAGGCACACACTCAGTGATTCAGGAATAGCTCCATCCCCTTTGTCATCTGATTCCTGAATAGACCCTGAACCCATGAACACTACCTCACTACTTTTTTAAAATTTCTGTTTTTGCACTCCTTATTTTAACTATTTAATATACATATATATTATTGTAATTCAGTTTTTTCTATATTTATCATTATTGCATTGTACTGCTGCTGCAAAGTTAACAAATGTCTCAACATATGCCAGTGATATCATACCCGGTTCTAATCGGGGGTAGTGGGAGTGAGTGAAGATTCCTCCATGCTTTGATGGGCAAAGCAGGCATAGAAGGCATTGAGCTCACCTGCGAGTGAAGCATTTCAGTCACCCTTGTCACTTTGTTCACCTTCATAGAAGGTGACACCATTCAAGCCCTTCCAGAGCTGTTGAACATCTTTCAGTTTGGTCCAGAATTGCCATTTTGTGCGAGAGATGGCTTTCTGGAGAGTGTGCTTGTACCTGTTGTATTTTGGTTCCCCCGACCTGAATGCCACTAATCTGGCCCTCAGCAGATTGCAGACCTATCTCATGGGTCGTCTGGTTTGGTGAGACAATTATTTTGTGGGTGTTTACGACTGTTTTTATAAAGTCCTTGACAACCATGGTGTAGTCATTCATATCCTCTGATGAGTCTTTGAACACAGCCCAGGCCACCGACTCGAAGCAATCTCGTAACCGCTCCTCTGCCTCCTGCAACCACCCCTTTGTTGTCCTCACCTCTGGAGCCCTGCCTTTTACCCTCTGTCTGCATTCAGGTCAGAGAAAGACAATCGGGTGATCAGATTTCCCGAACTGCAGCCTAGGCATGGAACTGTAGGCACTCTTAATCATAGTATAGCAGTGGTCGAATGTGTTGGACCCCGGTACTGCAGGTAATAAACTGATGATAGTTGGGCAGAAGTTTCTTCAAACGAGTCTGATTAAAGTCCCCAACAATGATTTGAAAGGTGTTGGGGTAGGTTGTTTCTTGTTTGCTGACAGTGGCATTCAGTACCTCAAGTGCCTGCTTAACATGGGCATTCTGAAGAGGAATTTAACCCTAATCCCAGTACCTACACCTGAAACTAACTGCTCCTCTAACCCTCCATCCACGGATGCTGCCTGACCTGCTGAATATTTTCCATTTTAATTTGAGAAGTACAGATTTTTATTGTGCACTATAACCTGGTATTCCCATAAATACTTCAATAAAATCCACATTCAACTCACCTTCAACATCTCAAACTTTCTACAGATCTAATGAGAAAGAAAGGCTTGCTTTTACAATGTATCTCACTGTACTTTATGTTAAAGTACAACCCTTGCTTTAATGTAGGAAAGGGCAACTCATTCAGCGCAAGTGTGGGCACCATGGTAGTGTAGTGGTTAGCACAATGCTTTACAGTACCAGAGACCCAGGTTCTATTCCCACTGCTGCCTGAAAGGAGTTTGTATGTTGTCCCCATGACTGTGTGAGTTTCAGTTTCATCCCACGGTCCAAAGACGTACAGTTAGGAGGTTAATTGGTCATTGTAAATTGTCCTGTAATTATGCTAGGATCAAATGGGGAGCTGCTGGGTGGCGTGGTGGAAGGGCCTATTCCGAGGTGTATCTCAATAAACAAACAAACCAACTCCCACAGGCAGCAGCGAGGTAGACGAGTGAGTAAGTTGTACTGGTCGGGGATAAATTAATACTGACACACTGGGGAGAGCTGCTTACTTCCTACAATAGTTCACTACCCAGCCAGCAGGGTCGAATCACTGTGCTGGAGGTGATATGTTGATGATAATTGGGCATAAATTTCTTCAAACAAGCCCAAATGAAGTCCAAGACAATGAATTAAAAGGCGTCAGAATTGGTTGTTGGCGGTGCTCAGTACCTCAAATGCCTGCATAATTTCTGCCTTTGGCAAGATGTAAACTGTGGTCAGAGAACTCTCCTGGTAGGTAGAACAGCTAGCACTAAACCTTTCGATGTTCCAGTTCAGAGGAATAATAGCATGACAAGACCATTGCGTCCAAGCACCACAAGCAGTTCAAAATGAAAACTCAGAGTCTGAATATAACTCCCATCAGAGTCTGTATATAACTCCCATCAGAGTCTGTATGTAACTCCCATCAGAGTCTGTATGTAACTCCCATCAGAGTCTGTATATAACTCCCATCAGAGTCTGTATGTAACTCCCATCAGAGTCTGTAGATAACTCCCATCAGAGTCTGTATGTAACTCCCATCAGAGTCTGTATATAACTCCCATCAGAGTCTGTATGTAACTCCCATCAGAGTCTGTAGATAACTCCCATCAGAGTCTGTATATAACTCCCATCAGAGTCTGTATATAACTCCCATCAGAGTCTGTATGTAACTCCCATCAGAGTCTGTATATAACTCCCATCAGAGTCTGTATATAACTCCCATCAGGGTCTGTAGATAACTCCCATCAGAGTCTGTATATAACTCCCATCAGAGTCTGTATATAACTCCCATCAGAGTCTGTATGTAACTCCCATCAGAGTCTGTAGATAACTCCCATCAGAGTCTGTATGTAACTCCCATCAGCGTCTGTATATAACTCCCATCAGAGTCTGTATGTAACTCCCATCAGAGTCTGTATATAACTCCCATCATGGTCTGTATATAACTCCCATCAGGGTCTGTATGTAACTCCCATCAGAGTCTGTATGTAACTCCCATCAGAGTCTGTATATAACTCCCATCAGAGTCTGTATATAACTCCCATCAGAGTCTGTATGTAACTCCCATCAGCGTCTGTATATAACTCCCATCAGAGTCTGTATGTAACTCCCATCAGAGTCTGTATATAACTCCCATCATGGTCTGTATATAACTCCCATCATGGTCTGTATGTAACTCCCATCAGAGTCTGTATGTAACTCCCATCAGAGTCTGTACGTAACTCCCATCAGAGTCTGAATATAACTCCCATCAGAGTCTGTATATAACTCACATCACGGTCTGTATATAACTCCCATCAGAGTCTGTAGATAACTCCCATCAGGGTCTGTATGTAACTCCCATCAGGGTCTGTATATAACTCCCATCGGAGTCTGTATATAACTCCCATCAGGGTCTGTATGTAACTCCCATCAGGGTCTGTATATAACTCCCATCGGAGTCTGTATATAACTCCCATCAGGGTCTGTAGATAACTCCCATCAGGGTCTGTATATAACTCCCATCGGAGTCTGTATATAACTCCCATCAGGGTCTGTAGATAACGCCCATCAGAGTCTGTAGATAACGCCCATCAGAGTCTGTAGATAACTCCCATCAGGGTCTGTATATAACTCCCATCGGAGTCTGTATATAACTCCCATCAGGGTCTGTAGATAACTCCCATCAGAGTCTGTAGATAACTCCCATCAGGGTCTGTATGTAACTCCCATCAGGGTCTGTATATAACTCCCATCGGAGTCTGTATATAACTCCCATCAGGGTCTGTATGTAACTCCCATCAGAGTCTGTATATAACTCCCATCAGAGTCTGTATATAACTCCCATCAGGGTCTGTATATAACTCCAATCAGGGTCTGTATGTAACTCACATCACGGTCTGTACATAACTCCCATCGGGGTCTGTACATAACTCCCATCGGGGTGTGCATGTAACTCCCATTAGGGTCTGTACATAACTCCCATCGTGGTCTGTATGTAACTCCCATCAGGGTCTGTATATAAACCCCATTAGGGTCTGTATTTAACTCCCATCAGGGTCTGTACATAACTCCCATCATGGTCTGTATGTAACTCCCATCAGGGTCTGTATATAACTCCTATCAGGGCCTGTATATAAACCCCATCAAGGTCTGTATATAACTCCCATCAGGGTCTGTATTTAACTCCCTTCAGGGTCTGTATGAAACTCCCATCAGGGTCTGTACATAACTCCCATCAGGGTCTGTATGTATCTCCCATCTGGGTCTTTATATAACTCCCATCAGGGTCTGTATGTATCTCCCATCAGGGTCTGTATATAACTCCTATCAGGGTCTGTATATAAACCCCATTAGTGTCTGTATTTAACTCACATCAGGGTCTGTATGTAACTCCCATTAGGGTCTGTACATAACTCCCATCATGGTCTGTACGTAACTCCCATCAGGGTCCGTATTTAACTCCCATCAGGGTCTGTATATAACTCCTATCAGGGTCCGTATATAAACCCCATCAGGGTCTGTATATAACTCCCATCAGGGTCTGTATGTAACTCCCATCAGGGTCTGTATGTAACTCCCATGATAGTCTATATATAACTCCTATCAGGGTCTGTATATAAACCCCATCAGGGTCTGTATATAACTCCCATCAGGGTCTGTACATATCTCCCATCAGGGTCTGTACATAACTCCCATTAGGGTCTGTATATAACTCACATCAGGGTTTGTACATAACTCCCATCAGGGTCTGTACGTAACTCCCATTAGGGTCTGTATATAACTCACATCAGGGTTTGTACGTAACTCCCATCATGGTCTGTATGTAACTCCCATCAGGGTCTGTACGTAACTCCCATGAGGGTCTGTATATACCTCCTATCAGGGTCTGTATATAAACCCCATCAGGGTCTGTATATAACTCCCATCAGGGTCTGTACATAACTCCCATCAGGGTCTGTACGTAATTCCCATTAGGGTCTGTATATAACTCACATCAGGGTCTGTACGTAACTCCCATCAGGGTCTGTACATAACTCCCATCAGGGTCTGTACGTAATTCCCATTAGGGTCTGTATATAACTCACATCAGGGTCTGTACGTAACTCCCATCAGGGTCTGTACATAACTCCCATCAGGGTCTGTTTACCCTTAACTCTACCCTCATCTTCCCTTCCTGTTATCACTTTCTAAGGATTTGATTTTATATTTTACCAGGAACCAAGCCACCACCCTGCACCCCCACCCTGTCTGCCTGCTTGTCCTTTTGATACAATATGTATCTTTGGATGATAAGTTACTGACTATGATCTTCTTTCAGCCACAACTCAGTGATGGCCACAAGGTAACATCTGCCAGTCTCTAACTGTGCTACAAGATCATTGACCTTATTCCATATCCTGCGTGCATTGAAATATAACACCTTTACTCCTGTATTCATCATCCTTTTTGATTTTGCCCCATGTTACACTCCAACTCATTGCTGTGAAACTTCGCCCTATCATCTGCCTGTCCTTTCTGGATCTACTGTGCACTGTATTGACTTGTAAACCAACTAGTCCATTCTCAGCCATATATATCACTCTGGTTCTCATCCTCTGCCACATTAGTTTAAACCCTCCCCAGCAGCTCTAGCGGACTTGCCCACAAGGATATTGGACCCCCTGGTGTTGAGGTGCAACCCATCTGTTTTTGTACAGGTCATACCTTCCACAGAAGATACCTAATGATCCAGAAATCTGAAACCATGCCCCCTGCACCAATTCCTCAGCCACACATTCATCTGCTAAATCATCCCATTCTTACTCTCACTGGCACATGGCACAAGCAGCAATCCAGAGATTACTACCCTAGAGGTCCTGCTTTTCAGCTTTCTTCCTAACTTCCTATATTCTCTCTTCAGAACCTCATCCCTTTTCCTACCCAGGCTGTTGGTACCAATATGTACCACAGTTTCCAGCTGTTCACCATACCCCTTCAGGATGCTGTGGACTCAATCTGAGAGACATCCCTGACCCTGGCACCTGGGAGGCAGCATTCCATCCAGGTCTCTCATTCACGTCCACACGATCTCCAGTCTGCCTCACTACCTATGGAATCCCCTATCACTACGGTTTTTCTCTTCTCCTCCCCTTCCCTTCTGAGCTACAGAGCTAGACTCCGTACCAGAGACCGGCTTCTGCGTCTTCTCCTGGTCAGTCACTCCCTCCCAACAGTATCCAAAGCTGTACACTTGCTAACGACAGTATCCAAAGCTGTACACTTGCTAAGGACAGTATCCAAAGCTGTACACTTGCTAACGACAGTATCCAAGGCTGTACACTTGCTAATGACGGTATCCAAAGCTGTACACTTACTAATGACAGTATCCAAGGCTGTACACTTGCTAATGACAGTATCCAAAGCTGTACGCTTACTAATGACAGTATCCAAAGTTATATACTTGCTAATGACGGTATCCAAAACTGTATACTTACTAATGATGGTATCCAAAGCTGTACACTTACTAATGACAGTATCCAAAGCTGTACACTTGGTAATGACAGTATCCAAAGCTGTATACTTACTAATGACAGTATCCAAAGTTGTACACTTGCTAACGACAGTATCCAAAGCTGTACACTTACTAACGACATAATCCAAAGCTGTACACTTGCTAATGACAGTATCCAAAGCTGCATACTTACTAGTGACAGTATCCAAAGCTGTACACTTACTAACAACGGTATCCAAAGCTGTACACTTGCTAATGACGGTATCCAAAGCTGTATACTTGCTAATGACAGTATCCAAAACTGTATACTTACTAATGATGGTATCCAAGGCTGTACACTTGCTAATGACAGAATCCAAAGCTGTACACTTACTAATGACAGTATCCAAAACTGTACACTTACTAACGACATTATCCAAAGCTGTACACTTGCTAATGACAGTATCCAAAGCTGTACACTTACTAATGACAGTATCCAAAGCTGTACACTTGCTAATGACAGTATCCAAAGCTGTACACTTACTAACGACAGTATCCAAGGCTGTACACTTACTAACGACAGTATCCAAGGCTGTACACTTACTAACGACAGTATCCAAAGCTGTACACTTACTAACGACAGTATCCAAAGCTGTACACTTGCTAATGACAGTATCCAAAGCTGTACACTTACTAATGACAGTATCCAAGGCTGTACACTTGCTAATGACGGTATCCAAAGTTATATACTTGCTAATGACGGTATCCAAAACTGTATACTTACTAATGATGGTATCCAAGGCTGTACACTTGCTAATGACAGAATCCAAAGCTGTACACTTACTAATGACAGTATCCAAAACTGTACACTTACTAACGACAGTATCCAAAGCTGTACACTTACTAACGACAGTATCCAAGGCTGTATACTTACTAACGACAGTATCCAAAGCTGTACACTTGCTAATGACAGTATCCAAAGCTGTACACTTGCTAATGACAGTATCCAAGGCTGTACACTTGCTAATGACGGTATCCAAAGTTGTATACTTGCTAATGACGGTATCCAAAACTGTATACTTACTAATGACGGTATCCAAAGCTGTACACTTACTAATGACAGTATCCAAAGCTGTACACTTGGTAATGACAGTATCCAAAGCTGTACACTTACTAATGACAGTATCCAAAGCTGTACACTTGCTAATGACAGTATCCAAAGCTGTACACTTGGTAATGACAGTTCCAAAGCTGTATACTTACTAGTGACAGTATCCAAAGTTGTATACTTACTAATGACAGTATCCAAAGCTGTACACTTGCTAATGACAGTATCCAAAACTGTATACTTGCTAATGACAGTATCCAAAGCTGTACACTTACTAACGACAGTATCCAAAGCTGTACACTTGCTAATGACAGTATCCAAAGCTGTACACTTACTAATGACAGTATCCAAGGCTGTACACTTACTAATGACAGTATCCAAAGCTGTACACTTACTAACGACAGTATCCAAAGCTGTACACTTGCTAATGACAGTATCCAAAGCTGTACACTTGCTAATGACAGTATCCAAAGCTGTATACTTACTAGTGACAGTATCCAAAGCTGTATACTTGCTAATGACAGTATCCAAAGCTGTACACTTGCTAACGACAGTATCCAAAGCTGTACACTTGCTAATGACAGTATCCAAAGCTGTATACTTACTAATGACAGTATCCAAAGTTGTATACTTGCTAATGACGGTATCCAAAACTGTATACTTACTAATGATGGTATCCAAAGCTGCATACTTGCTACTCTGCACTGACAACCTATTCCCTTTCCCTCTCCTGACAACGTGCCTCCTGCAACTTAGGGGTAACCACCTCCCTGTAGCTCCTGTCTATCACCTCCTCATTCTCCTGTGTGAGCCAAAGGTCATCGAGCTGTGATTCCAGTCCTTAACATGGTCTGTAAGGATTTGTAGCTTGATGCACTTCAAGCAGATGTACGACGGGTAATTGATAAGTTCGTGGCCTAAGGTAGAAGGAGTCAATTTTAGAAAACCTAGCACATTTATTTTTCAACATTGTCCTCTCCTACATTTACACACTTAGTCCAGCGGTCGTGGAGCATACGGATCTTGGACCTCCATAAAGTGTCCACAGCAGGGGTGACTGATAAGTTCATGGCCTAATGTGGGAGGAGATGAGTTATACAGCTCTTGTTGCATGCACATGCAGTTCAACTCTTTGAGCAATTATGCAGAAAGTTTGAAGTTAATAACTCATTTCCTTCAACCTTAGGCCACGAACATATCAATCACCGTGTGCGTGTGTGTGTGTGTGTGTCCATATATATACACATACATACATACACATGAGGGGTGATTGATAAGTTCGTGGCCTAAGGTAGAAGGAGATGAGTTATACAGCTCTCCTTACATGCACGAGCAGTTCAACTCTTTGAAGTTAAAGACATCTCCTTCTACCTTTGGCCACGAAATTATCAATCACCCCTGATGAGTTATTAACCTCAAACTTTCTGCACAATCACTCAAAGAGTTGAACTGTGCGTGCATGCATGTAACGAGAGCTGTATAACTCATCTCCTTCTACCTTAGGCTACGAACTTATCAATCACCCCTGCGGTGGGCACTTTCTGGAGGTCCAAGATCCATATGCTCCACGACCACTGGACTAAGTGCATAAATGTACTGTAGGAGGGGACTATGTTGAAAAATAAATGTGCTAGGTTTTCTAAAATTGACTCCTTCTACATTAGGCCACGAACTTATCAATCACCCCTTGTAGTTGTCAGGGAGCCTGGAGGTCTGCCAGAGTTGCAACATTGCACACAAAGATCATACCATTAACTCTGGTCCCATTATTAATGCACTAATTATATACTAATGAACAAAGAGAGAAAAAGAAATGACTAGAAACTTACTTAAAATCTCTGGCTGTTCTCATGTAACCTCTTGAGTCAAAGCCTAACCACTCCAACAATGGTTACTCCCAAAACAGCCTCTCCACTTACACCTTGCTTCTTTTTATCAGCCCTTGCTAAGTTACTGATCACCCAAGCAATCTTCTACTCAGCAGACAAGTCCTGAAAGGCTCTGCTTGCTTTTTAAAACTAGCACATAAACTCCACAAGGTGCTGTCTCTGCGATCTCACACTTGGCAGGATAGCGAACCCATTACCCATCCAGCACCTTGACATGACCAGCGTTAATTTCATGCATACAAGTCAGAGACAATACTTCTGACTCTGGGGGTTGTCCAGCGACTGAAATATACACTAAATGAGAGTTTACTCATCTGACATCAGTGCATACTCTTCAGAAAAGAGGCCATGATATACCGGGAAATAAGGCAAAAAAAATATCCACCTGATATCCCAGTTAATGTAACGGGGCACATGTCCCTATGTCCCAGTTGAGAAGCAACAACTCTGCACACATCAGAAGACTAATTTCAAGCTTGCTTCCCTAGATGAGATGTATATCCTTGAATAATTACGCAGTAGGCTCCTCAACCTGCCATTGAATCAAATTCCCTCAAACAGCAAGAATCTTTCAATACTATCACCTCAAAGAGAAACAAAGCAACGTTTTAGGAACAGTTTACCAGTGTAATTGCTACTGTTTAATGCTGACTAACTCCCCAGTATTTCCCTGGACTTGTGATTGCAGTATAGTTGACCTGAACATAACACCCTTTCACAAGATTTCGGTTTCCATTATTCATTTAATTGTGTTGTGAAGATGTATAACAAATACAGACACACCCTAGGCACATAGAACACTGGTTTGATCGAGTAAAGCATACTCTGTCAAATACTTTTGAAACAAGTACAAACAGTAAGCAAACATTGCAAGTTATTACGGTACAATGTTCATGTAAGAATGTTATCTTGTATTTGTAACCATCTTGTATTGTGCTTCTGTAGCAAAAAAAATCTATTTTCCATGGCATTTCTATCCTGTGTATGTATGCCTATGATTGCAATGAACTTGAGTTTTGATCTTGAAACCATCACCAATATAGTCCAAGTAAAATGCAAGAAGCATCATAAACAAAGCAGATGAGTTTAGAGTGTGGATCAGTACTTGGAGCTATGATGTTGTGGCCATTACAGAGATCTGGATGGCTCAGGGGCAGGAATGGTTACTTAGAGTGCCAGGCTTTAGATGTTTCAGAAAGGACAGGGAGCGGGGGCAAAAGAGGTGGGGGCATGGCACTGTTGATCAGAGATAGTGTCACGGCTGCAGAAAAGGTGGAAGTCATGGAGGGATTGTCTACGGAGTCTCTGTGGGTGAAGGTTAGGAACAGGAAGGGGTCAATAACTCTACTGGGTGTTTTTTTATAGACCACCCAATAGTAACAGGGACATCAAGGAGCTGATAAGGAGACAGATTCTGAAAAGGTGTAATAATTACAGGTGGGAGATTTTAATTTCCTAAATTTTGATTGGCATCTTCCTAGAGCAAGGGGTTTAGATGGGGTGGAGTTTATTAGGTGTGTTCAGGAAGATTTCCTGACACAATATGTAGATAAGCCTACAAGAGGAGAGGCTGGACTTGATCTGGTATTGGGAAATGAACCTAATCAGGTGTCAGGTCTCTCAGTGGGAGATCGTTTTGAAGATAGTGATCACAATTCTATCTTCTTTACCATAGCATTGGAGAGGGATAGGAACAGACAAGTTAGGAAAGCATTTAATTGGAATAAGCGGAAATATGAAGCTATCAGGCAGGAACTTGGAAGCATAAATTGGGAACAGATGTTCTCAGGAAAATGTATGACAGAAATGTGGCAAATGTTCAGGGGATATTTGCGTGGTGTTCTGCATAGGTACATTCCAATGAGACAGGGAAAGGATGGTAGGGTACAGGAACCGTGGTGTGCAAAGGCTGTTGAAAACCTAGTCAAGAAGAAAAGAAAAGCTTATGAAGGTTCAAAAACTAGGTAATGATAGAGATCTAGAAGATTATAAGGCTAGCAGGAAGGAGATTAAGAAAGAAATTAGGAGAGCCAGAAGGGGCCATGAGAAGGCCTTGGCAGACAGGATTAAGAAAAGCCCCACAGCATTCTACAAGTATGTGAAGAGCAAGATGATAAGACATCAGAGAATAGGACCAATCAAGTCAGACCCCACTTGGAGTACTGTGCTCAGTTCTGGTCACCTCACTACAGGAAGGATGTGGAAACCATAGAAAGGGTGCAGAGGAGATTTACAGGGATGTTGCCTGGATTGAAGAGCATGCCTTATGTGCATAGGCTTGGTGAACTCGGCCTTTTCTCCTTGGAGTGATGGAGGATGAGAGGTGACCTGACAGAGGTGTACAAGATAATGAGAGGCATTGATCGTGTGGAGAGCCAGAGGCTTTTTCCCAGGATTGAAATGGCTAACACAAGAGGGGACAGCTTTAAGGTGCTTGGAAGTAGGTATAGAGGAGATGTGATATGTATTGTTATGACATTTGAGAGAGGAGCTGGCTATAATTAATTGAAAGAGGACACTAGCAGAGATGATAATGTAATAATGGCTGGAGTTTCTGGGGATAATTTGGAAGACACAAGATTGGTACATCCCAAAGAAGCATTCTCAAAGGAGGATGAGGCAACCATAGCAACAATTAGTGAGAAGCTAGAGGTTTGGGAAGCTTTTAAAAACAGACAAAAGCAAAAGGAATGGCATGCAATATAACAAAAAAAAAAGTGGCAAGCTGGAGGATTGAGTAGGCAAGCCAAAAACAATATGGAGAGTAAAGATGAAATAAGAAGGAAAGTAAGTCAGTGATATAAAAGAAGGCATCAAAAGTTTTTCGGATATATAAAGAGTGAAAGAGGCAAAGTGAATATCAGACTGCTGTAAAATGAAAAGAGGTAGTAATGGGGAACAAAAAATTAATAAGTATTTTGCGTCAATCTTCACAATGGAATGCATAAGCAACATGCCAGACATCCAAGGGAGGGGGCAGAAGTGATTATGCCTAAGGGGAAGGTGCTTGGGAAGCTGAAAGGTCTGAAGGTAGATGAGTCACCTGGACCAAATGGACTACACCAGGGTTCTGAAAGGTGTAGCTGAAAAGATTATGGAGGAATTAGTAGTGATCTTTCAAGTATCACTAGATTCTGAAATGTTTCTTGAATCGCAAATGTCACTCCAGTCGTTTAAGAAGGTGGGGGGGGGGGAGGAGAGGAAAAAGGCAGGAATCTACAGCCCAGTGAGTCTGACTGCAGTGGTAGGTAAGACATTGGAGTCCAAGGTTTTGGGGTACTTAAAGGCACAAGATAAAATAGGCCAAAGACAGTATGATTTCCTCAAGGGGAAATGTTGCCTGACAAATCTGTTGGAATTCTTTGAAGAAATAACAAGCAAGATAAGACAAAGGAGAGTCAGTGGATGTTGTTTACTTGGATATTCAGAAGACCTTTGACAAGATGCTGCACATAAGGCTGCTAAACCTGACGAGGGCCCATGGTATTACAAGAAAAACACCAGCATGGACAGAAGATTGGCAGTCTGGCGGAGAACAGAGTAGGAATGAAGAAGACCTTTACTGGTTGGCCCTCAGTGACTAGTGGTGTCCCACGGGGGTCGTTATTAGGTCCACTGCTTTTCATGTTATATGCCAATGACCTGGATGACATAAGTGATGGCTTTGTGGCCAAGTTTGTGGATGATACAGATAGGTGGAGGAGTAGGTAGTGCTGAGGAAGCAGGGAGTCAGCAGAAGGACTTGGACAGATTAGAAGAATGGTCAAAGAAGTGGCAGGTAGAATACAGCATCTGGTCATGCACTTTGGTAAAAGGAATGGAGACATAGACTAATTTCTAAACGGGGCGGTGCAAAAGAAATTGGGATTCAGAGTGCACGCTTCCCTAGAGTTAAACTGCAGGTTGAATTGGCAGTAAAGGAGGCAAATGCAAAGTTAGCATTCATTTCCAGACAACTAGAATATAAAAGGAAGGAAACAAGGCTGAGGCTGCAGACTACATTTGGAGTACTGAGAGTAGTTTTGGTCCTCACATCTAAGGAAGGATGTGCTGACGTCGGAAAAGGTCCAAAGAATGTTCTTGAGAATGATCCCAAGAATGGAAGTGTTACCTTCTAAGGAATATTTGTGGCTCTGGACATGTACTCACAGGAGTTTAGAAGAACGAGGAGAGATCTCATTCAAACTAATTATTGAAAGGCCTGGAAAGAGTGGACACAGAGAGGATGTTTCCAATAGTGGCAGAGTTTAGGACCAGTGGAAACAGTCAGCACCACTCTCACAAACGAATATAAATTGAGGAGCAAAATGTTATCATCTCTTTGGTTTTGCTCAGGGCCACCCTGTCCTTAGCTCATGTCATTAACCTGAAAAGAGTGCAGAAAATATTTGCAAGGCCATTTTTAGGTTTAGATTCACAATGACACTCACGCTATGTTCTACGATGTTATCAGGACTGGAGAGCATGAGTTACATGAATAGCTGGGAGTGTTTTCCCTGCAGGTCACAGGTTTTATAAAATCACAAAGAGTGTAGGATGCTCACAGTCCTTTTCCCAAGTTAGGAGATCTAAAACTGGAGGGCATAGCTTTAAGGTGAAAGGGGACAAATTTACAGAGAACCTGAGAAGCAACTTTTGCTTCTCAGAAGACAGATTTCTGGAAAGAGCTACCAGAGAAAGTGGTTGAGGCAAACACATTACAATGAAAGACATTTGGACAGTTATATAAATAGGAAAAGGTTACGGATAACTTGAAAAATGAAGAGCAAAGTACATAAAATGCTGGAGGAACTCAGCAGGTCAGGCAGCATCTATGGAAACAAATAAACAGTCGACATTTCGGGCCAAGACCCTTCTTCAGGACTGGAAGGGTAAGGGGAAGACACCAGAATAAAAAGGTGGCGGGAGGAGAATGTGGTTAGTTGGAAGGTGATAGGTGGGTGGGAAAGATAAAGGGCTGGAGGGGAGAATGGACCATAGGAGAAAGGGTAGAGGAAGGAACCCAGGGGGTGGTGATGGGCAGATGAAAAGGTACGAGACCAGAATGGGGAATAGGAGGAGAGAGAGTGAGGAATTTTTTTTTTACCAGAAGGAGAAATTGATATTCATGCCATAAGGTTTGAGCTAACCAGATGGGAAATAAGCTGTTGCTTCTCCACTGTGAGGATGGCCTCATCTTGGCACACAAGGAGGGCATGGACCGACATGTCAGAACGGGAACAGGAATGGGAATTGGAATTAAAATGTTTGGCCACTGGGAAGTTCTGCTTTTGGCGTATTGGGGGGGGGGGGAGGTGCTCGATAAAGTGGTCCCCCAATTTACGACAGGTCAGACTAATGCAGAGGAAGCTGCAATATAGACCACCCTAGCAGATGCAGATTTGCAGGTGGAGTGTTACTTCACCTGGAAGGACTGTTGGTGGCCCTGAATGGACATGAGGGAGGAGGTAAATATGCAGCTGAAGGACGTAGGCCACTTGCAGGGATAAGTGCCAGGAGAGAGCTAAGTGTGGAGGGATGAATGGACAGGGAAATCACGAAGGGAATCCCTGTGGAAAGCAGGGACAGGGGTAAAATGTTTATTGGTAGGATACTTTTGGAGGTGGCAGAAGTTGGGGAGAATGATGTGTTGGATGTGGTGGTAGGTAAGGACAAGAGGAAGTCTATCACTGTTAAGGAAAAGGGTGACCGTGGGTGTTCAAGAAATGGAGATGTAGGTGAGGTTAGCATCAATAGCGGAGGAAAGGAAACATTATTCTCTGAAGCAGGACATGTCTGATGCCTCGTGCCGGGAACAGATACGGTGGAGGCTAAGGAACTGAGAAAAAGGAATAGCATTTTTACAGGAGGTAGGTTGGTAAGAGATATTGTCAAGATAACCGTGGTAACCAATCTGCAGCCTGGCTCACATCGGTTGGGTTAAAGTTTATACTGGAATAAACCGTTCAGCGAGAGCTTTGCTGTCGTGATCAGAAACAAGGTCCACATTGGTAGTGAGGCAGCATTAGGGTACAGCCGGCAGTGTGCGCATCGAGGTAATTCTCTCCTCTAACGAGCGGCTCCTGGGTCTGGGGGAAAGTGGACAGTGCGGAGCAGGTGGGCTCCTCCGGGTCTGGGTGTGGGCCTCAGGCCGGTAGGAGCAGGTGGGAGCTCCCGGGTCTGGGTGTGGGCCTCAGGCCGGTCGGGGCTCCCGGGTGTGGGTGTGGGCCTCAGGCCGGTCGGGGCTGCCGGGTGTGGGTGTGGGCCTCAGGCCGGTCGGGGCTCCCGGGTGTGGGTGTGGGCCTCAGGCCGGTCGGGGCTCCCGGGTGTGGGTGTGGGCCTCAGGCCGGTCGGGGCTGCCGGGTCCGGGTGTGGGCCTCAGGCCGGTCGGGGCTGCCGGGTCCGGGTGTGGGCCTCAGGCCGGTCGGGGCTGCCGGGTGTGGGTGTGGGCCTCAGGCCGGTCGGGGCTCCCGGGTCCGGGTGTGGGCCTGAGGCCGGTCGGGGCTGCCGGGTCCGGGTGTGGGCCTCAGGCCGGTCGGGGCTGCCGGGTCCGGGTGTGGGCCTGAGGCCGGTCGGGACTGCCGGGTCCGGGTGTGGGCCTGAGGCCGGTCGGGGCTGCCGGGTCTGGGTGTGGGCCTGAGGCCGGTCGGGGCTGCCGGGTCCGGGTGTGGGCCTGAGGCCGGTTGGGGCTGCCGGGTCCGGGTGTGGGCCTCAGGCCGGTCGGGGCTGCCGGGTCCGGGTGTGGGCCTGAGGCCGGTCGGGGCTGCCGGGTCCGGGTGTGGGCCTCAGGCCGGTCGGGGCTCCCGGGTCCGGGTGTGGGCCTGAGGCCGGTCGGGGCTGCCGGGTGTGGGTGTGGGCCTCAGGCCGGTCGGGGCTCCTGGGTCTGGGTGTGGGCCTCAGGCCGGTCGGGGCTCCCGGGTGTGGGTGTGGGCCTCAGGCCGGTCGGGGCTCCCGGGTCTGGGTGTGGGCCTCAGGCCGGTCGGGGCTGCCGGGTGTGGGTGTGGGCCTCAGGCCGGTCGGGGCTCCCGGGTCTGGGTGTGGGCCTCAGGCCGGTCGGGGCTCCCGGGTGTGGGTGTGGGCCTCAGGCCGGTCGGGGCTCCCGGGTGTGGGTGTGGGCCTCAGGCCGGTCGGGGCTGCCGGGTGTGGGTGTGGGCCTCAGGCCGGTCGGGGCTGCCGGGTGTGGGTGTGGGCCTCAGGCCGGTCGGGGCTCCCGGGTGTGGGTGTGGGCCTCAGGCCGGTCAGGGCTGCCGGGTGTGGGTGTGGGCCTCAGGCCGGTCGGGGCTCCCGGGTGTGGGTGTGGGCCTCAGGCCGGTCGGGGCTCCCGGGTGTGGGTGTGGGCCTCAGGCCGGTCGGGGCTGCCGGGTGTGGGTGTGGGCCTCAGGCCGGTCGGGGCTCCCGGGTCCGGGTGTGGGCCTCAGGCCGGTCGGGGCTGCCGGGTCCGGGTGTGGGCCTCAGGCCGGTCGGGGCTCCCGGGTCTGGGTGTGGGCCTCAGGCCGGTCGGGGCTCCCGGGTGTGGGTGTGGGCCTCAGGCCGGTCGGGGCTCCCGGGTCTGGGTGTGGGCCTCAGGCCGGTCGGGGCTCCCGGGTGTGGGTGTGGGCCTCAGGCCGGTCGGGGCTCCCGGGTGTGGGTGTGGGCCTCAGGCCGGTCGGGGCTCCCGGGTGTGGGTGTGGGCCTCAGGCCGGTCGGGGCTCCCGGGTGTGGGTGTGGGCCTCAGGCCGGTCGGGGCTCCCGGGTGTGGGTGTGGGCCTCAGGCCGGTCGGGGCTCCCGGGTGTGGGTGTGGGCCTCAGGCCGGTCGGGGCTGCCGGGTCCGGGTGTGGGCCTCAGGCCGGTCGGGGCTCCCGGGTGTGGGTGTGGGCCTCAGGCCGGTCGGGGCTCCCGGGTGTGGGTGTGGGCCTCAGGCCGGTCGGGGCTCCCGGGTGTGGGTGTGGGCCTCAGGCCGGTCGGGGCTGCCGGGTCCGGGTGTGGGCCTCAGGCCGGTCGGGGCTCCCGGGTGTGGGCCTCAGGCCGGTCGGGGCTCCCGGGTGTGGGTGTGGGCCTCAGGCCGGTCGGGGCTGCCGGGTCCGGGTGTGGGCCTCAGGCCGGTCGGGGCTCCCGGGTGTGGGTGTGGGCCTCAGGCCGGTCGGGGCTGCCGGGTCCGGGTGTGGGCCTCAGGCCGGTCGGGGCTCCCGGGTGTGGGTGTGGGCCTCAGGCCGGTCGGGGCTCCCGGGTCCGGGTGTGGGCCTCAGGCCGGTCGGGGCTCCCGGGTGTGGGTGTGGGCCTCAGGCCGGTCGGGGCTCCCGGGTGTGGGTGTGGGCCTCAGGCCGGTCGGGGCTCCCGGGTGTGGGTGTGGGCCTCAGGCCGGTCGGGGCTCCCGGGTGTGGGCCTCAGGCCGGTCGGGGCTCCCGGGTGTGGGTGTGGGCCTCAGGCCGGTCGGGGCTCCCGGGTCCGGGTGTGGGCCTCAGGCCGGTCGGGGCTCCCGGGTGTGGGTGTGGGCCTCAGGCCGGTCGGGGCTCCCGGGTCCGGGTGTGGGCCTCAGGCCGGTCGGGGCTCCCGGGTGTGGGTGTGGGCCTCAGGCCGGTCGGGGCGAGCGGCCGCTGGCGGCTGGAGTTATCGCCGTTCCCCAGCTGAAGGCATTGCCAACAGTCTCGTCCAATGAGATTCTGAAGACCGTCACAGCCAATGGGAGCAAGGCATGGCTGAAGACAGAGTGATTGATGTGGACAGCAGCCAATGGGAGTGAAGGTGGCAGCGCGCAGACGCCCTGGGCGTGCGCCCCATCCGGGGGCGGGCGGGTTGAGCAGAGGTGAAGATGGCGGCGAAAGGGTAGCGGGGAAGAGATGCGAAGCTGCAGCTGGAGCGGGAAGCTGAACCGTGACGGAGGAATGGCGAACGGCGGAGCGGCGGGGAAGTGCTTTCGGGACCGCGGCGGGAGCGCGGCCCCGGGGCGGCAGGTGAGGGTCGGCGGCACGTTCACCGCGCGCGGCATTCTGGGAGTGGAGTTGTCATGTGACCGAGCCGACTCCCCTAACCCGGACCCCCTCCTCCGGATACCCTCCCCACCGCCTCCCGGACCCCCTCCTCCGGATACCCTCCCCACCGCCTCCCGGACCCCCTCCTCCGGATACCCTCCCCACCGCCTCCCGGACCCCCTCCTCCGGATACCCTCCCCACCGCCTCCCGGACCCCCTCCTCCGGATACCCTCCCCACCGCCTCCCGGACCCCCTCCTCCGGATACCCTCCCCACCGCCTCCCGGACCCCCTCCTCCGGATACCCTCCCCACCGCCTCCCGGACCCCCTCCTCCGGATACCCTCCCCACCGCCTCCCGGACCCCCTCCTCCGGATACCCTCCCCACCGCCTCCCGGACCCCCTCCTCCGGATTCCCTCCCCACCGCCTCCCGGACCCCCTCCTCCGGATTCCCTCCCCACCGCCTCCCGGACCCCCTCCTCCGGATACCCTCCCCACCGCCTCCCGGACCCCCTCCTCCGGATACCCTCCCCACCGCCTCCCGGACCCCCTCCTCCGGATACCCTCCCCACCGCCTCCCGGACCCCCTCCTCCGGATACCCTCCCCACCGCCTCCCGGACCCCCTCCTCCGGATACCCTCCCCACCGCCTCCCGGACCCCCTCCTCCGGATTCCCTCCCCACCGCCTCCCGGACCCCCTCCTCCGGATACCCTCCCCACCGCCTCCCGGACCCCCTCCTCCGGATACCCTCCCCACCGCCTCCCGGACCCCCTCCTCCGGATACCCTCCCCACCGCCTCCCGGACCCCCTCCTCCGGATACCCTCCCCACCGCCTCCCGGACCCCCTCCTCCGGATACCCTCCCCACCGCCTCCCGGACCCCCTCCTCCGGATACCCTCCCCACCGCCTCCCGGACCCCCTCCTCCGGATACCCTCCCCACCGCCTCCCGGACCCCCTCCTCCGGATACCCTCCCCACCGCCTCCCGGACCCCCTCCTCCGGATACCCTCCCCACCGCCTCCCGGACCCCCTCCTCCGGATACCCTCCCCACCGCCTCCCGGACCCCCTCCTCCGGATGCCCTCCCCACCGCCTCCCGGACCCCCTCCTCCGGATGCCCTCCCCACCGCCTCCCGGACCCCCTCCTCCGGATGCCCTCCCCACCGCCTCCCGGACCCCCTCCTCCGGATGCCCTCCCCACCGCCTCCCGGACCCCCTCCTCCGGATGCCCTCCCCACCGCCTCCCGGACCCCCTCCTCCGGATGCCCTCCCCACCGCCTCCCGGACCCCCTCCTCCGGATGCCCTCCCCACCGCCTCCCGGACCCCCTCCTCCGGATGCCCTCCCCACCGCCTCCCGGACCCCCTCCTCCGGATGCCCTCCCCACCGCCTCCCGGACCCCCTCCTCCGGATGCCCTCCCCACCGCCTCCCGGACCCCCTCCTCCGGATGCCCTCCCCACCGCCTCCCGGACCCCCTCCTCCGGATGCCCTCCCCACCGCCTCCCGGACCCCCTCCTCCGGATACCCTCCCCACCGCCTCCCGGACCCCCTCCTCCGGATACCCTCCCCACCGCCTCCCGGACCCCCTCCTCCGGATGCCCTCCCCACCGCCTCCCGGACCCCCTCCTCCGGATGCCCTCCCCACCGCCTCCCGGACCCCCTCCTCCGGATGCCCTCCCCACCGCCTCCCGGACCCCCTCCTCCGGATGCCCTCCCCACCGCCTCCCGGACCCCCTCCTCCGGATGCCCTCCCCACCGCCTCCCGGACCCCCTCCTCCGGATGCCCTCCCCACCGCCTCCCGGACCCCCTCCTCCGGATGCCCTCCCCACCGCCTCCCGGACCCCCTCCTCCGGATGCCCTCCCCACCGCCTCCCGGACCCCCTCCTCCGGATGCCCTCCCCACCGCCTCCCGGACCCCCTCCTCCGGATGCCCTCCCCACCGCCTCCCGGACCCCCTCCTCCGGATGCCCTCCCCACCGCCTCCCGGACCCCCTCCTCCGGATGCCCTCCCCACCGCCTCCCGGACCCCCTCCTCCGGATGCCCTCCCCACCGCCTCCCGGACCCCCTCCTCCGGATGCCCTCCCCACCGCCTCCCGGACCCCCTCCTCCGGATGCCCTCCCCACCGCCTCCCGGACCCCCTCCTCCGGATGCCCTCCCCACCGCCTCCCGGACCCCCTCCTCCGGATGCCCTCCCCACCGCCTCCCGGACCCCCTCCTCCGGATGCCCTCCCCACCGCCTCCCGGACCCCCTCCTCCGGATACCCTCCCCACCGCCTCCCGGACCCCCTCCTCCGGATACCCTCCCCACCGCCTCCCGGACCCCCTCCTCCGGATACCCTCCCCACCGCCTCCCGGACCCCCTCCTCCGGATACCCTCCCCACCGCCTCCCGGACCCCCTCCTCCGGATACCCTCCCCACCGCCTCCCGGACCCCCTCCTCCGGATACCCTCCCCACCGCCTCCCGGACCCCCTCCTCCGGATACCCTCCCCACCGCCTCCCGGACCCCCTCCTCCGGATACCCTCCCCACCGCCTCCCGGACCCCCTCCTCCGGATACCCTCCCCACCGCCTCCCGGACCCCCTCCTCCGGATTCCCTCCCCACCGCCTCCCGGACCCCCTCCTCCGGATACCCTCCCCACCGCCTCCCGGACCCCCTCCTCCGGATACCCTCCCCACCGCCTCCCGGACCCCCTCCTCCGGATACCCTCCCTACCGCCACCTCAGCCCCTCCTTTAGACCCTGCACCCCTCTCCCCCTCCACTCCCTCATTCTCAACCTCTCCTGAACTGCTACTCTCCTCTGACCCCGTTCCTAGGCCATCCCCTCCCGGACCTGCACCAACCTCCACCTTCTCAATCTCCCAGACCCGCATTTCTCTCCTGGTAAGCCACTCCCTGTCTGAGCTCCAATATTCTGTCCTCCTCATGTCTACTGATTCATACACTTCCTAACCCCGACTTCCTGCTCCTGTCACCTCCCAGCCCTCACTGACTACCCCACCGCACCCTTGCTCACCTCACCCTGATTTCCTTCTCCCTGGACTCTTCAATCACCCCAAGCCTGAAGCCTTTGCTCTCCCCGTAGCCCCTTTATGTTTCTGTGGAGGTCAGCGGGACAGAAGTGTTGCAGAATCCATTACCGATTGTTACCTGCATATTTTTTTTTTGTTTTGGAATTCAGGTTGGTGACTCCTTGCTGTTACTGGACCAGAAGTTTGAGATCTGCGCTCCAAAACCCTTCATGGCTGAAACGACGGTGTCAGATTTGCTGTCACAAGACAGACACTGCATCAACACACCCTTTCTCTTCCTCTTTTGGTTGTAAGAGACAGTGCGACCTGAAGAGGCCTGGATTAACAGCTGTCCACGTTTGGCTTCAGCTTTCTCTCCATGATTACCATCCCTGAGAAACAGAGGTGTCCACCGTTGACTCTGAGCCGCACGAAGACCTGCTAGCACCCCGCCATTCCATCCCCCGCCCCAACATTACCATTGAAAGAAAAGGTGCTGCTGTTTGAAATCACTCCTTCCTGTGTACCTCGTGAAGAGATCCAGCAATTGTGCTAGTCGTTGAGTTACTTTTACTGCAAGTCAGGCCTGCCCAGATTTAATGCCAGAAGGTGGCAGATCAAAGTTCCACGCCACGCCTGTGCTGAGGAATGACCTAGTCTGGCTGAACTGAATTGTTCTCGAGGTGCCCTTCTGCTGAAATTCAAGTTACTGATCTTCATGCGAATGGTCATTTAAAGTCTCATCATCATGTTCCAGTCTTGGCCTGTGGCAGGTTCAGTGTGCTGTCCCGGTCACTGGAGGCAGAGGCTAGCGCCTGACCTGTTGCAGCTTTGCATTGTTGTGCACCGCGGCACCGTTTCCTTCAGAGACAGTTGGGCAGCGAGCATCTGGAACAATGTCTCCCTTGTATTTAGTCACAGGCCCTTGTCTGTCTGTTGCTAAATTTGCAGTGGTGACTTCCCTCCCTTTTTGGGAAAACTTCAGCTCCCAGGCGTGCAGCCATTTGACCGCTGACTCAGTTTGTGAGTTGAGTGTCTAGGATTGCACCGAGTTCAGGTTAGCCCATGAGATCAAAGAGGAGGCTCTCTGGTAATGAGATGGGACGTAACCTCCCTCCGCCCTTTGAAATACCCATCACCCTTGCTTCAGCGTAAGAGTGTCGATTAACTTCCCCCAAACCCTTCAGAGCTGTAGCTCAAAATACTGCAGGCACACTGCAAGTTTTTATCAGTGCTCTTGCCACAGATGCAGGCTCTTCTCCTTTGGACTGTGTGTTTGCAGCATTTTCTGCTTGCAGTCTCTCAATTGACAGGCAGTCGAGTGCCAAGTGAAAAGACTGGTTGGTACATTATGGAGCACTGTGTTTTCCCCCTCCCCCCTCCTCACACACACCTTTTGGCACACTGCAATTGTCGCTTGGTATGTAAGTCAAAATTAGAGCTGGGAAAGGTAAGAGCTGAGCTCGTGACCATTGGAAGAGTGGGTTAGGCAAAGCCATGAGTGTGTAGAGGAAGAAACGGTGGTCGTTCCTAACCAAGACAAGATATCCGCGAAGACTTTTCTGAATTCTTGAGGGAAATCTGTGCCTTCCATTTGAGTTGTTCTCCCTATATTCTGGCATCCAAAATCAAGAGATCTGTTCAGTTTCAAGAGCTGTGGGTTCAGATTCTGCTCTCAGACCGAGCAGTGCAGGACATCTGCCGAGACCAGTGTGCACCATCTTGGATCTCAGTGTCTGACAAAACACTGTAAGCAACTTTGATTCCCACTGGATGTCCAAGCACCACGTCAGCCCTAATCCACAGTGGGGCAGGGGGAGAAATGCATAAATATATAGATAAACTTTCTTCAGTCACGTGCTCCAGTTTGAAGCAAGCTGTGTACTGTGGGGCAGGGTGTCAGGTTCAAACGGCGGGTTGTCTGGGTAGTCTGCTTTAAATGAGCTTTCCTGGAACTGGTCTGTGTTGATTTCAAGCCCTTTGATAGCTATAATAGTCGCATTGGGACCGGAGAGGATTTTGGCTGTTGTATATAGTGCAGTATTGGTAGAGTAGAGTGCTACCCTTTCCCCTCCCCAACCCCTATTTTTTTTTAGATCTTTTAGACTTGCATTTATTTTTTAATTTTTAGTATTCATTTAGGTAAAAGTTCGGGCTGTGCAATATTATAACGTGAAAAGATGTGTCACGACGAGTTTTTTTAAGAGAAAAAACAGAACAACAAAATCACCAATGTCTTCCATTTGGAGATGTATAGTTCCACGCCACTTTAGTGCTTCAGTAGCAGCTGTAGTGCCAAACCTTAGAGGCAGTGCATGAGGTTAGCGGAGCTTGCCATGAGCAGTTTAACCGAAAATATTTTTTTTTAAGTGGGGTTTAGCTTAATGAACTAACCAGAATTCAGGTTTAAACAGCAGACTGGTTTGAGGGATTCAGGATGACCTCATACCCATTCTTTCAGTGTCTCCATCTCTTGAGCTTTGGCTTTGCATTGAAATGTCGATGGTTCAGATAGGCCACTGCTTGCTTTGGGGAAGGCAATGATTCCTTATGTGGATGTTCAGAAAACCTAGTGAGTTGGGAGTGAAGGGGGAGGGGTGATCTTGCTGGTGGGAGTGTCTGGCCCAACACCTGGAGCAAGTGAACATCCAGTTTCCCAGTCCACGAACAAAGTGATGTGTAACACAGATATGAACAATTAGCTTCTGAAAATAATACCACTGACATTTCAAAACTTTATGCATAAGAAATCTAAAAATTACATCCTCTTGGTGACTTGTTTGTGCAAGGAAGAGAGGGGTATGTGACTGATGAGGGAAGTTTAGGCACCACATTATCCTTTGTCCACACATCTTGTTGTTTGGAGACCCACTATGTGTAGAGTTCACAGTACTGTGTCCAGCAGTAAATCCATCTACCACGCAGCTCTGTCATAGGTTCGGATTGGTTTCCTACCACCTTCCAGCCTGACACTGGATTCTGCAGGGCTTCCCAGGAAAAGACCTTTGCTCGGAAATGGGCCTTGATTTTTTTTTAAAGTAAGTTTGGAATGGGGAAAAGGTGAAAGCTGCCCATGACGGTGAATCTGCCACATGAAGGGATCTTAAAGAGGGTTTCTCAAACAGCCTTTTACGTTTGACATTTTTTTGAGAGCTGTGCCTCGAGCTGGCTGGTTGGTAGTGCTTTTAACGCTGGTTTTCCAATACAGCGTACATGCACAGAATGCTGATTTGTCATCATTTACTTTGCTTGTTCTTGATCCTTTGCCGTGATGAGGGTGGATTTTAGTGCCATTTATTGAGCATCTGGAGGCTTTGAAGCAGTTAATCACACAACCCTGTCTTGAAACATCCTTCACGCTAACTGAGACTAACTTCACAAAGGTCAGATTAATCCTACAGTCCCTTTTCTTTTTTAAAAATAGTGCTTTGCAAAACAATTCTGCTTTGAATAAGATTTTTAAATACCTCCTGGGTTTCAACTGCAAATGAAACTCTTAGCACAAATTGTAGTCACACTAAAATGCAAATAAAGCCATATGATTTTAGAGTATCTGCCATTAGAAGCAATAACTGTTGTATGTGTGTTAGTAATGCTGTACGGTATAAGAGAGGAAGGCCTCCGAAGGAACTGGCTGTAGAGTGACCAAACGGACCTCAACCGAGTTATTCTGGTACAGGCTATCATCTAATCCTGGAAACCTTGACTTTAAAAGGACTGGGATATCTCTATATTTGGCTGGTACAAGTTCAGCAGCAATATCTGTGGCTGACAAGGATCTAAATGCTTGGCTGGTTCTTGGCAATCATTGCTCCAACGCCAGGAGGAGCCTGTCCCAGAACTGGGAAAAGGACAAATGTGGGACAACGGTCTTAATGGATACGACCCAGAGCAAGCGATCCCAAGAAGTTCAGTCCTGAGTACAGCACACTTCTTAGACTCTAAATGCTCCTCCTTCATGAGCCAGGTGTTCACCCAGTTTAGCAAAGGTTGCTGTCCATTATGTTTGAGGCTCATCGCCACATCGATTTAAGTGCAGGCAGCTGGAGCCCGCGTGGAAAATCTCTGCTAGATGCTGGCAGAGCCTTGGACTGATCATAAGAACCTGGGGAAAAGGGGGCCACATCTTCAAAACTGCATGTTCACAAATGTACCGTATACAATAGCCAAATCTGTAACAAAACCTGTCCACTGCATAACACACTGAGCAATAGGAATTAAAATGTATGGCAGATGTACCATCCTGTTTGCTGTCCAGCCAGCAAAGCTGATTGTGTTTCAGGAGACAGAGAGGGCGAGGTATTGAGCTGGTAGGACAGTGATTGTATGGGGCTGAGGCACCAGCTCTGACTCAGGCACTGGTTCTGTGTTTAGTATAATTTTACCAGCAGCTTCCTCCATGGTCATTCAGCTGCCAGTTTGTTTTGCCTCGCAAGCATTTGTGTCTTTATACAGCTCTCCCTCTCAGTCGGGCACCAACTACTTCTACCCTGTCCGTTCTTGCTGATCAGGAGCCGTGATCAGGAGTTGAGAACACTTCTGCTCACTGAGGGGTGTATGTTGTGTCTTTTTCCCAGACTGCAGATAGTGCATCTGTTCTCCCTAACTGGCGATTTAAAGGTGTTCTGCTTTCCCAGGTGATGAGTCTCCCCCCCCTTCACTCTGAGGAGCGGGATTAGCTGGGTTCCATTTTTCTAGTGGTGGGGATTTCTCCCTCCCTGTTTCCCGGTTTCCCAGAGCTGGTGAAATTGGGTAAAATCTGGTACATTTCCCGCACTCACCATAGCCACTGACAGAGACACCAGTATGTGAAGGCATTCTTGCATTGCTGTCCTAGCTCATTAGGCTTTTGGCTCTTCCCTTTAGTGAGTGCTCAGTGCTCAGTGGCTGTCTTTTCACAAGGCATCTGGCCTTCCTCACCGGAGGAGCCATTCCTTTCTCTACAATAAAATCCTTAATTATTTTCAGGACTCTTTAGAGGTGGTCTTTTTGTTTTTCTTCAAAAATTGACTAACCCTCAGCAGTTTATTCAGTGTCATCTGGAAATTTGGAAATTGTTTTCAAGTCGGAAGTATAAATCATTATGCACAACCATTCCGGAGGACTGACACTGATCTCCAGTCGTCCACCACCTGGAAGCAGCTAGACCTATTGATTCTGTCACCTGTCCTCTTTCTTATTAATCCATTACGGCTATTGCTGAAATCTAAATTAATTACAGATATATATTCCTTGTCCATTTTGATATTTTTGGTTGAGGAAGGTTTCAGGTTGAATTTGTGCTGACTTCATTATGGAAACAGAAAAGACTGGAAATACTCAGCAGGTTCAGCCACGTGGAAAAGTTAGTATTTTCCCATAAATGTCCAATTTTTTTTATTCACTGATAATTCAATTTTTGGTTTCTCCTTTAGTGTGAATCATTACTCTGCACTAGTCTATAGTTTCCTGGGGCTCTAAACCGCTGCATCAGCTCCTGTTTAATTACTCAATATATTTAGAAGTGCCTCTTCCATATTTTAGGACGTGTAATCTGTCCGGATTAATATTTTGTTAGAAACAATGCATTTTATTATTTTTTTAAACATCCCTTCTGAGGTAATTGCTGGTGTGTTTGCAAATGCCCATCAGCGACGTCTGCTACAAGTTGATCTGTTCAAAAGTCGGGATGGGAAGCTTCACTGATGGTAACCTGGTGCTTGATGCAGCTGTCCACATAAAGCTTAAAGCGCAGCCAGCTGACTACATTCAGTCCCAGGTTTCCCTTTGTACAAGTCATGTGTAGTGCCTGATTCGAGCTGGTGTGATCAAGTGCTATATTGGAGCACGCTGCCTCAGTCCTCAAATGTGTCTGTTCAATAAAAGCTGTGTTTCACTGGGTTTATAAAACATTCTGCTGTCTAAATTTGTTATTTGATTTTTTTTTAATGGAATACCAGTGCTATATGTTTTCTAGATGCATGAGGCAGCTTGCATTAAACTATGCATTTCAGAGAGAAGGGATAAGAATTGCATGAATCGCTGATATGTAGAATGATCCCTGGAGCAGCTCAATTGCTCTGATTTCACCTCTGTACAGAACTAACAGCAATAAAGGACCCGTGTTTCAAGGGTGCACCAGTGTTTATTTCCTGTATTTTTGTCTGTTTCTTTGCAGATAATATTTGTGGCCAAATGAATTATACTCCCCAGTGCCTTACAAATAGAGGATTAATTCTGTTGTATGGAAGATGCATTGTAGTCATCCTGTGTATTGTTGATTACCTTTGGGAGGTTGTTGGCCTCAAAGCTGAGCAACCCCAACCCACAGCCGAGTTCAGCAATTTTTGAATACTATGAATTGTAAACCATGAGCTGGTGTTCTGATGAACCATTTATTACAGATTAAAATTAATAGAGAACTTCCCATTACAATTTATGACCCTTAACAGTGTTATTATTACAATCTCTTCCTGATGGGGAATAGCCATCTGGACACAAGCTGGGGTCTGATCAACCCCAGCTGGTCACCTGGAGCAGGTTGTATGATGTTGAAAGACCCGAAACACCCGATGATTCCAGGAACATCACTGAAGATGTGTCCAGGAGCATCAATAGATGTATGTACACAGCACCTTTAACAGTGTTACCATTACAGTCTCTTCCTGGTGGGGAATACAGTAGAACAATTTCAACTAGCTTAGCTGGTAGCACAGATAAACTGATCCCGAAGTCTAACTAAATTTACTTTATAGGCAGTTGGAAACTAGGACAAGATTATTTTTTAAAAAAAGACTGAACGATCATTTATTTTAAGCCTGATCCAGTTCCTCTTGTTCTATGGTCTCGATTCAGTTCCTGGTCTTGAGTCTCAGGAAAGGAGTTTGATCGTGGGGAGTGGATTCAGAAGATCTATTCTCCATTTTTGTTCTGAATCCATCTCCCTCTAACCTCTTGGGAGCAGGTTTCCAGACTAGGGGTGCAGCTGCTGCAGGATTTGCCAGCAGTCGTACAATCTTAAATATACAACATTCACAGATTGGTGTAGGTTTATTATTGTCATGTACCAAGATACAGTGAAAAGCTTATACAGATCAAATCATTACATAGATAGAATCAGGAACAGACCCTCAAATGCAGATACAAGAGACTAAACACTGAAATCTGGAGCAACAGACAATCTGTTGGAGGAAAACACCATCCCTGCCCCCTCCCCAATGTATGATTTCAACTCAAAATGTCAAACTTACCTTCCACAGATGCTGCATGACCTACTGAGTTCCTCTGCAGATTGTCTGAGGCCCTCAAATCTGAAAATTCAGCACAGTTATAGCTGATCTTGTACCACACATGTCTGACTTCCTGATAAATCTAGAAATTAGTAAGTTTCTACTTTCCAAGCAATCTTAGCTCAGCCCCACATCCTTCAGGGGCACAGAATTCCAAATCTGCCTGTTTCCATAATAACAGCGTAGCTTTTATTATGAACTGTGGCCCTAACTGTAGATTCCAACGAATGATCCCACCTACAACTTCCCTGTTTAGATATCCAGTAATTTTGTATGTTTCACATCTAGATCAACCATCCCAGGACCGAGTCCTGTGCACCTTCACTGCTCTCTGCATCAAGTATACCTTTTTATTAGGTAAGGAAATTAAAACCATAATTAATGATCTTGGTGTGCCATAATGGATATACCCTTCCTTTTGGAGGGGAGATGATGTGGATTCATCAGGATGTTGCCTGGATTAGAGCATTTCAGTTAGAAGGAGAGATTGGCTAGGCTGGCTTAATTCTGATATGAAGCAGAGGAGGCTGAGAGCTGACCTGATAGAAGTATCTAAAATGATGAGGGAGATAAATAGGATAGATAGTAAAATACTTTTTTCTCTTGGTGTTGTCTAAGAGAGTATAGGTTAGCAGCTTAGAGGGGATCTGAGGGAGTATTTAGAACATATAGGAGCAGAATTAAGCTATTTGGCTGATCAAGTCTACTCTGCCATTCTACCATGGCTGATTTAATAGAAACATAGAAAACCTATAGCACAATACAATTATTCCTCTCAGCTCCATTCTCCTGCCTTCTCCCCTAACCTTTGACATCCTGACCAATCAAGGACCCATCAGCTTCCACTTTAAATATACCCAATGACTTGGCCCCCACAATCACATGTAGGAATGAATTCCACAGATTCACCACCCTCTGGCTAAAGAAATTCCTCCTCATCTCTGTTCTAAATGGATGTCGCTCTACTCTGAGGCTGTGCCCTCTGGTTCTATGCTCCCCCGTTATGGGAAACATCCATTCTATCTAGGCTTTTCAATATTCTATAGGTTTTAATAGATCCCCTCCTTTCATTCTCCTAAATTCCAGCAAATACAGGTGCAGAACCATCAAATGTCTCCCATACGTTAACCCTTTCATCCCCAGTCTCACACTTGAGAGCCCTGTCTGAACCCTCTCCAATGTCAGCACATCTTTTCCTTGATAAGGGGCCCAAAACTGCTCACAATACTCCAGGTGAGGTGAGGTCTTATTGGTGCCTTATAAAGCCTCAGCATTACATCCTTGCTTTTATATTCTAGTCCCCTTGAAGTGAATGCTAACATTGCCTTTGCTTTCCTTCCACCAGCACAATCTGCAAGTTGGCCTTTAGGAAATCCGCCCAAGGGCGCCCTTTGCACCTCTGATTGTGTAATTTTCACCGTTTAGGAAATATTCCTTCTACCATAGTGCATGACCATACACATCCCTAAACTATTTTCAATCTGCCACTTCTTTTTCCATTCTACCAATCTGTCCAAGTCTTTCTGCAGACTCCCTGCTTCCTCAACACTACCTGCCCCTCCACCTTGTCTGCAAGTTTGGCCACAAAGCCATTAATTCGGTCACCCAAATCATTGAAGTATGAGGTGATTCCAACAGGGACATCTGCAGAACACCACTAGTCACCGGCAGCCAACCAGAAAATGCCCCATTTATTCCCACTTTTTGACTCCCGCCAGTCAGCCAGTCTTCTATCTATGCTACTATCTTTCTTGTTAAGCAGCTTTAAGTGCAGCACCTAGTCAAGGCCTTGGGAAAACCCAAGCAAACAACATCCACTTTGTCTACCCTGCCGATTATTTCCTCAAGGAATTCCAATGGACTTTTCAGGCAAGATTCTCCATGCTGACTTTGGCCTATCAAGTATCCTGAAACTTCATCCTTAAACATGGACTCCAACAGCTTCCCAACCACTGAAATTATAACTGTCTTATAATTTCCCGTCTTTTGCCTCCCTCCCTTCTTAAAGAATGGAGTGACATTTGAAATTTTCCAGTCCTCCAGAACCTAGTGATTCTTGAAGGATCATTACTAATGCCTCCAAAATCATTTCAGCTGCCTCTTTCAGAAAGCTAAGATCTTTCAGCTTTCTAAGCACCTTTATTTTAGTAATAGCAACCGCACTCACTTCTGCACCCTGAAACTCTCGAATTTCTGGTATATTGCTATGTCTTCCACAGGTATGACTGACTCAAAATACTAATTAAATTAGTCTGCCATTTCTTTGTCCCCCATTACTACTCCAGCGTCATTTTCTAGCAGTCCAATATCCACTCTTGCCCCTTTTTTACTCTTTAGAGATCTGAAAATACCTTTGGTATCCTCTTTCATATTATTGACCTTCATATTTCAACTTTTCTCTCCCTATGGCTTTTTAGTTGCCTTTTGTTCTCCCACTGTGTTACTTGTAAAAGTGCCATCCCCTTCTCAGTTCCTCCATCTGTGCAACAGGATGCTTTTCATTCCAGAACGAAGGAGATGTCCTGTTTTTTCAAAGAAAGGAGCTTCCCTTCCTCAACCGTCAACACTGCCCTGTTCCATTTCACACACGTGTCCTCTTACCCCATCCTCTCGCCACCCTACCAGGGATAGGGTTCCTCTTGTCCCCATCAGCCGCAGCGTCCAGCACATAATGCACCGCAACTTCCGCCATTCCCATTGGTATCCCATCACCAAGCACATCTTTCCCTTTGCCCCCACTTCCTGCTTTCCGCAGGGATCACTCCCTATGCGACTCCCTTGTCCATTCGTCCCTCCCCACTGACCTCCCTCCTGGCACCTATCCTCGCAACCGGAACGAGTGTTACTCCTCCTCCCTTAATAACATTCATGGCCTTAAACAGTCCTTCCAGGTGAGGTGACACTTCACCTGCGAGTCTGGTGGGGTCATCTACCATGTCTGGTGCTTCCAGTGTGGCCTCCTGTATATCAGTGACACCCGATGTAGATTGGGAGACGCTTTGCTGAGCACCTATGTTCCGTCCGCCAGAAAAAGCAGGATCTTCCAGCGGCCACCCATTTCAATTCCACTTCCCACTCCCATTCCAAAATGTCTATCCATGGCCTCCTCCACTGTTGAGATGAGGCCACACTTAGTTTGGAGGAGGAACACCTTATATTCCATGTGGGTAGCCTCCAACCTGATGGCATGAACATCAATTACTCGAACTTCCAGTAATGCCCCCCCCCACTTCACCATTCCCCACCCCTTTTCCTTCTCTCACCTTATCTCCTTGCCTGCCCATCACCTCCCTCTGGTGCTCCTACCCCTTCATTTTTTCCATGGTCTTCTGTCCTCTTCTATTAGACTCCCCCTTCTCCAGCCCTTTATCTCTTTCACCAATCAACTTCCCAACTCTTTGCTTCATCCCTCCTCCTCCAGGTTTCACCTATCACCTTGTGTTTCTCTCTTCCCTTTCCCACCTTTTAAATTTACTCCTCAGCTTTTTTTCTCCAGTCCTGCTGAAGGGTCTCAGCCCAAAACATCAACTGTACTTTTCCGTAGATGCTGCCTGGTCTGCTGAGTTCCTCCAGCATTTTGTGTGTGTGAGTTGCCTTCTGTTGGTTTTTAAAAGCTTCCCAGTCCTCTAACTTCCCACTAATTTTTGCTCTTTTATATGCCCTTTCTGGCTGTTATGCTGTCTTTGACCTTCATTGTCAGCCACAGCTGCATCATCTGCCTATTAGAATACTTTTTCACCTTTGTGATGTATCTATCTTGTGCCTTCCGAATTGCTCCCAGAAACTTCAGCCATTGCTATTTTGATATCATCCCTGCTAGTGTCCCCTTCCAATCAATTTTGGCCAACTCCTCTCTCATGCCTCTGTAATTCCTTTCACTCCACTGTAATACTGATAAATCTGACTTTAGCCTCTCATCCTCAAACTGCAGGGTGAATTCTATTATTATCACTGCCTCCTAAGTGTTCCTTCATCTTAAGCTCCCAAATCAAATCTACTTTATTACACAACATCTAATTTGGAATAGCTGATCCCCTAGTGGGCTCAACTACAAGTTGTTCTAAAAAGCCATCTCATAGGCATCTACAAATTCCTTCGCTTGGGATCCAGCACCAACCTGATTTTCTCAATCTATCTGCACATTGAAATCCCCCCTCCCGTGATGACAGTAACTTTGAACTTTTTACATATCTTTCCTATCTCCCGTTGTAATTTGTAGCTGACATCCTGGCTATGGTTTGGAGTCCCATCAGTGTTTTTAACCCTTGCAGTTTCTTAACTCTACCCACAAGAACTCTACAATTTCTGATCCTATGTCACCTCTTTCTAAGGATTTGATTTAATTTTATACCAACAGAGCCACCCCCTCTGCTCCCTACCCTGTCTCTTCAATACAATGTGTATTCTTGGATGTTAAGCTCCCAACTATGATCTTCTTTCAACAACATCTCAGTGATGCCCACAATGTCATCCCTGCCAATCCCTAACTGCACTGCAACATCATCTACCTTGTACCATATAGTGCATGCATTCAAATGTAACATCTTCAGTCCTGTATTCATCAGGCTTTTCAATTTTGCCCCCATGTTATCCCACTGACTGAAATTTTGCCCTATCGTTTGCTTGTCCTTCCTCATAGTATCACTGCACACTGTATATACTTGTATACCAACTGCGCCACCCTCAGCCCTATAACTCCATCTCAACAGGTCCAGCAAACCAGCCCGCAAGGGTATTTGTTCCCCTCAGAATCGGGTGTAATTCTTCTTCTTCATACAGCTCATACGTTCCCTAGAAGAGCAAATCCAGAATGAAGGATTCCCTACATTAGCAAATTGGCCGATGACACAAAGCTGGGTGGCAGTGTGAAATGTGAGAAGAATGTTATGAGAATGCAGGGTGACTTGGACAGGTTGGGTGAGTGGGCAGATGCATGGAACATGCAGCTTAATGTGGATAAATGTGAGGTTATCTACTTTGGTGGCAATAACAGGAAGGCAGATTACTATCTGAATGGTGTCAATTTCGGAAAAGGAGAAGTACAACGAGATCTGGGTGTCCTTGTTCATCAGTCACTGAAAGTAAGCATGCAGTGAAGAAAGTTAATGGCATGTCGGCCTTCATAACCAGGGGAGTTGAGTATAGGAGCAAAAAGATCCTTCTGCAGTTGTACAGGGCCCTGGTGTGACCACACCTGGAGTATTGTGTACAGTTTTGGTCTCCAAATTTGAGGAAGGACATTCTTGCTATTGAGGGAGTGCAGCGGAGGTTCACGAGGTTAATTCCCGGGATGGCGGGACTGTCATATGTTGAGAGATTGGAGCGACTGGGCTTGTATACACTGGAATTTAGAAGGATGAGAAGGGATCTGATTGAAACATATAAGATTATTAAGGGATTGGACACGCTAGAGGCAGGAAACATATTCCCGATGTTGGGGGAGTCCAGAACCAGAGGCCACAGTTTAAGAATAAGGGGTAGACCATTTAGAACGGAGATGAGGAAAAGCTTTTTCACACAGAGGTTTGTGGTTCTGTGGAATGCTCTGCCTCAGAAGGCAGTGGAGGCCAATTCTTTGGATTCTTTCAAGAAAGAGTTAGATAGAGCTCTTAAAGATAGCAGAGTCAAGGGATATGGGGAGAAGGCAGGAAAAGGGTACTGATTGTGGATGATCAGTCATGATCACAGTGAATGGTGGTGCTGGCTTAAAGGACTGATTGGCCTACTCCTGCACCTATTGTCCATTGTCTATTTTCTATTCACAATGCCATTACATATAGGAGAGGCATGTTGGATTTCCTCTTGCCGAATACTGTTATTGTCTGACATTTGTTGAGTGTTACTTGCCACCTACTGGCCCAGACCTAAAAATAGTCCGGATTTTGGGTGTGTACTGCTTCGTTATCTAGCGGCTGCGAAAGATGCTGAACATCAGCCAACACATTTCCTTCTGACCTTGCGAGTGAAGGAAAGTCATTGTGAAGTGTTGTAAAGAAAAGTGAATATTTCATGCAAATTGTTCAAATATCGTCGTTCTTGTTAACAAGAAAACAAAATTGGTAAAAATCGAACCACTACACTGAACTGGGAACATTATGGGAGAACTAGAACGGATTGACCACTGACAGAGTAAACAATCGGTCTTCCCCGTAGGAACCTGCTTTACCAGGACAAGCAGTGGTGAAATATTACTTCTACATAACACAATAATGGAAATTCTCAAATTGATCGATAAGAGCCGCAGCTGGTGTTACTCAGAGTAGTATTAAGATGTGTGGCACCATCATCAGTTTCCTGGCCACTTTACTGCTGCCAGACCACAGTGACCCCAAGTAACAGCTCTAGTCGTTACCCTGTGTTTTAAATCCAATCACCACACAGTATAATCGAACACTTGACCAAGTCACGGGCGAGCACCAACCCCTTCCGTCAATCAATGGGAGGAAACAGAGAATAGTCCCATAAACAATAATCTGAAGAAAGTCTTTCAGAGAATTAAATTATGCTGGTTTTTAAAAGTGTTACGTACCCCGTAACTGGGTTGCCAAACCAGCAGAAATTGAACGCTCGTTGGAGTCTGGATTACTAGGATCTAATAAAGTTTTATTAAAGAAATAAGTAACACAGTACTCTAATCGTAAGGATATAAATGCATTGGGTTAGCAATGATAAAACACACATGTACACAGAACTAGGGTAATAGGAATCATCCAAGCTCTATCGCAGTCTAGGGGTAAAATGATCAGTCTTAAGTGACGTAGAGTTCAGTTCAGCTTAGTACAGTTCGCAGTGATCGCTGTTGTGCCGTTGGAGAGAGAGAGAGAGAGAGAGAGATGCAAATTTTGTTTCAAGCAGACCTTTGATGTTCTTCGCAGTTGGTTTTGGGCGGACCCTTTTATGTCTTCTATCCCGCTGTGGTCACCGACTGTGACCCCTCCGTTCCGGATACGACCGTTCTTCCGCGGTGAACCTGGCACCCAGGCAAGGGTGGACACACACACCAGGTTCCCACCGATCGTACCTTTTCACCCTGTGAGTCTATGGTCAGTTCCCGCGAACCGGACCTCCAAACACTCACCAACTTGTGGGGGCACACCGCTCTTCCAGGGTCTCATTATCTCGTGATCTCGTGGTGTGTCCCGTGCCTTAGCGAACCTGTTCTTTTTATCCCCCTGCTGGGGTATCGCCTGTCCATCAAACTTCAAACAGTTTAGGTTCAAAGCAACCGGTCTGTCAATATTCTGAATTGTGTTTCTTTTCCGTTATCTCCCTCCTCTCTCATTAACATTTTGAACGTTTCTCCATTGTCTCCTTTATCTCTCTCATTAGTATCAATCGTCTGATAATTTGGTTTGTCGTCACAAAAGCAAGAAGCTGGAAGAAGATGAAATAGAGGTTCTCTTACTTAATTAAAGCACCCAACTCCGGGGTCTGTACTAATTTTGGACATATTATACACAATGATATTTTTATCATCTGTCCTGTCAACCACCTGGCAAATAAAATATTGAGGCAGAAGCTGCTTGTGAAAAGAGAACGAGCCATTCCTCTTCCACAATTCGGGAGAGAGGTAAATTGTGGCTCTGTGGCTGGCGAGGTGTCGCAATGTGTCCATGAGTGCCGGGTAGCTCACTGAGCTGTAAACAATATCGGAACCCAGGATGAAGTCATAGTTGGAGGGAAAGCTCGTGTAGTCTTCACCCCAGGTCAGAGCACGAACCTTTACACGGTGCCTGCAGGCAGAGGGGATGTTGATGGAGACATTGTTTTCTATTTGCTTCAGGATGCTCAGCTTATCGGTCACAGTCACCTCTCCACCTGACCAAGAGAGAAAAAAAGATCCATTTCTATTCGCCCTTCATTATCGTGATCACAGAAAGAACAGTGTAAGAAATCTGGGTAGAGTTCAATCTTATTTCGGGAGACAGTAGCATTACTTATTGTTTTAAAACTAGCACAGCACAAAGGCCAAATAGCTTGGGAATCTAATAGTCTTTCCTACAATCAAAGTCCGCTCAGTACCTCATTTGCAATAAATGGTCATATAATTAGTAAGACAAAAATTGGTCAGGTAAACTAGGTTGGTGTGGTATGAATTTTAACTCGGGCAGGACACCTGTAGAACTGAACTTGGACAGGGACTCTTGATTTTGTTATACAGGAGAAGAGAGGTCAATCCGTGTGAAAGCGACATACCTTCAGACTACATTTATTATTTTCTGACTAAACTAAACGGCTTTAACAGTGCTCTAGACAATAACACCCTTTTCTCCATATCCATCACCCCCGTCATTATTTTCCGGATTCCATGTTAATATCAGAAAAGACTGGATTTCAGTTCATTACCCCGCCTTTCACTTACCAAGTAAGGTTGCTAAAATCCCAACGATTCCAGTGCCTGATCCCAGCTCAATCACTCTCTTCCCAGTAAAACTGGCGTTCTGTTTCTCAAAAAACCGACAGAGAGTGACCCCCTAAAATAATGGAACACGAAATAGGCTCATGAAGAGAGTGATGCAAGTCCAGCCTTTACCGTCAATACAGGGCAGGGCACGTTAACAAGTAATCTGTACAGATACATATGACTCGACAGCGCACTGTTGCCGTCGAGCAATCTAAATAAAGCAGCACTAGTCCGGATTGATTGCGGTTTGGTCTGCAGAGGAAACTGACGCGCTAAAGGGATTTAACCGCCTCCACAGTGTGTTCCCCCCCCCCCCGCAAAACCAGTAATAATCTGCAGTCTCATCAGTTTACGTGTCCATATAAGAGGTCCCCAGGGGCGGCGCTAAGGTGGTGCTAGGTGGGGCTATAGCCCCAGCAGAAATTGCAATAGCACCACCAAGAAATTAACTGCAGCTGCTTTGCTTTCTCTGTATAGTTTTGAATACAGCTTGTTCCTCCAGTTGATCTAGTGCAGCGGTCCCCAACCACCGGGCCGCGGACCGGTACCGGGCTGCAAAGCATGCGCTACCGGGCCTTGGCGAAACGATATGATTTGGCGATATGAGTCAGCTGCACCTTTCCTCATTCCCAGTCACGGCCACTGTTGAGCCATTACGCACGCGAGGTCATTACCTGCGCGTCACCCATGTCAACGCGGGAAGGAGATCAACTCCTCGAGCTTGCAAATAACGGCGGGCTGAAAATTGTTTGACATAACATCTCTGCCGGCATTCTGGATCAAAGTCAAGGCTGAATATGCTGAGATAGCTACGGAAGCACTAAAAACATTGCTTTCATTTCCAACTTATCTCTGCGATGAATGTAACGAAAACTAAATTGCGGAATAGGCTGGACACAAGGAACCCCCTTTGAGTATCACTGTCTCCCATCACCCCTTGATAGGACCGTCTTGTTGCAGGGAAACAAGCCCAGGGCTCCCACTGATACAGCGATATTGGTGCGTTGCAATGATTTTATATGTTCATACGAGGAAAATATGCGCTGTATGTTTAATATCCAAACATTAATTAAAATGTTATGATGCTATTATAAGTGACTTATATAACCATATAACAATTACAGCATGGAAATAGGCGATTTCGGCCCTTCTAGTCCGTGCCGAAAGCTACTCTCACCTAGTCCCACCGACCTGCACTCAGCCCATAACCCTCCATTCCTTTCCTGTCCATATAGCTATCCAATTTTTCTTTAAATGATAATATCGAACCTGCCTCTACCACTTCTACTGGAAGTTCATTCAACACTTACTTCAAGCTCCCCGTCCTCCCCTGATGATTGACTTATCACTATATTCATGCGAGGAAAATAAGCGCTGTGTGTTTAATATTAAATTCGTTAGATAAACCCTTTTAGAAACGAAATTAGGTGTATTAGCCCCTTATTACCAATATTCCGGTCGTGATTAACACCCCCCCACCCCCATCCCGGAACAGAATCGCCAAAAACGATTTGCAGAGAATAATACCGGCAGGTACACGCATGCGCACTGGTGCCCGCGCAAGGCTTCATGGTCATTGTAGCCTTACTAGGGGCAAACACTACTCTTGTCCATTGGCAACCCTATCCCCCCCACCGCCCCCGGGTCGACCGGTCCGCAAGAATATTGTCAATCTTAAACCAGTCCGCAGCACAAAAAAGGTTGGGGACCCTTGATCTAGTGAAACAGCGTTCCCAATTACCACAGCACCCACGCAGCAAAAAAGTTGTAAACTGTCAGATCCACTGTACGCTTCGTTCATTGTCAATGTCTCGCCGTTGCTGTCCTCAGATCAGTTCAGCTGATCTTTCTTTTTTAAATTTTATTTTTATTTGGATAAGGAATTCACAAATATCATGTACTTCTTTCACACATATAACCTTTTCCATTTTTTATATGTATAAAACTATAATTATTTATACATTCTTAAGTACACATTGAGATGATATAAAAGGAAATTAGACACTTAAATAGATAATTATGTACTGTGCTAATTCTAATCTATTAGGCTAAGTAATGGTATTAGTTGTTCAGAAAAATGGTAATAATAATTTCCATATAACTCTTCTGGACCATTTCCACTGGTCCAAGATGTTGTATATAAGCCTATGTAACAACCATTGTAGGTGTTTATATCCTAATTTGTTCATGCTTGCTCCTGCCCGCAGACATAATTATCCAATCCCTATGTACTTATTTACTTAATTTTTCCATTTTTTTATCCCTTTCCCAAATCTTTCCCTTTACTTGTGTTAATTCTCTATTTTCCAAAAGAAAACAAAAAAAAAGACATTTAGACTAGGGGTGCTTATGTTAGCAATATTACTGTGTTGATGAGAAGAGCAGTATAAATCATTAGGAGAGTCATCTAAAGTCTGCTCGCATTGGGGTTATATATTCAATCCATTTATTCCAGATTTGATAAAATTTTTCTTTTTGAATTCTCAGGGAGTAAGTCAACTTTTCCATTTTAAATATTTCCAAGATAATTTCGTGCCAATCTTCTAATGTAGGTGGTATTGGATTTAGCCACTTTCTAGTGATTGATTTCTTACTTGCCGCTAAGAGGGCCTGCAGCAACTTTATATCTTCCTTCTGTTCAAGAAACAATACATGCCCCAAATAGAGCGTCTCAAAGTTCAGAGGTATCTGGGACCTAAGTACCTTAACTAATGTTCTATGAATACCTTTCCAATATAGACTTAATTTAGGGCAATCCCAGAAAATATGAAAATGATTGGCCTCCTTGGAGCCGCACCTTCTCCAACATGTCACGTTTGTATCTTTATATTTTTCCTGATATGGGGTCTTGAAGTATCTTATGATGTTTTTCCAACAATGTTCTCTCCAAGTCAAAGAATTAGTCGAGGACCATTGAAAGCTGCAGATTTCCCCCCAAGCCTCCTCTGAAAGTACCAACCCCGCTTCTTTCTCCCACTTCTCTTTAATATACAGTGTATTTACATTTTTAGCATGGGAGAGTGCATTATATACTCGAGAAACTGATTTACTAGGTATTGAACCGCAAGCCAAATTCAGAATCTTGAAAAATTCTAATTCTACTGTTGATAGGTCTGTATATCTACAACTCTGGTTAACATAGTTTCGTACTTGAAGGTACCTAAGAAAGTCATTATGTTCTAGGCCATGTTTGTCCTGCAGGATTTGGAAACTTTGTAATACTCTTTTATGTATAAATGAGAGGTAGGTTGTAAGACCTTTCTTTATCCATAACTCAAATCTTTTATCTCCTCTGTTGGGAAGGAATTCGGTATCACATGCACACCATCTAAAGAGTTTTAACATGTTATTAATTCCACATGAATTAACCACCTTCTGCCATACTTTTAATGTAAGATTTATCCAACTGTTTTTAAATTTTTCGAACTGGGCCATCAATCCTTTGTCAGCTATTGAGGCCTGAAGAGGAAAACTGTTAACTAATCCAAATTCTATTTCCTTCCATCTAGCCTTATATTCTCTATTACACCAATATAACAGAGGGGTTATCTGTGAGGCATAAAAATAATTTCTCAGGCAAGGAAGAACCATACCTCCTCCTTCCTTCCCTAACTGTAAGGTGTATCGAATTCTAGGTTTCTCTCCTTGCCAGATAAAGCGGGAAATCCATTTGTCCCATTCCCTGAACTGATTATCATCCACCTCCACCGGTAAAGTACGGAAAAGATACAGTAACCGAGGAAGAATATTCATTTTTATAGTATTTATCCTAGAATTTAAGCTGTTCAGCTGATCTAAGAGCAGGTAAGGTGGTGACGTCACTGACGCGGGAGTACACGCAGGCGCAGATCCGTGGTCTCGCGCAGGCGGTGCTGTTACAGGCGCGCGCGGGCCTGGCACGTGCGCGGTTTTGGCGGGCGTGGGAGACGGGCCGATTCTCAGCCTGAGCCGCTCTGCATTGAAAGTGAGCTGCAGAGCGGAGTCACGGCAGCAGGTCATCGGAGGAGGAGAGGGAGAGGATTGCGAAGAGAAGGTGGATGAAGCCGCTCCCGGTCAGCCAGCAGCCTGAGGAAGGGCCCTTCGCAACAGTCCGGCGATCAGCAAAGCAGTTTTATTCGAGGCTGGTGTGAATATTCTGCTCGGCGTGCAGGCATTTCCTGCGTGGAGGACATGGGCTCCATTCTGAGTCTCCGGTTACCGCAACTGGCGGAAAGCGGCAGCAGCTTTCAAAACCCACCGTGTCAGTGCGGCCCGAATTCAGATTGAGAAGACAAGACGGTTCAGGACTGGGAAAGGACACGCAAAGATTGTCCAAGAACATCGTCAGTAGATGCGAGCCGTGGTTGGGTCTCTGCGCTGGACTGCGAGCCGAGGCGTTGCCCGGCCAGCACTCCGGCAGAATGATGGATCTGGCAATAGGGGAAACTTCGTTCAGTTGCTCACTGTAATTGGGAAGCTTGATAAGACTGTAGCTAAAAAACAAGAGGAAAACCCTGGAAATGTAAAAAACACCCATCACGATATCCAAAATGAAATTATGGGTATTATGGCAGATATGGTCAGACGTCAAATAAGTGCAGAAATCAAGGAGGCTGGACATTTTCCCATCGTGGTGGATGAAAGTAAAGACTTGAGTAAAAAGGAGCAAATATCAGCGGTGGTGCGGTGTTTGAGTAACGAAACAGTGCTTGAAGAATTCTTGCTCTTCACTCCAGCTGAAGGGTTGGACGCAGAGTCGCTTCTTAAAAGCATTGAACAGACACTTGCCCAGTGTGTTATTGATAAGAACGCGTGTATGGGTCAGTGTTATGATGGGGTGGCAGTGATCTCTGGGTGCAATAACAGGGTACAAGAGAGGTTCAGGAAAGAGGTCCCACAGGCATTATATATACACTGCCATGCTCACAGACTTAACCTTGTGTTAGTGGATGTTGTGAGCAATGTACCACAAGCGGGTGAGTTTTTTGAAACTGTGCAGCTGCTTTACAGCTTCTTTGCAAACTCTGTGGCCCACGATCACAACAACAGACGGATTGTGCTTCTCTGAAAACATTAATGGTGAGTGCATTTGATTTTTTAAAAAATTTGGGCCAAGACTAATGCTGATTATTGTTACTATTTTGTGGTGGATACCCCATAGTCCTTATGTTTCCTGCAAATCCTAAAATATTACATTTACTGCTATTAAGCCTACTGGTTTTGCTTAGACTTCCAAGCAGATTCTGTTTATTTTTGTTTAAATTCAATAGCGGAATTAATTGAGGTATTGCATGGTCAGAGTACGCCTGGTAAAGCCTTGCATCTGTTGTTTGCCTTATTTGACTTTAATAACGGTATACCTTTTGGCATTGCTGTCTATGTAATGCAAATAGCAGTGGGTTCGTGTTGTGTTTTTCAGTTGAAAAGCACGCATTTGACGCTGATTGCGGGATTGGTGCGTGACTCACGTTGTCTGCTGTTGCTCGGATGCTCTGTTTGCTTTTTTTGTTTATGCTCGGTGTAGCCCCGCTTGTCTCCGATGCCGTTGACACTGTAACAGTTCACTTCTATATTAGATCTATCAATTGCTGTTGCTTGTGAATCAACAGTGGTATTTATAGTAGGCACATAATGCTTGAAACTGACTTTTTAACGCCTCGCGTCTGGCCTTGCGAATACATATTACCATACAGTACATCCCTCAGCACCATCACTGAATAATTCAGCCCCTCCGTAGTACCAGCAAGAAAAAATCTCTGGCGCCGCCACTGTCTGTAGTTCACATTGTGCTGTGTTTCTGGTTCCTGGTAGCTCCTTTTTTCCCATGTTGCTATTTTTGGGTGATTTTGATCGGGGTGTCCTGCAGGTACTGAACTGAATATGGGCTCTTTCAGCTTTGTGTTTTATAGTTTGTGTTTTTAGCTGTTTTTTTTTGTTGTCATTTGTGCAACTCTTTTTGCATGTGGTGGAGGGTGTTGATTTTTTTTTGAATGAGTTCCATAGTTTTCTATGTTTCGTGGCTGTCTGTGGAGAGGACGAATCTGGGGGTTGTATACTGTACACATACTTCGATAATAAATATACTTTGAATCGTGCCCCTCTGTTCTTGTTTAGAATTATTGAAGTTGCAGGGAAATTTAGTAAGCATTGGTAGTTATATAAATTTTTAAAATACACAATAGAAAGGACATTTAGGAAGAACTAGAGGAACTATAAGGGAGTTTAGTTAGAATGTTATCAGGACTTAAGTGGGAGTGTTTGTGGTTGCAACAAGAAAATTCCAGGGATTGCAATAGGAATTTATAGGAGGTTTAACAAGGAATTCAGTAAACTTAATTAAGGGATTGCAAGGGAATTTAGTGGGAAGGGTTATAAGGACTCCATGGGAATTTAGTAAGAGAGTTAGAGAAAATGCAGCAGAAATTAGAAACCACAGAAAAATGTATTAATATTGTTGGAGCGACTATGAGGAAATTCAGCAAGGGGTATGAAGCGTACCAGCAGTTAGAATTCAAAGTCCGTACTGCCTGGTTGGATACTTCCCAGGTAGAATGAGATGGGCACTTACTTAACACTTGTAACTCAAAGGTCCTATACCAACCTCTTCCCACCATACAAAACAACACACAAAGGTGCTGGAGGAATTCTACAGGTCGGGCAGTGTCTATGGAGAGTTAGTTGAAATTTTGGGTTGAGTCGGGGGAGTTAGCCAGTATAAAAGGCGTGGAGCAAAAGGTGATAGGTGAGTGTGTGATAGTTGGGAGCAGCAAAGAGCTGAAGAGGCTGGAATTTGATAGGAGAAGACGATGGAGAATGGGGTAAAGGGAAGGAGGCTGAAGAGCCAGTAGGAGGAGTGACGAGCAGATGGTGAGGGTGAGTGGAGGGGGGGAATAGAAAGGGTGAAGGGGGGGTCAGTTGGATTAGCAGGGGAGAGCAATGGGGGAGAAAAAGGGGAGAAGGGACGGGGGAGCAACTACCAGAAGTTAGAATTCAAAGTCGGTACTGCCTAGTTGGACACTTCCCAGGCAGAATGAGATACTGGTCCTCTTTAACACGTAGCTTTCGTACAGGCTGTGGACAGACATTATAGTGTGGCAATGCAAAATAGAATTAAAATAGCTGACCACCAGAAGATCCCAGCTGGCACAGCATCTGGAGCTGAGCTCTAATAGTAACTTGCACAGAATGCTGAAGAAACTCAGCAAATCAGAGAGCATCTATGAATACACGGTCAATGTTTCTGGCTAAGACCCTTCATCCGGACCCAAAATGTCGACTGTTTATTCCTGACCTGCTCATTTCCTCCAGAATTTTGAACCACAAGACATAGGAGCGGAGTTTGGTTCATCAAGTCTGCTCCACCTTTCCATCATGGCTGATTTGCTATCCCTCTCAACCCCATTTTCCTGTCTCCTTCTCATTACCCCTTACTAATCAGGAATGCATCAAGCTCCACTTTAAATATACCCAATGACTTGGCCTTCACTGTCACCTGTGGTAAAGAATTCCACAGATTCACCACTCTCCAGCTAAAGAAATTCCTCCTCATCTCTGTTCTGAAAGGACGTCCCTCTATTCTGAGGCAGTGTCCTCTGGACTTAGACTCTAGGAAACATCCCCTCCACATCCACTCTATCAAGACCTTTTTGCTATTCCATAGGTTTCAATGAGGTCATACCTCAGTCTACTGAATTCCAGTGAACACAGGCCCAGAGTTTTCAGACGCTTTTCATATGATAAGCAGTCAATCCTGGAATTACTTTTGTGATTCTCCTTTGAATCTTCTCTATTTTCAGCACGTCCTTTCTAAGATAAGGGGCCCAACGCTGCTCACAATACTCCAAGTTGGGCTTCAGCAGTGCTTTATAAAGTCTCAACATTACATCCTTGCTTTTATATTCTAGTCCTCTTGAAATGTATACTAACATTGCATTTGCCTTCCTCACCACACACTCAACCTGCAAACTAACCTTTAGGGAATCCTGCAGAAGGACTCCCAAGTCCCTTTGTGTGTCAGCTTTTTGTATTTTGTCTCCATTTAGAAAGTAGTCAGCCCTTTGATTTCTTCTACTGAAGTGCATGGCCATACACTTCCCAACACTGTATTCCATCTGACATTTCTTTGCCCATTCTCCTAATCTAAGTACCTCTGTCACCTTTCTATTTCCTCAAAACTACTTGCACCTCCACCCATCTTCATATCATTTGCAAACCTTGTAATAAAGCCATGAATTCCATCATCCAAATCACTGACATAGAATGTAAAAAGAATTGGTTCCAACACAGACCCCTGTGGAATACCACTAGTCACCGGCAACCAACCAGAAATAGCTCCCTTTATTCCCACTTATTGGCTCCTGCCAATCAGCCACTGCTTTATCCACGCTGGAATCTTTTCTGTAATACCCTGGGATTGTAGCTTGTTAAGCAGCCTCACGTGTGGCACTTTATAAAAGGCCGCCTGAAAATCCAAGTACACATCAACCTTTGTCTATCCTGCGTGTTATTTCGAAGAATTCCAACAGATTTGTCAGGCAAGATTTTCCCTTGAGGAAACCATGCTGACTGTGGCCTATTTTATCATGTGCCTCCCAGTATCCTGAAACTTCATCCTTAATAATCAACTCCAACATCTTCCCAACCACTAAGGTCAGACTAACTGGCCTATAGTTTCCTTCCTTCTGCCTCTCTCCCTTCTTGAAGAGTGGAATGACATTTGCAATTTTCTGGTCTTCTGGAACCACTCCAGAATCTAGTGATTCTTGAAAGATCATTACTAATTCCTCCACAATCCCTTCAGTCACCTCTTTCAGAACCCTGGGGTGCAGGATTCACCCCCAGATTTTTTTTTAACCTTCAGACCTTTCAGTTTCCCAAGAACCTACTATCTAGTAATGGTGATTTCACACACTTCATGACCCCGACACCTGGAACATCCATCGTACTGTTAGTGTCTTCCACAATGAAGACTGATGCAAAATACTTGCTCAGTTCTTCCGCCATTTTATTGTCCCCCAATACTACCTCTTCAGCATTGTTTTCTGATGTCCACTCTTGCCTCTCTTTTACACTTCATGTATCTGAAGAAACATTTGGTATCCTCATTAATATTATTGGCCAGCAGACTTTCATATTCCACCTTTACTTTCTTAATGACCTTTCTCGTTGCCTTCTGTTGATTTTTAAAAGCTTCTTAATCCTCGAACTTCCCACTAATTTTTGCTCTATGATATGCCTCTCTTTGGAGCATGGGTAAAGCCTTTGTCTGACTGAAGATTCGGACATCAAAACTACACAATTCTCATTGGTCTACCCAGCTGCAGTGATTGTTAACCTCCTTTACATTTCTGAGATCTGGGCAACCTCCAGCAATCTCCTCAATGCACCACAGAGATAATCCAAAGTAGTCCCCACTTCCTCCAGATACAATGGAAAGATGTGAGTGAACAGTTGCCTTCTTCCTGCAGGGTGCAAACCAGATTCAGTGCAATGTTCAGAGGATTAAAAGCAGATGAAATTGGAATTCAGCAAATACAGCTTCACTGTCAGTCTTGCTCCTTTAAAAGCTGCAGAGATGTTCTATAGAAAGCATACAACAGGTCCAACAAAGAGCTTCCCACATACATTGGAACATGAAGGAAGGGTATGGAACTAACCTGTGTGTCATATCCACCCCAGTTCAGCTTCCCATTGTCTGACATTCTGCTAACTCTCAGCATAGACAGGACTGCAGGAGGTGGGAAACTGTGAGTTGGTGGTCCCACAATGAGTCTGTCAGGATGCACCAACACCAACGTCTGGAAGGTAAACCACACAGTTCACTAGTCTGCCCCTTCTGGCCAATAGCACTAGCTGCTACACATTGCTAGGTTGAATGATGTCAGACAGCTATCATCAGACTGTTTGGACCCTACAAGCTCTTCCAGGAAGTGCTTTATCTTTCTCAAAAACTGCAGCACAAAGCTAGAGGAAGACAGAAGTACAATCACTTCAAACCTGTTCCACCACTGGTCTAGACTGATCCATTCACAATACCAATTGTTCTTTTTCTCCTCTGTATGACAGCATCTAACAAGAATAAAAACTGAGAACCTTGACTGGTCAGGCATTTGTACATTTTCACAAACAAGAGAGAATCTGCAGATGCTGGAAATCCGAACAACACATACAAAATGCTGAAGGATCTCAGCAGGCCAGGCAGCATCTATGGAAAAAGTACAGTCGATGTTTCGGGCCACGACCCTTCGGCAAGACTTTTTTTGTAGACTTTTTTCAGAAAGAGAAATCAAATTGTGCACCACCTTTCATGTGAAGGTATTTCTGGATTTCAGATTCAAGTTTCAGTTTATTGTCATTCAGTCATACACATGTATACAGGTAAACGAAGCAACATTCCTCAGAGACCAAGATGAAAAACACAGTACATATATCACATACCAATTATCAATATTGAATATCATATACAATAATTTAACACAATATTATTAAAAGATAAAAACAAGTATTCTGTAACACACAAAATCCTGGAGGAACCCAGCAGGGCAGGCAGCATCGATAGAAGAGAGAATAGTTGGTATTTCAGGCTGAGATGTCTGGAGAATAAAAGATGAGGAGTCAGAAGGTGGGAGTGGTGGGGGGGGGAGGGAGGAAGATGCACGAGGTGATAGGTGAAACCAGGAAAGGGGGAGGGAGGAAGTAAGGAGCAGGGAAGTTGATTGGAGATAGAGATAAAGGGCTGGAGAAAGGGGAATCTGATAAGAAAGGACAGAAGGCCATGGAAGAAAGAAAAGAGGGTGGTGCACCAGACGTGATGGGCAGGTACAGAGATAAGGTGAGTGAGGGAAAAGGAATGGGAAATATGAAGGAGGGGCAATAGCTTCAATGGTAATGAAGTGCTTTGCACAGCTAGTCATGAAGTGCATTAAATCTTGCCTTCCCACTTCATTGGACCCCTCTTAATTTCATGACTGCCATTAATTTGATGTTCCTTTGTACTGGATTTCACAATATTATGAAATGAATTCTCCCTTAGCAAGCCCCATTGTCTTTATAAATCATAACTCAATTACCTTCATTATGTCATGCTATCAGTTGCAACTGAGCTGGTGATAAACTAGCAAAATAAGCCAATGGATTGTGGGTTCTAAAAATGACAAACAGAGCCTTAAGCTCAGGAATATCTGGGGACACAGCAGTGTAGAACTGCGGATCTGTTTGTCTAGGTATGTCGTACTCTGCTTAGTATTGATCAGCACTCCATCAATCATCCAAGATTTTCATTCCCTCCACCACCAGTGCAGGTTGATATTGTGGCATGTACACAATGCTTAACCAGACCAGTCCAACAGCACATCCAAACTGGAACCGGTATCATCATAAAGGGAGAAGGGCAAATGAGGGTCGGGCATGTTGTACAAATGATAGGGTGCATGTTAATGAATCACAATCAAAATCAGGTTTATTATCACTGACGTATGTTGTGAAATTTGTTGCTCTGTGACAGCAGAACAGTGCAATAAATAAAATCTACTATCAATTACAATGAGAAATATCTCTGTAACAAGTTAAGTAAGTCGTGCAAAAATAGTGAGGTAGTGTTCATGGCTTCATCGTCCATTATGAAATCTGATGGCAGAGGAGAAAACGTTGTTCCTAAATGTTGAGTGTGTGTCTTCAGGCTTCTATGCCTCCTCTGCAGTGGTAGAGTTGAGAAAAGGGCATGTCCTGCGTGGGAGTGCTTTATGACGGATGTTGTCTTTCTGAGGCGTCCACTCTGACGTTAGAGTGTCCATGATTGAGCTGGCTAAGTTTACAACCCTCTGCAGCTTTCTCTGATCCTGTGCAGTGGCTGCTCCATACCAGGCTAGAGGGAGTTAGGGTTTCAAGTCAATAACATGGGTAGAGAGGGTGGTGAATAAAGCAAATGGCATATTTGGCTTCATAGGTCAGGACATGGAATACTGAAGTTAGGACATTAAATTGCATCTTTACAAAACACTGGTGAGACCACTCTTGGAGTCTTGGGCACAGTACCGGTCACCCCACTATTGGAAAGATCTGATCATGCTGGAGAGAACAGAAGAGATTCACCAGAATGCTACCTGGAATGGAACACTAGTTTTGGAGAGAGATTGGACAGACCGGGTTTCTTTTCATCGGAGTGAAGGATGCTGAGGGGTGACTTGAAAGAAATACATAAAACTATTAGAACATAGATAGGATAGTTAGAATCTTTTCCCCTGGTGGGGGTATCAAAAACAAGTAGATTTATGTTGAGAGGAAGGAGTTTTAAGAGGAACGTTTTCTACACTATGAGAAGTTGGTATCTGGAATGAGCTGCCAAAAGAGGTGACGGAGTTAGATACAAATACTATATTTAAAAGACATTTTGACAGGACTTGAATAGGTGAGGTAAAAGAGGATATGGACCTGATGCAGGCAAATGGGATTAGCGGAGATGGACTGAAAGGTGAGCATTGATGTGGTAGGCTTAAGGTCCTGTTTCGATGCTGGTCAGCTCTATGACTATGGCAGCAGGCACTTGGGAACTCCATCACCTCCTCATGGTCTTCCAAGTTGTACACCATCCTCACTTGTTAATACATTGGCTGTCTTTTATCTACAGTGAGTTTAAATCCTGCAATTCCCCGCTGAGTGGGGTGTGGAAGTCATTTACCCAGGAGGTGTGCATTGATTTGAGGCATCATCTATTCAAGGGCAGTTAAGGATGGATGGTAAATGCTGAAGGTGCCCAAATCCTGGGAAATGAGTAGTTTAAAAAAAATCCAACCTGGACTCATGGCTCATCATTCAGTAACCCAATCCAAAAACGCCAACAGAATATAAACTGGGATATTTTCAACAAACCTACTTTGTGCATTGATAAGTTTGGCAGGTCATCTGCTGTTGAGGCAAAACTCCGGTGGATGATGCAACCAGTGATAAAACAAGATCTGATTTGCTTGATGATTCACCGGTCATGTAGATGGAGGAGATGCCAAGGCCTCCTGCAGCAAGAGAAACAGATTTAATGCTTGTACTCACTGCCCTTTCTTTTGAAGAGCAGGATGTCAAAGGTGAATGTATTTAATCAAGTTCAGAGCTCGGGCTGTGAGGAAAGAAAAGCACAATCAGTGCTAGGGTGGAGGTTAGTAACTGTTCAGTCGCAAAAGGCAGAACTTTATAATGAGAGAAGTACTGAAGTAAAATCAACAGATCTTTCTTTTCCTTCTCACCTTTTTATCTTTCAGAAAGGATATTGGCCTGAAATGTTAACACTACTCCTTTGAAGCTGCTGCCTAATTCATTTGTGTATCTCTGGAATTTGCTGCATTGGTTTCATAATATTAACATTGGATTATTTTCTTTTGCTGGCCTGCCCCAATGGACAATTGGTGTTGCAGTGTGCAGCATTCCAGGAAAAACCCGGTTTAAGCAATCAGTACAAATGAGTAAAGTCAGCTGAGCTTACTGGTACACCATACTGAAATAAATTTAATTTGCATTCACCCGTAAAAAGGAATGAACTTTACTGCTTTTTCTAAGTATTCATTCATTTGAATCTGGTTTTCAGATCAATATCAGAACTGTTAGTCTACTTGTTAAGGTTACCTCTTTTAAAATTTCTTTATAGGAATTACTTTCCGATGGGAATCACAACTAACATAAATGTCCAGGAGCAAAGGCTGGAAATTTGAAATAGAACAGAAGATAGTGGAAAGTTGTGGATGCAGTTCAGTCCATCACAGGAACCAGCCTCCCCTCCATGGAGTTTGTCTAAGCTTCTAAGTGATGCAATCAACATAATAAAAAACTCCACACCTTGGCCAATCTCTCTTCTTAAAAACACAAGATATTCTGCAGATGCTGGGGATCCAGAGTAACACACACAAAACGCTGGAGGTCAGGCAGCATCTATAGAGAGGAATATAGAGTCGACATTTCTGATCAAGTGGATGTGGCAAAGTTGTTTCCCATGATGGGGGTGTCTAGTATGAGAGGGCATGACTTAAGGACTGAAGGGCGGCCATTCAGAACAGAGATGCGAAGAATTTTTTTTAGCCAGAGGGTGATGAATCTGTGGAATTTGTTGCCACGGGCGGCAGTGGAGGCCAAGTCATTGGGTGTATTTAGGGCAGAGATTGATAGGTATCTGAGTAGCCAGGGCATCAAAGGTTATGGTGAGAACGCGGGGGAGTGGGACTAAATGGGAGAATGGATCAGCTCATGATAAAATGGCGGAGCAGACTTGATGGGCCAAATGGCCGACTTCTGCTCCTTTGTCTTATGGTCTTATGGTCAATGAAGATACAAGTAGAAAATTCCACCAGGGTCAGGATTCCTGGCTGATTTTCATCTATCCCTCACTACCCTGGGATTACAGCACTACCAGGGTGTTGACAGAGGTTAATTTCCTTGAGTCTCATCTAAGTACAATACTATTACTTTTTCACTCAGGACCGGACTGGGTGGTACATCTACATCTTCTTCTTCTGCCTTTTAACTCACTAGTGAGCATAGGCCATCAACAACCTCTTTCTAGATCAACCTGTCTTGTGCATATCTCTCCAGCTGTGACCATGTCATTCCCACTCTCCTGGCGTCGGTTAACGCTTCCCTCCTCCACGTGGACTTTGGCTTACCTCTATTTCGCTTGCCCTGAGGATTCCATGTGAGAGCTTGTCTGGTGATAATATTTGGGGGCTTCCTCAATGTGTGTCCTACCCAGCACCACTTCCTTCTCTTGATCTCTGCCTCAACTGGTGTCTGGTTGGTCCTTTGCCATAATTCTGTATTGTTCACATAATCTGTCCATGTTAGCCCCAAAATCTGACGCAAGCATTTGTTGATGAAGGTCTGGATTTTTCTGATAGCTTTTGATGTCAGTCTCCAAGTTTCAGAGCCATATAAGGGGACAGATTTGACATTTGAGTTGAAGATTCTCAGTTTGGTTCTTAACCTTAGTTCTTTTGCCGTCCAAACTGGACGTAGTATTATGAAGGCTCCTCTGGCTTTTGGATCCTGGTCTGTACCTCTTTCCTCGTTGACAATGCTTCCCAGATAGACAAATGACTCAGCTTCTTCTAGAGGAGCATTTCTCAGGATAACTGTGTTGTTTCCTGCATTTACTTTTAGTAATTTTGTTTTCCCCACATGGATGTGTAGCCCTATTTTCTGCGATGTGGAGTCTAGAAGATCTATTTTCTCTTGCATCTGGGCATGGCTGTGTGACAGTAGTGCCAAATCATCAGCAAAGTCAAGATCATCTAGCTGTCTGAACAATGTCCACTATATTCCATTCTTCTTGCCATCTGTTGTTTGCTTCATAATCCAGTCCACCACCAGCAGAAAGAGAAAAGAGACAGTAAGCATCCCTGTGTTCACCTTGAAAGTATCTGACAATTGACCTATATGGATTACTCTGCATAGATCTTCTTTCCCAAGTTAGTTAACTTCTCTGGAATCCCAAGATGCCTCACTAGTTTCCACAATGTCTCTCTGTCCAGGCTGTCAAGTGCTTTTTCATAATCTACAAAATTAATGTAGAGTGATGTGTTCCATTCTGTTCAATGATAGTCCTTAGAGTTGTAATCTGATCAGTTCAAGACCTATTTTGTCGAAATCCTGCTTGTTCATCTCTAAGCTTCTCATCCACTACATTTTTCAATCTCTCTAAAATGATTCTGCTTAGAACTTTCCCTGGCACAGAAAGCAACATTATCCCTCTGTAGTTTTTGCATTCCTGGAGATCTCCTTTCTTAGGGATTTGAACTAGATGTCCTGTTCTCCAGTCCTTGGGTACTTCTTCAGCTTCTCAGACCTGTTTTATGATGTGCCTCATTTCAGTATAGAGATCTCTATACTGCTCTTGAGTGCCTCTGACATCTACATAACTGTCACAAATTAATTTTCATGAAAAGAATTTTGACACATGGAGTCTGTGCTGTCCTCCAGCGGTCCCAGTCCCAGCCTCCTTGTTTCCCTTTACCCCATAGTTATTCTCAGTCACATCTCCTGTCAACAGCCTTCTGGTTCTTGATGCCACATGCCTGCACGAAGGGGGAATGTACCATAACCCATTAGCCTCTCTGTTCTTCATTGAAATGTGGGAGGAAACAAAAGCATCTGAGAGCAAGCCAGACGATCACATGTAGAATGGGCAATCTTCAAACAGCCTGAACCAGTCTCCGGAACTGCAACACTATGCAGCCTGAACAACACAAATGAGTAATTCAAGAGGTTCTCCATTTCCAAACAGATTCATGATTTTAAAAGTACTTTAGCACCCTCTTTTGTCAGTGTTTGTTACACCCAGGTGCCATGAATTCTCCAGAATTAATTCCCTGTATGATCAGAGTGAACGCAGTTATACAAGGTGCTTCTGTGTTAGAAAGTGTTTTTGTACTCACCTGTGATCAATCAAAAATATTTTAATATTTGAGAAGAATTTTGGCCTATCGAGTCAATGCTTTCTTCCAGCACTGGACTTCCAGCAGTCTGTGAATTTCACATCAGTGCTATGGAAATTATTGAGGAACATTCTAAGGGATTGGATTCATGTACCTTTGGAAATGTAGGGGCTGATCAGGGATAGTCAGCAGGGCTCTTTCTGTGGGACATCCTGCCTCACTAATTTGATTAAGATTTTTGATGAGGTCACTAAGAAGACTGATGAAAATGATAATAATAAGAAGTACTTTATTGATCCTGAGTGGGAAATTCTTTCATTACAGTAGCAACATTTAAAAACACACTTAGTAGTGTACAGACTTAACTAATAATAAAGTACAGAATAATAATATATACAATAATAATGTAATAGTGCAGCGGAGGTTCACGAGGTTAATTCCCGGGATGGCGGGACTGTCATGTGTTGAAAGATTGGAGTGACTGGGTTTGTATACACTGGAATTTAGGAGGATGAGAGGGGATCTGATTGAATCATTGAATCTGATTGAAGGTTATTAAGGGATTGGACACGCTAGAGGCAGGAAACATGTTCCTGATGTTGGGGGAGTCCAGAACCAGAGGCCACAATTTGAGAATAAGGGGTAGGCCATTTAGAACGGAGTTGAGGAAAAACTTTTTCACCCAGAGAGTTATAGATCTATGGAATGCTCTGCCTCAGAAGGCAGTGGAGGCCAATTCTCTGGATGCTTTCAAGAAAGAGTTAGGTAGAGCTCTTGATGATAGTGGAGTCAAGGGATATGGGGAGAAGGCAGGAACTGGGTACTGATTGTGGATGATCAGCCATGATCACAGGGAATGGTGGTGCTGGCTTGAAGGGCCAAATGGCCTACTCCTGCACCTATTGTCTATTGTAATAATGTACTGTGACAAGAATACACATAGATAAGATGTTAGCTGTCCTGTGTGATCAGCAGTTGGTCTGCCACCTGTCTTCAGGAGAGAGAGAGATAAGGAAAACATTGGAGCAGCATTTGGAGATGTGTAATGAAGGGGAAGGAGAGCTGTCAAGAGCGGCTCCCCCTTTGAACCCTGAACTGTTTGAAGTGATGGACAGGCGATACCCCAGCAGGGGGATAAAAAGGGACAGGTTCGCTAAGGTGACACACACGACACCTGAGGTAACGAGACCCTGGAAGCGGTGCGCCTCTCACAAGTCGGTGGGAAGCTTTTGGACGGCTGATCACGGGATCAAGCCATAAACGCACAGGGTGGAAAGGCACGATCGGCGGGAACCTGGTGTGTATCCACCCTTGCCTGGGTGCCAGGTTCAGCGCAGGGAAACGATCGTATCTGGAAACGGAGGGGTCACGGTCGGTGACCTCAGACGACATCACAAAGGACTCGCCCGAAAGCTGACTGTGAAGGTCTGTGTGTGGAAGCTGTGTTGAATATTCATTCGTTTTGCTCTCTGTCCTCCCCCACCACTGCCCATCGCCACGGCAACGATTACTGTGAACTGAACTAAATTGAACTGAAATTTGTGCCACTTTGAAACTGGTCATTTGCCCCTAGACAACGATAGAGCTTGTTTGATCCTGAATTCTGTGTACATGTATGTTTATCATTGCTGAACTGTTGCATTCATTATTCTTTTGATTAGAGTACTGTGTTGCTTGTTTCTTTAATAAAACTTTCTTAGTTCTAGTAATCCAGACTCCAACTGAGTGATCCATTTCTGCTGGTTTGGCAACCCAGTTACGGGGTACGTAACATAAGTGGGGTTCTCGTCTGCGATTTTGAATGCTAAATTTGGGACGGAGTAAATTGATTAGGTCAAAATTCCCGAAAGAAAGAAAAGACAAACAGCAGAAATGGAGGCTGAGAAATTTATAAAGGCACCGACCTTGGAGGCATTAGAGGATGCCAGGAAATCGGAACTGGTAGCTGTGGCCAAACTGTTGAATCTTGCTAAGGGGAAGTCGACAATGAGGAGAGAGGAGATACACAGAGCTATCGTACAGCACTATGTATCTAAAGGTGTGTTTCCCCAAGGCGAGCTGGGGGTGGTGTCTATTGAAAAACCTGCTGGAGACGCGGTACAGGTACAGCTTGAAAAACTGAGACTCGAGCACGAGTTCCGGGTACGGCAGTTGGAGCGAGAAGAGAAAGAAAGGGACAGACAGTTGGAGAGAGAGGAGAAACAGAGGGAAAGGGAATTTGAGCTGGAGAAGTTAAGGATAAGGGCAGAGCAGGGGCTCGTGCCGAACCAAGGTGGAGGGTTCCGGGCGACCCAGGAGGTTAGGCTGGTTCCCCCATTTGACGATACCGATGTGGATCGATACTTTCTCCATTTCGAAAAAGTGGCTATAAGTCAGGACTGGCCGAGGGATAAGTGGGTTGTTTTGCTTCAGAGTGTACTGAAAGGGAAAGCCCAAGAAGCTTACTCAGCTTTGTCCGCGGAAGATGCCCAGAGGTATGAGGTGGTGAAAGAGGCCATCCTCAGGATTTATGAGTTGGTCCCGGAGGCATACCGGCAGAGGTTCCGGAATGCGAGGAAGCAGTGGGACCGCACGTATTTGGAGTTTGCCCGTGAGATGCAGACATATTGTGAGCGTTGGTGCGCCTCGAAGGGGGTAGAGGGGGATTATGACAGACTGCTACAGCTGATCCTGATTGAGCAGTTTAAAGGTTGTGTCCCTGAGGGTATGAGACCCTACCTAGATGAGAAAGAGGCAGCCACGTTAGCCGCAACTGCTAAGTTAGCGGATGAGTATGCGTTGACGCATAAAATGAAGTTTGCCCTGAGTAAAGGCTACCAGAAGGGTAGTCAGGACAGCGGGGAGAGTCCACCGGAAAAGTCAGAAAGTAAGCCGGGGACTAGTGAGAAGGATAAGGTAGACCGGGAGCAGTCTGGTAGGAAGTCTCCTGGGATCGTCTGTTATAATTGCGGGAAAGTCGGACACTTTGCGTCCAGGTGATTTGCCCCAAAGAAGGAGATGGGAAAAGGGAAAACAGCGATTTTGACTGGCTGTATTGAGCTTGTAAACAAACCGCTAGGGAAGGACAGGTCTGCCAAAGTTCAGGAAGGACGCGAGAAGTTTATCTCGGCCGGATTGGTGTCAGTTAAGGAGGGGTTAAACCCAGTTCCAGTGCGGATCTGGAGAGACACGGGAGCGTGTCAGTCACTAATACTGAAGAGTGTATTAGAGTTTAGCTCAGAGACCCAGACTGGGGAGGTAGAGGTCAAAGGTGTTGGGGAAGGGACAGAGTCAGTCCCTTTGCACCAGATACACTTACAAAGCAACCTGGCCTCTGGACTTGTCACGATCGGGGTGAGGTCTGAATTACCGATGAAAGGCGTGGAAGTCTTGCTCGGTAATGACCTCGCCGGGGGAATCGTGTTCCCAGTCGTGAGATTGACAGGTCAGCCTGCCAGCATTGAGGTCCCGCCCATGAACTCACAGGTTCATCACGGGACCACGGTAGTGAATTTAGCTGAGACGTTTCTGCCAGCCTTGTACAAGAAGGGGGTAGAAAATGAAAAGGAGGAGTGCAGTGAGACAAGAGGCAGTGAGGGAGCTGGGACAGACGTAGCAGTAGCCAGGAAAGAATTTGTGCAGGCGCGGGAGCGAGATGAGGGGCTGATGGTTTTGGCAAAGACAGCTCTCTCTGACACAGCTTTAACAAGGGAACTAGTAGGCTATTGTGTGGAGGACGAAGTGCTAAGGAAAAAAGGGAAATCAAGTACAGTACCCGTAGATGAGGAGTGGGGGGTGGTGCAAAAGAGTTATGGGGGTGAGGTTTTTAACATGGCCCACGAGGTACCCCCCGGTGGACATTTTGCGGTGCTGGAGGAAACAGTTGGTGGAATCATGAAAGAGGTTTACCGGCTGCCCAGGGGGAAGGATGTTATTGATCATGACCGACGCGAACTGAGACGGTCACAGGCTTTTGATATGCTGACAAACCTAGTCGATGTTAGCGTGGAAATCAATGAAGCTAGGGGCCCCCTGATAAGAGAAAAAAAACCATTTTGAAAAGATTAGTATGGGATCAATCAGATGGGAAAAGGCTATTGTTTTGGCCAGATCTACTGATAAGGTCTCTCCCTTAATCCCCGAACAAAGCGACTCTTTAGGAGAAGTAATTAAACGACTTGCGCCCGTGTGCTTGATTGTCCCGAGGCGATGCAAAGAACTGGGACGTTGGGTGGTGTCTGTTTTAATAGGTCAGCCTAGTAAGCAACCTCCATATAGAATGAGTAATTCAGTGACTAAAGGGCTGATGAACACAGAGGTGTGTATTGACAATTTAATATGGCTGTCTGAAGGCAGCTTGATAGTGAACCTTGAAAAAAATGAGTTCGGCCACACGAAAGTCACTTACCTGGGAATTGTGGTGACACAGGGGCAGCTGGCAGCGATGCAAGCTACAGTGCAGGCTATCGCTGACCTCCCAACCCCGACAGACAAGAGGGCCCTCAGAAGGCTCTTGGAGATGGTGGGGTACTATAGGAAGTTTTGCAATAACTCTACGGTCACTACCCCTCCCCCTCCTACTAAGCCCTTGCGAGAGAAAACTAAGTCGGAATGGGACGACCCTTGTTATTGTGGTCCGGGACAAAACCAAATGAGAGGTTACACTGATCGCAATTCATCAGTGTTTTTGGCCACTATGAAGTTTGCTAAGTTGGAGCCTGGTCTAAGGGATTATTAATAACACATATAAAAGGAACAGAAAATGTGATGGCTGACTGTCTTTCAGGTGTTGACAACTCCAAACTCGCTGTATTAGCCAAATAGCTGATAAAGATGTATATTTGTGTGTGTATCAAATAATGTATTCATGTTTGTAATTTTTACCCCTCCGGTAAAAATCCTTAAAGGGGGGAAGTGTGACAAGAATACACATAGATTAAGATGTTAGCTGTCCTGTGTGATCAGCAGTTGGTCTGCCACCTGTCTTCAGGAGAGAGAGAGATAAGGAAAACAATGGAGCAGCATTTGGAGATGTGTAATGAAGGGGAAGGAGAGCTGTCAAGAGCGGCTCCCCCTTTGAACTCTGAACTGTTTGAAGTGATGGACAGGCGATACCCCAGCAGGGGGATAAAAAGGGACAGGTTCGCTAAGGTGACACACACGACACCACGAGGTAACGAGACCCTGGAAGCGGTGCGCCTCTCACAAGTCGGTGGGAAGCTTTTGGATGGCTGATCACGGGATCAAGCCATAGACGCACAGGGTGGAAAGGCACGATCGGCGGGAACCTGGTGTGTATCCACCCTTGCCTGGGTGCCAGGTTCAGCGCAGGGAAATGATCGTATCTGGAAACGGAGGGGTCACGGTCGGTGACCTCAGATGACATCACAAAGGACTCGCCCGAAAGCTGACTGCGAAGGTCTGTGTGTGGAAGCTGTGTTGAATATTCATTCATTTTGCTCTCTCTCCTCCCCCACCACTGCCCATCGCCATGGCAACGATTACTGCGAACTGAACTAAATTGAACTGAACTTTGTGCCACTTTGAAACTGGTCATTTGCCCCTAGACAACGATAGAGCTTGATTGATCCTGAATTCTGTGTACATGTATGTTTATCATTGCTGAACTGTTGCATTCATTATCCTTTTGATTAGAGTACTGTGTTGCTTGTTTCTTTAATAAAACTTTCTTAGTTCTAGTAATCCAGACTCCCACTCAGTGATTCATTTCTGCTGGTTTGGCAACCCAGTTACGGGGTACATAACAGTACAAAATAATTGGTAGGAAAGATTTTCTGCAATGATCCTTCAGTCCGTGAGCCAGTAGGGTTGGTCAGTACCATCTGAGGGGAATAATGCTCATAGTGATTTTTGGCAAGGTATACATCTCTAGAGTTAGAAAACATGTGATAGCATTGCACCAGTGGTAGCTTTATTACTTCAAATAAGTAATCACATTTTGTATATATTCCATATTAACATCAGTACAGCAGAAAATGTTACCCCACCCCCCCCAAAAAGGTAAAAAACCTCATTTGGAGACCTTTCTGGAGTTTTATCAATGTCATGATATTTTCCATATTGTTGTATCAAATCAAAACAATCTTAAGCTTTTGTCATAGCATGTAGAATTACATAGAATAGTACAGCACAGTACAGGCCTTTCGGCCTACAATGTTGTGCCGACCCTCAAACCCTGCCTGCCATATAAGCCCCCACCTTAAATTCCTCCATATACCTGTCTAGTAGTCTCTTAAACTTCACTAGTGTATCTGCCTCCACCACTGACTCAGGCAGTGCATTCCACGCACCAACCACTCTCTGAGTAAAAAACCTTCCTCTAATATCCCCCTTGAACTTCCCACCCCTTACCTTAAAGCCATGTCCTCCTGTATTGAGCAGTGGTGCCCTAGGGAAGAGGCCCTGGCTATCCACTCTTATCTATTCCTCTAAATATCTTATACACCTCTATCATGTCTCCTCTCATCCTCCTTCGCTGCAAAGCATAAAGCCCTAGCTCCCTTAATCTCTGATCATAATGCATATTCTCTAAACCAGGCAGCGTCCTGGTAAATCTCCTCTATACCCTTTCCAATGCTTCCACATCCTTCCTATAGTGAGGCAACCAGAACTGGACACAGTACTCCAAGTGTGGCCTAACCAGAGTTTTATAGAGCTGCATCATTACATTGCGACTCTTAAACTCTGTCCCTCGACTTATGAAAGCTAACACCCCATAAGCTTTCTTAACTACCCTATCCACCTGTGAGGCAACTTTCAGGGATCTGTGGATATCTACCCCGAGATCCCTCTGCTCCTCCACACTACCAAGTATCCTGCCATTTACTTTGTACTCTGCCTTGGAGTTTGTCCTTCCAAAGTGTACCACCTCGCATTTCTCCGGGTTGAACTCCATCTGCCACTTCTCAGCCTACTTCTGCATCCTATCAATGTCTCTCTGCAATCTTCGACAGTCCTCTACACTATCTACAACACCAGCAACCTTTGTGTCGTCTGCAAACTTGCCAACCCACCCTTCTACCCCCACATCCAGGTCGTTAATAAAAATCACGAAAAGTAGAGGTCCCAGAACAGATCCTTGTGGGACACCACTAGTCACGATCCTCCAATCCTCCAGAGATCCTAGCTCAAAGAATCTTTTCCAACACCTTTCCCACCATAGACATAAGGATCACTGGTCTATAATTACCTGGACTATCCCTACTACCTTCTTTGAACAAGCGGACAACATTTGCCTCCCTCCAATCCTCCGGTACCATTCCCGTGGACAACGAGGACATAAAGATCCTAGTCAGAGGCTCAGCAATCTCCTCCCTCACCTCGTGGAACAGCCTGGGGAATATTCCGTCAGGCCCCAGGGACTTATCCATCCTAATGTATTTTAACAACTCCAACACCTCCTCACCCTTAATATCAACATGCTCCAGAACATCAACCTCGCTCATATTGTCCTCACCATCATCAAGTTCCCTCTCATTGGTGAACAGTACAATAATTCAAATGTGGGGTTCCACATGGCCATAACCTAGACCCCATTTGGTTGTAAAATGAATATATTTAATCAAAGGCTGCTTTCCATACTTTGTTTTACTTTCATAACCTATTAATAATCATAATAAAGTCTTCTACGTCTTCCACATCTTCATCTGAACTTTCCACACTCTCTGAGGTGGATGCCTGGTTCTCACAGTCTGCCAGTCTACACATGTCAGTACACCTGAGGCAATTTGCAACACACATACATCTTGGGAGTGAACATTTTTTTGGACAGTTACAGGCCAAAGATCCAGGATGGCATCGGGTGATGGCTGGCCTTCCATCCAGTGCACCACCAACTGTTCAGCTTCCTCTTCTCTCTCCATCTTCCATCCTCCGCCAACAGGGCTTGGCACTTGTGGGTCCTTCTCCAAATATCTTCTCCATCTACCAGCCTGGTAGTTGGCTCGCTGTGCATGTTTTGTTAAACAGTACTTGCACGGTGGGAGTTGATGACTTTCGGTTTCACCTTTTTTTGGCACAGAAAATGTGATACCTGAGCTCATTGACCTTGGTGGTCGATGCTTTTGGGGCATACAGGAGACATGTACAGTAAATGCCTCCAGTTTGTCCATCAGTTCTGGGGAGAGGTCCCATTCCTGACCCAACTCTAAGAATGTGTCCTGAGTTTCCCTGTTGCTGGTCAGAAGTTTTAGGGCACTTGTCTTCCCTTTGCCTCCAAAAGCACTTACAGTCTTACATCCTGTATATCTGTGCAACCTGACGAGAGCCCTACAAACCTCTATACCAACAGTGGCAGCAACCTTCCTGATGTCTACAAGACTTGTAATGGTTCTAGTGCCACATTTCTGGAACAATGGGGCCTCAATCTTGTCCCACAAATATGCTAGAGACGTGATAAAGACATCTGTGTCTTCTGAGCAGATCACTACAGATTGGTATTCCTCTCATGTGGCATGGGAAGCATGGAGAAGTAGGCGGCCATCTGCTTCTTGTTGACACTGAAGAGCTGATACCTCTTCACTGTCTTGAGATGTGATTATGTAACATTTGTCATTCACAGTTGTATACAGAATCTTCTGTAGCTTTGCTCTGTACTCTGCCTTCCTCCATCCATGGACTATAAAGCTAATGAGACTATTTTTGTTACTGACTTTGGTCAGGAAGCTCCTCCACTGCCTCACCGTCTGTGTGCCTGTGATACCTTGCAACTCATGACCAGTCTCTTCACCCGGTAGAGATCTTTCACTATTCTTGATAGAGTTCTCCTTGTATGTGTTGACTACAACATCTATTCTGCTACTCTGACTGCCTTCCCTCAGAGCCATACCCAGAATTGTTGTGGCAACATCTCTGAAAGTAACTTGATCACCTTTCACTCTTTGGACCAAGTTCATTTCATCAACCACTGTAGCAGAGTTTCCTGGGAGTTGCTCTTCTACTGCTACATTTTTCTGCAAGGTTGTGGCTAAAGTAGCTTTATTTGTTTTTCTCAGCGATCCTTCTGGTGTGGACAGGGCCCAGGGCAATGGTCCAAGGGGATGAGGAAGGATATCTTCCATACGTAGTCTGTGCCCTTGTGCCATCACTATGATGCGTCCAAACAAAGACCTGTTTGCTTTCAAGACGATCGCCCTCCCATTTGATTTCACTTCTCTCTTCTTACACATATCACTGAATGTTTTCAGCTTGTTGGTTTTCATTGGGTCGTGGAATTTTTTTTTGCTGGTGGGTCTTCCTCTAGTCTCTCATCCTTGGAGATTGCATAGCATTGCTCACCAATCTCATATGCCTTCATCAGGTCGGAGGCAATGTCGTTGGGAGCTGCCTTTACTGTAGAGATGTTAGTAAGGTGCCGCTTCTCTGCAAATGGGTTGACCCATTCATGTATGAGGCTAACCACTGCTGAAACTGCTTCCTCATCTTTCTGGATTCTTGGCTGCTCTAGCTCCGCATGACAAAGCTCTGATTTGTTGTCTTGCACCATCTCCCTTAACTGTCCCAGGAATCCACTGCAGTGCTCAGCTGTTATGTAGTAATGCTTGATAGCTCCAGCATTCAGGCTGAACCGTGATGTGCCTCCAGGAGTCTGTGTGTCTTTGTTCACTGTGGCTTCAATAGCCTGGTCCAGAGGGATTGTTACTTGACAGCTGCACTGAGAATTGGCCTGTCTTGAAGGCCTCATACACAGAAGGATTCTACTCTGGGAGGTTCATCATCTGAGCAAAGTAAGGGGACAGGTACCTGGCATAATTCATCTTATCATAGGCAAAGCACCATGGGATCATGGTTCTTATAGCATGGAGGTGCAACTCCCAGTCCCCCTCACAGAAAGCTACCACCACTGCAATGCTATCACATATTTTCTGCACTAGGGGTGTATACCTTCCCAAAAATCACTATAAGAATTATTCACACAAGGGTAGGCTATCACACTAGAATATATTGACCTTACACAGCTTCAGTTCAGTTTGACCTCTAGGCCATCATCTCTTGGCCAATTATCAATGGATAAGGATCTTAGAGACACAGCAGTCAATGGCAATGGATTTGTGAACAAGGAAAATACTACTGGGTGTGGCAAGACCATAAAGCACCTCAAAGGTAGAATTGAACCCTGATAATCTGGCAACACAAGACTTTGATACAACTAGACGTGCCGATTTTCCTGACTATTGGGTGTTACTCTTATTACTACCCAGTGCACTTTTACTGAGTAGCACAATAAAATTTCCAGTGAACCAGATTAGTTTAAAGACAACAGGAAATACACAAATGCTCCCGATACCATCTCTGATCACAACCCTGACCCCTTGTCTGCACACCTTCCTCTGGCCACAATCCCAGCAACCCCTGATTTAAACCTAGCCTAATCATGGGACCATTTACAATGACCAATTAGCATAGAACATAGAACATAGAAATCGACAGCACATTACAGGCCCTTTGGCCCACAAAGTGGTGCCGACCAGGTAACCTACTCCAGAAACTACCTAGAATTTCCCTACCCCATAGCCCTCGATCAATGCCTCTCATCACCTTATACACCTCTATCAGGTCACCTCTCATCCTCCGTTGCTCCAAGGAGAAAAGGCCGAGTACATTCAACCTATTCTCATAAGGCACACTCTCCAATCCAGGCAACATCCTTGAAAATCTCCTCTGCACTCCCTCTATAGTATCCACATCCTTCCTGTACTGAGGTGACCAGAACTAAACACAGTACTCCAAGTGGAGTCTAACTGAGGTCTTATATAGTGTTAACATTACCTCATTGCTCTTAAACTCAATCCCACAGTGATGAAGGATCCTACTAATCTGTCTGTTTTTGGACTGTGTGAGGGGATCCAGAGCACCTGGAGAAAACCCACCGATTCCACAGGGAGGATGTACAAACTCCTTACAGAAGACACTAAGAGTGAACTCTAAACTCTGATGCCCCGAGCTGTAATAGTGTTGTGCTAGCTGCTAAGCACCCCTTCTTCTGGGGTTGGCAGGCTATGATAGTGCATCAGAACTTGGACCTTGGCTTTTATGGGTAGTATGGGTGAGTGAGATACTGGGCTTGAGGGCATGATATTCCACACCACTGATGATGAGAAGCAGAAAGTGGAAGTAAGTTGTAATAAGAATTCTGCAGATGTCAGAAATCTTGAGCAACACACATAAAATACTGGAGGAGAATAAAGAGTTGATGATTTGGGCCGTCACCCTTCAACAGGGTGGAAAGGAAGGGGGTAGAAGCCAGAATTAAAAGGTGGAGGAGGGGAAGGAGTGAAAGCTGGCAAGTGATAGGTGAGACCAGATGAGGAGAAAGATAGGTGGGTGGGGAAATTTGGAGAGGTTTGTTAGAAGATGATATAAGAAGCTAGGAGCAGGTATGCGGAGTTGGGAAAGGACTGAAGAATAAGGAATCTGATAGGAGGTGGCAGTAGACCATGGAAGAAAGGGAAGGTGGAGAGCCAGAGGGAGGTGATGAGAACAGGGAAGAGGAAGGGAAGTGGTGCGAGCATCACTAGAATGAAGGAAATCAAAGGTTGGGGCGGGGAGGTGAACAGAGGGTTGTGTGTACCAGAAGTTAGAGAAATAGATATTCATGTCATCAGATTGGAGACTACCCAGATGGAATATGAGGTGATGCTCCTCCAACCTGTGTCTGGTCTAACTGTGGCAATAAAGGAGACCATGGAGAGACATGTTGATGTGGGAATGGGAAGTGGAATTGAAATAGATGGCCACCAGGACATCTTGGCTGTTGCGACGGACAGAGTGAAGGAGTTCAACAAAGCAGCCCTCAATTTGCATTGGGTCTCACCAATGCAGAGGAGGCCACACTGTGAGCCCCGGAGACAATAAATGACCCTGACAGACTCACAGGTGAAGCACATTCCTTGTTCTAGTATTGGGCTTCCAGCACCCACAGTGCTTTGCTGCCATTGCCAACCCTCATGTTGTCTCCATGGATTAGGCATCACCAGATTCAAGATTTTTATGTTTTCTACTTTTAGTTTTAGATCCTGTTAAATAATTCTCCGATGTGGGAGTGATCACAGAGCCATCATTTTTATATCCTGGCACTGTGACACAATTTTGGCTTGGATTAGTGTACGAATGATATATTCTTGGAGAAACAATGACAAAGTTTGATGTGAAGAGAACAAGGGGATATTAGTCCCAATGGTTTCTGCATTGTTGCTGGTGACTTCAATCATGGCATCTTAGAAAACAGCTCTGCAGAATTTCGACCAGTATGTCAACTTTGCAACCAGAAGGATGAACGTAGTGACCTGATCTATACCAATACTCATGGAGGCAACACCGCTGCCCCCCTCCAACCCTCATCTCAGACACTCAAACCACATATCCATTTTGTTAATCCTGCATACAGACCACTAGTTAAATGAGTCAAATGAGTAAACCAGTGACTCAGTGAGTTTACAGAGAGTTCATGACCTGTCCAGGAGGTGACAGCTCAGCACTGTAGGACTATTTTGAGAGCACAGAATGCAGCATATTCCATCATCATGTCAACATTTATGAATACACAGGATTGGTGACTGGCTACCTAGGAAAATGCATTAAAAACGTTACTGTGATTAAATACCGCACTGCCAGGGCAAACCAGCAACCATGGCTGACTGCAGGGGTCTGTGCACCGTTCAGAGATCAGGACACTACCTTCAAATTGGGGATAGGATGACTCTTAAGAGCCACGTTCTCGAGTGTCATTAGGAAGGCAAAGTGAGAGCACTCAGAGAAAATTCACGGACACCTTTGTGACACCAGGGACATGCGGTGCATGTGGCAAGGTATACAGACCCTAACAGACTCCAAGTCCACCCTGTGCATCAGTGACAGAGATGTCTTCCTTTCCAAACAGGCTGAATACCTTCTACACACAATTTAACGGAATGAATGATGTGACATTGAGAAAAAGCCCTCAGACCCCCCGAGGGACAGACACTCTGTCTGGTCACAACTGAGGTGAGAAGGATCCTAGCTAGTGGAACCCCACACAAAGTTGTGGGGCTTGATAACATGCCTGGCTGAGTGCTGAGGGATTGTGCAGCCCAGCTAACACAGGTCATAACGGACATCTTTAACAGCTCTTTGAAACAGTTCACTGCAGGCCTCAAAGCAGTCACCATCATTCTAGTGTTCAAGAGTGACGGTAACCGGCCATAATGCATACTGCCCAGTGGCAGTGACTTTAACAGTCATTAAGTACTTTGAGCATCTGATAATGAATCATTTAAAATCCCACCTTCTAGCTACGGCGGACTCTTTCCAGTTTACCTATCGCTCAATCTGGTCTACTGATGATGACATAGCCTTGGCCCTCCACTCCATCCTGTCCTACATAGAAAATAATAGATCATACCCCAGGATACTGTTAGTGAACTTCAGCTTGCCGTTTAACACGATTATCCCTCAGAGGTCGGTGGGTAAACTCTCCTCCCTGGGAGTCAACACCACCCTCTGTAACTGGATTTTAGACTTCTTGATTGAAAGACCCCAGTCAGCAACATCTCAAACTCCATCACACTGAGCACTGTTGCCCCCCAGGGCTGTGAGCTCAGCCTGCTGCTGTTCATACTGCTGATTCATGACTACACAGCCAGATCCCGCTCAAACCGAGTCACCAAGTTCGCTGATGATACAACAGTGGTTGGCCTCATCAGCAACACTGATGAGCCGGCATACAGAGAGGAGGTAGAGACCAAATGGTATGAGAACAACAACCTGAGTCTCAACATGGAAAAGACAAAAGAGATGATTATGGACTAAAGGAAGAGCAGAACAATCACTCGTCATTGCACTTCAATGGCTCTGCCGCAGAGAGAGTGAAGAATGCAAAGATCCTTGGTGTGCACATAATGGACAATCTAACCTGGACCTACAACACCTCCTCATTAGTCAAGAAGGCACAACAGCATCTACACTTTCTGAGGAGACTGAAATGTGCAAAACTCCCCAGCCCCCATTCTAGCAACTTTCTACAGGAGCATCATCTAGAGAGGCCTGTCTGGCTGTAACATTGTGTGCAACAGCAGATGTAAGGCATTGGACCACAAGACCCTACAGAGGATAGTAAAAGCCACCAAGAGATCACCAGTGTCTCCTTCCCCCGGTTAATGACATTTACTAGCAGTAATGTATACAAAGGGCCCGAAGCATTCTTGAGGATCCCTAACACCCACCCCACAATCTCTTTGACCCGCTACTGTCAAGAAGAAGGCACAGGAGCATCAGGACTAGCATCGCCAGATTTGGTAACAGCTTCTTCTCTCAGGCTGTAAGGCTAATGAATACCCTGCCAACACTGAGGTCCCATCACTCGGACCGTGAGCTCTTTAATGTTTACCTGTGCTGCACACCACATGCACTTTGAATTATATTTTATTAACATATTTGTGGTGATACTTTGCTTTATGTGCTCTGTGTGATATATGTTTTGTGGGTGCACCATGGTCCAGAGGTTGAAGGATGCTTCATCTGCTATTTTTACTGTTTTTCTTGCAACCTCTTGGTTACATATACATACAGTAAGATGACAATAAAGTTGAGTTTGAGCTTAAGTGGATGCTTTGAGTACCCTATCATTTAATAATTTTGGAGTCAGCTATTTAAAAATTCCGTAGTACATCAACCTCAAGTAGACCAGAATACAAAGAGGAGAACACTGTGCTTTATTTGTACAGTTTTGTTCAGACCCCAGTTGCGTTCAATCTGGACACCAAAATCCTGACCTTGAAAGGATCGTAGAAAAGGTTTACAGGATGATACTCAGGTCTTAAGAATTATATCATGTTAAATTCACATAATCCCTTGAGTTTACAAGGCCCAGTGGTGATCTAATTTGGGTAGTTAAAATGACAAAACAATTAGACAGAGACGTATAGACAGGCTATTTTCTCTGTAACATAAAGCAAGGTCATAGGGGCAGAGACGTTGATGTTGGGAGCAGTGCCATCTCATTAGGCAGGTCCTGCAGTCCTCCATTTAAGTTGAAGCTGGATGAAGGACAAATGAAGATCTGCTGCCAGCACTAAATTCCAATATATTCATCATAATGTCTCTGAGTATATGATCATAAACATCTGTGACTAAATTGTGCTGTGCATTGCATCCCTCCCAACTGAACTGCATTTTGAATGAATTCGAATGACAAGTCTTTCACTAGGACTGCTGAGTTCGCTCCCCCTCTGTGGTATTTTCTTTCACTGTCAAGTGAGAGAAAGCTATTAACAAGTTCCTATAGCTGGGATCAAAGACTTTCAGAGAAAAAAATGTAAAAAGTAGAAAAACTAATTTAATGTCACTTGGTTAATAGGTCAGCATAACATTGTGGGCCAAAGACAATAGACAATAGGTGCAGGAGTAGGCCATTCAGCCCTTCGAGCCAGCACCACCATTCACTGTGATCATGGCTGATCATCCACAATTAGTACCCTTTTCCTGGCTTCTCGCCATATCCCTTCACTCCGCTATCTTTAAGAGCTCTACCGAACTCTTTTTTGAAAGAATCCAGAGAATTAGCCTCCACTGCCTTCTGAGGCAGAGCATTCCACAGAACTACAACCCTCTGTGTGAAAAAGTTTTTCCTCAACTCTGTTCTAAATTGTCTACCCCTTATTCTTAAACTGTGGCCTCTGGTTCTGGACTCCCCCAACATTGGGAACATGTTTCCTGCCTCTAACATGTCCAATCCCTTAATAATCTTATATGTTTCAATCAGATCCCCTCTCATCCTTCTAAATTCCGGTGTATACAACCCCAGTCGCTCCAATCTTTCAACGTATGACAGTCCCTCCATCCAGGGAATTAACCTCATGAACCTACGCTGCACTTCCTCAATAGCTAGAATATCCTTCCTCAAATTTGGAGACCAAAACTGTACACAATATTCCAGGTGTGGTCACACCAGGGCCCTGTACAACTGCAGGAGGACCTGTTTGTTCCTATACTCAATTCCCCTTGTTATGAAGGCCAGCATGCCATTATCTTTCTTCACTGCCTGCTGTACCTGCATGCTTACTTTCAGTGACTGATGAACAAGGACACCTAGATCTCGTACTTCCCCTTGACACCATTCGGATAATGATCTGTCCTCAAAGGGCTGATATTGTGCTGTAAATTTCTATGATTTATGTTCTAAGCCTTGTGCCAATATGAATTCTTGTTCGTGAATGAATTCTTAAACCCAAATTTCTTGCTAATGTAGTCAGCACTTAAATGCGTTTAATCAGGGTATTTTCCGAGGAACTATATCAATTGACTCCAGACAAAGTGATGCTTTTTTGGCAATCTTAAAATTGAATCCAAGTCTCAGTCTGGCTGAATGCCAAGCCAAGATGGATTGAAGATCAGACATTTACCTCTTATCTAATGCTTAGGCTCAGTCCAACTCTGCAAACTGAAGATATAAAACACCAGGACTAATGCACTTAATTGTAGGCATTTTGGGGCATTAACAAAGCTTCACTCTGTCAAAAAAAAAAACAAAGATCTACTTGGTTTGATAAATTAGATGAGATGTGTTATTCTCGATGTACAGTGAGTGGGTGACCCACAGGTCAGTAAGCTCTGTTCGAAGTATTGTCTTCGATCGACAACTCTTCGAAGATCCAGGATAATTGGTGAAGTCTTGATTGGCTGCAGCCCTCAATGACTGATCATGTTATAGACAGAAATATCATCTCTCAGATATAGAAATCATAGAAAAACTACAGCACAGAAACAGGCCTTTTGGCCCTTCTTGGCTGTGCCGAACCATTTTCTGCCTAGTCCCACTGACCTGCACACGGACAATATCCCTCCATACACCTCCCATCCCTGTACCTGTCCAATTTATTCTTAAATGTTAAAAAAAAACCCGCATTTACCACCTCATCTGGCAGCTCATTCCATACCCCCACCACCCTCTGTGTGAAGAAGCCTCCCCTAATGTTCCCTTTAAACTTTTCCCCCTTCACCCTTAACCTATGTCCTCTGTTTTTTTTCTCCCCTTGCCTCAGTGGAAAAAGCCTGCTTGCATTCACTCTATCTATACCCATCATAATTTTATATACCTCTATCAAATCTCCCCTCATTCTTCTACGCTCCAGGGAATAAAGTCCTAACCTATTCAACCTTTCTCTGTAACTGAGTTTCTCAAGTCCCGGCAACATCCTTGTAAACCTTCTCTGCACTCTTTCAACCTTATTAATATCCTTCCTGTAATTTGGTGACCAAAACTGAACACAATACTCCAGATTCGGCCTCACCAATGCCTTATACAACCTCATCATAACATTCCAGCTCTTATATTCAATACTTTGATTAATAAAGGCCAATGTTCCAAAAGCTGTCTTTACGACCTTATCTACCTGTGATGCCACTTTTAGGGAATTTTGTATCTGTATTCCCAGATCCCTCGGATCCACTGCACTCCTCAGTGCCTTACCATTAACCTTGTATGTTCTACGTTGGTTTGTCCTTCCAAAGTGCAATACCTCACACTTGTCTGTATTAAACTCCATCTGCCATTTTTCAGCCCATTTCTCCACTGGTCCAAATCTCTCTGCAGGCTCTGAAAACCTTCCTCACTGTCCACTACACCTCCAATCTTTGTATCATCAGCAAATTTGCTGATCCAATTTACCACATTTGTATCATCAGCAAATTTGCTGATCCAATTGACCACATTGTATTGTATTGATTGATATTCTGAGGGTTAGAGAAAGGAGTCAGTCTGTGAGTGGTTCACAGTCAATTTCTGCAAGGTTGCTTAGTTTGAAAGTTAGTGCTCCTCAGGTTACAAAAATGGTGTTATTTTACAGTGAGTTTTTGCTTAGTATGTTAAGCATTCTCCCATGCTTAGAGAGAATGGGAGGCACAATATTAACTGTTTGATATCTGGAGGGCTGCATGAAATGTAAAGTTCACTGTGTACCACGCATTCTCCTCTCTGGTGTAATTATAGAAAGTGTATGTTAAATGTGCACATCAATGACAAAGGGATTATTCATTCTTTGATTGGAGAAGACAATCTAACACATTCCAACTAATATTGTACCAATCTCCTTTGTTATTGTCTTTGCACCTCGGTTGAGAACGTCAGATCACTTATAAAGGAGACTTACGAACTTGTATAATTTCCAACGAAACATGTAGTACCAGTTCTTTTGTCGTGTGATATTGGTTACTCCCAATGATTGTTTAGTTTTATATATTTTTAAAAATTTATTTGAATCAGGTTTATTATCACTGGCATGTGTCATGAAATTTGTTAACTTAGCAACAGCAGTACAATGCAATACATGATAATAGAGAAAGAAAAAATAAATCAATTAATTACAGTAAGTATATCTATGAATATTGAATAGATTTAAAGTTGTGCAAAAACTGAAATAATATATATTAAAAAAAAGTAAGTTAGTGTTTATGGGTTCAATGTCCATTTAGGAATCATATAGCAGAGGGGAAGAAGCTGTCCTGATTCACTGAGTGTGTGCCTTCAGGCTCCTGTACCTCCTTCCTGACAGTAACAATGAGAAGAGGGCACGTCCTGGGTGATGGGGGTCCTTAATAATGGATGTTGCCTTTCTGAGGCACTGCTCCTTGAAGCTATCTTAGGTACTACAGAAACTAGTCCCCACGATGGAGCTGAATAATTTTCCAACTTTCTGTAGCTTCTTTTGATCTTGTGCAGTAGCACCCTCCCCGCCCCCATATCAGACAGTGATCCAGCTTGTCAAAATGCTCTCCGTAGTACATCCGTAGAAGTTTTTGAGTGTTTTAGGTGACGAACTGAACCTCCTCAAACCCCTAATGAAATATAGCCGCATCTTGTCTTCTTTCTAGCTGCATCAATATGTTGGGACCAGGTTGGATCCTTAGAGATCTTGACACCCAGTAATTTGAAATTGTTCACTCTCTTCACTTCTGATCCCTCTATGAGAGTTGGTTTGTTTCCTCATCTTCCTGTTTCTAAAGTCTACAATCAGCTTTTTCATCTTCCTGACATTGAGTGCAAGGTTGTTGCTGCCACACTGCTCAACTAGCTGGTATATCTCGCTCCTGTGAGCCCACGCATCTCCATCTGAGATTCTACCAACAATGGTTGTATCATCAGCAAACTGAAGGATGGTATTTGAGCTATGCCTTGCCTTAGTCATTGGTACAGAGAGAGTAGAGTAGTGGGCTAAGCACACACCCAAAGTGCACCAGTGTTGATCGTCAGCGAGGAGGAGATGTTAGCACCAATCCACACAGACAGTGGTCTTGATTAGGAAGTTGAGGATCCAATTACAGAAGGAGGTACAGAGGCCCAGGTTTTGTAGCTTACTGCTCAGGACTGTGGGAATGCTGGTGTTAAATGCTGAGCTATAGTCAATGAACAGCATCCTGACATAGGTGTTTGTATTGTCCAGGAGATCTAAGGCAGTGTGCAGAGCCATTGAGATTGTGTCTGCTATAGACCTATTGTGCTGATTGGCAAATTGCAGTGGGTCCAGGTCCTTGCTGAGGCAGGAGTTCATTCCAGCCATGACCAACCTCTCAAAGCATTTCATCACCGTAGATGTGAGTGCCACTGGGTGATAGTCAATATGGCAGCTCACACTTCTCTTCTTGGGCACTGGTATAACTGTTGTCTTTTAGAAGCTGGTGGGAACTTCCGACTGTAGCAGTGAGAGATTGAAAATTTAATTGCCACATTGAACCAGCATTTCTCGTGTGTTGTTTGTGGCCATTGACAAGGTGCTGGTGATAGATGTAGACTCAACGGTAATGAAAGAGCAGCAGTGTTTGGTCCACACACAGCCAGAACTTGCACCTCTCATTATTCCCTGATGTGTTTATTTTTTGGACTCTGGCAGTCGACCCATGCTGCAAAGGTTGAGCAGTGCATGGTGGGTGACCGTGCCGCAGATAGTGGTCCTTAAGCCCCTCCCCTTGTCCCTCTCAGTGCCATCAAAGATCACAAGACCAGAAGACAATGGTGCCTAACGGCAGCTCCTTTGCTTGCATCTTCACAAACAGCTCTAATCCTATCTTTAATATCCCTATTTTTCCCTTTCAGGGTTCTTTTGAAGACCCTGACCTGGAGTTACACGCTGACATCGGTTCTTTGTGGGAATGGGACCCTCTCTCGGGGACTCATGACTGGCCGCTATTTGGTATGTCAAGAATGCGGCCTAGATTAGCGTGCCTTCGGAATTTTGGGATTTCGTGGCTCTGGAGGTGGGCAGACTGGAGGTCGGTGCCTCTACAGGAAATCGGAGTGTCGTGGGAGACGGAAGATCTCTGGCTATGTGCCCTGAGACCTGAGATCTTTGGGCACAGAGTTTGGAAAAAGCGACGCAACAGACTTTTAACATCGTAAATCAGTGAGTTGTTTGTTTCTCGTTGTGAAACAGAAACATCTCTTTTTCCCTTATTAGGGGGGAGAGAGAGCCTGTGGTATGTCAAGAACTGGGTTAATGGGTCAATAAATTCCACAGATTCACCACTCTCTGGCTCAAGAAATTCCTCCTCATCTCTGTTCTAAATGGAGATTCTCTACTCTGAGGCGGCGCCTACTTGTCCTAGACTCCCCCTACTATAAGAAATAACCTCTCTACATCTACTCTATCTTGGCCTTTCAATGTTTGATAGGTTTCAATGGGATCCCTCCTCATTCTTCTAAACTGCGAGAGGGGAGACATAACAAACAACTCAACCTGCAAGTTAACATTTACAGAATCTTGCATGAGGTCTCCTAAGTCCCTTTGCACCTCTGATTTCTGAATTTTCTCTCCATGTAGAAAATAGTTTATCCCTTTATTCCTCTCACTAAAGTGCATGATCAGACATTTCCCAACATTATATTCCATCTGCCACTTCTTTGCCCATTCTCCTAATCTGTCTAAGTACTTCTGCAGATTCCCATCTTCCTTAACAGTACCCAACTACTTTTGTATCATCTGCAAACTTGACCACAAAGCCATCCGTTCCCTCATCCAAATCATTATATATAATGTGAAAAGAAGCGGGCAGAACATTGACCCCTGTGGAGCACCACTAATCACTGCCAGCCAATCAGAAAAGGCTCCCTTTATTCCAACTCTTTACCCCCGTCTGTCAGCCACTATCTTTCCTGTAATACCATAGGCTCTTAACTTGTTTAACAGCGTCATGTGCAACATCTTGTCAAGGCCTTCTGAAAAATCAAAGCAAGCTACATCCATGGGCTCTCCTTTGTCTATCCTATCTGTTATTTCCTCAGTGAATTCGAACAGATTTGTCAGACAGCATACATCAAAGTTGCTGGTGAACGCAGCAGGCCAGGCAGCATCTCTAGGAAGAGGTACAGTCGACGTTTCATAGAACCATAGAAACTACAGCACAGAAACAGGCCCTTTGGCCCTTCTTGGCTGTGCCGAACCATTTTCTGCCTAGTCCCACTGACCTGCACACGGACCATATCCCTCCATACACCTCCCATCCATGTATCTGTCCAATTTATTCTTAAATGTTAAAAAAGAACCCGCATTTACCACCTCTTCTGGCAGCTCATTCCATACTCCCACCACTCTCTGTGTGAAGAAGCCCCCGCTAATGTTCCCTTTAAACTTTTCTCCCCTCATCCTTAACCCATGTCCTCTGTTTTTTTCTCCCCTTGCCTCAGTGGAAAAAGCCTGCTTGCATTCACTCTATCTATACCCATCACAATTTTATATACCTCTATCAAATCTCCCTTCATTCTTCTACGCTCCAGGGAATAAAGTCCTAACCTATTCAACCTTTCTCTGTAACTGAGTTTCTCAAGTCCCTGCAACATCCTTGTAAACCTTCTCTGCACTCTTTCAACCTTATTAATATCCTTCCTGTAATTTGGTGACCAAAACTGAACACAATACTCCAGATTCGGCCTCACCAATGCCTTATACAACCTCATCATAACATTCCAGCTCTTATATTCAATACTTTGATTAATAAAGGCCAATGTACCAAAATCTCTCTTTACGACCCTATCTACCTGTGATGCCACTTTTAGGGAATTTTGTATCTGTATTCCCAGATCCCTCTGTTCCACTGCACTCCTCAGTGCCTTACCATTAACCCTGTATGTTCTACGTTGGTTTGTCCTTCCAACGTGCAATACCTCACACTTGTCAGTATTAAACTCCATCTGCCATTTATCAGCCCATTTTTCCAGCTGGTCCAAGTCCCTCTGCAGGCTCTGAAAACCTTCCTCACTGTCTACTACACCTCCAGTCTTTGTGTCATCAGCAAACTTGCTGATCCAATTTACCACATTATCATCCAGATCATTGATATAGATGACAAATAACAATGGACCCAGCACTGATCCCTGTGGCACACCACTAGTCACAGGCCTCCACTCAGAGAAGCAATTCTCTACCACCACTCTCTGGCTTCTTCCATCGAGCCAATATCTAATCCAATTTACCACCTCTCCATGTATACCTAGCGACTGAATTTTCCTAACTAACCTCCCATGCGGGACCTTGTCAAAGGCCTTACTGAAGTCCATGTAGGCAATATCCACTGTCTTCCCTTCATCCACTTTCCTGGTAACCTCCTTGAAAAACTTCAACAGATTGGTCAAACATGACCTACCACGCACAAAGCCATGTTGACTCTCCCTAATAAGCCCCTGTCTATCCAAATGCTTGTAGATTCTGTCTCTTAGTACTCCCTCTAATAACTTACCTACTACTGACGTTAAACTCACCGGCCTATAATTTCCCGGATTACTTTTCGATCCTTTTTTAATCAATGGAACAACATGAGCCACTCTCCAATCCTCCGGCACTTCACCCGTAGACAGCGACATTTTAAATATTTCTGCCAGGGCCCCCGCAATTTCAACACTAGTCTCCTTCTGGGTCCGAGGGAACACTCTGTCAGGTCCTGGGGATTTATCCACTTTAATTTTCCTCAAGACAGCAAGCACCTCCTCCTTTTCAATCTGTACAGTTTCCATGGTCTCACTACTTGATTCCCTCAATTCCATAGATTTCATGCCAGCTTCCTTAGTAAATACAGACGCAAAAAACCTATTTAAGATCTCCCCCATTTCCTTTGGTTCCACACAAAGCCGACCACTCTGATCTTCAGGAGGACCAATTTTATCCCTTACAATCCTTTTGCTCTTAATATACTTGTAAAAGCTCTTTGGATTATCCTTCACTTTGACTGCCAAGGCAATCTCATGTCTTCTTTTAGCCCTCCTGATTTCTTTCTTAAGTATTTTCTTGCACTTCTTATACTCCTCAAGCACCTGATTTACCCCCTGTTTCCTATACATTTCATACAACTTGCTCTTCTTCTTTATCAGAGTTGCAATATCCCTTGAAAACCAAGGTTCCTTATTCCTATTCAATTGGCCTTTAATCCTAACAGGAACATACAAACTCTGCACTCTCAAAATTTCCCCTTTGAAGGCTTCCCACCTACCAATCACATCTTTGCCAGAGAACAACCTGTCCCAATCCACGCTTTTTAGATCCTTTCTCATTTCTTCAAATTTGGCCTTCTTCCAGTTCAGAACCTCAACCCTAGGACCAGATCTATCCTTGTCCATGATCAAATTGAAACTAATGGTGTTATGATCACTGGAACCAAAGTGCTCCCTTACACAGACTTCCGTCACTTGCCCTAATTCGTTTCCTAACAGGAGATCCAATATTGCATCCCCTCTAGTTGGTCCCTCTATATATTGATTTAGAAAACTTTCCTGAACACATTTTACAAACTCTAAACCATCTGGACCCCTAACAGTATGGGAGTCCCAATCAATGTATGGAAAATTAAAATCCCCTACCACCACAACTTTATGTTTCCTGCAGTTGCCTGCTATCTCTCTGCAGATTTGCTCTTCCAAGTCTCGTTGACTATTGGGTGGTCTGTAATACAATCCCACTAATGTGGCCATACCTTTCCTGTTTCTCAGCTCCACCCGTAAGGACTCAGTAGACAAGCCCTCTAATCTGTCCTGCCTGAGCACTGCTGTAATATTTTCCCTAACAAGCAATGCTACTCCCCCACCTTTCATTCCTCTGCCTCGATCACATCTAAAACATCGGAACCCTGGAATATTAAGCTGCCAGTCCTGCCCCTCCTGTAGCCAAGTTTCACTAATTGCTACAACATCGTAATTCCACATGTCAATCCACGCCCTCAACTCATCCGCCGGGCCGAGAGCCTTTGTCAGGGCTAACTGAAAGAAGAGCTAGTAAGAGATTTGAAAGTGGGAGGGAAAGGAGGAGATCGAAAATGATGGGAGAAGACAGGAGGGGGAGGGATGGAGCCAGAAGCTGGACAGGTGATTGGCAAAAGGGATATGAGAGGATCATGGGACGGGAGGCCCAGGGAGAAAGAAAGGGGGAGGGGGGAAGCCCAAAGGATGGGCAAGCAGTATAGTGAGAGGGACAGAGGGAGAAAAAGGAGAGAGAGAGAGAGAGAGAATATATATATAGATACATAGATATAATAAATAAATAACGGATGGGGTACGAGGGGGAGGTGGGGCATTAACGGAAGTTAGAGAAGTCAGTGTTCATGCCACAGGTTGGAGGCTACCCAGACGGAATATAAGGTGTTGTTCCTCCAACCTGAGTGTGGCTTCATCTTTACAGTAGAGGAGGCCGTGTATAGACGTTTCAGAACGGGAATGGGATGTGGAATTAAAATGTGTGGCCACTGGGAGATCCTGCTTTCTCTGGCGGACAGAGCGTAGGTGTTCAGCAAAACGGTCTCCCAGTCTGCGTCGGGTCTCACCAATATATAGAAGGCCGCATCGAGAGCACCGGACGCAGTATATCGCCCCAGCCGACTCACAGGTGAAGTGTCGCCTCACCTGGAAGGACTGTCTGGGGTCCTGAATGGCAGTGAGGGAGGAAGTGTAAGGGCATGTGTAGCACTTGTTCGGCTTACAAGGATAAGTGCCGGGAGGGAGATCGGTGGGGAGGGATGGGGGGGACGAATGGAGAAGGGAATCGCGTAGGGAGCGATCCCTGCGGAAAGCGGGGGGGGGGGGGGCGGCGAGGGAAAGATGTGCTTATTGGTGGGATCCCGTTGGAGGTGGCAGAAGTTACGGAGAATTATATGTTGGACCCGGAGGCTGGTGGGGTGGTAGGTGAGGACAAAGGGGAACCCTATTCCTAGCGGGGTAGCGGTAGGATGGAGTGAGAGCAGATGTGCGTGAAATGGGAGAGGTGCGTTTGAGAGCAGAGTTGATGGTGGAGGAAGGGAAGTCCCTTTCTTTATAAAAGGAGGACATCTCCTTTGTCCTGGAATGAAAAGCTTCATCCTGAGAGCAGATGTGGCGGAGACGGAGGAATTGCGAGAAGGGGATGGCATTTTTGCAAGAGACAGGGTAAGAAGAGGAATAGTCTAGATAGCTGTGAGAGTCAGTAGGCTTATAGTAGACATCAGTAGATAAGCTGTCTCCAGAGATAGAGACAGAAAGATCTAGAGAGGGGAGGGAGGTATCAGAAATGGACCAGGTAAACTTGAGGGCAGGGTGAAAGTTGGAGGCAAAGTTAATGAAGTCAACAAGCTCAGCAAGCGTGCAGGAAGCAGCGCCAATGCAGTCGTCGATGTAGTGAAGGAAAAGTGGGGGACAGATACCAGAATAGGCATGGAACATGGATTGTTCTGCAAAGCCAACAAAAAGGCAGGCATAGCTGGGACCCATACGGCTGCCCATAGCTACACCTTTAGTCTGGAGAAAGTGGGAGGAGCCAAAGGAGAAATTATTAAGAGTAAGGACTAATTCCGCTAGACAGAGCAGAGTGGTGGTAGAGGGGAGCTGGTTAGGTCTATAATCCAAAAAGAAGCGGAGAGCTTTGAGACCTTCCTGATGGGGGATGGAAGTATAAAGGGACTGGACATCCATGGTGAAAATAAAGTGGTGGGGGCCAGGTAACTTAAAATCATCGAAAAGTTTCAGAGCATGAGAAGTGTCATGAAGATAGGTAGGAAGGGATTGAACAAGGGGGGATAAAACAATGTCAAGGTATGCAGAAATGAGTTCGGTGGGGCAGGAGCAAGCTGAGACAAACTGCTGGTGTCTTCCACAGTGAAAACTGATGTAAAATAATTATTCAGTTCATCTGCTATTTCTTTGTCCTCCATTATTACTTCTCTAGCATAATTTTCCAGTGGTCCAATATCCACTCCTGCCTCTTTTCACATATCTGAAAAAACTTTTTGTATCCTTTTTTTACATTATTGGTTAGCTTACATTGATATTTCATCTTTTCTCTCTTTATTGCTTTTTGTTGGCATCTGTTGGCTTTTAAGCTTCCCAATCCTCTAACTTCCCTCTAATTTTGCTAAATAATGTGCACTCTCTCTTTTGTCTTTATGCTGTGTTTGACTTCCCTTGTCAGTGACAGTTGTCTCATCCTCCCTTTAAAATACTTCTTCATCTTTGGGATGCATCTATCCTTTCGAATTGCTCTCAGAAACTGCAGCCATTGCTGTTCTGGTGTTGTTCCTGCCAGTGTCCCTTCCAGTAAACTTTGACCAGCTCCCCTTTCATGCCTCTGTAATTCCTCTTACTCTACTATCATACTGATACATCAGACTTTAGCTTCTCCTTCTCAAACTGCACAGTGAAGTCCATCATACTACAGCCCAACATCCTAACATTACTGTTTTGCCTTATTCTACCCCAATGCACTGTGTAATGAATTGATGCGTATGACCAGTATGCAAGACAAGCTTTTCACTGTACCTCAGTACATGTGACAATATTAATCCAATACAAATACCAGCACCAATATCCTGTCTTGGAAATCAACCCAGCTTTCAGACAACAGTTCCCAAGGGAATTATTGACTAACTGTATGACAACACAGCAGATGGGAATGAACTTGAGCTCATACCTTCCACATTGGACTTATTGAAGGTCTGGATGCACTTTGTGTCCGGTCCCTCAAGCTTACCCCAGCAATAGCTGGTGTATGTATTGTGATCCCATTCATTCGAATGTGGTCACTGATCTTAACTGAAAACATGCGGGAAGTAGATTGTTTATCTTTCTTTGTTTTATTTAATTTCAAGCAGTTAAATATGTTGTGAAGTATGCTTAAACAAAATTAAAATAATTTAATAATCTAAATCCGCTGAAGCAATTTTCAGATAATCAGTGACATTTAAAATGCTCAAAGGCCTTTCAGAGGGCCCAGAGGAGGTTCATGGGAATGATTCCAGGAATGAAAGGGTTAACATATGGGAAGCGTTTGATGGCTCTGGAGTCACTGCAGTTTAGAAGAATGATGGAGGATCTCATTGAAACCTGTCGAAAATTGGAAGGTCTAGATAGAGTGGATGTGGAGAGGATGATTCCTATAGTTGGGGAGTCTGGGACCAGAGGGCACAGCCTCAGGATCCCTTGAGAACAGAGATGAGGAGGAATTTCTTTAGCCAGAGGATGGTGTATCTGTGGAATCCAAGCCATTGGATATATTATTGCAGAGGTTGATAGTTTCTTGTAAACACAAAATACTGTGCAGATGCTGGGGTCAAAGCAACACTCACAACACACTGGAGGTCGGGCACCGTCCGTGGAAACGAACAGTCAGTGTTTCGGGCCGGAACCCTTCGTCAGGACTGAAGAGGGAAGGGGACAGGGGCCCTATAAAGAAGGTGGGGGGAGGGTGGGAAGGAGAAGGTTGGTAGGTTCCAGGTGAAAAACCAGTAAGGGGGATCAAGGGGTGTGGGAGGGGATAGGCAGGAGAGGTGAAAAAGGAACAGGGAAAAGCACGATGGGTCGTAAAAGGAGGCGGAACCATGAGGGATGTGGTAGGCAGCTGGGGGAGGGGGCAGAGTGAAACAATGTTCATGCCAAGGAGCTGGAGACTACCCAGATGGTATATGAGGTGTTGCTCCTCCAACCTGAGTCTGGCCTCATCATGCCAGTAGAGGAGGCCATGTATGGACATATCCAAATGGGAAGCAGAGTTGAAGTGGGTGGGAAACGGGAGATCCTGTCTGTTGTAGCGGACGGAGTGGAGGTGCTCGACAAAGCGGTCCCCCAATCTGCGTCGGGTTTCACTGATGTAGAGGAGGCTGCACCGTGAGCACCGGATGCAATAGATGACCCCAGCAGACTCACAAGTGAAGTGTTGCCTCACCTGGAAGGTCTGTTTGGGGCCCTGAGTGCTGATGAGAGAGGAGGTGTAGGGACAGAAGTAGCACTCAGGATTGCAGGGATAAGTGCCGGGTGGGAGATCCGTGGGGAGGGATGTGTGGACCAGGGAGTCGCGGAGGGAACGATCTCTGCAGAAAGCGGAGAGGAGTAGAGAGGGAAAGATGTGCTTAGTGGTGGGGTCCTGTTGAAGGTGGCGGAAGTTGCCGAGGATAATGTGCTGGATCTGGAGGCTGGTGGGGTGGTAGGTGAGGACAAGGGGAACTCTGTCCCTGTTGTGGTGATGGGAGGATGGGATGAGGGCCGAGCTGAGGGAAATGGAGGAGATGCAGGTGAGGGCATCATTGATGACGGCAAAAGGGAAACCACGATCCTTAAAGAAAGAGGACATTTGAGATGTCCTGGAATGGAACCCCTCATCCTGGGAGCAGATGTGGCGGAGATGGAGGAACTGGGAATAGGGAATGGCATTTTTGCATGTGGCAGGGTGGCAAGAGGTATAGTCGAGGTAGTTATGAGAGTCAGTGGGCTTATAGAAGATGTCAGTGGACAGTCTGTCTCCAGAGATGGAGACCGAGAGATCAAGAAAGGGGAGGGAAGTGTCCGAGATGGACCAAGTGAATTTGAGGGCTGGGTGAAAGTTAGAAGCAAAATTGATGAAATTGCCGAGCTCAGCATGGGTGCAGGAAGCAGCACCAATGTAGTCATCAATGTAGCGAAGGAAAAGTTGGGGAGCAGTACCAGTATAAGTTTAGAGCATAGTCTGTTCCACGTAACCAACGAAGAGGCAGGCATAGCTGAGGCCCATGTGAGTTCCCAAAGCTACACCCTTGGTCTGAAGAAAGTAAAGAGAAGTTATTAAGTGTGAGTACCAGTTCTGCCAACCGGAGGAGGGTAGTGGTGGTGGGGAACTGGTGAGATCTATAGTCCAGAAATTAGCAGAGGGCTTTGAGGCCTTCTTGATGGGGAATGGAAGTGTATAAGGATTGGACATCCGTAGTGAAAATGAAGCGGTGGGGATCAGGGAACTGGAAGTCATTGAAGAGGTGGAGGGCATGGGATGTATCCCGGATGTAGGTGGGGAGGGACTGAACTATGGAAGATAAAATGGAGTCCAGGAAGGCAGATACAAGTTCGGTGGGGCAGGATCCGGCTGAAACTCTGGGTCTACCGGGACAGTCAGGCTTGTGGATCTTGGGGAGGAGGTAAAACCAAACAGTGCGGGATGTGGGAATCATGAGTTTTGTGGCTGACGATGGATGGTCTCCGGAGTTGATAAGGGTGGTGGTGATGGTATGGGAGACAATGGTTTGATTTCCTTCTCCACCTTTTCCTGCCTATCCCCTCCCTGCTTCCCCTACCCCACCCCTTGATCTTTCCCCTTATTGGTTTTTCACCTGGCACCCACCAGCCTTCTCCTTCCCAGCCTCCCCCCACCTTCTTTATAGGGCTCCTGCCCCCCCCCAGACCTGACGAAGGGTCTTGGCCCGAAACGTTGTCTGTTCATTTCCACAGATGCTGCCTGACCTGCTGAGTTTCTCCAGCGTGTTGTGCGTGTTGCTTTGACCCCAGTATCTGCAGAGAATTTTGTGTTTGCGATTCGCTACTCCGCTGCGAAGTTTCTTCGAGGTATGCCTACCCTGAAGAAGTTTAAATGTTTTCTCCAATGGGAGTTCAGTGAGACTCTCTCTCACTCTGTGATCTCCGCCTCTCTCCGACTCTTCGACCACATCCTGACCCAGATCCGTTACCACAGCCACGTCTCCTTCCTGGGAACGTATCTCCACTGCCATCTTGTACCTCAGGGATTCCAGCTCCGGTTCCAGGCCTCCCAGTTCGGGCCCAGCAAGGATCCCAGATACCTCCGTTTCATTGACCGCTGCTCCCGCCGGATTCTCCGCGCCACGCTCACTGCCATGCGGAGATACCTACGGGCCCTGTCCCTCTCTCTACCACCACTCCGGGCCTCACTCTCCACCGTCTGCCATGGACCTCTCCTACACTTCACTCTCCGCCGGATTCACACCTCCAACCACCATTTCTCCTTCCTCCTGTCCAAGAAGGACCACAAGCTCCCCCGTCTGGAGCCCACAACGACAACCGGCTCCAGCCCGGACCCCGACTTCTCAGACCTTCGGCAGGCCAAAGACCCATCTGCCTCTTACTCTGACCCCGACTGGAACCACGGCCTCCGGGACATGGGCAGCAGCCCCCGGCAGGCCATGGACCCACTTGCTTCTGGCTCAGACCTCAGTTCAGGCGCCCTGCGGGCCACAGGCTCCACCACCCCCAACTCCAGATCCAGCTCAGACCGAGGTCCTGACCCTCTCCAGACCGGGACTGCTCTTACTGTCGCTGGTTCCTACCGCTCGTCTTATTCCTCCACTACCTTCTATCCTCCCCATGACTCCCAACCTTCCCTCTACCCCTCATCCCCCTCCATTCCTCTGATCCCTCATTCTCCCCCAACCCCGCTCTCCCTGAACATCCCAACCCCCCCCCCTGAGACCTCCCAATCTTTACCCTCCTCTGACCCCAGCCCCAACCCTTGCCGTGTCCTCACCGTCCCCTCTGACCTTCCCCCCCCCCCCCCCCCGAGGCAGAACGTTCTGTCCTTAGCATCAAGGGCCTTAAATACATCCAATGGCTTGGCCTCCACAGCCACTCGTGGCAACAAATTCCACAGACATACCACCCTTTGACAAAAGTAATTTCTCCACATCTCTGTTCCTTCAATCTTGAAGTCGTACCCTCTTTTTCTAGACACCCCTACCATGGGAAATAACTTTGCCATATCTAATCTGTTCTGGCCTTTTAACGTTTGGAATGTTTCAGTGAGATCCCCCCCTCATTCTCCTGAACTCCGGGGAATACAGCCCAAGAGCTGCCAGACGTCCCTCATACGGTAACCCTTTCATTCCTGGAATCATCCTCAAGAATCTTCTCTGATCGATGGGAGAAGGCAGCTTAAATAGTTTGGCATGGACTTGATGGGCCGAAGGGCCTGTTTCTGTGCTGTACTTTGCTCAGACTCTGTGACACTATCTGAGAAGCTGCTGAAAAAGCTAGTTTTATTTTTACATGTATATTCAATATTGATACTTTTTCACGTGAGATTACAGCAGTGAGGAAATGCTTTTATCCTGAAAGTTGAAGACAGGTACAAAAGGTGAAAGTATTTTTGAAAAACAAAATTCCGCTGGAAAATATCATGGCTTGTGTAACGAAGCATCCTTCTTTGATGGTAGGACGACATAGAGGATTCATTACTCGTTTAAAATGCAGTGCCTGACGTATTTTGCAAACAGGGTTTCATCCATCATCAGCATTGGTGGTAAACACAAAATATTAATTGTATTTTCGTTGCTGATTGGAAGAATATTATATCAATAAAGTATCTCACTCAGAGCTTTAAAGTAACTTTATTTTTCATAAACACCTGTAACATTGCTGTGTACATACATCTATTGATGCTTCTGGACACATCTTCAGTGATGTTCCTGGAATCATCGGGTGTTTCGGGTCTTTCAACATCATACAACCTCCTCCAGGTGACACAGCCAGGGCTGATCAGACCCCAGCTTGTGTTCAGATGGCTAGCTACTTATGACTCCATGGCTCCCCTCTTTTGAGCCACAGCCATCTTGAGGCCCTCTCTGCCGCATCGGTGGTACTGCGGATGGCTCTCCTCTTCCTCTCTCCCTCGATGCCTAAAATGCTGAAGGCTCTAACTAAAGAACGGGCTACGAATCCCCTACAACCAACCTCCACTGGGAGACACCATCCATCCTGCTGACAGTTGCTGACTAGTCCTGCGTACTTGGAGAGCTTCCTTTCAAAGGCCTCTTCCAAGCTATCTTCCCATGGGACTGTCAGCTCCAGCAGCACCACTTGCTTAGTAGACTCAGACACTAGGACAATGTCTGGTCACAGGGTGGTGGCTGTGATATGGTTGGGGAACTTCAGCTGCCGTTCGAGGTCCACCAACAGCTGCCAGTCCCTTGCAGAGGTCAGAATGCCTGCAGATGTTCTTTTGGCAGGTATTGGCTGCTCCCCAGCTCTGACAAAGGCAATGGTCTGCTTGGAGGGTCGGGACCGCTTCGCCCACTCAACTCCTGCGCTGACGGCTTCAGCGATGGTCTTCAGGACCTGATCATGCCTCCATTGGTACCGTTTCTCACCAAGTGCCCTTGCGCAGCCGCTGAGGATGTGCTCCAGGGTTCCTCGCTTGGAGCACAGTGGGCACGCAGATGACTCTGCCTTGCCCCATGTGTGCAGGTTTGATGGGCTTGGAAGCACATCGTACACTGCCTGGATGAGAAATTGGATGTGGTGTGGTTCGGCTTTCCAAAGATCAGCCCAGGTCACTTTCCTCTCAACCGCATTCTCCCATCTTGTCCAAGCTCCCTGTTGCTTCATTCCCATCGCCTTGCAGGCTCTCATCTCCTCCACTACTGCTCTCACCTCCTCCTGAACTAGACGACGCCTTTCCTTCCCTCTGGTGTCCATTTGGGGAGTTGGAAAGGATCCTTGCCCAGCTCGGCCTTGTGTGACCACTCCCACCAGCCTCCTGTGACGCAGCCTCGCCTCTGCCTCCTGAACAGCCTCCTCTGCCCTCCACTTCCTGCCAGTACTTACTTGGATCCCTGCTCTAGCCACTTCCGAATCACTTGAGTTCCTATACTGTAGCACTTCTCTGGCTCTAGTTACCTTGAATTTTTCCTCCAAGGATTTGAAGGGCAGTTGCAGTTTGTTGTGGTGTCCATAGAGTGCGATGCTGCTCAGGCTCTTTTGCAGCCCCAGCCATCTCCTGAGGTGGTTGCTAACCCTCCTCTCTAAGGTTTCGACTGTTGAGATCGGAACTGCATAGACGAGGAGGGGCCACAGGATTCTGGGAAGAATGCCATGCTGATACACCCAGGCTTTAAACTTCCCAGGTAGGCCAGACTTATCCACAGATTTCAGCCAGCCATCCAACTCGGTGCAGGTTGCCTGAATGGATGTTGTGTCCCTTAAAGAGCTGTCAAAAACTTTGCCTAAGCTCTTGACTGGCTTTTCTGTGATGGTTGGGTTGGCTGTGCCTGCGATGCTGAACCGGAACTTGTTCTCCACCTTCCCTTTCCTCAGCACCATCGATCTTGATTTGGCAGGTTTGAAACGCATCTGGGCCCACTCCACCAGCTTTTCGAGCCCTTGCAGAATCCTCTGGCAGCCTGGGACTGATTCTGTGGTGACTGTGAGGTCATCCATGAATGCCGATAGGTGGTTGTCGTTGAGCAGAATTCATTCTGGGCCCTCTGCACTCTGGTTCAGCAGACTTAGTGAGCATGTTCATGGCTCGGGAGAACAGTGTCACTGAGATAGTGCACCCTGTGATGATGCCGATCTCCACCTTGTGCCAGGTTGATGTAATTGCTCCTGAAGAGACCCTCATCCTGAAGTTGCTGTAGTAATAGCCATATGCATTTGCCAGGTCCAGCCACAACACTTGACAGGTTGCCCTTGTTCTCTCTGGCCTCCCTGATGAGCTGTGACACCACACCGATGTGCTCCAGACAGCCCGGCATCCCTGAAATGCCACCCTTCTGGACCGATGTTATCAATATAGGTGTTCTTTGCTAGGTAGGTGCACAACCGGTTGGAAACTGCACAGAAGAAGATCTTCGCCTCGACACACAGCAGGGAGATGATGCAAAACTGATCTATCTGGGTGACATTTTCCTCCTTCGGGATCCACATCCCTTCAGCCACTCTCCACTGTTCTGGGATCTTCCCCCTTCTCCAGAAGATTCTCAGGATCTTCCACAGACGCAGCAGGAGTTTGGGGCAGTTCTTGTACACTTTGTACGAGGTGTTGCTTGGTCCTGGAGCCGAGCTTGCCCTTGCTTTGCGGACGACCTCTCTGACTTCTTTTAGTTGCAGCTCTGACAGGTTGAACTGCACATCCGGTTCAGGTGGGTCTATTAGGATGTCACACTCTCTCAACTCCTGCTCTCTTTCAGGATCATTATATATCTTCTTCAGATGTTGGTCTATGTCCTACTGCGAACAGGCCAGTTTCCCACTGCGCTTCTCCCCCAGCAACTCCTTGGTGAACTTGAAGGGTTTGACGATAAAGGCAGCACGTTTTTGAGCCCTTTCACGACGCCGCCTCCAATGCCACTCTGCCCGGCGGAGGACGCTGATCTTCTTTCGTAGTATGCACATCAGCTGGGCCAAGCCAATGCGCTGCTCTTCTCCTGCCTCCTTGTATTGGGACTTCAGCGCTTTCACCTCCTGTCTGATGTTGTGGATCCTCAATGCTCTTTGATTCTTCGAGTAAGGTGTTTTGGAGCCTTCCTTCTCCTCTTCTCCAAACCGTTCAGCTGCGATACTAACAATAATTGTTGTCATGGCTTGCAGTTTCCTAGCAACCCTTCCCTTCGCCGTTGCCTCCAGAATTTGGTTAACATCGTCATCAAACTGCTTCCACAGTGAAGTCATGTTAGCTGCAGGCCATTTGATCCGCCTCCTGTTAGACTTCATGTTCGAGGGATTAGTTTGCAACACATGGAGGTTCCGGGCACTATGGGGTGACTCTGGGCCTGGCCCTTCCTTCGTCTCACCAGGTTGGGCACCTGCGCGTTGTGCTGCTCCTGCTCCCGCCAAACACTTCATCCTCGTTTGGTGGATCTTCAAGCCACGATCGTTCTTGCAGATTTTGCCACATGCACACTGCTTCCTCATCGTCGTTTGTTCATTGCCTGGGTCTGATGTTGTTGTGTCCATCCGACTGGGGTGCTCATCCTCCCCCCCTCTCGGGCACCCCTAGGGGTATCTTTTCCATAGATTCTTTGTGGCTTTTGTGGGGGTCCTCCTCTCAGAGGACTTAAGTTTAGCCTATAATACCTATAACATGTTGAAACCTAAGGATTGACTATCTATTAAACTAATACTAAAAAACCATTAGTAACTAATGGAATCTACGGAGTCTGAGGGCCTGAGGGAAGTGTAAGTCACATCGGGGAAACAAGCAGCAAAAGTTTCTAACATGGGGAGGTGCCTTTGACCTTCGGCATGGAGTAGGGGTGGACTTGGGGGCTGCTGTTGGAGACCATGAGGGAAGTGGCACCCTCTGTCCCTGGTGCTCTGCCGTGACACACTCCTAGATGGATGCTGGACCAGCCGCTCTCTGTTGTTCATTCTGCAGCCTCTGCTTTAGTTTGGCGAGGCCATGGATCCAATGCCAGGCCTCGTTGGCGTCGAAGGCCACCAGATCCAAGTTCTCCCTCGTGCCCTTAAATATGATGGTAAAACAGCGGTCGGTGAGTATCTCCGTGGCGTACCGCTTCATTCCCTCCGTCTGGTGACCAGGTCTTAATTCCTTGATGTCGTCGATTGAGACTGCAAGGGGTCGGGTTGGGGGAGAGAGTAAAACGGCAGCAGAGATCAGAACAAGAGATTCAATCACAGATTCACAAGCACAAAAGATTCTGCAGAAGCTGGAAATTCAGAGTAACACCCACACAAAGTTATTTATTCACAACACTTCATCTATTCAGAGATACACTGTGGGACTGGCCCTTCTTCTCCAAAAAGCCACATCGCCCAACACCCCACCTATTTAACAGCAGCCTAATCACATGAAAATTTACAATGACCAGTCAGCCTTCTTCGAACTGCAGGAGGAAACCCACGTGGTCACGGGGAGAATATACAAACTCCTTACACACGGCACTGGTATTGAACTTTGAATTATTACCTGCCCACTCCCTGCCCCCCATCCCTGACCGAGCAGCAACAACATCACACAAACCACTCTGCTATTGTGGTGCCCTAAAATGCTGGAGGAACTCTGCAGGTCAGGCAGCATCTATGGAGAGGAATAAAGAGCCAACACTTAAGGCCAACATTCTCCATCAGGCTGAGTCCAGCAGACGGGTCTCAGCCTCTGTGTGTGTGTGTGTGTGTGTGTGTGTGTGTGTGTGTAAACAGTTATGGATGCTGCCTGACCTGCTGAGTTCATTCTGCATCTTGTGTGTGTTGTTCTACCAACTGCAGAATCTCTTGTGCAAAGGCATCATTGTGTTGCTAAACTGTAGAAATTAGGGTTGTGAGGTGTGGGGCTTCAGGTTTCTGTAGCTCCTGCTTGATGGATATGACTCATGTCGTGTTTATGGGAAACCTGGATGAACAGAGAAATGGAAATGGACCAGGAGGTGAGAAAGAAAGGAGCTTATTGCAACATATGGGTCATATTGTCTGAAAGTTCTTCCCCGTGTGGAATGCTGAATGAATTGGATAGTTGTTTTTCTTAGCAAACACACACACACACACACACACACACACACACACACACTCAGACACACACACAGACACTCACACAGATACACACACACACACACACACACACTCACACACACACACACTCACACACACACACACACACACACAGAATGCTGGAGGAACACAGCAGGGCAGGTGAATTGTCCTGTGATTTGTCTGGCGTTAAACAGGTGGACCGCTGGGTGGTGTGGCCTTTTGGGCCAGAAGGATCTGTCTGCACTCTTATCTCCAAATAAAATAGAATCAATAAAAGATAGAATCCAGGTCACTGGTGCCATGAAGCAGTAACTCTACTGGCCTCAGCGTGGTGCCATACCAGGAATCAAAGACTAATCCCTGCACTTGTTGGTGCCCAAGACAATTTTTTAAAACTTTTTAAAAATACGTTTGCTGTCACACCAACCCTCCCAAGACTTGAGCAACACTCACACATTTGGCTCCTGGCTGACTTCAGGATCTTTTTGGAATTATACTGCACTGTCCAACAGTCTTCATTCAGTTTGTAGTAGCGTGACTTCATCCATGAGCTGGATTTGATCTTCAGCATGTGAGTACCCTTGAGCTTGACTTGAATATCGTCGTCATTCTTGAGGCCTTGGGAGGAACACGGAGAGGACGCATCTGATGGAGAGATGGCAGAATGGAAGTGGAGGGTGGGGGGAGTGGGTAGTGAAGGGGAAGTGGAAGGGAGGGAAGAAGTGATGGAACAGACAAGTGGAGAGTGAGGATCTGGTGAGGCAGGGGTAAGTAGTCAGGAGTTAGGAAGGTAGGGGAGAGCAGTGGAGGACAGAGGACGGGTGTTAATGGGTAGGACAGGGGAAGGTATTGCAATGAGTGGGATAGAACACCAGAGCACACCACAGGCCCTTCAGCCCACAGTATTGTGTCAAACTTTTAACCTGTTCTAAGATCAATATAACCCTTTCCCCAGCTAGAGCACTCCCTTTTTCTATCATTCATGTGCTCTGTCCAGGTATTTCTTAAATGTACCTAATGTATCTGCCTCTACCACAACCCCCGGGATGGTTCCCCACACATACCACTCTCTGTGTACACTCCCTGCTATTTGCCATTCCCTCCCTGGGAAAATATCTCTGGCTATCCACTCGATCTATGTTTGTTATGACCTTGTACACTTCTCTCAAGTCCCCTCTCACCCTCCTTCACTCCAAAGAGAAAAGCCCTTGTGTGCTCATCCTGTCCTCATAAGACTACATGAGGCTGGGTTAAACTAGCCCAGGCAGCATCCTGGTGAATCTCCTCTGCACAATCGATATGAAAGTTGGGGGGCGGGGGGGAGGATTGGAAGCTTTCAACTGAACTTGGAGGAACTCCATGGTGTCTTGGGGAGAATGTACAATTTCCTTACAGAGAGCAGTGGAACTGCACCCCGATCGGAGATCACTGGGCCCTGTGGAGCGTCGCACTAACTGCTTCTGTATCGTACCAGTGGCAAGGGGAGATAATTAATGTGGGTGGGAGACTGCAGGTAAACAAAGGATCTGTGAGGTCATGACGTGTCATCGAGAGATCTGCACAGAAACAGGCCCTTCGACCCACCATTTCAATGATGTCATCTATACTAGCCCCAGAAATCAGCATTTGATCAGTAGCCTTCTACAACTTGGATATTCCAGTGTCCCAAAGTCTTTGGAACACAGCCCCCTTTATATAAAAAAAGATACAGCAATTGTGTCTATACATTTATTTTTACCTTCATCAACTTCAGAAGATTGTGGATTCCAGCCTTCTGTGTTTCCTCCAGGACCAAACGATTCCTCTTTCCATTTCCCTACTTTCTTTGACCCATCTTCAGGCACCAGTTCCCTAAATCTGAGAACTCTTCTCCAGGCTCTGCGTTGTCCCCTTCCAATCCTCTGCCCTACTCTTGGCTGTCTCCTTTGGAGTTTTGTCTGCCACTTCCTTATTCGCTTCCTCTCTCCAGCCGACTCCTCCAGGGAGCTCTTTCTCTTGCCCAATTTTATTCCCCTTCTCATGTCCACTTGCACATTGGTGAAGTCACCTGACCCACCCCCCACCTCTCTTCATCCTTCTGCTCCTGCTGATCTCTGATGGTTGCTTTGCCCTCCCATCCATTTTCCTCCCTCTCATCCTCTCGATTCCAGTGTTCATCCACTGGGCTCAGCTCCAGTTCAGTCGCCTCTGTTTGGGTATGCCCAGGAGCCGGTTCGGGACTTAGCCTTCGATCTTCCGGAGCCGGTTCGGGACTTGGCCCTCGATCTTCCAGAGCCGGTTCGGGACTTGGCTCTCGATCTTCCGGAGCCGGTTCGGGACTTGGCCCTCGATCTTCCGGAGCCAGGTCGGGACTAGGCCCTCGATCTTCCGGAGCCGGTTCGGGACTTGGCCCTCGATCTTCCGGAGCCGGGTCGGGGCTTGGCCCTGGATCTTCCGGATCCGGGTCGGGACCGAGCCCTCGATCTTCCAGAGCCGGGTCGGGACTTGGCCCTCGATCTTCCGGAGCCGGTCCGAGGCTTGGCCCTCGATCTTCTGGAGCCGGGTCGGGACTTGGCCCTCGATCTTCCGGAGCCTGTCCGGGGCTGAGCCCTGGATCTTCCGGAGCCGGTTCGGGACTTAGCCTTCGATCTGCCAGTCCCTGTGATGAGATCCCCTGCTCGTTTCCTCCATCTCCTGATTCTATACTCCCCTCCTCCATATTCTGGCTTCTAACCTTGGGCTTTGCTTTGCAATCCACTGGCTGAGCTGTGCCGATTACGTGCTTGGCCTTCACAGCTTGGTGGCGCTTCTTGGCGAAATTCTGGTAGGCCCACCAGCCAATGATGATGGTAGCACTGCCTATCGACAGGCCAAGGACCACCCGCCTGTTTAGTTTGCAGAATTCCATAGCCTTTGTGCGTAATTCCAAGAAAATCTTGATGAAGCAGCTCAGCACCTCAAGGAGACTAGCCTCTCCATCTGCACTCAGCCTGCAGTTTCTTGTGGTCAGTTACTGGATCATAATGACATCACAATCTACCTCATCACGATCAAGCATGTGACTTTTGGAAAATGCAGGTTGTTATGGACACAACTGAGCACATCACAGAAATCTTCCTCTCCTCCTTGGACTCTTCTACTTTTCTCACTGCCTCAGTAAAACAGCCAGCACAATCAAAGACCCCTCCCATATTCTGTTTTATTCCCTCTCCCATCGGGCAGGTGATAGGAAAGCACAAAAACACTTTCCAACAGGCTCGAGGATAGCTTCTACCCCGTCCGTCATTGAATTTAGGACAGACACAGTAGGAACAATTAAACTCCTGATAGGCACATGGATGAGGGAGAGACTGAGGGCCACATAGGAGGGAAGGGTTACATAGATCATAGATCAGGATGAACTATCAGAACATTGTGGGCTGAATGGCCTGTATTGTGCTGTAATGTTCTATGTTCTGTTGAATGTTCCTCTACTGTGATAAGATGGACTGTTGACCTCACAATGTCAATTGTTACAAACTTGTACCTTATTGTTTACCAGCACTGCACCTCAATGGAGCAGTTACACTTTATTCTGCGTTCTGTTATTGTTGTACCTTGTTCTACCTCTACACTGTGTGATGTTTTGATCGGTATCAACAGTTTGCAAGTCAGGCTTTTCACTCTATCTCAGTACATGAGACAATGGGTACCGCAAGGCTCAGTGCTGGGACCCCAGTTGTTTACAATATATATTAATGACTTGGATGAGGGAATTAAATGCAGCATCTCCAAGTTTGCGGATGACACGAAGCTGGGTGGCAGTGTTAGCTGTGAGGAGGATGCTAAGAGGATGCAGGGTGACTTGGATAGGTTGGGTGAGTGGGCAAGTTCATGGCAGATGCAATTTAATGTGGATAAATGTGAAGTTATCCACTTTGGTGGCAAAAATAGGAAAATAGATTATTATCTGAATGGTGGCCGATTAGGAAAAGGGGAGGTGCAACGAGACCTGGGTGTCATTATACACCAGTCATTGAAAGTGGGCATGCAGGTACAGCAGGCGGTGAAAAAGGCGAATGGTATGCTGGCATTTATAGCAAGAGGATTCGAGTACAGGAGCAGGGAGGTACTACTGCAGTTGTACAAGGCCTTGGTGAGACCACACCTGGAGTATTGTGTGCAGTTTTGGTCCCCTAATCTGAGGAAAGACATTCTTGCCATAGAGGGAGTACAAAGAAGGTTCACCAGATTGATTCCTGGGATGGCAGGACTTTCATATGAAGAAAGACTGGATGAACTGGGCTTGTACTCGTTGGAATTTAGAAGATTGAGGGGGGATCTGATTGAAACGTATAAGATCCTAAAGGGATTAGACAGGCTAGATGCAGGAAGATTATTCCCGATGTTGGGGAAGTCCAGAACGAGGGGCCGCAGTTTGAGGATGGAAGGGAAGCCTTTTAGGACCGAGATTAGGAAAAACTTCTTCACACAGAGAGTGGTGAATCTGTGGAATTCTCTGCCACAGGAAACAGTTGAGGCCAGTTCATTGGCTATATTTAAGAGGGAGTTAGATATGGCCCTTGTGGCTACGGGGGTCAGGGGGTATGGAGGGAAGGCTGGGGCGGGGTTTTGAGTTGGATGATCAGCCATGATCATAATGAATGGCGGTGCAGGCTCGAAGGGCTGAATGGCCTAATCCTGCACCTATTTTCTATGTTTCTAATAATAAACCAACACCAAATAGTGAAAGTAAAGAATGAAGCCTCTAGTGACTGGTGTTTGTTGGGAGGGGGAGAGGAGGTGTCCATTTTCATTTCAACATGGTAATTTTGTGGCCATGCTTCCTGTGAGTGCCCCTCACTCTCCCTTGACCATGACTCTGAGGCAACGCTGATAATGGAATTCCTTGTTCTACTGGATATCACTGTACATACTGTCTTTTTGCAATTGAAAGATAGACCCATTTTTGCACTTCCTTCAACAACTATATCAATTAAGTTTTGCAGTTCTTCCTCCGTATTTGCAATTAACACAGTGTCATCTGCATATCTGAAATTATTGATGATTTCACCACCAACTTTGATTCCCAAGATGTCTCTTATTTTTTGTACTATTGTTTCACTGTACACATTAAACAAATCAGGGGAGAAAACACACTGTTGTCTATCTATCAATTGCAAAAAGACAGAATGTATGGTGATATCCAAAAAGAAGGAGAATCCTATCTGCAGGCTGAGAATAAACGGGGAAGATATAAAACAAGTACAGAACTTTTGCTACTGAGGAATCTGGGTGAAATCAGATGGCAGGTGCGACATGGACACCAAAGAAGAATAGGGATGGCAAACGACACCTTTATGACAATGAAGAGTAGTATACTGACCAACACTAAACTAGGCATGACAACCCACCTCAGAGTACTGAAATATTACGCTTATCCAGTTCTGTAATATGGCTGGGAATGTTGGACAATATCTAATAACGTGAGGAAACGAATTGAAGCAGCAGAGATGTGGTTTTTGAGGAGGATGCCAAGAATATCATGGACAAAAAGAACATCTAATGAGGATGTCATGAACAGAGCAAGAACAAAAAGAGAAATAATGTATGAGATCATGAAAAGGCAACGTAACTTCATTGGAAACGCAAAATTCTCTGCAGATGCTGGGGTCAAAGCAACACGCAAAACACGCTGGAGGAACTCAGCAGGTCGGGCAGCATCCGTAGAAATGAACAGTCAATGTTTCGAGCCAAGACCCTTCATCAGGACTGAAGAGGGAGGGGGCAGGGGCGCTATAAAGAAGGTGGGAGGAGGGTGGGAAGGAGAAGGCTGGTAGGTTCCAGGTGAAAAACTAGTAAGGGGGATCAAGGGGTGGAGGAGGGGATAGGCAGGAGAGGTGAAAAAGGAACAGGGAAAAGCACAATGGGTCATAAAAGGAGGAGGAACCATGAGGGAGGTGATAGGCAGCTGGGGGAGGGGCAGAGTGAAACTGGGATGGGGGAAGGGAGGGGGAGGGAATTATGGAAGTTGGAGAATTCAATGTTCATGCCCAGAGGCTGGAGACTACATAGACGGTATATGAGATGTTGCTCCTCCAACCTGAGTTTGGCCTCATCATGGCAGCAGAGGAGGCCACGTATGGACATATCTGAATGGGATGGTGAAGCAAGTTAAAGTGGGTGGCAATTATTATTGATATATTGTTTAGCATTGTTAATCAGTTATTTGGCAATTTAATTTCTCATTGTACATATTGACATATTGACTTAATTATTTTAATGTATTTTTTGTTGATCTTCAATAATAATTACTAAAAAAGATTTAAAAATGAAAATGAAGTGGGTGGCAACCGGGAGATCCTATCTGTTCTGGCGGACGGAGTGGAGGTGCTCGACAAAGCGGTCCCCCAATCTGCGTCGGGTCTCACCGATGTAGAGGAGGCCGCACCGTGAGCACCGGATGCAATAGATGACCCCAACAGACTCACAAGTGAAGTGTTGCCTCACCTGGAAGGACTGTTTGGGGCCCTGAATGCTGGTGAGAGAGGAGGTGTTGGGTCAGGTGTAGCACTTAGGCTTACAGGGATAAATGCCAGGTGGGAGATCCGTGCGGAGGGATGTGTGGACCAGGGAGTCGCGGAGGGAACGATCCCTGCAGAAAGCGGAGAGGGGTGGAGAGGGAAAGATATGCTTAGTGGTGGGGTCCTGTTGAAGGTGGCGGATGTTGCAGAGGATAATGTGCTGGATCCGGAGGCTGGTGGGGTGGTGGGTAAGGACAAGGGAAACTCTGTCCCTGTTGTGGTGACGGGAGGATGGGATGAGGGCCGAAGTGTGGGAAATGGAGGAGATGCGGGTGAGGACATCATTGACAATGGCAAAAGGGAAACCATGATCCTTAAAGAAAGAGGACATTTGAGATGTCCTGGAACAGAACCCCTCATCCTGGGAGCAGATGTGGCGGAGATGGAGGAACTGGGAATAGGGAATAGCATTTTTATATGTGGCAGGAGGGGAAGAGGTATAGTTGAGGTAGTTATGAGAGTTAGTGGGCTTATAGAGGATGTCTGTGGACAGTCTGTCTCCAGAGAAGGAGACCGAGATCAAGAAAGGGGAGAGAAGTGTCCGAGATGGACCAAGTGAGTTTGAGGGCTGGGTGGAAGTTTGAAGTAAAGTCGATGAAGTTGACGAGCTCAGCATGGGTGCAGGAAGCAGCACCAATGTAGTCGTCAATGTAGCGAAGGAAAAGTTGGGGAGCAGTACCAGTATAAGTTTGGAGCATAGTCTGTTCCACATAACCAACGAAGAGGCAGGCATAGCTGGGGCCCATGTGAGTGCCCATAGCTACACCCTTGGTCTGAAGAAAGTGGGAAGAGCCAAAAGAGAAGTTATTAAGTGTGAGTACCAGTTCCGCCAACCGAAGGAGGGTAGTGGTGGTGGGGAACTGGTGAGATCTATTGTCCAGAAAGTAGCAGAGGTCTTTGAGGCCTTCTTGATGGGGAATGGAAGTGTATAAGGATTGGACATCCATGGGGAAAATGAAGCGGTCGGGACCGGGGAACTGGAAGTCATTGAAGAGGTGGAGGGCATGGGATATATCCCGGATGTAGGTGGGGTTTGATTTCCTTCTTCACCTTTCCTCCCTATCCTCTCCTTGCTTCCCCTCCCCCACCCCTTGATCTTTCTCCTTGCTAGTTTTTCACCTGGAACCTACCAGCCTTCTCCTTCCCAGCCTCCCCCCTTCCTTCTTTATAGGGCCCCTGCTCCCTCCCTTTACAGTCCTGAAAGAGGGTCTCGGGCTGAAACGTTGTCTGATCGTTTCCACGGATGCTGCCCGACCTGCTGAGTTTCTCCAGCGTGTTGTGCGTGTTGCTTTGACCCCAGCATCTGCAGAGTATTTTGTGTTTGCGATTCACTACTCCGCTGCGAAGTTTCTTCGAGGTATGCCTACCCTGAAGAAGTTTAAATCTTCCCTTTGACAGGAGTTCAGTGAGACCCTCTCTCACTCTGTGATCTTCGCCTCTCTCCGACTCTTCGACCACATCCTGACCCAGACCCGTTACCACAGCCATGTCTCCTTCCTGGGAACGTATCTCCACTGCCATCTTGTACCTCAGGGATTCCAGCTCCGGTTCCAGGCCTCCCAGTTCGGGCCCGACGTGGATCCCAGATACCTCCGTTTCATTGACCGCTGCTCCCGCCGGATTCTCCGCGCCACGCTCACTGCCATGCGGAGATACCTACGGGCCCTGTCCCTCTCTCTACCACCACTCCGGGCCTCACTCTCCACTGTCTGCCATGGACCTCTCCTACACTTCACTCTCCGCCGGATTCACACCTCCAACCACCATTTCTCCTTCCTCCTGTCCAAGAAGGACCACAAACTCGCCCGTCTGGAGCCCACGACAACAACCGGCTCCAGCCCGGACCCCGACTCCTCGGAACCCGACTTCTCAGACCTTCGGCAGGCGGAAGACCCATCTGCCTCTTACTCTGACCCCGACTGGAACCACGGCCTCCCAGACATGGGCACCAGCCCCTCCGTGGGCCACGGACTCACTCGCCTCCGACTCCGACCTCAGTTCTGGGGCCCTGCGGGCCACAGGCTCTGCCACCCCCAGCTCCAGATCAGACCGAGGTCCTGACCCTCTCCAGACCGGGACTGCTCTTACTGCCACTGGTTCCTACTGCTCGTCTTATTCCTACACTACCTTCTATCCTCCCCATGACTCCCAACCTTCCCTCTACCCCTCATCCCCCTCCATTCCTCTGATCCCTCATTCTCCCCTAACCCCACTCTCCCTGAACATCCCAAGCCCCCCTCTCCCTCCTGAGACCTCCCACTCTTCACCTTCCTCTGACCCCAGCCCCCAGCCCCAACCCTTGCCATGTGTTCACCATCCCCTCTGACCTTCCCCTCTCTGAAGCAGAATATTCTGTCCTTAGCAAGGGCCTCACTTTTGTTCCCCTCCGTCCACACCTCAGTGAACTCCGTGCCCGTCATGACGCTGAACTCTTCTTCCGTCGCCTACGTCTCTGAGCCTACTTCTGTGGCAAGGATTCCCCTCCCGCTTCTGATGACCCGTTCTCCCATCTTCAACCCTCCTCTTCCTCCTGGACACCCTGCCCAGGCCTTCTACCTGCACTCGATCTTTTTATCTCCAACTGTCGCCGAGACATCAACCGTCTCAACTTCACCACTCCTCTCTCCAGTTCCAACCTCACTCCCTCTAAACGCACTGCCCTCCACTCTCCCTGCACTAATCCCAACCTCACCATCAAACCCTCAGACAAAGGTGGTGCCATAGTAGTCTGGCGGATGGACCTCTACCTCACTGAGGCCAAACGGCAGCTCTCTGACACCTCCTCTTACTTACCCCTGGAACAGGACCCCACCAAAAAAATTCAAACCATTCCCTCCCGTACCATCACCACCCTTATCAACTCCGGAGACATTCCATCCTCATCCGCTAAACTCATGATTCCTACACCCTGCACTGCTCGGTTTTACCTCCTCCCCAAGATCCACAAGCCTGACTGTCCCGGTAGACCCATAGTTTCTGCCTGCTTGTGCCCCACTGAACTTGTATCTGCCTACCTGGACTCCATTTTGTCACCCATAGTTCAGTCCCTCCCCACCTACATCCAGGATACATCCCATGCCCTCCACCTCTTCAATGACTTCCAGTTCCCTGATCCCGACCGCTTCATTTTCACTATGGATGTCCAATCCTTATACACCTCCATTCCCCATCAAGAAGGCCTCAAAGCCCTCCACTACTTTCTGGACAATAGACCTCACCAGTTCCCCACCAGCACTACCCTCCTCCGGTTGGAAGAACTGATACTCACACTTAATAACTTCTGTTTTGGCTGTTCCCACTTTCTTCAGACCAAGGGTGTAGCTATGGGCACTCACATGGGCCCCAGCAATGCCTGCCTCTTTGTTGGTTATTTGGAACAGTCTATGCTCCAAACCTTCAGTGCTACTGCTCCCCACTTTTCCTTTGCTACATTGACAACTACATTGGTGCTGCTTCCTGCACCCATCCTGACCTCGTCAATTTCATCGACTTTACTTCAAACTTTCACCCAGCCCTCAAATTCACTTGGTCCATCTCGGACACTTTGCTTCCCTTCCTCGACCTCTCGGTCTCCATCTCTGGAGACAGACTGTCCACTGACATCTTCTATAAGCCCACTGACTCTCATAACTACCTCGACTATACCTCTTCCCACCCTGCCATATGCAAAAATGCTATTCCTTATTCCCAGTTCCTCCGCCTCTGCCACATCTGCTCCCAGGATGAGGGGTTCCGTTTCAGGACATCTCAAATGTCCTCTTTCTTTAAGGTTCGTGGTTTCCCTTCTGCCGTCATCAATGATGTCCTCACCCGCATCTCCTCCATTTCCCACACTTCGGCCCTCATCCCATCCTCCCATCACCACAACAGGGACAGAGTTCCCCTTGTCCTCACCTACCACCCAACCAGCCTCCGGATCCAGCACATCATCCTCTGCAACTTCTGCCACCTTCAACAGGACTCCACCACTAAGCACATCTTTCCTTCTCCACCCCTCTCCGCTTTCCGCAGGGATCGATCCCTCCGTGACTCCCTGATCTACAAATCCCTCCCCACGGATCTCCCACCCAGCACTTATCCCTGTAAGTGTAAGTGCTACACCTGTCCCTACACCTCCTCTCTCACCAGCATTTAGGGCCCCAAGCAGACCTTCCAGGTGAGGCAACACTTCACTTGTGAACCTGTTGGGGTCATCTATTGCATCCGGTGCTCTCGGTGCAGCCTCCTCTACATCGGTGAGACCCAGCGTAGATTGGTGAACCTCTTCAACGAGCACCTCTGCTCCATCCCCCACAACAGGCAGGATCTCCTGGTTGCCACCCACTTCAACTCTGCATCACATTCCCATTCAGATATGTCCATACTTGGCCTCCTCTACTGCCATGATGAGGCTGAACTCAGGTTGGAGGAGCAACACTTCATATACCATCTGGGTAGTCTCAGCCCCTTGCTATGAACATTGAATTCTCCAACTTCTGGTAATTCCCTCCCCCACCCTTCCCCCACCCCATTTTCACTCTGTCCCCTCCCCCAGCTGCCTATCACCCCCCTCATGGTTCCACCTCCTTCTTGGTAAGGGTGCTGAGGAAGAGGACTTCTTGGAATGTATGCGAGATGGTTTTTTGAACAACATGTCGAGGAACCAACTAGAGAGCAGGCCATTCTAGACTGGGTATTGAGCAATGAGGAAGGGTTAATTAGCAATCTTGTCGTGAGAGGCCCCTTGGGTAAGAGTGACCATAATATGGTGGAATTCTTCATTAAGATGGAGAGTGACATAGTTAATTCAGAAACAAAGGTTCTGAACTTAAAGAAGGGTAACTTTGAAGGTATGAGACCTGAATTAGCTAAGATAGACTGGCAAATGATACTTACAGGGTTGACGGTGGATATGCAATGGCAAGCATTTCAAGATCGCATGGATGAACTACAACAATTGTTCATCCCAGTTTGGCAAAAGAATAAATCAGGGAAGGTAGTGCACCCGTGGCTGACAAGGGAAATTAGGGATAGTATCAATTCCAAAGAAGAAACATACAAATTAGCCAGAAAAAGCGGCTCACCTGAGGACTGGGAGAAATTTAGAGTCCAGCAGAGGAGGACAAAGGGCTTAATTACGAAAGGGAAAAAAGATTATGAGAGAAAACTGGCAGGGAACATAAAAACTGACTGTAAAAGCTTTTATAGATATGTGAAATGGAAAAGATTGGTTAAGACAAATGTAGGTCCCCTACAGACAGAAACAGGTGAATTGATCATGGGGAACAAGGACATGGCAGACCAATTGAATAACTATTTTGGTTCTGTCTTCACTAAGGAGGACATAAATAATCTTCCGGAAAGGTAGGAGACAGAGGGTGTAGTGAGATGGAGGAACTGAGGGAAATACATGTCAGTAGGGAAGTGATGTTAGGTAAATTGAAGGGATTAAAGGCAGATAAATCCCCAGGGCCAGATGGTCTGCATCCCAGAGTGCTTAAGGAAGTAGCCCAAGAGATAGTGGATGCATTAGTGATAATTTTTCAAAACTTTTTAGATTCTGGACTAGTTCCTGAGGATTGGAGGGTAGCTAATGTAACCCCGCTTTTTAAAAAAGGAGGAGGAGGGAAATCGGGGAATTATAGACTGGTTAGCCTAACATCTGTGGTGGGGAAAATGCTAGAGTCAATTATCAAAGATGTGATAACAGCACATTTGGAAAGCGGTGAAATCATCGGACAGAGTCAGCATGGATTTGTGAAAGTAAAATCAAGTCTGACGAATCTCATAGAATTTTTTGAGGATGTAACTCATAGAGTGGATAGGAGAGAGCCAGTGGATGTGTTATATTTGGATTTTCAAAAGGCTTTTGACAAGGTCCCACACAGGAGATTAGTGTGCAAACTTAAAGATCACGGTATTGGGGGTAAGGTATTGATGTGGATAGAGGATTGGTTGGTAGACAGGAAGCAAAGAGTGGGAATAAACGGGACCTTTTCAGAATGGTAGGCAGTGACTAGTGGGGTACCTCAAGACTCAGTGCTGAGACCCCAGTTGTTTACAATATATATTAATGACTTAGATGAGGGAATTAAATGCAGCATCTCCAAGTTTGCGGATGATACGAAGCTGGGCGGCAGTGTTAGCTGTGAGGAGGATGCAGGATGACTTGGATAGGTTAGGTGAGTGGGCAAATTCATGGCAGATGCAATTTAATGTGGATAAATGTGAGGTTATCCACTTTGGTTGCAAAAACAGGAAAACAGATTATTATTTGAATGGTGGCCGATTAGGACAAGGGGAGGTGCAACGAGACTTGGGTGTCATTATACACCAGTCATTGAAAGTGGGCATGCAGGTACAGCAGGCAGTGAAAAAGGCGAATGGTATGCTGGCATTTATAGCAAGAGGATTTGAGTACAGGAGCAGGGAGGTACTACTGCAGTTGTACAAGGCCTTGGTGAGACCACACCTGGTGTATTGTGTGCAGTTTTGGTCCCCTAATCTGAGGAAAGACATTCTTGCCATAGAGGGAGTACAAAGAAGGTTCACCAGATTGATTCCTGGGATGGCAGGACTTTCATATGATGAAAGACTGGATCGACTAGGCTTATACTCGTTGGAATTTAGAAGATTGAAGGGGGATCTTATTGAAACATATAAAATCCTAAAGGGATTGGACAGGATAGATGCAGGAAGATTGTTCCTGATGTTGGGTAAGTCCAGAACGAGGGGTCACAGTTTGAGGATTAAGGGGAAGCCTTTTAGGACCGAGATGAGGAAAAACTTCTTCACACAGAGAATGGTGAATCTGTGGAATTCTCTGCCACAGGAAACAGTTGAGGCCAGTTCATTGGCTATATTTAAGAGGGAGTTAGATATGGCCCTTGTGGCTAAAGGGATCAGGGGGTATGGAGGGAAGGCAGGTACAGGGTCCTGAGTTGGATGATCGGCCATGATCATACTGAATGGCGGTGCAGGTTTGAAGGGCCGAATGGCCTACTCCTGCACCTATTTTCTATGTTTCTATGTTACTACCCATTGTGCTTTCTCCTATTCCTTCTTCACCTTTCCTGCCTATCCCCTCCCCCACCCCTTTATCTTTCTCCTCACTGGTTTTTCATCTGGCACCTACCAGCCTTTTCCTTCCCACCCTCCCCCCACCTTCTTTATACGGCCCTTGCCCCCTCCCTCTTCAGTCCTGATGAAGGGTCTCGGCCCGAAAGGTTGACTGTTCGTTTCCACGGACGCTGCCCGACCTGTTGAGTTCCTCCAGCATGTTGTGAGTGTTAATAGTTTCTTGATTAGTAAGGGTGTCAACAGTTATGGGACAAGGCAGGAGAATGGTGTTGAGAGCAAGAATAGCCATAATGGAATGGTGGAGCAGACTTGATGGGGCAAATGGCTTAATTCTGCTCCTAAGTCCTATGGCCTTTGTGTTATCCAAGGGGAAGGTTTTAAGGATCAGTATCTGTGGCACGGTCGCCCACCATGCACTGCTCAAGCTTTGCAGCATGGCTGGACTGCCAGAGTCCAGAAAATAAATATAACTGTCTGAATAACAAGAGGTGCAAGTTCAGGCTGTGTCTGGACCAAGTACTATCTGGTTCACTGCCGTTCTTCCACCACTGCTGTGTCTATGTCCATCACCAGAGGTTCTGCAAAAGTTCACGAAGGCTACTCTCCACCACCTTGTCAAGGGCCACAAACAAGGGGAAAAAGAAATGCGGGTTAAATCTGGCAAATAAATTTTAAAACATACTGTACATTGGGTTCTGACCAGTTGGGATCATTTAAAGCACAAAACAATCCAGCAATATTTGATTCATGTTTACGTTAACAGTATTTTGAATATGAAATTGACTTTAGCGCAATATCATAATAATTTTAATTGTAGAACTTAGACAAACAAATTTCTGGCGGCTGAAATGTTGCAAGAAAGGAGAGAGATTCCTAACCACCCTCTTCCTTCTCTACCCTCGCTCGTAAATGAGGACTGACCCTACCCGTGGGACATGTGAAACGAAATACGGCAAGAAACTTCATGTGCTCTCTTTTGTTTTAATTGATGTGAGCTTCGCAGCGCAGGCAGAGCAAACATTTAATTGTCCATTCCTAACTGCGTTTGAGAAATTGGCACCGAACTAACCAGGTCGTGGTTATGCACACAGTCTCACAATCTACTGAGGGAGTATCAGGATATTGACCCAGTGACTGTGAAGGAATAATGATATATTTAAAAGTCCGGATGCAGTGTGGGCTGGAGGACAACTTCATGCTTTTGCTGTCCTTGACCTTCTTGCTGGTAGTGGTCGTGGGTTTGCAAAAGGCTCAGGAGTCTTGGAGAACTACTGCAGTGCATCCTGGAGACGGTACAGACTGCAGTCGCTGCTGTGCATTGGATGTGGACTGGGTGAATAGTTGTGGACGGGTACTTTCAAAATGGGCTGCTTTATTCTGCATGGTGTGAATGATGTTGAAGCTGTACTCATCCAGGCAAGTGAAGAGTACTCCATCGTTCTCCTGACACCAACCTTGTAGGTAGTGGACAGGCTTTGGGGAATGTGGAGCTGAGTTACTAAGCAGAATAACCCCAACTTCCAACTTGCGTCTGTGGCCATTTGGCGTATATAGTTCCTTCGGTTCCGCCTCTTATCAAGTGTAAACCCAAGGATATTAAGTGGTGAGGGATTCAAATTCTCCGGTTTGCTTCCAGTTCCTTGTGCTGGTGAGGGCAGGAACAGGGAAATAGGGGATCTGAATGTGTGGCTGAGGAGCTGGTGCGGGGAGCAGGGATTCAGATTCTTGGACCACTGGGATCTGTTTTGGAGTAAGGATGAATTGTACAGAAGGGACGGGTTGCAAAGTATGGCAAAGTGCAATAGGAATCGATGTGAAAGGTGAGGGGAGTAAAAGTATTACTTTAAAAGGATTAGAAGTATATATGAATGCACGGAGTATAAGAAATAAAGTGGATGAGCTTGAGGCTCAGTTGGAAATTGGCAATTATGATGTTGTGGGAATAACAGAGACATGGCTGCAAGAGGACCAGGGCTGGGAAATGAATATTCAGGGTTATACATCCTATCGAAAGGACAGACAGTTTGGCAGAGGGGGTGGCGTGGCTCTGTTGGTGAGGAATGAAATTCAGTCACTTGCGAGGGGGGGACATAGAATCAGGAGATGTAGAGTCAGTATGGATAGAACTGAGAAACTGTAAGGGCAAAAAGGCCCTGATGGGAGTTATCTACAGGCCCCCAAACAGTAGCCTGGATATAGGGTGCAAGTTAAATCAAGAGTTAAAACTGGCATGTCGCAAAGGTAATTCTACGGTTGTTATGGGGGATCTTAACATGCAGGTAGACTGGGGAAATCAGGTTGGTACTGGACCCCAAGAAAGGGAGTTTGTGGAATGCCTTAGAGATGGATTCTTAGAGCAGCTTGTATTAGAGCCTACCAGGGAGAAGGAAATTCTGGATTTAGTGTTGTGTAATGAGCCAGATTTGATAAGGGAACTCGAGGTAAAGGAGCCATTAGGAGGTAGTGACCATAATATGATAAGTTTTAATCTACAATTTGAGAGGGAGAAGGGAAGATTGGAAGTGTCAGTATTACAGTTGAACAAAGGGGACAATGGACCCATGAGGGAGGAGCTGGCCAAAGTTGACTGGAAAGATACCCTAGCAGGGATGACAATGGAACAACAATGGCAGGTATTTCTGGGAATAATACAGAAGGTGCAGGATCAGTTCATTCCAAAGAGGAAGAAAGATCCTAAGGGGAGTAAGGGGCGACCGTGGATGACAAGGGAAGTCAAGGACAGTATAAAAATAAAAGAGGGGAAGTATAAAATAGCAAGGATGAGCGGGAAGCCAGAGGATTGGGAGACTTTTAAGGAGCAACAGAAGATAACTGAAAAGGCAATACGGCGGGGAAAAGATGAGGTACGAAGGTAAGCTAGCCATGAATATAAAGGAGGATAGTAAAAGCTTCTTTAGGTATGTGAAGAGGAAAATATTAGTTAAGACCAAAGTTGGGCCCTTGAAGACAGAAATAGGTGAAGTTATTATGGGGAACAAGGAAATGGCAGACGAGCTGAACAGGTACTTCGGATCTGTCTTCACTAGGGAAGACACAAACAATCTCCCAGATGTAATAGTGGCCAGAGGACCCAGGGTAACAGAGGAACTGAAGGAAATTCGCATCAGGCACAAAATGGTGTTGGGTAAACTGATGGGACTGAAGGTTGATAAGTCCCCAGGGCCTGATGGACTGCACCCCAGGCTACTTAAGGAGGTGGCTCTAGAAATCGTGGACGCATTGGTAATCATTTTCCAATGTTCTATAGATTCAGGATCAGTTCCTGCGGATTGGAAGGTAGCTGATGTTATCCCACTTTTTAAGAAAGGAGGGAGAGAGAAAACAGGCAATTATAGACCAGTTAGTCTGACATCAGTGGTGGGGAAGATGCTGGAATCAATTATAAAAGATGAAATAGTGGCATATTTGGATAGCAGTAGCAGGATAGGTCCGAGTCAGCATGGATTTACGAAGGGGAAATCATGCTTGACTAATCTTCTGGAATTTTTTGAGAACGTAACTATGAAAATGGACATGGGAAAGCCAGTGGATGTAGTGTACCTGGACTTCAGAAAGCCTTTGATAAGGTCCCACATAGGAGGTTAGTGGGAAAAATTAGAGCAAGTGGTATTGGGGGTAGTGTACTGACATGGATAGAAAATTGGTTGGCAGACAGGAAACAGAGTAGGGATTAATGGGTCCTTTTCAGAATGGTAGGCAGTGACTAGTGGGGTACCGCAAGGCTCGGTGCTGGGACCATAGCTATTTACAATATACATTAATGATTTAGATGAAGGAATTCAAAGTAACATTAGTAAATTTGCAGATGACACAAAGCTGGGTGGCAGTGTAAAATGTGAGGAGGATGTTATGAGAATGCAGGGTGACTTGGACAGGTTGGGTGAGTGGGCAGATGCATGGTAGATGCAGTTTAATATGGATAAATGTGAGGTTATCTATTTTGGTGGCAATAACAGGAAGGCAGATGACTATCTGAATGGTGTCAATTCAGGAAAAGGGGAAGTGCGAGATCTAGGTGTCCTTGTTCATCAGTCACTGAAAGTAAGCATGCAGGTACAGCAGGCAGTGAAGAAAGTTAATGGCATGTTGGCCTTCATAACCAGGGGAGTTGAGTATAGGAGCAAAGAGGTCCTCCTGCAGTTGTACAGGGCCCTGGTGCGACCACACCTGGAATATTGTGTACAATTTTGGTCTCCAAATTTGAGGAAGGACATTCTAGCTATTGACGGAGTGCAGCGTAGGTTCACGAGGTTAATTCCCGGGATGGCGGGACTGTCATATGTTGAGAGATTGGAGCGACTGGGCTTGTATACACTGGAATTTAGAAGGATGAGAAGGGATCTGATTGAAACATATAAGATTATTAAGGGATTGGACATGCTAGAGGCAGGAAACATGTTCCCGATGTTGGGGGAGTCCGGAACCAGAGGCCACAGTTTAAGAATAAGGGGTAGACCATTTAGAACGGAGTTGAGGAAAAGCTTTTTCACACAGATGGTTGTGGTTCTGTGGAATGCTCTGCCTCAGAAGGCAGTGGAGACCAATTCTCTAGAATCTTTCAAGAAAGAGTTAGATAGAGCTCTTAAAGATAGCAGAGTCAAGGGATATGGGGAGAAGGCAGGAAAAGGGTACTGATTGTGGATGATCAGTCATGATCACAGTGAATGGCGGTGCTGGCTCGAAGGACTGATTGGCCTACTCCTGCACCTATTGTCTATTGTCTATTGACAATGCCATTACATATAGGAGAGGCATGTTGGATTTCCTCTTGCCGAATACTGTTATTGTCTGACATTTGTTGAGTGTTACTTGCCACCTACTGGCCCAGACCTCAGAATTGTCTGGATTTTGGGTGTGTTCTGCTTCGTTATCTAGCGGCTGCGAAAGATGCTGAACATCAGCCAACACATTTCCTTCTGACCTTGCGAGTGAAGGAAAGTCATTGTGAAGTGTTGTAAAGAAAAGTGAATATTTCATGCGAATTGTTCAAATATCGTCGTTCTTGTTAACAAGAAAACAAAATTGGTAAAAATCGAACCACTACACTGAACTGGGAACATTATGGGAGAACCAGAACGGATTGACCACTGACAGAGTAAACAATCGGTCTTCCCTGTAGGAACCTGCTTTACCAGGACAAGCACCGCTGAAATATTACTTCTACATAACACAATAATGGAAATTCTCAAATTGGTCGATAAGAGCCGCAGCTGGAGTTACAGGTGTCCCCTGCTTTTCAAACATTTGCTTTACGAAACCTCACTGTTACGAAAGACCTACATTAGTACCCTGTTTTCGCTTTCAGAAGGTGTTTTCACTGTTACGAAGAAAGGCAGCGCATGATAAAAAATCAGCATGCGATAAAAGGCAGCGTGCCCCGAGCAGCCGCTCTGCCCCGGATTTGGAACGGCGTTGCTGAAACACATTGCATTGAGCAGCCATTAGCAAGATGATTCTAAGGTGTCGGAAAAGCCTGAAAGAGTAAGGGTGTTACACTTAGCGTAAAACTAGACATAATTAAGCATTTTGATCGTGGTGAACGAAGCAAAGACAAAGTGAGTTTGACTTGTGGAAGCTGATGAAGATGATGTTGAAGAGGTTTTGGCATCCCATCACCAAGAACTGATGGATGAAGAGCTGATGCAATTGGAAGAGGAAAGGATAACAATCGAAACCGAATGCAGAAAGTGAAGCAACTGCGTGAGATTTTCGCTGCAATGATAAAGTATGACTTTAATCTTGAAGAGTACGTAGGTTTAGGGGATATTTGCGGGATGGTTTGAGTGCTTACAAACAACTGTATGATAGGAAAATGTGCGAGGCTCAGCAGTCAAGCAAGCCTTCCACATCAGCCACAGCAGACGACGAACCTCGACCTTTGACATCGAGGGAGGCAGTCGTAGGAGAAGATGAGCTGCCTGCCCTGATCGATGATGAGATGACACCCTCGTGTTCCAGCACCCCAACACCCGGGCCGCGGACAGATACTGTACCGATTCGCGAAGAACACAGCGGTAGCCGGGAGGCACACAGCACATCTTTAAGAAAAAACCAAAATAAACATGCTAATTAATTAGGTGCCGCCGACACGTAATTGGCCCAGATCAGTGCCGATTTCCGATTGCATCGGCACTGATCTGGGCCAACAATTATGTGTCGGTGGCACCTAATTAATTAGCATGTTTATTTCGGCTTTTTTCTTAACAATGTGCTATGTAACTCCTGGCTACCGCTGCGTTCTTTGCGGCAATGTATCGGGTTGGCGGCCCAGAGGGTGGGGGCCACTGCACCACCCAGCCTGCGACGACCCAGTCTAACACACCATCATCAGTGTGCTCGGCGCTGTTTTCCCAATTCCGGTAAGTGATACTACACTGTACATACATTATTTCTACTTTATATAGGCTGTGTATGTTTACATGTTATTTGGTAGATTTGGCAGCTTCACAGTTTAAAGGTTACTGGAGAGCGCGTTTATGCCAACAGCGCTTGCGTGAGATTTTCTGCCGAGAGCGTTTGCGTGAGACTTTCGCTACAGAGATCTATGCAGGCAATCGTTGTAGAGAAGTATTTCTACTTATATAGGCTGTATATTTATCATATCACTCCTGCTTTTTCTATATATTACTGTTATTTTAGGTTTTATGTGTTATTTGGCATGATTTGGTAAGTTATTTTTGGGTCTGCGAATGCTCACAAAATTTTCCCATATAAATAAATGATGATTGCTTCCTCGCTTTACGACATTTCGGCTTACGAACCATTTCATAGAAACGCTCTACCTTCGGATGGTGGGGGAAACCTAGTACCACGGGACCTCTTCTTATATGGACACGTAAACTGATGAGACTGCAGATTATTACTGGTTTTGCGGGGGGGGGGAACACACTGTGGAGGCGGTTAAATCCCTTTAGCGCATCAGTTTCCTCTGCAGACCAAACCGCAATCAATCTGGTCTAGTGTTGCTTTGTTTAGATTGCTCGACGGCAACAGTGCGCTGTCGAGTCATATGTATCTGTACAGATTACTTGTTAACGTGCCCTGCCCTGTATTGACGGTAAAGGCTGGATTTGCATCAGTCTCTTCATGAGCCTATTCCGTGTTCCATTATTTTAGGGGGTCACTCTCTGTCGGTTTTTTGAGAAACAGATTGTAGGAAAGACTATTATATTCCCAAGCTATTTGGCCTTTGTGCTGTGCTAGTTTTAAAGCAATAAGTAATGCTACTGTCTCCCGAAATAAGATTGAACTCTACCCAGATTTCTTACACTGTTCTTTCTGTGATCACGATAATTAAGGGTGAATAGAAATGGAGCTTTTTTTCTCTCTTGGTCAGGTGGAGAGGTGACTGTGACCGATAAGCCGAGCATCCTGAAGCAAATAGAAAACAATGTTTCCATCAACATCCCCTCTGCCTGCAGGCACCGTGTAAAGGTCCGTGCTCTGACCTGGGGTGAAGACTACACGAGCTTTCCCTCCGACTATGACTTCATCCTGGGTTCCGATATTGTTTACAGCTCAGTGAGCTACCCGGCACTCATGGACACATTGCGACACCTCGCCAGCCACAGAGCCACAATTTACCTCTCTCCCGAATTGCGGAAGAGGAATGGCTCGTTCTCTTTTCACAAGCAGCTTCTGCCTCAATATTTTAATTGCCAGGTGGTTGACAGGACAGATGATAAAAATATCATTGTGTATAAAATGTCCAAAATTAGTACAGACCCCGGAGTTGGGTACTTTAATTAAGTAAGGGAACCTGTATTTCTCTCATCTTCTTCCAGCTTCTTGCTTTTAAAAACCAGCATAATTTATATTCTCTGAAAGACTTTGTTCAGATGATTGTTTATGGGACTATTCTCTGTTTCCTCCCATTGATTGACGGAAGGGGTTGATGCTCACCCGTGACTTGGTCAAGTGTTCGAGTATACTGTATGGTGATTGGATTTAAAACACAGTGTAACAACTAGAGCTGTTACTTGGGATCACTGTGGTCTGGCAGCAGTAAAGTGGCCAGGAAACTGATGATGGTGCCACACATCTTAATACTACTCCGAGTACCGTACTGCAAACACCAAAAAGAAACCAATTCCAATCCAATCTAATCCAGATTCTCACTTGGCCAAGTTCTGTCTGAGAAACTGTTAAATTTCGTCAGAATCTTTCATCAGAATCAAGTGGCATTGAAGCGTTTTATCCATGAAGACGGTAGAGAGAAGAATCACTAGGATGATTCCAGGAATGAGAGGGTTAACATATGAGGAACGTTTGTCCGCTCTTGGACTGTATTCCTTGGAGTTTAGAATGATGAGGGGAGATCTCATAGAAACATTTCGAATGTTGAAAGGCATGGACAGAGTGGATGTGGCAAAGTTGTTTCCCATGATGGGGGAGTCTAGTACGAGGGGGCATGACTAAAGGATTGAAGGGCGGCCATTCAGAACAGAAATGCGAAGAAATTTTTTTAGTCAGAGGGTGGTGAATCTGTGGAATTTGTTGCCACGGGCGGCAGTGGAGGCCAAGTCATTGGGTGTATTTAAGGCAGAGATTGATAGGTATCTGAGTAGCCAGGGCATCAAAGGTTATGGTGAGAAGGCGGGGGAGTGGGACTAAATGGGAGAATGGATCAGCTCATGATAAAATGGCGGAGCAGACTCAATGGGCCGAATGGCCGACTTCTCCTTTGTCTTATGGTCTTATGGTCAATGAAGATACAAGTAGAAAATTCCACCAGGGTCAGGATTCCTGGCTGATTTTCATCTATCCCTCACTACCCTGGGATTACAGCACTACCAGGGTGTTGACAGAGGTTAACTTCCTTGAGTCTCACCTAAGTATGATACTATTTCTTTTTCACTCAGGACCGGACTGGGTGGTACATCTACATCTCCTTCTTCTGCCTTTCAACTCACTAGTGAGCATAGGCTATCAACAACCTCTTTCTAGATCGACCTGTCTTGTGCATATCTCTCCAGCTGTGACCATGTCATTCCCACTCTCCTGGCGTCGGTTAACACTTCCCTCCTCCACGTGGACTTTGGCTTATCTCTATTTCGCTTGCCCTGAGGATTCCATGTGAGAGCTTGTCTGGTGATACTATTCGGGAGCTTCCTCAATGTGTGTCCTACCCAGCACCACTTCCTTCTCTTGATCTCTGCCTCAACTGGTGTCTGGTTGGTCCTTTGCCATAATTCTGTATTGTTCACATAATTTGTCCATGTTAGCCCCAAAATCTGACGCAAGCATTTGTTGATGAAGGTCTGGATTTTTCTGATAGCTTTTGATGTCAGTCTCCAAGTTTCAGAGCCATATAAGGGGACAGATTTGACATTTGAGTTGAAGATTCTCAGTTTGGTTCTTAACCTTAGTTCTTTTGCCGTCCAAACTGGACGTAGTATTATGAAGGCTCCTCTGGCTTTTGGATCCTGGTCTGTACCTCTTTCCTCGTTGACAATGCTTCCCAGATAGACAAATGACTCAGCTTCTTCTAGAGGAGCATTTCTCAGGATAACTGTGTTGTTTCCTGCATTTACTTTTAGTAATTTTGTTTTCCCCACATGGATGTGTAGCCCTATTTTCTGTGATGTGGAGTCTAGAAGATCTATTTTCTCTTGCATCTGGGCATGGCTGTGTGACAGTAGTGCCAAATCATCAGCAAAGTCAAGATCATCTAGCTGTCTGAACAATGTCCACTATATTCCATTCTTCTTGCCATCTGTTGTTTGCTTCATAATCCAGTCCACCACCAGCAGAAAGAGAAAAGGGACAGTAAGCATCCCTGTGTTCACCTTGAAAGTATCTGACAACTGACCTATATGGATTACTCTGCATAGATCTTCTTTCCCAAGTTAGTTAACTTCTCTGGAATCCCAAGATGCCTTACTAGTTTCCACAATGTCTCCCTGTCCAGGCTGTCAAGTGCTTTTTCATAATCTACAAAATCAATGTAGAGTGATGTGTTCCATTCTGTTCAATGATAGTCCTTAGAGTTGTAATCTGATCAGTTCAAGACCTATTTTGTCGAAATCCTGCTTGTTCATCTCTAAGCTTCTCATCCACTACATTTTTCAATCTCTCTAAAATGATTCTGCTTAGAACTTTCCCTGGCACAGAAAGCAACATTATCCCTCTGTAGTTTTTGCATTCCTGGAGATCTCCTTTCTTAGGGATTTGAACTAGATGTCCTGTTCTCCAGTCCTTGGGTACTTCTTCAGCTTCCCAGACCTGTTTTATGATGTGCGTCATTTCAGTATAGAGATCTCTATACTGCTCTTGAGTGCCTCTGACATCTACATAACTGTCACAAATTAATTTTCATGAGAAGAATTTTGACACATGGAGTCTGTGCTGTCCTCCAGCGGTCCCAGTCCCGGCCTCCTTGTTTCCCTTTACCCCATAGTTATTCTCAGTCACATCTCCTGTCAACAGCCTTCTGGTTCTTGATGCCACATGCCTGCACGAAGGGGGAATGTACCATAACCCATTAGCCTCTCTGTTCTTCATTGAAATGAGGGCGGAAACAAAAGCACCTGAGAGCAAGCCAGACGATCACATGTAGAATGGGCAATCTTCAAACAGCCTGAACCAGTCTCTGGAACTGCAACACTATGCAGCCTGAACAACACAAATGAGTAATTCAAGAGATTCTCCATTTCCAAACAGATTCATAATTTTAAAAGTACTTTAGCACCCTCTTTTGTCAGTGTTTGTTACACCCAGGTGCCATGAATTCTCCAGAATTAATTCCCTGCCCGATGGTCTGCATCCCAGGGTACTTAAGGAGGTGACTTTAGAAATCGTGGACGCATTGGTAATCATTTTCCAATGTTCTATAGATTCAGGATCAGTTCCTGTGGATTGGAGGGTGGCTAATGGTGTCCCTCTCTTCAAGAAGGGAGGAAGAGAGAAAACAGGGAATTATAGACCGGTTAGCCTGAAGTTGGTGGTGGGAAAGATGCTGGAGTCAATTATAAAAGATGAAATTACGACACATCTGGATAGCAGTAACAGGATCGGTCCGAGTCAGCATGGATTCACGAAGGGGAAATCATGCTTGACTAATCTTCTGGAATTTTTTGAGGATGTAACTATGAAAATGGACAAGGGAGAGCCAGTGGATGTAGGAAAGCCTGGACTTTCAGAAAGCCTTTGATAAAGTCCCACATAGGAGATTAGTGGGTAAAATTAGGGCACATGGTATTGGGGGCAGAGTACTGACATAGATTGAAAATTGGCTGGCTGACAGAAAACAAAGTGTAGTGATTAATGGGTCCCTTTCAGAATGGCAGGCAGTGACCAGTGGGGTACCACAGGGTTCAGTGCTGGGACCACAGCTGTTTACAATATATATTAATGATTTAGATGAGGGAATTAAAAGTAATATTAGCAAATTTGCCGATGACACAAAGCTGGGAGGCAGTGTGAAATGTGAGGAGGATGTTATGAGAATGCAGGGTGACTTGGACAGGCTGGGTGAGTGGGCAGATTCAGTTTAGTGTAGATAAATGTGAGGTTATCCACTTTGGTGGTAAGAACGGGAAGGCAAATTATCTAAATGGAGTCAAGTTAGGAAAAGGGGAAGCACAACGAGATCTAGGTGTTCTTGTACATCAGTCACTGAAAGGAAGCATGCAAGTACAGCAAGCAGTGAGAAAAGCTAATGGCAAGCTGGCCTTCATAACAAGGGGAATTGAGTATAAGAGCAAAGAGGTCCTTCTGCGGCTGTACAAGGCCCTGGTGAGACCACACCTGGAGTACTGTGTGCAGTTTTGGTCTCCAAATTTGAAGAAGGACATTCTTGCTATTGAGGGAGAGCAGCGTAGGTTCATAAGGTTAATCCCCGAGATGGCGGGACTGTCATATGTCGAAAGGTTGGAGCGACTGGGCTTGTATACTCTGGAATTTAGAAGGCTGAGAGGGGATCTTATTGAAACATATAAGATTATTAAGGGATTGGACACACTGCAGGCAGGAAGCATGTTCCCGCTGATGGGGGAGTCCAGAACCAGAGGCCACAGTTTAAGAATTAGGGGTAGGCCATTTAGAATGGAGTTGAGGAAAAACTTTTTCACACAGAGAGTGGTGGATATATGGAATGCTCTACCCCAGAAGGCTGTGGAGGCCAAGTCTCTGGATGCTTTCAAGAAAGAGATGGATAGAGCTCTTAAAGATAGCGGAATCAAAGGTCATGGGGATAAGGCAGGAACTGGATACTGATTGTGGATGATCAGCCATGATCACAGTGAATGGCTGTGCTGGCTCAAAGGGCCGAATGGCCTACTCCTGCACCTATTGTCTATTATCTCCTCCTCATTCTTCCGTATGAGACGAAGTCATCGAGCTGTAGCTCTCGCTTCCCTCTAAACCTCCTTAAATGAGTAGGTATTTTACTCCACAGAGGATGACTGGGGGTCTGAAAGAGATGGTCGCGCTCGATACTGTCACAACAGGTAAGAAACATGGGTACAAATACTTGAATGCCTATGCGGATACATGGGATTATTGTAGTGTTGATATGGTGAGTGACACTGCCTGTGTGTGGCCCGCAGATTCACACCGCTCGTTTGTTACACAATGAAATGCAAGAAAGACAGAGTCAGTGGATCAGGCATATTTTGGGACGCACCCGGGGTCCTTTCCAACCGGAAGTCTATGTGGTGGTCGCGTTGCCGCCCGCTCGCGTATCGCCTGGTCGCCGCCAGGATGAGCGGGGCGGCCGGCGGCGATAAACGGAAAGGACTGGAGGAAGAGCCCGGGGTCGGGCAACCCCCGACCAAGAAGCAGCGGAGCAAGAAGGGCAAGCGCGGCCGGCCGGGCGAACGCTACGTGCCCCCGCCCAGCAAGAAGAACCTGGGTATCAGCTTCAGTCATCAGCACTTCAGCGGTGAGTGCGGGCGGGCCCCGCTGGAGCACCATCAATCGTCTCCTCGTTTCACGGTGACCTCTGGAGTGGTGAGCGAGTGCGCGGGCGGGGGGGAGGGGAACCGAAACTGAGCGCCGTAAATTGTTTCATTGACGAGAGGCTTCGTCAGCTCCGCACCTGATGCAAATTAATTTTAAACGTCTCATTTATTCATTTTAATCTGATTTCATGGTTTTGAATGCACGTCATTTCCCGCACAGCGAGGTCTGTCACCCTCCCAGCCCGGGCCCTCGGCTCGCCATTACCTCCATGCACCTTGCTCGCTCCTGCCCTGATGCTCCTTAAATCCACCGGGTCTGGACGTCCTCGCCAGTAGCCCAGGCCTGATACCACAGAAGCCCGGGGAGGGCACAGCTCGTCTCCCCTGCCCACCACACGGTGTGACACCACCTCCTTGAGCCCTTCGCAGTACTTCACACGACTTGGGAGCACAGCCAGCCCCGGTGGATGGTGCTGCAGTTTAAAGGCCTGGATGGGGGGGATTTGTCACTTTTCCCTGGTTGTGGTAGCCGGGCACCTTACATCCTTCAGCAGCTCTTCCTCTCAGTCCTTCTGGGTTTCCACACACCGCCACTGCTCATGGGAGCTGACTCTGGTGAGGGTGCTGTCTGCGCTCTGGAGGGTAGTGGTTTACCTGCCCTGTCAGTCCATCTATTGTACTTGCTACTTGTTGCTGAAGCACAAGCTTTTCTTTCATCTTGAAGGGACCCATTTTTCTCATCCTCTTTAGCCTGTGTCAGAGGAAGAGGCTGTTCACCCAAAATGGCTCATGCTAGTTCCCCGCTCTCCCCGGCCTCCCCAAACGCCCAATGACTTGATTTGCAATCTGATTCTCCCACTGATTTGGGGTGCGATTACTCATCCCGCAAACAGCAACTTGCCCTGCCCCCAGTCTCATTCCCATCTGTGCTCTGTCCTGTGCACTCTGACTGAGGGATTGACAGCAAAAGCTGGGGCTCCTGCACTTCCTCCACCAAAAGTGGCAACACTCCAAACCCCAGACCCCAGCTGGTTGCTGTTCTGGATGCAGACCCAGTCCATCCAGGATCTGTGAGTGTCGAGACTAGGTGTCAAGGTGGTGTGTGCTGGGGTCTGTCTGGTTGGTGACACTGCTTCCCGCTTCTCCCTCAGAGACGGAGTATTACTTCGAGCATGGCCTGAGGAAGGTCCTTCCTTACTACTTTGACTTCCAGACCTACTGCAAGGGCCGCTGGGTGGGGAAGACCCTGCGAGATGTCTTCAGTACGGAGTTTCGGGTGGAGCCCATCGAGTACTACACAGAGGCAGCCAAAGCGGGCAGAATCCGGCTCAATGAGCAACCCGCTGACCTCGACACCATCTTAAAGGTACAACAATGTCGGGGGTTCACGCCCACCTCTCAGTGGCTGGTCAGATCAACAGGAAATGCTTTATACTTTACAGCAGTCGTGCGAGACTGTGTTCCCAGGTGTGTGTCTGGATCTACGAGGGATAGGAGTGCTATTATTCTGGGTGTTGTGTTGGGAGTTTGGTATTTATTGGCAGTGGTTCGTGTGAATTTGTTAGTGATGGATGTGCCTATACCTTGTCGGCAGGGGACGAGCCCGTCCTTTCCCCCTGTCGGTGAGGGACATGTCTGTAACTTCCCCTGTTGGCGGGGGACTTGCTCCCTTGAGCACAAGTTGTCCAGATGTTCAAGTTTAGTTGTCGTACAACCATGAACCTGACTACAGCCAAACAAAGCAGCATTCCTCCAGGCAAGGTGCAAAACACAGTGCTAATAGTTACACACAGGACAAAGCACGTATCATTATGACAGAAGAAAAATATACAATTACAAAAAATAATAATATGTAATTGGTAACACAGCCCAAGTCTCTGAGTGTCATGGCCTGCAGATTGATGGTGCATAGAGTCACTTTTTTGCGAGCCCACAGCCATTCAACACACATCTGCAGCCACAGACGAACATCGTCCAGCTTGTTTTCCACGAGTGAACACTGGAGGGCAGCACCGGCAGGAGGAGTAGCCAGCACGGAATCCAGTGGCCCACAGCCAGCTCCAGCGAGCCCTTCCTCAGCGGCCGCAACAGGCAACCCTGATGAGGACCTCATCCACTCAATGCTGCCCCCTGCTGTTGGTGTTGCCAATGAACCGGTGAATCAGACGTGCAGTGTTCTGTGTTACCACTGTCTGGTAGTACTTGGTATCCAGCAGTGTCTTGGATGGTGAAAAACACATGAGGATGAGCAATTGCACCAGAGGGGCTGCTGTGTCCGAGTGAATGTCACCTTAATGGAAACGTATGTTAAGTACTGCTAGATAATCATACAGCTGTAGTGAGCGATGTCAGATGGTTCTCTCAGGCCCATTTTGTTTCTCTCTGTCGCTGGGTGAAGGCTTCCCTGCCCTGTAATCCTCAAGTGGGAGTCGACCTGGGCTGTGAGTGATTGGTGCTCTGCATGGATCACAGTCTCTCCAGGGCACCGGATGTGAATGCCAGCCGAGGATACCAGAAAGGTAGTGGGCACGACTGGGCTGGTGAGGAGCTCACTGTGATAGATTGAGGCAGGAACCCACACAGCGTGTTCGTTGTATGTTTGTGAATGGTGTGTGGGACCCTGCCTGAATCTGCCATCATCAACCCAGTCCTACCCACTGCCATCATTTTTTTATTTCTTTGTTTTTGAAGAAGGTTTGGAATTCAGAACAGTATGCACACTAACATGTCTTTTGCCTCCTCCCCACCCCCCCCCACATCTGTGCTGACCATGAGGGTAATCTAACTAACTCCATCTGCATGTACATGGTCGATATCCCTCTGCTCCCAATATGTTCACATCTGTCTAAATTGCTCTCCACTTCCTGTCACCACCTCCCTGGCAGCACTTTTGAGACACCTGACACTCTTCTTTTTAAAAATCAGTTCTACTCCATACATCTCCTTTAAACTTCACCCCTCCCATTCAAAAATTATGGCCTCTAGTAGGTGACATCTATCCATGGGGGGAGGGGGGCATGGGGGGTGTCCTGCCTACCATATCTACGCCTCTCATAATTTTAGGAACTTATATCAGATTGCTCCTCAGCCTCTGAAACTCCAGAGAAATCAATGTAAATTCACCCGGGCAATCTCAGCTCAATGCCCCTACTGATGAAGGGAAGTATGCCCCACACCACCTTTTCACCATCTACTTCCAGGGAGCTAGGAACTTGCACCCCAAGCTCTCTCTGTATATCATACTCCCCCGGGCGCTGCTGTTTACTGTATGCCATCCTCTTGCACGACCTCCCATAATCTATCACCTCACACTTGACTGAATTTTTCCACTCAAGTTTCCAGCTGATCTATATCCTTTGACAACCTGCCTCACTATCCACAGTTCCACAATTTTCACGTCACCTACAAACACTGAACTCAGCTTTGACTTCTGCCTTCTAACCGGACGACTGACATTTTAATCTGTATCATTACTATCTATTACCAGTGTGAGGTCACAGCACTGATAATTGCAGAACTCCATTAGTCACAGTCCTCCAATCAGAGAAACACCTCTCCATCGCTGCTGTCTCTCTTTGAACCAGTTTTGGGTTTAACTTACCAGCTCGCTGTGGATCTTATCTGACTTTCTGGGCTAGTTTATTTGCATACAAGATGCGCTTCAGTCCCAACTACCCCCACTGGGTGCCTGAAGATCAGAGAGTGGACTGAAGTGAAATCAGAATGCGAGGAGCAGCCCCTTCAAATGCGGAAAGAGGGCTCTAATCTCTCATTGAATATATAGCTGGAATGCATACTCTTCCAGACCATAGAAATGACAGACAGCCTGGGAGTCCGTGAACTACTTTAAAGACTTGTTTGGCACTACTCTGTGCAACATTTTCCACCCGGGGACCCAGAAGACTCCCTTATAGACAGCCCATTTGCTGCTTGTGATCCTGGACCTTGGGGGGAGCAGTGCGGTTGATGTTTGCTTGCTTACATTAAACACGCTCTTTGCCTTCTTGCAGGACAACGACTTCATGCGGAACACGGTGCACAGGCATGAGCCGCCAGTCACTGCCCAGCCGATCGTGATTCTGAGCCAGAACGATGACCTGGTTGTGGTGGATAAGCCGGCTTCGATCCCCGTCCACCCCTGTGGCCGATTCCGACACAACACTGTTATCTTCATCCTGGGCAAGGAGTACAATCTGACCGAGCTTCACACCATTCACCGGCTGGACCGGCTCACATCCGGAGTCCTCATGTTTGCCCGGAAATTGGAGGTCTCCAAGAAAATGGATCAACAGGTCCGAGAGAGACAGGTACGTGCATACGAGGGCAGGCTTGGTTCAGGATGAATCTCACTTTCGGCCGCGAGACTGGGATTGTACTATACTGTACTAGATTATACAGGAACCAGTAAGATCATGTTCAGCCAGTGTCTTTCACAGCCCTGGCATCTTGACGAGTGAAATACCTTATCACACAGTCACAGTTTCAATTCCCTTAGTACAACAATGTGTGTTCAGGCCTTTGGAATGGAAACCAAGCCCATCTCTCGGTCCAGGTTCTCCCGCTCTTGGAGTCTGAGAGAACTTAAAAACCATAGACACAGACCCTATGGTCCTCAGCATCACTGCTAACTACCGTGTCTATCTGTATGAATCCCTGTGACCCTCGGCATCACTACTGACCATCGTGTGTCTGTACTAATCCCTGTGACCCTCGGCATCACTACTGACCATCGTGTGTCTGTACTAATCCCTGTGACCCTCGGCATCACTGCTGACCATCGTGTGTCTGTACTAATCCTTGTGACCCTCGGCATCACTACTGACCATCGTGTGTCTGTACTAATCCCTGTGACCCTCGGCATCACTGCTGACCATCGTGTGTCTGTACTAATCCTTGTGACCCTCGGCATCACTGCTGACCACTGTGTGTCTATACTAATCCCTGTGACCCTCGGCATCATGACTGACCATCGTGTCTGTACTAATCCCTGTGACCCTCGGCATCATGACTGACCATCGTGTCTGTACTAATCCCTGTGACCCTCGGCATCACTGCTGACCATCGTGTGTCTGTACTAATCCCTGTGACCCTCGGCATCACTACTGACCATAGTGTGTCTAGACTAATCCCTGTGACCCTTGGCATCAGTGCTGACCATCGTGTGTCTATACTAAACCCTGTGACCCTCAGTATCACTACTGACCACTGTGTGTCTGTACTAATCCCTGTGACCCTCGACATCACTACTGACCATCGTGTCTGTCTGTACTAATCCTTGTGAACCTCGGTATCGCTGCTGACCATCATGTGTCTGTACTAATCCCTGTGACCCTCGGCATCACGACTGACCATCGTGTGTCGAGACTAATCACTACTGACCATTGTGTGTCTATCCTCATCCCTGTGACCCTCGGCATCATTGCTGACCATCGTGTGTCTGTACTAATCCCTGTGACCCTCGGCATCACTACTGACCATTGTGTCTGTCTATACTAATCCCTGCTGACCATCGTGTGTCTATCCTCATCCCTGTGACACTCGGCATCACTACTGACCATTGTGTGTCTATCCTCATCCCTGTGACACTCGGCATCACTACTGACCATCGTGTGTCTGTACTAATCCCTGTGACCCTCGGCATCACTACTGACCATCGTGTGTCTGTACTAATCCCTGTGACCCTCGGCATCACTGCTGACCATTGTGTGTCTGTTCTAATCCCTGTGACCCTTGGCATCATGACTGACCAGCGTGTCTGTCTATCCTGATCCCTGTGACCCTCGGCATCACTACTGACCATCGTGTGTCTGTACTAATCCCTGTGACCCTCGGCATCACTGCTGACCATAGTGTCTGTCTATACTAATGACTGTGACCCTCGGCATCCCTGCTGACTATTGTGTGTCTGTACTAATCCCTGTGACCCTCGGCATCACTGCTGACCATCGTGTGTCTGTACTTATCCCTGTGACCCTCGGCATCACTGCTGACCATCGTGTGTCTGTACTAATCCCTGTGACCCTCGGCATCACTACTGACCATCGTGTGTCTGTACTAATCCCTGTGACCCTCGGCATCACTGCTGACCATTGTGTGTCTGTTCTAATCCCTGTGACCCTTGGCATCATGACTGACCAGCGTGTCTGTCTATCCTGATCCCTGTGACCCTCGGCATCACTACTGACCATCGTGTGTCTGTACTAATCCCTGTGACCCTCGGCATCACTGCTGACCATAGTGTCTGTCTATACTAATGACTGTGACCCTCGGCATCCCTGCTGACTATTGTGTGTCTGTACTAATCCCTGTGACCCTCGGCATCACTACTGACCATCGTGTGTCTATCCTCATCCCTGTGGCCCTCGGCATCATTGCTGACCATCGTGTGTCTGTACTAATCCCTGTGACCCTCGGCATCCCTGCTGACCATCGTGTGTCTGTACTAATCCCTGTGACCCTCGGCATCACTGCTGACCATAGTGTCTGTCTATACTAATGACTGTGACCCTCGGCATCACTACTGACCATCGTGTTTCTGTACTAATCCCTGTGACCCTCGGCATCACTACTGACCATCGTGTGTCTATCCTCATCCCTGTGGCCCTCGGCATCACTACTGACCATCGTGTGTCTGTACTAATCCCTGTGACCCTCGGCATCACTGACCATCGTGTGTCTATACTAATCCCTGTGACCCTCGGCATCCCTGCTGACTACTGTGTGTCTGTACTAATCCCTGTGATCCTCGGCATCACGACTGACCATCATGTGTCTGTACTAATCCCTGTGACCCTCGGCATCACTACTGACCACTGTGTGTCTATACTAATCCCTGTGACCCTCGGCATCACTGCTTACTATCGTGTGTCTGTACTAATCCCTTTGACCCTCGGCATCACTGCTGACCATCGTGTTTCTGTACTAATCCCTGTGACCCTCGGCATCACTGCTGACCATCATGTGTCGATACTAATCCCTGTGACCCTCGACATCCCTGCTGACCATCGTGTTTCTGTACTAATCCCTGTGACCTTCGGCATCCCTACTGACTATTGTGTGTTTGTATTAATCCCTGTGACCCTCGACATCCCTGCTGACCATCGTGTTTCTGTACTAATCCCTGTGACCCTCGGCATCACTACTGACCATCGTGTGTCTAGACTAATCCCTGTGACCCTCGGCATCACTGCTGACCATTGTGTGTCTGTTCTAATCCCTGTGACCCTCGGCATCACTGCTGACCATCATGTGTCGATACTAATCCCTGTGACCCTCGACATCCCTGCTGACCATCGTGTTTCTGTACTAATCCCTGTGACCTTCGGCATCCCTACTGACTATTGTGTGTTTGTATTAATCCCTGTGACCCTCGACATCCCTGCTGACCATCGTGTTTCTGTACTAATCCCTGTGACCCTCGGCATCACTACTGACCATCGTGTGTCTAGACTAATCCCTGTGACTCTCGGCAGCACTGCTGACTGCTGTGTCTTGTCTTTCCTAATTCCTCTGCCCTGCTGATGGAAACACCGGACTAGATGCTTCGTAACTGTGGTTGGGTTTTGTACCACCACCAGTGGCAGCCCCTTCCAGATACCGATTACTCTCAACCACTTTAAACTGCCTCAGTCTCACATTATAGTCTTTCCCGCTTTGTTGAGACTTTGGCTGTCTATCCTATCAACATCTCTCAGAATTTTATACACGATGTCTGTTACGTCACCCGTCAGCATTCTTTGCTTCAGGAAAATCAGACCCAGTCTATCCACTACTGTAATGTAGAGATTAGACCTACCCGTATTAATGCAAGTGTGGCTCTTCTGTAATTGACATCCCAATCCCTGTACTCCGTGTCTTTACCAGTGACGGCCAGTTGTGCCAAATGCTTTCTTCACCCTACCTGTGTTACCCCTTTCAGAGCACTGCGTATCTGTATACCCCTGCGTATCTGTATACCCCTGCGTATCGGTACATGTGCTGCCTTCTGTTGTTGAAAAGCATGCATTGCAAGAACATGATTAAGAGCAGGTGCCCTTCGAGCTTGCTTCGCCATTCAATAAAAGGTGATTGTGATCCAGTCTTGGTCTCAACACCATCATTCTGTCACATCTCTTCTCAATCAAATGCCCTTTGTGTATGTAGAGCTTTATAAAATAATGAGGGTGTCGATTCGGTGGATGGTCACAGTCTTTTCCGCAGGATGGGTGAGTCTAAGACGAGGGGATGGGTTTAGGGTGTGGGGGAAAGATCGTTCTTCCTCCTTTTTAAATCTTTTTATTAATTTTCAAAACTATAACCTCAATAATAAAGTTGGTACAAAGAGATTGGAATAATCTTAATCAGCATATACAAAAAGGATTTTAAGTAACATAGGAATAATAGACTTCCAAACTCATAATGAAATTAGTCATAAAAAAGAAAATAAATATATATATATACACAAAAAATATCCCCAAAAGAACGAGAACCCCCCCCCCCAAAAAAAAACAGAACAAAACAGGGCTAGACCAATATCTTGAATCAGACGCGTTCAGTAATGTGGTCAACTCTGCTCCTCTATTCATATAATTTAAGTTAGAAAAAAAAATTTGGAAAGGTCAGATTATATCATATGAAAATGTTGCATAAAAGATTTCCAAGTTTCTTCAAATTTTAACTGAAGGGTCAAAAATATTGCTTCTAATTTTTTTTTAAATTTACACTTAATACAGTTTGAAAAAACCATTGGAAAGTAGTAGGGTGTGGGGGAAAGATCTTCCAGTTCAACAAAATAGATCTTCTAGCCATTAAAGTAACGAATGCTATCATTCGACAGGCTGGGAAAGATCTGAAAGGGAGTCTGAACAGCAAGATTTTCCACAGGGTGGTGTGTATCTGGAATGAGGTGCAGTTACCCCATTTAAAGCACATTTGGGCAGGTACTTGGATAGAAAGGTTTAGAGAGATCTGGGCCAAACATGGGCAAATGGGACTGGCTCAGGAAGGTATATTGGTCAGCATCGACAATTTGGGCCAAGGCATCCGTTTCTGTGCTCGGTGACTCTCAGACCTTCGCATAGCCTCTGCCCAGGCGGTGAGCATCAGGCTGGGATAATAGGGAGCTGACCACCATCCATTGTGTCTGTTTGGGACGTGGCAGGCTTCCTGCGGCTTTGGTTCCATGGGGTGTGCAGGTGTTCCTACACCACTGGGTGTGGACGTACGCCTTTTCCCAAGTGTCACTTTTCCCACCTCAAATCATTCCTCCCACTTGAGGATGCTCTTTAATAACTGAGGAGCTGTGGGAGGCATGGGACATGGGACGCAGCCCATGGAAATATATGGGGAACCGGATGCTTTGGGAGAGACTTGATTGAGGGGATAAGATAGTTAGGGCCCAGTGGTTGCATTTTGCTAAATATTGTCAGTGGCAGAGTGAAATTCTTAGTTTTTCATTCAGATTATATCACCACTTCACTTGAGGTCCTGCAAGGGAAAAGCAATAACAATGCAGAATAAAGCTTTAGAGTTTACAGAGAAAGTGCAGTGCAGGCAGGTGATAAGGTGCAAGGCCACAGTGAGGTAAATTGTGAGGTCAAGAGTCCTTCTTATCATACTAGGGGATCATACAGTAACATTGAGACGGAAGCTGTGCTTCAGCCTGATGATAGTGCATGCTTTGGTATTTTAAATCTGATGGGGTGGGGGAGAAGAGTCAGTGGGTGGGTTGGGTCCTTGATTCTGTTGGCTGCTTTACCAGTGCAGAGTACCCAAGGGGAGACTGGTTTTCCTAGTGTTCTGCGCTGTGCCCTCTCTGCACCTTCCTGTGATCCTGGGGGGACGTGGTGAAGGAAGGGTGGGTGGGGGTCACCTCACCAACTCGTTGAGGTGTTGCTGTCGTTGCAGGTGCAGAAGGAGTACGTGTGCCGAGTGGAGGGGGAGTTCCCCAATGGCGACGTGATATGTGAGGAACCCATCCTGGTGGTCTCCTACAAGGTGGGCGTATGCCGGGTGCACCCCGCTGGCAAGCCCTGCCGCACTGCCTTCCAGAGGCTGAGCTACAACGGGCGGTCCAGCGTGGTTTGCTGCCGGCCCTACACCGGCCGCACCCACCAGATTCGCGTCCACCTCCAGTACTTGGGCCACCCCATTGTCAATGACCCCGTGTACAACACCGAGGCCTGGGGCTCCCACCGCGCCAGAGGGGGGAGGCTGGACAAGACAGATGAGGAGTTGCTGAGGGACCTGGTGGAGCTTCACCGGCTGCGGGAGAGCCTCGACCTGCTGGATCTCCCAGATGAACCGCAGCCCGGGGCCAGCGGGCAGACAGAGAGCCAGGCGGAGGAGATCCCTGGCGGGGGTGGAGGCACCGCACAGCTGCCGGGGTCAGTGAAGGACAAGCTATGTGGAGAGTGTCGGCTGGTCAGGAAAGACCCCCTTCCCGAGGACCTGGTCATGTACCTGCATGCCCTGAAGTACACGGGGCCGGATTGGGAGTATTCCTCCCCGCTGCCTGCCTGGGCTGCAGCAGACTGGGACCAGAATTGAACAATATTGGCCCACTGCTGATCTGTATGTGCACTTGCACACGAGTGTTACACCGTGAGGCGTCAGGCTGTCTGGTGTGAGCAACTGCTTACCGGCGGCTTTCCCTGCACTGCAGGAGGTGGTTTTGTGGCTGCGCTCTGTCTCGGTGGCTGATTGTGTTACCGTGGCCATGCAGCCTGTCTGTCATTCCAGTGACCCACGAGCAGCACGAGCCTGAGGTTGGTGGTCCAGGTGAGAGGTACCCGTGCTTGGGAATCTGGCCCAGGGTAGGAATGGGCTCAGAACTGATGCACTTTGCAGTGGAATCACTCACTTACTGGACTTGGAACTGATGGAGTGGACCCAGCCAGCACCCTAGATCCCTGTGCCACTTCAAGGAGCAGGGGAATGACGAGCTCAGCACCTTCTCCAATCATTCCTACAGCTTTACTGGTCTGGTGGATCTGACGCAGTATCCCTGATGCCTATTAGCCACTGAGACTGATGGTTCAACAGTATTTTGTGTTTTTGATGTTACTCCTTGTTCTTGTCTACATGATCTGTTAAGGTAAAATAGAGTAATGTCAAGAAAACCCTGGGCTGTGGTGTCAAAGTGATTCCAGCGAGGAAAAAGATGGTGGGTTTACGGAATGGTCACTTACACAGGGTCGAGAAGCCAAGTACTGCTCACACAACCCAGGCCTTCTGACTGTGAGGTGACGTTCTTGATTTTCCAACAGGTTGCATGTACTGATTTATATTGAAAGACATTTGTATGCATGCCATCCCGAGAGGCGGCCGCGTACACGAGCACATCCCGAGAGGCGGCCACGTACACAAGCACATCCCGAGAGATCGTAGTGTACACAAGTACATCAAGGTAGTACAAAAGGGGAGAGAAAAAAAATCAGATCTACAGCATCAGATTTAATGTCGTGAAATTTGTTTGGTGGCAGCAGTACAGTGCAAAGCATAATTTTAAAATTGCAAATTACAGTATGTTAAAAAGTTAAATAAGTATTGGAAGAAGGGGGGGGAAGAGTGAGGTAGTAGGTAGTGTTTATGAGTTCTATTTCCATTCAGAAATCTGATGGCAGAAGAGAAGAATTACATTTTATTATAACATTATATTCTGCTTTCATCGGCGAGTTACAGGAGCCTGAAGAGACACACTCAATGCTTCTCCTTCCCACCCTCCCTCCACCTTCTTTATAGGGCCTCTGCCCCTTCCCTCTACAGTCCTGATGAAGGGTTCCGGCCTGAAACATTGACTGATCGTTTCCACGGATGCTGCCCGACCTGCTGAGTTCCTCCAGCGTGTTGTGTGTGTTGCGTTGACCCCAGCATCTGCAGAATATTTTGTGGTAATAACCTATGCTGGCCTTGAGCATGACATCCCAAATCCTCAAAATAAATGGGGAGAAATCGAACTCTGGGCATGCTACGTTGATGTTACTGAGGATCAAATGGGAGAGAGAATATTGTTGGTCACATCCACATCCGCAGTTTTTACAGGTGCAGTTAACCCTAGTGGGACATCATTGGTAGGTGGTCAACAATGGAATTCCAAACCAGTAATCCTTTTACCAGAGTGCAAACAAAGACCAGTATATGTAGGTACGAAGCTATCCAATGGAACGTGTGCTGAAATAAAAGGGTTCTGGGAGTCGATGTGTCAAATATTCTGGGTAAAAGCAAGGTTAGCGAGGTTATCGGTAAGGTGGAGTTTTCCCAGTTGCTGCTGCTATAACTCGTAATTTTATCACAAGGTGTGATTTTCGTCAGCGATCACAGGAGGCAGGAATGTGCTTGCAAGGTTATAGGGAATAACAGCATCTCTAGTGTAACTATGATAGAAGTTACACATCCTGACAGAATGCTTCATCAGAAGGACTTTGAAACGAGCAATGAGGCCTTGCCTTGGGGAGAGGAGGGGCCAGCCTGCTGATCCCTTGTATATGATCAGAAACACACTTGTGATGGCTACACTGGATATGAGGTAGTTACCCATCTCCCTGTAGAGAACACGTAGGTCCAGGAAGGCACACAGATATTAGTTGAGCCTTGCTCTGTAAAGGCTTTTCTCCTGGGCTACACACAAGAACAGTTCTCAACTGCAGCTGGAGAACTGTCCTCAAATTCCTGAAACTGCCTGGTGCCGTTCTTGGCTGTGTGCTGCAAGATTCAAGGTCCAGAGGTGACAGAGAAGCATGGTGAAGCAGAGTCCAGCCCGTGCAAGGGCTTTGTGACTAGGTCTTGCAGTCATTGCACACAGTGGATAAATCTGTGTTAAATACTGTTATATGTTAAGATAATTGACATTGTGTTAACATTGTAATTTGAATCAGGAGACATTACAAAAATATTTATATTAAATGAAACCCCCCCCCCTTTTCTGGGCATCTCTGGAAAAGTGGCTCGTTACCCCCTTGTTCACAGCCACTGGATTCCGCGGTGATTAAACCCACCTTTCTCTGGCTTCATACATCTAGGATGTGTACAACTTTGGCCCCACCAAATCCGTGAGGTTGGGATGTCTCACTCACCCAAACCCTGGTTTGTGTGAATGCTGTGTGACTTACTGCCCCTGACATGAAATAGCGTTGTACACTGCATACAATTTATAAAGTATATTTAAGAATGTTAATTTAAGCAAACAGTTATTAAATAAAAGAAAGAACAAGAAACAAAAAGGGCCCATTACTCTTAAACAGCCAAATGTGCACTTAAGTTGGAGCTCATCTTGAATTTGTCTGTCACTCGTGTGTTGGACCCTCAGTCTGCGTGAAAGCACACACCACCTTCCAAACGTCGCTCGTAATCCACCTCGGACAAACGGGTCTCCCACAGGAGTATTGGTGGTCCTTTCCTGAAGCCATTCATCTGCACAAAGCACCTTGTGCAACAGGTACAGTATCCTGAGCCATCTTCCCTCCTGTCCTCCTCCAGCTCCTGCCAGCGTTCTCCAGAACTTTCTCCGTATTCCACTATCCCGATTGGCTGACAGCACATTCCTGAATCGAATAACAAGCCTGTTATCTTAGCTCAAACCCAAGCAGGCTGAAAGCAGAACTGACTGCTCTTACAGAACTACTAAAATGAAATACCTACAGCATAGCAGTAAAAATCTTAATCAGAGCACTACATAAACAAATTTGCAATTTTGAAGTAAGAATTTGTTCTTTGAGACTTTAGATGGAAAGACTTTAACCACAGATTGCATTTTTAACATAAAGGTAATGTAGATGCAATGAACTCATAAAACCAGTTGTTAAAACAAGAAGTAAGTTACTGATTTTTCTAAATGGGCATCCAAAATAAAAATAAAATGCCTTCAGCAGGTCAGGTGGCATTTGTGGAGAGAGAGAATGGGTTAATACTTCATGATATTTGTGGGCTACACAAATGCAATCTAATCATCACATTCAAATGTAAGAAGCATGACACAAACAATTTAAGCAAACAGTTATTAAATGAAAGACCTCTTCTGGGGCAGGTGTGACCTGTACAAAAAGGACAGGTTGCACTTGAACCTGAGGGAGACTAATATGGCGGGGAGGTTTAAACTAGAATTGCTGGGGGGTGGGAACTGAAGTGACAGAGGAAAGGGAGGTTGGCTCACAAATAGGGGAAGCTTGGAGACAGTGCGAAAGGGAGGATAGGCAGGTGATAGAGAAGGGATGCATTCAGACCCATGGTTTGAGCTGCATCTATTTTAATGTGAGGAGTATTTTGAATAAAGCAGATGAGCTTAGAGTGTGGATCAGCACTTGGAGCTATGATGTTGTGGCCATTACAGAGACTTGGATGGTGCAGGGGCAGGAATGGCTACTTCGAGTGCCAGGCTTTAGATGTTTCAGAAAGGACAGGGAGGGAGGCAAAAGAGGTGGGGATGTGGCACTGTTGATCAGAGATAGTGTCACTGCTGCAGAAAAGGAGGAAGTCATGGGTTGTCTACAGAGTCTCTGTGGGTGGAAGTTAGGAATAGGAAGGGGTCAATAACTCTACTGGTTGTTTTTTATAGACCACCCAATAGTAGCAGGGACATTGAGGAGCAGATTCTGGAAAGAATAACAGAGTTGTGGTGGGAGATTTTAATTTCCCAAATATCAATTGGCAGTTCCCAAGAGTTAAGGGGTTTAGGTGGGGTGGAGTTTGTTAGGTGTGTTCAGGAAGGTTTCTTGACACAATATGTAGATAAGCCTACAAGAGGAGAGGCTGTACTTGATCTGGTATTGGGAAATGAACCTGGTCAGGTATCAGGTCTCTCAGTGGGAGAGCATTTTGGAGATAGTGATCACAATTCTATCTCCTTTACCATAGCATTGAAGGGGGATAGGAACAGACAAGTTAGGGAAATGTTTAATTGGAGTAAGGGGAAATATGAGGCTATCAGACAGGAACTTGGAAGCATAAATTGGAAACGGATGTTCTCAGGGAAATGTATGGAAGAAATGTGGCAAATGTTCAGGGGATATTTGTGTGGGGTTCTGCATAGGTACATTCCAATGAGACAGGGAAAGGATGGTAGGGTACAGGAACTGTGGTGTACAAAGGCTGTTGTAAATCTAGTCAAGAAGAAAAGAGCTTATGAAAGGTTCAAAAAACTAGGTAATGATAGAGATCTAGAAGATTATAAGGCTAGCAGGAAGGAGTTTAAGAATGAAGTTAGGAGAGTCAGAAGGGGCCATGAGAAGGCCTTGGTGGACAGGATTAAGGAAAACCCCAAGGCATTCTGCAAGTATGTGAAGAGAAAGAGGATAAGATATGAGAGAATAAGACCAATCAAATGTGACAGTGTAGAAGTGTGAATGGAACCAGAGGAGACAGCAGAGGTACTTAATGAATACTTTGCTTCAGTATTCACTACAGAAAAGGATCTTGGCAATTGTAGGGATGACTTTCAGTGGACTGAAAAGCTTGAGCATGTAGATATTAAGGAAGAGGATGTGCTGGAGCTTTTGGAAAGCATCAAGTTGGATAAGTCTCCGGGACCGGACGAGATGTACCCCAGGCTACTGTGGGAAGCGAGGGAGGAGATTGCTGAGCCTCTGGTGATGATCTTTGCATCATCAATGAGGACGGGAGAGGTTCCAGAGGATTGCAGGGTTGCGGATGTTGTTTCCTTATTCAAGAAGGGAAATAAGGATAGCCCAGGAAATTACAGACCGGTGAGTCTTACTTAAGTGGTTGGTAAGTTGATGGAAAGAAGATCCTGAGAGGCAGGATTTATGAACATTTGGAGAGGCATAATATGATTAGGAATAGTCAGCATAGCTTTGTCAAAGGCAGGTCATGCCTTACGAGCCTGATTGAATTTTTTGAGGATGTCACTAAACACATTCATGAAGGTAGAGTCATAGATGTTGTGTATATGGATTTTAGCAAGGCATTTGATAAGGTACCCCATGCAAGGCTTATTGAGAAAGTAAGAAGGCATGGGGTCCAAGGGGACATTGCTTCCTGGATCCAGAACTGGCTTGCCCACAGAAGGTAAAGAGTGGTTGTAGACAGGTCATATTCTGCATGGAGGTGTGCCTCAGGAAGCTGTTCTGGGACCCCTACTCTTTGATTTCTATAAATGACCTGAATGAGGAAGTGGTGGGATGGGTTAGTAAATTTGCTGATGACACAAAGGTTGGGGGTGTTGTGGATTGTGTGAAGGGCTGTTAGAGGTTACAGCGGGACATTGATAGGATGCAAAACTGGGCTGAGAAGTGGCAGATGGAGTTCAACCCAGATAAGTGTGAGGTAGTTCATTTTGGTAGGTCAAATATGATGGCAGAATATAGCATTAATAGCAAGACTCTTGATAGTGTGGAGGATCTTAGGGATCTTGGGGACCAAGACCATAGGACACTCAAAGCTGCTACACAGGTTGACTCTGTGGTTAAGAAGGCATATGGTGTATTGGCTTTCATCAATCGTGGGATTGAGTTTAAGAGCCGAGAGGTAATGTTGCAGCTATATAGGACCCTGGTCAGACCCCACTTGGAGTACTGTGGTCAATTCTGGTTGCCTCACCAAAGAAAGGATGTGGAAACCATAGAAAGGTTGCAGAGGAGATTTACAAGGATGTTGCCTGGATTGGGGAGCATGCCTTATGAGAATAAATTGAGTGAACTTGGCTTTTTTCTCCTTGGAGTAATAGAGGATGAGAGGTGACCTGATAGAGGTGTACAAGATAATGAGAGGCATTGATTGTGTGGATAGTCAGAGGCTTTTTCTCAGGGCTGAAATGGCTAGCACGAGAGGGCATAGTTTTAAGGTGCTTGGAAGTAGGTACAGAGGAGATGTCAGGGGTATGTTTTTTACGCAGAGTGGTGAGTGTGTGGAATAGGCTGCCGGCGGCGATGGTGGAGGCAGATACGATAGGGTCTTTTAAGAAAATTTTTTTTTTTTTTAGTCAGAGGGTGGTGAATCTATGGAATTTGTTGCCACGGGCAGCAGTGGAGGCCAAGTCATAGGGTGTATTTAAGGCAGAGATTGATAGGTATCTGAGTAGCCAAGACATCAAAGGTTATGGTGAGAAGGCGGGCAGTGGGACTAAATAGGATAAAATGGATCAGCTCATGATAAAATGGCGGAGCAGACTCGATGGGCCGAATGGCCTACTTCTGCTCCTTTGTCTTATGGTCTTAAGGTCTTATGGAGATTCCTGGATGGATACATGGAGCATAGAAAAATACAGGGTTTTGGGTAAGCGTATGTAGTTCTAAGGAAAGGACATATTCGGCACAGCTTTATGGGTCGAAGGGCCTGTAAAAGGAAAAAAAAAACGGCCCATTACTCTTAAACAGCCAAATGTGCACTTAAGTTGGAGCTCATCTTGAAGTTGTCTGGCACTCGTGTGCTGGACCCTCGGTCTGCGTGACGGAGACCCTCTAAGATCCAGCTCAATTCAAACAGGTCACGGGGGTGTGCTGGGAAGCATAGTTCCGTGTGGTTAGGTGATCTTTTCTCTTTAAAGCTTGTCTGTTGCAGAGAGGTTGCTTGCAAAGTAGTAATTTTCCCTCTGCTAATAAACACGAACACAATCTCTTACACACACACTCTCACTCTCACACATCTCTGTCTCTCTCTTCCCCCCCCCCCCTGTCCAGCCTGGGCCTGATCCCCAAAGCTTAATCCCCACGCTCTTAGGCCGGTGGGACAGAAAAAAATACTGAATGAGGTATATGGGCACATAACAACTCCAACATTGTTGGTAATGCTCACAGTGACCCTCACGTGACAAGGACATGCGTGTTTCAATGTATGAACATGTGAGCATAAATACACGCTGTGAGTAGGAGATGAAGAGAGATTTACCTTGTTGAAAGGTTGTAGACCTTTGAAATCCTCCACTGCTAACAACGGTGATTGAATATGTTCCAGCCCAAGACATGTTTTCGCTCTATAAGGAAGTCAGACGTTGTAGAACTGAAGATTAAATTAAGCCAAGATTAGATAAATAACCGAACCAAATTCTCTGACTTGACAGTAGAACCGCAGATAATGCAGTCAGCAGATTCATAGGCCACTTGCTAGGTACCACTGGGTGGACATAGTACTCGTCTGCAAGCTGGCAGAAGTATGAAGGACAAGATGGCTGGTTAACCTTCTGTCGGGACTACATGGGAAGATGAGGTGGAGTAGCCGATACTGGGTTCTGTCCCTTTCCCGTCCAGTACACTGCGAACTGTGCTACTGTCTATTGAATGTGTTTTCCCCTCCCCTCCCCCTCCCTTCTCTCTCTCTCTCTCTCTCTCTCTCTCTCTCTCTCTCTCTCTCTCTCTCTCTCTCTCTCTCTCTCTCTCTCTCTCTCTCTCTCTCTCTCTCTCTCTCTCTCTCTCTCTCTCACACACACACACACACACACACACACACACACACACACACACACACACACTCACTCACTCACTCACTCACTCACACACTCTCTCTCTCACTCATATTCCGACACTTTTGGCATGGGGATCCGTAACAGGATTATATTTGAGCGGTGATAGTCTGGGGACGCACCAAATTTGAATAGTAAGATTGTCAGGGACACCTCTGGCATCAGGGATGCAACAAGTCTGTATGATACAGAGTGTCAGGGACTCTCTGGTAAGGGTAAAAAGAATCAGTGGATTTCTGGAAACTGAGCTCCAAAACTTAATCGCATCAGGACGCTGCATTGAACAAAAGAAAGAAAATATTGTAAGTAAGATGAGAAAAATAGACTAGAAATTGGAAATAATGAGACAAGGGAGTAAATATGCGGACACCAGCACAAACTGTGTACTAAATGTGGGAAGGGAAATCGGTGGAAGAATTACAGGTGGGGAACCGAGGGGTGTCTATCGACCTAGGACGGCAGGAGAATTTCGGGCCACGGTAGAAAAACTGCCCAACCTGGAGACAGGTTTGGAAAAAGCTATTCAGAAATTTACAACTATTGGTTAGAGTCGGCAACCTAGTATTCTGGATTTGGAAACCTTAATGATGCATGGTTAACGCCCAAATTTGAATTTTACAAGGTTAAATTCCAGGGCTTTCAAGAACACCATAACGGTGCTGCCACCATACCAAATGAAGATTTTTGTAGAAATAAGTACAATGCATTACTTGCTGTCTTTCCTGAAAAATGCTAGTTGGTCTCAGATTATGGAGACACAAGGTAGAGGTTGGTGTGGAGAAGAATATTATTCCAGACTGCTGAAAGAGCAAGCCAGGAGACCGGCAAGTAGTATTATTGCAAACCATCTTCGGCCGGAATTGCGCTCTGACCTTCCCAAACAGAGGACAGCCTATTGATGTCCCGAAATGAGCCCCGGTGGAGATTAGCACAGGAGCCCAGGATTTCGTTCATACCTTTCTACTCTCTCTGGATGTGCCTGTAAACACATGTGGGAGAGATTTATTGTGTAAACTGTGAGCTAGTATTACCTGCATTCCTGAGTGCGTATACCAGGGAGGCATTGTGCATGATAGTATTTCAGCAGCAGTCAACCTATTTTGTATATCTGCCCACTTTTCAAAGAATTTGGAATTTTTTTTGCGAAAGTGCCTTTAAGGGCCCCGGAGATTTCTCTAGATCCGGTTTAGACCTGCAACTCGGTAAATAGCACTATTATTTTACCTGTACTCGCTGGAAATGACCATTGTATGCATCAGAAATTGGACCCCTATATCGGCAAGGAAATTGTTCTGAAATATTGCCATCATTGTGATTCCGATACTGTGGCAGTCGTGCATCTTCCCTGCATGGTTCAGTGATCCCGAAAACCGAACCCCACCTGACTCCGGCAGTTTCCAGAAGTAAAGCGCAAAGGACCTAGGACCTTGGACCAATGGTGAGGGCTCAGTGAGGACCGCCCTGACAGAAGGTCCCGGAAACGACTGAATGGTGTCTGTGGCGACTGGAAGGAGGCGAGGACTTTCTTTGATCGCTCCCTCGTACATTAGGAGCGGAGGTTGTACAAGAGCTGTTGTTCAGTGCTGATGTGGAACTCTTACTCTCCAAAGTCCCACCGCAACTTTGGGCCCTCCAGCCAAACGAGACGGGTAGGATGGCATGGCTGAGCCACGTAAAGTGACCATCACTGCCGCAGGACACAGTACCCTTTTCCCGGAGGGTGAGGAGGAGGGAATTCATAAATCATACGTCAAACGTAGTTTGCCCTTGGTTCATCATAAGCTGCAAGTCAAGTTTGTGAACAATGTACGATATGTATTTTACAAAATCCAGGGGAATCCAGACACTTACAGATAGATTTTATAGAATTATTTTTGTGTGAATGATATAAATATGAATTGGTCATTATTGATGTTTTTCACGATGGTTTGAAGCACTTCCTTGTAGAAAGAATAACGCAGTTACAGTGGGTAAATACTTATTGAAGAAAACCATTCAGTAACAATGATAGCCACTTTACTGGGTAGGTAGTAAAAGAAGGCAAGTAAGGTCTTACAGACCAACATTTCCATTGTCACTACCATCCTTGGCAGGCTGAGTGGAAAGGGTGAATGGAACGATTAAAAACAAATGTGTGAGAAAACTGGACCTAGATGGAAACTGCTATTACCTTTGGTCCTTGTGACCATTAGGGCAACAACCAGTAGCACCACAGAATCATAGTGGGGAGGCCATTGCGCCTGCCGTTTGAGGCACCACTAAGAGTTAAGCAAATGGACACACGCAATCTGGCTGAAAGCATGTTGACCTATTATGTATCTTTGGCAAAAAGTATCACCAGCTATCATCAGCAGGTGAAGGAAGCACATCCACTGACACTGGACACTAAAGGCCACACAACATAGAGCTGGGACGTTGAAAAGGAAATATTGTTTGCAATCTCGGCTTGAAGGACCATTCTGGGTACTGTTTCTGACTAATACAGCATCAAGGTAAGAGAAAAACCATCGCGGATACATGCCTCATACTGTAAAAAGACTTCCCAGCCAAAACAAAAGACAAGACCCCTCAACACTGCACCGATCGCCCTGCTCCCACTGGCGAAACTGGAACTAAGGGACGCCTGGGCACATATAAACAGTGCCCCTGCTTATATCTCTTTCCTTTTCGGTAATGAATATGCCCAAAGATTGAACATTTCAGCATGTTTGACTTCTACCCATGTTCCATTCCATGGAGAAGGCAGAGTCGCGCTATGGGCGGTTCCCTTTAATTCCAACAAATGGGTTCAGCGTCCACGCTCGGGAATGAGTGGAGACAAACTGAAACCCGGAAACAGACACAGATTGCCATTACGAGTGTTTTAATGTTCCTCCGTTTAAGAGGGATTGGTGCAGTCACAAGAAGTATTGGGACCAGGTTCCTCACATGAAGCTGTCCGACGCAGTGGCCGCGGGTGTTGATCAGGTAGCATGGCACTGCAATGTGAGGGGCAAGGACCCCCTATCTGTGGAGCAGATACATGTACGGAACAGACAAATTTCAGTCCTCCCCACTCGCTGAATGGAACTTATTGGGTATGTGCTTACTGGGCCCACCCCTGGCTGCCGGACGTTTCCCCTCAGTATGAGGGGAGGTGGAGAGAGTCATGGCCCTGGAAGGGCTGCTCTTAACTTGCCTACATAGTGCTTCATTTGCGAAACCTGGCCCTTGGTCCGGTGGCACCAGAGGCCAACTGAATTTTGGATGATTGCTTTTCTTGCATTTGGGACTGCAAGATTGTCCCAACAACTGATTAATATGGCTTCGGCTTTGGAGAAAATAGTGAAAGAGACTGCCTGTCCCTTCGATCACACCCAGCAAGCATCCACCAAGTTGTTGGCAGAACTGGTGGCTGTGGCATTCCAGAACAGAATGGCTTTGGGTTTTATTCTGTCAGAAAAGGGGTGCTTTTCTGCCCTGATAGAGCAAGAATGCTGCACTTACATATCTGATAAATCAGAAAATATAGCTAACTTGGCAAACTACATCTGAGAAGGTTAAGAAAGTGAGAGATCGGTATCACAACTACTGCACTCTGGGAGGTGGACGTTGGCCATTCGGAACACTGAGAGGATGGTGGATAACTACTCTGTATTATGGAATAACAATTGGTGTTAGAATAATGGCTGATATTCTTTTACAATTTTTGTGAGAAATAACAGGATGAAGAAGAGAATATTAAGAAAAGGAATGGGTGCTCATTGACATGGACGGACAAAAAGGGAATTTTGGGTTGGGCTTTGAAACTGCATCATTGCTTTATAAACATATTTCAATTAACGTATTTGGTGAAATGTAGAGTTGTCATGAAATGACAAAAAGGAGGGAATGTGGAAATGTACTTTACTTGTAACAAAATGGAACCTCTATTGTACCAGAGTGTTTTTTTAATCGTGTTCCTGCAAAATTATGCCAATAGAACTTGAGTCCTTGAGAAACTGCAAACCAGCAGATGCATTACTGTAAGAATGCCTAATACTGTACATTGATTAAGCAGAAGGACAAAATGCACCCTAAACACAAAATACTCTGCAGATGCTGGGGTCAAAGCAACACTCACAACACGCTCCAGCGTGTTGTGAGTGTTGCGAAATCCACACTTTCCTTGAACTAAAGTATGGGTAGTTAACATTTGTGTATAAAAGGATGATGATAGTGTTTGATTTTTCCAAAGCTTTCACCAATTCTTGTGCAGTGCCAGTCTTCCCTTTGTGAGGGGATCCTGGAGTGCCCCTATTAACTGTTAGGGGGGGAGAGAGAGAGAGAGAGAAAAAAGGATTAATGGTTGGACTGTCCCGTTAGGGCACGGGAGGTAACTTTGGATTTCTACTTTGGAGATAGCACCGAGCAGCTCGAAAGTTGCTATGGTGACCAACAGCACATTATTGATGTTACTTTCAAGGAGATTTCTGCCTGCTTGCATTTCTTCACAGACCAAGGAAGGAGGGACTCTTTGAATGACAGGTGGTGCTCAGCACGGTGAGATAAATAGGAGGTCAGATGATACAGACCTCAGACACATGATCTGGACACTGAATGAGCATTGTTGTGCCTGCAGAGAAAGTGGGTTTTGGAGGATCGATCCAATCGCTCTTGCAGTGGAAGGAGGAGAAGGGGTTGACTGGTGGGTAGTTGTCTATGTGTCCACCCTCGCCTGGGTGATAGCTCCACCACAGAAAACCGGTCCCCCTCGTTAAAGTCACAGTCGGTGACTTGTGAAGGATTTTGGAGGACAACGAGAAGATCGACGGCATCAGCTCACCTGAAGGCTCAAAGCTCTCTCTCTCTCTCCATCACTACTCAACTCAATACCACGAACTGAACTGAACTTTACTCATCATCGTAAGACTGTATCTTTTTACCCCTAGACTTAAAGAAGCTTGGTTTTTCATACATATATATTCCACACTTACTGATATCCTTACTTATACATATAATCATTGCTAACCTGTTTGATTTATTTACATTTATATTACTGTATTGCATAGTCACTAATAAATATTATTAGTTTATAGCAATATTAGACTCCAAAGTGTTTTCCATCTCTGCTGGTTCTTTATTCCCATCACGGGGTTCGTGACACCTTGCTGCAAATCAAATAAATGCACTTATAATTGATCTACTCTGAGATAATTGTTGCTTGTTATAAGACATAGTGAAAAGGTACGCGACATATTCCTTCTACCAAAGTGTTTCACCCTAAGCTCCCAACACTGTATTTCATTTGCCACTGCTTAGTTCATTTTCCTAAATCATTCAAGTCCTTCTGCAGCCTCAACACTACCATGCTTCCTCAACACTACCTGCCCCTTCACCTATCTTTGTATCATTTGCAAAGCTATCCACAAAGCCATCGATTCTGTCATCCAAAAGATTGACATAAGAAGTGTTTTCAAAACCCAGCCCTGTGAAACACCACTAATCACTGAGAGCCAATTAGAAAAGTCTGCCTTTGTCCCACTCTTTGCCTCCTGCCAATCAGCCAATGCTCTGTCCATGCTAGTACCTTCCCTGTAACACCATGGGCTGTTATCTCGTTAAGCAGCCTCACGTGTGGCACCTTGTCAAATGCCTTCTGAAAATCCAAGTACGCAACATCTACTGGTTTTTCTTTCTTTATCTTGCTTGTTATTTCCTCAAAAAATTCTAATAGGTTTGTCAGGCAAGATTTTCCCCTAAGGAAACCATGCTGACTTTATCCTATTTTATTTGCCTCCAAGCACTCTGAAGCCACATTGTTAACAATCAACTCCAACATCTTCCCAACCACTGAGTTCAGAGTAATTGGCCTATAATTTCCTTTCTTCTGCCTTCCTCTCTACTTGAAGTGTGGAGTGTCATTTGCAATTTTCCAGTCCTCTGGAACCATTCCAGAATCTAATGATTCTTGAAAGATCATTACTAATGCCTCCACAATCTCTTCGGCCACCTGTTTCAGAACACCATCTATCCAGATGACTTACCTACCTTCAGACCTCTCAGTTTCCCAAGAAACTTCCGCTAGTAATGGAAAGTTCACACACTTCCACCTCCTGACACTCTTGAACCTCGGGCATACTGCGAGTGTCTTCCAGTGAAGACTAATGCAAAATACTTATTCAGTTCATCTGCCTTTTCCTTGTCTCCTGTTACTACCCTCCAGTGTCATTTTCCAACAGTCCAATATCTACTCACAAAATAATCTGCAGATGCTGGGGTCAAAGCAACACTCACATGCCGGAGGAACTCAGCAGGTCGGGCAGCAAACTGTCTGAGCTGCTGAGTTCCTCCGGCGTGTTGTGAGTGTTCCAATATCTACTGTTGCCTCTCTTTCCCTATATATCTGAAAAAAAACTTCAGGTATCCTCTATGATATTGTTGGCTAGCTTACCTTCATATTTGATCTTTCCCCCCTTATGCCTTTTTTAGCTACCTTCATTGGTTTCTAAAAGTTTCTCACTAACTTTCCACTAATGTTTCCTCGATTATATGGCCTGTCTTTTGCTTTTACTTTGACTTTCCTTGTTGGCCATAGTTGCATCATCCTGTCTTTAGAATACTACAATACTGCTTTGGGATGTATCTGTCCTGCGCGTACTAAATTGCTCTCACAAACTCCATTGCTGTTCTGCCAAATTCCCTGCTTGTGTCCCTTTCCAGTCAACTTTGGCCAGCTCCTCTCTTGTAATTTGTAATTCCCTTTCCTCCACAGTAATACTAATACATCTGACTTCAGCTTCTCCCTCTCAAATTACAAAGTGAATTCACATTGATGTGGACATTGCCTCCTAAGGGTTCCTTTACCTTCAACTCCCTAATCAAATCTGGTTCATTACACAACACCCAATCCAGCCATCTTGTAGGTATTCTACAAATTCTTTCTTGGGGTCCATCACCAACCCGATTTTCCTAAACTGCCTGCATATTGAAATCGCTTATGACTATTGTAACATTGCCGTTTTTACATTTCTTATCTATCTCCCATTGTAGTTTGTACCCCACATCCTGGCTACTGTTCTGAGACCTGTTTGTAGCTCCCATCAGGGTCTTTTTACCCTTACGGTTTCTTAACTCTACCCACAAGGATTCTACATCTTCCAGTCTCATGTTACCTCTTTCTAAAGAGTTGATTGTAATTGGATCCTTGACTTCCTAACCAGAAGACCACAATCTGTGCAGATTGCTAATAGCATCTTGCTGATGATCAACACTGACACACCTCAGGGGTGTGTGCTTAGCCTACTGCTCTACCTTTTCTATACCCATGGTTGTGTGGCTAGGCTTAGCTCAAATGCCATCTATAAATTTGATGATGATACAAACATTGTTGGCAGAGTCTCAGATGGTGATGACAGGGTGTACAGGAGTGAGATATACCAGTTAGTTGAGTGTTGTTGCAGCAACAATCTTACACTCAATGTCAGCAAGACTAAAGAACTGATTGTGGACTTCAGGAAGGATAAGATGAAGGAACACACACCAGTCCTCATAGAGGGATTAGAAGTGGAGAGAGTGAGCAGTTTCATGTTCCTGGGTGTCCATATCTCTGAGGATCTGACCTGGTCCCAACATATTGATGCAGCTATAAAGAAGGCAAGACAACAGCTATATTTCATTAGGAGTTTGAGGAGATTTGGTTTAGCACCTAAAACACTCAAAAATTTCTACAGATGTACCATGGAGAGCATTCTGACAGGCTGCACCACCATATTATCTAAGAAAACATGTGATGGCATTGGAGATGGTCTAGAGGAGGTTTGCTTCTGCAAGGTTTTCATATGAGGAGTGTTTGATGGCTCCGGACCTGTCCTCGCTAAAGTTCAGGAGAGTGAGAGTGGATCTCATTGAAACATTGAATGTTGAAAGGGCTAGATAGAATGGATGAGGAGATGATGTTTCCTATAGAGGAGAAGCCCAGGACCAGAGGGCACAGCCTCAGAATAGAAGGATATCCTTTTACAACAAAAATGAGGAATATCTTTAGCTGGAGGGTGGTGAACCTGTGGAATTCATTGCTAAGCCATCGGGTATATTTAAAGCAGAGGTTGATAGGTTAGTAAAGACATCAAAGGTTATTGGGAGAAGGCTGGAGAATGGGGTTGAGGGATAATAAATCAGCTATGATGGAATGGCAGAGCAAACTCAATGGCCTAATTCTGCTCCTCTATATATATGATAAAACAGTTTAATATTTCAGAGATTGTTCATCAGAATTACTTGTATTTAAATCTCCATTATCAACAGATTAAAAAAATACATTTTTAGTCTGGATACATCTTGAATACAGTCTTTAATCCTTCCTATTTCAATACTTCTCGTTTGCCTGATTACTCAGTTTAAATCCAAAGTTGAAGCGAAGTGAGTCTAGGAGAGGCAAGCTGTGATGGATTACTGGAGGGGAAGGTTAGACTGGGATCCATGGATTGCCAGAGGTTACTGGGGTGAAGCAGGTGCCCATCTAGACAACAGTGGGTTTGGAATGGAAGACATGTTATTGCCGGTGGTGGCTGAGGGACACCGATCAGTTGGAGAAGCAGGCGTTGGGCAGTTTTAACTACCTGTTGTAGAGCCCTCCTGTCCACTGCAGGGCAGTTTCTGTACCAGACAGTGATGCAAGTTGTTAGAAAGAAGAGAAAGTCTGCAGAGGCTGGAAATCCAAAGCAACACACACACAAGATGCTGGAGGAGCTCAGCAGGCCAGGCAGGGTCCATGGATAGGAGCGCAGTCGACATTTCAGGACATGTTCGGGTGCTGTATTAATGTGGATAGCCCAGCTCTCTTTAGCCTCCCCTGCCCCATGTTGGTGCAGTCAGACCCAGCTGCGCCGGGGGTGTAGAGATGGTGCGAGTAGAGGCCAGGTGGAGCGGCGGCGGAGAGCAGGGCCCAGCCGGCCGCCCGACCCACGCCGCGCCGTGAGCGGTTCCCTGCGTGAACCGGAAGGCCGCCCCGGTTCCGGGGCAGGTGCTGGGCTCCGCGGTCCCGGCGCCGCCCCCCACCGTGATGCCGAGGAGCGAGCGGCTGGCCCTCGGCGACACGCTGGCCTGGCGCTGTGGGAGACGGGGAGGCCGCCGGACTCCCGGTTCGGGCCGACAGGAGGAGGCGCGGTGGTTGCGGCGGCTATGAGCCTGGAGGAGTCCGAGAGCTACGCAGACATTCAAGAAGCCGAGGTGCAGGCCTTGAACTCCATCTACGGCCAGGACTTCCGAGACCTGCGTGAGCAGGACCCGTGGAAGGTAGAGGCGGAGGGGAGGGAGCTGGAAGAGGAAGTGGGGCGGGTGGGGATGAGGGGGATGGGGAGGAAAGATTAGGGGAGATGGGGCTGTTTGGAGTGGGGTAGGGATGAGGGTGGGACGTTGGGGAGGCAGAGGGAATGTCTGGGTGGGGAGGAGGTGCTGGGAAGGGGAGTTTACGTTGGTCGAGGAAGAGGTTGGAGAGATTTGGGGTGGGTTGGGGTTTGTGGTGGCAGGAGAAGTGGACAGAGATTGATGGGAGCATTATTGAGGAAGGGTGGGAGATGGGAGGTTCTGGAGCAGAGGTTCCCAACTTTGGGGTTCACAGACCCCTTGGTTAATGGTAGAGTTTTGTGGCATAAAAAAGATTGGGAGCCCCAGTTCTTGGGGAAAGGGGGAGAGTGGGGAGGAGTAAAGGGTAAGGAGGGAGGAGTGGGGTGGAGAGATGCAGAGTGAGGACTGGGCAGAAAGATGGAGGGAGTAAAGGGGAGTAAACAAGAGTATAGTAGATGGGAGAAAGCAGCTGTGCAAGGAGGATTGAGCAGAGTGATTGTAGGGAGAATGGAAGGGAAGGGAGAACCTTCCATTGTTTTTCTGTGACAGTGCCTACAAGCTGTGATGAATCCAGTTCGTGAAAACGGGCATTGTTGAGAATCAGTCAGCAGATAGCGATCTGTACTGCACTACACCGTGAAATCTCAAAGCCTCATAAACCCCCTTTACCGTCAAATCCACACAAGGGGAATGGGAGCTTCAGTGAGGAACAAAGAAGAGCATTCCGTGAGGAAATTTAAGTGCCAAACAAGATTGGGGAGGTTGGGGACAGGCTGAATTCAGGTGACAGGACCTAGGCTCGAGAGTGAGGAGCGATCCAAGGTTTGGCTAATGTATGTGCTGTGTCAGATTGGAATGACCAGGGTGTGGTGGCCAGAGCAAACGGATGGGCTGATGTTCAGCTTGCTGCTCTGCGAAGTTCACTCGTCTCCACGCTGAGCTGAGGCCGTGGCCTGCAACAAATGGGCTCCTGGCTTCACGGCTAGGAACTCACTTTTGTGAACTACAGTTCTCAATGTTATTTGCTTACTTTTATTATTTGCACAACTTTTTTTCAGCACATTGGGTGTATGACAGTCTTTTTGTGATGGGTTCTATGGGGTTCCTTTGTTTTGTGGCTGCCTGTAAGGAGATGAATCTCAAGGTTGTATAATGTATACATACTTTGATAATAAATGTACTTCCAACTTTTAACTTTGAAGCTACCAATTAACCAATGCTCCAAAAATCCTTTGTTTCCCAGCCATATAACATGATGAATTGTTTTAACTTTTTTTCTGTGTGTCCATGATGCCATCAAAAATGTGGCATCACTTGTAAAGTGCCTTTTCTCACTGCTGGATGTCCAAGAGCCGGGATCAGATAGCAGACCTGCAGGGAACGGTTACCTCATTCTCAGGTCCTGCTACAGGGTCTTGACAATTCCTTCCCCTCCACAGATGCTGCTCGACCCACTGAGTGCCCAGAGCAGATTGTTTGCTGCTCCAGCATCTGCGGTCTCTTCTGCCTCTATGCATACCTTTGTAGTTAGTCAGTGCATCCTTGATATTTGCATCTAGCAAAGCAACTTTTCAGTAGCCCTAGTTTGTCTTTCTTAGCTAGGGACAGAGACGTCTTCCTTTGCTCTTGTTAATGAATGTGAACCCTTGTTTGTGTTCCAGGTGAAACGCCCCCCTGAAATCTGTATTGTGCTGCACCCTCGGGGAGTGGGCAGTGTTGAAGATAGCCATGTGGCAGTGGACTTGCATGTTACTTGCCTACCCAACTACCCAGATGTGTGAGTTCTTTGTTATTACTGTATCAGTCTCTCTGGAATTTGATGGAAGTTGTTCTTCTGTTTCATAAATTGTACAATCAAGCCCAGGCGGTTACACTTTCAATGCCCAGGAGGTTATCTGCTATTCAAGATGCCCATGGAGTGCTCAGCTAGGAAATGATGAGGGTGTTTAAAAAAAACTTGTTGAGGTTTAGTGTGTTGGAAATAAAACAGCTGTTTTAAAATGTTATTGGAATACTTGTGAAATATCATGGGTGCTACAGTTTACTGGTTTATTACTGTTACATATACAGTGAAAAGTTTGCCTTGCATATTATTCATACAGATCAGATCATTACACAGTACAGGTAGAACAAGAAAAAACAATAACAATGCAGAATAAAGTATAACAGCGACAGAGAAAGTGCCATGCAGGTACAGGTTTCCCCCGCTATCTGGAGGTAGAGTGTTCCTATGAAACAGTTCGTAAGCCGGAATGTCGTAAACTGAATAAGCAATTTCCATTTATTAATATGGGAAAAATTTTTGAGCGTTCCCAGACCCAAAAAATAACCTACAAAATCATGCAAGATAACCCACAAAACCTAAAATAACAGTAACATATAGTAAAAGCAGGAATGATATGATAAATACACAGCCTATATAAAGTAGAAACACTTTTCTGCAGCACTGTCTAGTGCAGCAAAAATCTCGCGGAAGCGCTCTCAGCAGAAACACTCTGTCCAGTAACCCTTAAGCTATGAAGCTGCCAAATCATACCAAATAACACATAAAAATACACAGCCTATATAAAGTAGAAATAATGTTTGTACAGTGTAGTGTCACTTACCGGAATTGGGAAGACTCCAATAAATTGCAGTTTCGTCACAGTTAAACACTTGCTTATACGAATAACTACCTGACACAATTGACAATCGCCTCTGATCTGGGCCGACGTTTACGTGCCAGGTGGTACCTAATTAATTAGCTTGTTTATTTCGGCTTTTTTCTTAAAGATGTGCTGGGTACGTTCCGACTATTACTGCACTACTATATTTTTTGAGGCCACGTATCGGTCCGTGGCCTGGAGGTTGGGGACCACTGCTTAAACTATGAAGCTGCCCTCACCTCAGAAACAGATCAAACCACCCATGACTACCTTTAAATTCCACTTTCGCAACACTTTCATCACCATCGTCCAGTGCTTTCTGTTTCAGATTAAAAAGACTGATTTCTCCTTAAGTATAAGAAAACTTAACGGAACACCATGCTTTGTACACCCATCAATCCACTCAAGCAATAGACTTTCCATTTTATCCATCACTGGATGCCGACTAAGAGAGACCACTTTGCTACGAGCAGAGCCAACAGTAACATCGTCAGCTTTCAAAATTCTTTCTCTCTATGTATAAATAGTGCGAATGGTGGACACAGGCAAGTTCAACGCGCGGACAATGTCCTTACTTTGTTCACCACGATCGAAATGCTTAATTACGTCTGGACTTACGCTAAGTGTAACACCCTTACGAGCTCTTTTAAGCTTTTCCGATACCTCAGAACTCATCTTGGTCATGGATGCACAAAATAAATCGAGATAAAGCACGTGTTTAAGCGCAGGCTAGAACGCAGTTCCGGGGGAGGAGCTTGGCTGCTCGGGGCACATGCTTCGTAACAGTGAAAGCACCTTCCGTTAGCGAAAACAGGTGACTAATGTAGGTCTTTCGTAACAGCGAGGTGTCGTAAAGCGAACGTTGGGAAAACGGGGGCCACCTGTAAACAATAAGGTACAGGATTATTACAAGGTAGATTGTGAGGTCAGTGGTCCATTTTATTGTATAAAATGTCTGTTCAAGAGTCTGGTAACTGCAGGATGGAAGCTGTCCTTGAGCCCGGTGGAATGTGCTTTCAAGGTTTTGTATCTTCTGCTCAATGGGAGATGGGAGAAGAGAGAATGTTCAGGGTGGGATGGGGTCGATGATTGTACTGGTCGGTTACTGAGGCAGTGAGACGTAGAGCAGAGACTGGTTTCCGTGATGTCCTGAGCTGTATCCAGTTTCTTGCCAGACTAATGCTAGAAGTCTCTCTGAAATTGTGCTGCTTGGAGGGTGATGAACTGCACATTCTTCACACACAAGCGAAAACTCGCACATGCTGGAAATCCTTGCAACGCACACAAGATGCTGGAGGAACTCAGAGCATCTGTGGAAAAAAGTACAGTCGATGTTTCGGGCCATCAGAACTGGAAAAAAAAAAGATGAGTAGTCAGAGTAAGAAAGTGGGGGGGAGGGGAGAAAGAACCACAAGGTGGAGGGGGGAGGAGTGAAATAAAGAGCTGGGAAGTTGATTGATGTAAGAGATACAGGGCTGGAGAAGTGGGGATCTGATAGGAGAGGACAGAAGGCTGTGGAAGAAAGAAAAGGGGGAGAAGGACCAGAGGAAGGCGATGGACAAGTAAGGAGATAAGGTGAGAGAGGGAAAGGGGATGGAGAATGGTGGAGGAGCTGTGGGGAAGGGGCGGGGGGCATTACTGGAAGTTAGAGAAGTCGATGTTCATGCCATCAGGTTGGAGGCTACCCAGATGGAATATAAGGTGTTGTTCCTCCAACCTGAGTGTGGCCTCATCGTGACAGTAGAGGAGGCCATGGATAGACATGTCAGAATGGGAAGTGGAATTAAAATGGGTGGCCACTGGGAGATTCCTCTTTTTCTGGTGGATGGAGTGTAGGTGCTCGGCGAAGCGGTCTCCCAATCTGTGTCTGGTCTCAACAATATACAGGAGGCCACACTGGGAACACCGGATATAGTAGATGAGTCCAACAGACTCGCAGGTGAAATGTCGCCTCACCTGGAAGGACTGTTTGGGGTCCTGAATGGCAGTGAGGGAGGAGGTGTAGGGGTAGGTGTAGCACTTGTTCCACTTGCAAGGATAAGTGCCAGGAGGGAGATCAGTGGGGAGGGACCTACGGACAAGGGAGACACAGGGAGCAATCTCTGCGGAAAATGGGGTGGTTTGTGGAGGGAAAGATGTGCTTGGTGGTGGGATCCCGTTGGAAATGGCAGCAGTTACGAGGAATTATGTGCTGGATGCAGAGCCTGGTGGGGTGGTAGGTGAGGACAAGAGGAACCAGATCCCTGGTGGGAGAATGGAGTGAGGGCAGACCTGTGTGAAATAGAAGAGAAACAATTGAGGGCAGTGTTGATGGTGGAGGAAGGGAAGCCCCTTTCTTTGAGGAAAAAGGACATCTCTTTCATTCTAGAATGAAAAGCCTCATCCTGAGAGCAGATGCGGCAGAGATGAGGAATTGAGAGAAGGGGATGGTAACAGGGTGGGAAGAGGTATGGTCCAGGTAGCTGTGAGAATCTGTGGGTTTATAATAGACATCAATGGATACGCTGTCTCCAGAGATAGAGAGAGACAGAGTGAAAAAGGGGAGGAAGGTGTCGGAAATGGACCAGGTAAATTGAAGGGCAGGGTGGGAGTTGGAGGCAAAGTTGATGAAATTGATGAGCTCTGCATGGATGCAGGAAGCAGCGAGAGGCTTGATGTAATGATCCCTGTAATCAGGGGACATCGATGAAGGTGTGTTGGTTATGAAGTGATACATCATGGAATGAGGTCTTGCAGCCATCACGCGTTCTTTTACAGTAATCCTACGTGAATCCCATTGCGTTCACCCCATCAACTCCCCCCCCCCCCCACCGATTCCACCACTCATATACACAATTGGGACAATTTACAGTGGCCAATTAACCCAGCAGTCCACATATTCTTGGGATTTGTGACGAAAGCAGACTATCTGGGGAAACCCTGGTCTGTCACAGGGAGCCAGTTGCAAACACTACACTTAAAGAGTCAGAGGTCAGAATTGAACCGAGGCTGATGAAGCTGTGAAGCAATAGCTGTGCCCAAGGAACTTTTGAAAGGATTTTAAATGTTCAGTGGACACTATCAGGAGGGAACATGGCGAGGCAGTATGTAGTAGCATTGAGGTAGAGTAGTATAGGATATTGGAATGGAAAGGACAGATAGTAAATTTGTAGATGGTTGCAAAGTTGAGTCACTGCTGGGTGTAATAGATTTCACAGGAGAGTGAAAGGCTTGATCTGGAGTTGTGAGATGAGATTAGATATGTTATTTTAAGGAATAAACTGCATAGCTCCAGTGATTCGGGTTTGATTCTGGCCTTGGCCATGGCTGTCTGTAGTGTGAATATTCTCCACCTTACTGCGAGGGTTTTCTTCCACATCCCAAAGTCTTCAGATGGTTAATTTGCTGCTGAATGTGGAGGCCCGTGTGAGAGAGAGTAGTGCAGGCTGATCTTGATTCACTGTTGAATTGTTTATCGTGTTTCTTCCCTACATGAAACCTCTTTGGGAAAAGCCACATGCTTGGCTTTAGCCCTTCCATGTCCTTCCCTCTGATAGATTTCCTTTTTTACTTCCTCCCTCTTAACAATGTCACCGTTCTCCTCTTTCGTGTGAAATCCATGCTGCCTCTTCAAATTTACTACCCATTGCTTCACACTTAAAATGACAGCCACATCTTTGACCTTCCACTGCTATTCAATGCCTTTCATCGTGTTATTGCTTTCCAAATGTGCATCCATGTGGCCTTATGGTTAAATCCTAGCTTGTGTCGTGTTGCTCATTTGTAATCTAGTGAGAGGACGTGTCTAGTACATCTGGGACAACTGCTGTCCTAGAGTCAGTGGGCCTTGGTGTTGTCATACAAGTGCTGTCCTGTAAAGGCATTAGAAGAAAAAGGCTTTTGGAGAAAAATTTGCCAAGAAGCTTAATGGTAATGGCTTACATCTTATGACAGGGCTCCTTTTGTCCATTCTGCTACCAAATACAACTTCATGCTTTTGTGAAATAAAAGCTGTCCATGAAAGTGCCTCTGAAATATTTCTTTCCTTCCTCCTAAACCATAGCTTCCTAGTGGATAGAATCCTTGGTGAGTCTATCCTTACTCCCCTGGACAGAATGAAAACGAAGTTCCTTCAGTCCTCATTTTCCTTATCAGCCTCCCCATCCCATCCTTCTGCCAACTCTTTTTTTTTGTAATTTATTTTTTTATTGAAGTTCATCATCAAACAAACATTTCCACAAGATGTATTTCAGATACTGTACATATGTATCATATAATCATATTTGTCACAAATCTCCACATAATATTTATCTGAGGTATACACTTATAGAAAGGAGAGGAAAGAAAGAACAATCCAAAGAAAAAAACTGTACTTAAATAGAGAGTGATTTTTTTTTAAACAACATAGTTATTGACTTGTGAGAATAAAATCAAGCGTATGAGGTGTTATGTAGTTAAACTATTTTTCCCAGTATGAATCAAATTGTTCCAACTTATGATTAACAGATGCTGTTAGCTTCTCCATTTTGTAAATGTCCATTGTAATTTCCATCCGTACATTTAAAGTTGGGCTCTCCTGGGATAACTATTTCCTGGTAAGGGCCTTCTGCCAACTCTTAACAAGATTTCGCTGCTGGATACTTGTTGCTCTTGCCTTTTACCAATTTGAAGTGTCTCCTCTTTTTGCAAGTTCCTGGTCCCCTCTTCTGTCCCCACCAAATATTCTCTTGTCTTCTGGGCACTTCCCTATTCAATCTTAAAGAGATTCAACACTTGTTCATTTACTTTTTCCTTTCCCACTATCCAGTGACCCAGACGCGTTTTCCATATGGAATTGTGTTTCTCATCTGCTTTGTCCTTCCCTGTGTACAGCATTCAGTGGTCAGCGTTCCACTGGAGGATCCATGTTACCACTTTATCTCAGCACCCTTCTCCCACTCGGACCTTCCTGTGTGTGGCCTCCTGACAAACACCATCTTATCTTTCGCCTCATCTCACTGCAGCTTTCAGGACTGAGTACTGACTCTCCTGTTGGTAGGCGGCAGGCAGGCACAGCAGGATGAAGTGGTTAGTGTTACACTTTACAAATCCAGCAGTCTACATTCAGTTCCCACCGCTGTCTGTCAGGAGTTTGTATGTTCTGCTGTGACCGCGTGGCTTTCTGCTGAGTGCTTCGCTTTCCTCCCACATTCCAGAGACGTATGGATTAGGGTTAGTAACTTGTGGGCATGCTCTGTTGGTGCTGGAACCATAGTGCTACTTGTGGGCTCCCACCTTTGAACTGTGTTGCTCGTTGACGCAAATGACGCATTTCACTGTCTGTTTCGATTTATATGGACCACATCACAAATGAGCAGGTCCACAAGACCATCCAGCGCCACAATGGCCCCCATGAAGACCTTCTCACAACGATGAAGAAAAGAAAGCTGAGATGGTACGGCCACGTAACAAGATCCGGTGGCCTTGCAAAGACCGTTCTACAAGGAACTGTGGAGGGGAAGAGAAGGAGGGGTAGACAGAGGAAAAGATGGATAGACAACATTAAAGAATGGACAGGGAAAACATTTGTGGTGACGCAGGCTCTGGCACACAACCGCGACAGATGGAACAGACTGGTGCAAAACTTGTCATGATGGCGCCCTGACGACTCCACCAGGAGTTAAGGGCTCAAGGAAGGAAGGATATGTGACAAATAAAGCTAATCATTTCAACTTGGTAACTCTTTCTACTAGCCATTTCAGCCAATCATGCATCTGTGAGTTTGTCTCAGTGTTTCCTTTTTTTTTGGTACAGATTGATCTGCTGGGATTCACCCTTAGCTTTTTTTTTAAAAACACAGACAAAGAAGCATAATCTGTCTCTGATTGCCTCAGTAACCCGTCTGGTCTCATCCTATCCAAGATATTCTCTTTGTTTTGGTCATTGCCCCTCTCCAGCCTTCCCTGCTGTGAACAACTTGTTTTCTTTCTTTCTCTCTCTCCCAGTTCCGATGAGGGGTCTTGGGCCAGTAACATTCATTCTTCTCCTCTTTCCGCAGATGCTTCCTCTCCTGCTAGGTGTTTCCAGCAGTTTCTGTTTTTATTTCAGATTTCCAGCATCTACAGTGGATTTGGTTTTTGTTTAAATTTCCCTCCATTAACTTTCACTTAGCACATATCTGTCTACCCTACCAGCTAATTTAAGATTTTGAAATGTCACTCTGCACACCAAGTTCATGTTTGATATTCTCTTGGTCCCTCCTTGTTTGCAATTGTGCTGTTTGCAGTTCATGACCAACATCTGTAGAACACTAAAAGATTACACCTGATTCACCGGACTTGATGGAGGTATTTAAAATTATGAGGGGGATAGATAGAGTTGACGTGGATAGGCTTTTTCCATTGAGAATGGGGAAGATTCAAACAAGAGGACATGAGTTGAGAGTTAAGGGGCAAAAGATTAGGGGTAACACGAGGGGGAACTTCTTTACTCAGAGAGTGGTAGCCGTGTGGAACGAGCTTCCAGCAGAAGTGGTAGAGGTAGGTTCGATTTTGTCATTTAAAAAAAAATTGGACAGGTATATGGACAGGAGAGGAATGGAGGGTTATGGGCTGAGTGCAGGTAGATGGGACTAGGTGAGGGTAAGCGTTCGGCACGGACTAGAAGGGCAGAGATGGCCTGTTTCTGTGCTGTAATTGTTATATGGTTATTCCCAAAGCTTTAGCAATCCTCATTGTCCATATAAGGACTGTAATTGCTTTCCAGATCTGGTGGCGGAGGCTTCCTGCTCTGTAACATTGTCCTTACTATTCCAACAGACTTTGTTCACATAGTCACACCTTGTGATTTTGGAACGAACCAAGATGATTAACAGTGGTAGGGTGGTAGACATTGTCTGATTTAGTAGGCTGGTCCAGAAGGTGAGATCGCAAGGGATCCAGGGTAAGCTGGCAAATTGGCTTGGTGGAAGAGGTCAGGGAGTGGTATTGGAGGGTTGCTTTTCGGATTGGAGGCCTATGACCAGTGGTATGCCATCGGGATAGGTGCTGGTTCACTGTTGTTTATCATCTATATTAATGGTTTGGATGTGAATATAGGTAGGTGGCACAGATACTAATCTTGCAGATGGCATCAAAAATGACAGTGTGAAGACAGCATCCGGAACAACTGGGAAAGGGGGCAAAGTAATGGCTGATGAAATGTAACTCAGACAAATGCAAAGTTAGGCGTTTTGGAAAGTTAAACCTGATCAGGACAGACACAGTGAATGACAGGGACCTGGGGAGTATTGTAGGACACAGAGACTTAGAGATACACAGGCTGGTGACAAAGGCATATTAAAGGCTTTGCTGAAAGAGAACATGAGGCAGTTAGCGATTAAAATCCAAATGAAATGCCAGACCCGAGGGCTGTGATGTTTTTGAGCTATCCTTCTTTCAGATGTGGTAATGAGTTGATGTAGTGGCTGCAGCGAGGGTCAGTTCGCTGCACAGATTTTTCATGGAATCTCTCTTCATGGGATTGCACTCTTCGGCCCTTAAAGTCAATGCGGATCATCAACGACACCGATCCCTTTTCACTCCCCTAGATTCCATTGAGCTGTAGATTCTGCCGCTCATCTACACTCTGAGGCTATGTCCACACTACGCTGGATAATTTTGAAAACGAAGCCTTTTCTCTTCGTTTTGACCCTCCATCCACATTGAAACGGAGCTTTTCTAAAACACTCTCCAGAGTGTGTAAATTTGAAAATGATTGTTGCGCGTTGTAGTGTAGACGGGGTGAACGGAGAGATTTAAAAACGCTGTCATGACAACACCACAACAACAATACTTCTTCTGCTTCTCGGTACTGCGTAAGCACTGCTGTACGGCTGTTATAACGCGCAGTCAGTGTGAACGGCGTGAGAGTTAAATTGTAAAGTGAGCTTTTTTGACTATTTAAAAACGCTGTCACGACGTGCCGGAACAGACAGCGGCAGCGCAGCACTTCATTGTTTTCTTGAATACACAATCTAACAATTTCAGAACAGACGGCAATGAAACTGAAGCCAGAAGAGTTAGAAATGTACTCACCAGATACTTTCACCCATAACTTACTGAATAAATAAGTATACTCACTTTGCCTTGTTTTCTGTCCTTGTTTGTATGAAGGTGGTTTACCTATTTATGCAAGTACTTCTCTGACAATAGATGTGTAACAGCCTAATGTAACATTGTATGGAAATACAAGATAACACTGATGCAGACACGTTTTATACATTTAACAAGGCGCTTTATTAATGCAGCGGAGTTAGTCAGTTTTTCAATGTTCGTCGTCAGCGGGGTCATACTGTCCGTGAACTCCCTGTCAGTTGCCTCCATACGCTCCAGTATTTGTTCTTTTTCAGTTTTAAGTCCTCCTGCGGGAAAGCCAACAGCAATTCCTTTAAAGTTTTTCTAGTCTGTAACTGGACAAACGCGCACCAAGTATACCGTTTCCTGCGCATGCCCAGTAGGAGGAGATTCGCCCAAATGTCTGTTCCAGTGTGGACAGGGATATTTTGAAAAACGCTTGGTGTGGATACCTATCGTTTTTACTCAAAACCGGCGTTTTCAAAATTATCCGGTCTAGTGTGGACGTAGCCTTCGAGCAATTTGCAACCGCAGTGTAGCCTACCAACCACCCCCACCAATATCTTTGAAATTTGAGAGGAAACTGGACTACTTGAGGCGGGTTATGGGTGGACAGTCAGAGAGAGAGCGTGCAAACTCCACATACTCTGCAGCGGAGGTCAGGGTTGAACCTGGGTTGCTGGAGAGGTGGGGCTGCGGCTCTACCCACCGCGTGGCTCTTTGGTTTCGTGCTAATGCTGCTTCTCTCTCCTAACTACAGACCTCCAGAAATTGAGCTGAAGAGAACAAAGGGGCTGTCAAATGAAAAGCTGAACCAGCTGCGGGCAGAGCTGGTGAACCGGGCCAAAGATTTTTGCGGAGAGGTGAGAAAACTGGGGGACTTGCAAAGTAACTTGAACTCAGTGTCACAGTCCAAGTGACACAGAAACATCCAGTTGAATATGGGAGCACACTAGCTTGCCAACAGCCTCAATGCTTGTACATGTTATGATAGAACAGTGATGAGTTTTAAAACAGCTGCGTTATTTGCCTGATTCAATAGGTTCACCTGTAAAGGAATCTTCTTTTTGCTATTGGGAATTGTGGATTCATGGTTAGGAAAAGTTTACTCCTTGCTATGAAGGCCAGGACCATATTGCGGTCTATCGTCTTTGCCTCATAGCACAAGGGGTTACGTTTGGGATTGCTGGAGTGTAAGATAGCTAATTGTTTCCATGGTTAATATTTAGTAGAACCCCAGGCTAGTTGTGTGTGTGCTTAATGCCAGTTTGTCCAAATAAATGGGTTGTAGCTGAGAATTGGGAAGCATTCTTAATGTGGTACCCTGATAAATTCAGTAGTGGAAGTATACCAGTGGATTCTCTTCTTAAAAGAAGTCCAATTCTACCCAAATGTTGTGTTCTTAAAATGGGGTGGTTCTCTCATTTTGCCTGAGGAAGCTGCAGTACTGTGACGGAGTTTCTCCCGGTAGGTGATGATATTCCTCTTGGTGGATCATGTGCAGTCCTTTCTCAGTGAACACAACATCCCTCCTTCCAAGTCTTTCTATGAGGAGATGCTGAAGAACCAACAGGAGCAGCGGGAGCGGCTTGCGCAGGAACAACAGCGCAGGATGGAACAGAAAAAGAAGCACGAAGAGAAAATGGTGGGTTTGACTTTATTCCTTTTAGAATATTTCCTTTGTTGCATGGAAACATCGGGAGGTTCTTGCCATTCGCCATGTTTCCTTTCCTGTCGCTTGAAGCAGGTTCCAAAGCCATTGACTCTGAGCACTAGTGATAGTCTTTACAGGACAGCACGCAGCACGACCGTTATAATGTCAATTCATGTGTGTGTGTGTGTGTGTGTGTGTGTGTGTGTGTGTGTGTGTGTGTGTGTATACACACTGTCTATCCATGTGGCTTGTTTCTGTTTTGTTATCAAACTTTATAACATGAGACAAAGTTTATAGAGCACTGATCAGAATTGGGAAGTTTAACTCTGTACATTTCTTTAGTCCATACGTATGCTAGACCGGTGGATATTAGTTAAAGGGAGAGGACATGCTCATTCATGGTCTGTTAAATTTTCCCCTTTTCAACTGGTTCCTCTCCCTCCATCCTTTGCTCAATCTTCAGAAATTGCCAGTAATATCCACAAGCTTTATGTCCACCTTTAGCCTTCCCTTCTGTGACTCCTTGATCTCCAAGGAGTGAAATCTACTAACAGCCTAGACTTTAGACCAACACAGTCACATGCTACTTTGATTGATTGCTCCTGACCAACCAGTCTTTAGCCCTGAACAGTGGTCTAGTGATGATCTGAGGACTGCACTTCATTTTTTTGTTGGTTCCTCTGGTCTTAAAGTAGTGTTTGGTAGCTCAGAGAAGTTCCCTGTACAATAGATGATGATATCTCATGTAATTGCCTATGACTTTGGAATTTTTAGGTAAATGTGGAAGTCCTAATTGTTGTGCTAAGCTGTCAGTGGTAGTAATGTTGACTACATTGCTACAAGGTCCATTTATGTGAAGCAATTCAAGCAAAAATAAAGTCCCCTTTTCAATGCTGCAAAAGAGCTGGATGGGCAACGATTAAGAATGATATATCAAGATGTGAGAATAAGGAGCTGCATTGTCAAGTCATTGGCCGCATTTTGTTTCTGGCCGGTAGGGATACTAGTCTTGCCTTTGACAGTGAATATTCTAGTTCAGGAAGGAGGAGAATGATGGGCTGGATGGTCCATTTTAATAGAATCAGCAATGTACAGGGATGAGAGATTTCATCCCTCCTGCCTGTTCAAATCAAAATAAGATAATTATTTGGGCTAAATCTACTTTCCAGTTTTTGGAAAGTGGTAGACTCGGCAACTTAAGTGCTAAAATATGTTTTTAAAGGTGCCAAGTATTTTACCGCCACCTTCCTTTCACTAAGTTCCAGACTCCCACCATATGTCGGTAGAGAAGGTTTTTGTCAACACTAATCCCATCAATTACTTGAAAATTTTAACCACTTTTTTAAGGGACATGATTTTTTTCTGTTCATCCAATCTAGGGTTCTTATACTTCTGTCCACTTTTAATACAAACCGAGAAATTTTCAGTGTAGCCTAATAATTGATATTTTTCAGACCTGGTAACTTTATCATCCTCACAACTTTCCTTTACACCCTTACTGCAGGGCTGGCATTCTTATTTTCCATAATGTGACCAGAACTCTACACTGTGACTTAACTAATGTTTTAGTGATTGAAAATGGAAAACTTGTTTTTTTTTCCCATTCTCTTCTTTAAATTGGAGCAAGAGGCTGAGAGTGAAGGAGTGAAGGAATCTCAGAGAGAAGTCTTTTTTTTTACACTGCTTGGGGAAAGAGACTAGCCTGGGCAGGCGCAAGACGTAGAGCGCCAAAGGTTTAAAAAAAAAGACCACCATATACAGCGGGCAGTGGAGTGAGAGGGAGCAGAGTGGGACGGCTTTGGCGTGAACAGGCAGAGGCGAGGGTAGGTTCCGGTAAGTTTTGTTTTGTTTGCTTAGAGTAGAGAGAATGCCAGACAGGGTGCTCCTCTTGCAGGATGTGGGAAGTCAACGAGACCTCTGGTGTCCCTGACAACGACACCTGCAAGAAGTGCATCCAGCTGCAGCTCCTAACAAACCACGCTAGGGAACTGGAGCAGGAGCTGGATGACTTGCGGATCATTTGGGAGAATGAGGAGTTTATAGATAGTAGCTTCAGGGAGGTAGTTACGCCAGAAGAGTAGTGCACAGGTAATTGGGTTACCGTCAGGCGAGGGAAGGGGAAAGGGCAGGCAGAGCAGGGTTCCCCTCAACAACAAGTATACCGATTTGGATACTGTTGGGGGGGGGGTGACTTAACTGGGACAAGCTGTGGCAGCCGGATCTCTGGCACTGAGTCTGGTTCTGTAGTTCAGGAGGGAGGGTGGAAGAAGAGGAGAGCTGTAGTGATAGGGGACTCGATAGTTAGACGTACAGACAGGATGTTCTGTGGTCGTGACAGAGACTCCCAGATGGTTTGTTGCCTCCCGGGTGCCAGGGCCATGGATGTCTCTGATTGCGTGCAGAGCATTCTGAAGTGGGAGGGTGATCAGCAGATGTCATGGTACATGTCGGTACCAATGACGTAGGAAGAAAGAGTGAGGAGGTCCTGAAGGGTGAGTATGGAGAGCTTGGTAGGTAGGTAAAAAGTAGGACCTCAAGGGTGGTAATCTCAGGATTGCTACCTGTGCCACGTGCCAGTGAGGGTAAGAGTAGGATGCTCTGGCGGATGACCACGTGGCTGAGGAACTGGTGTAGGGGGCAGGGTTTCAGATTTCAGGATCATTGGGACCTCTTCTAGGGCAGGTGGGACCTGTACAAGGGAGACAGGTTACACTTGAACTACAAGGGGACCAATATCTTTGCAGGGAGGTTTGTTAGTGCTATTGGGGAGGGTTTAAACTAGATTTGCAGGGGGATGGGAACCAGAGTGCCACATCAGATAGTGGAGCGGGGGTGAAAATAAATGATGTTAAAAGTTTATGCAAAGTCACAAATAGAAGGGTTGTGTGTGGTGGTAATAATCTTCTGAGGTGTATCTATTTCAATGCAGGGAGTATTGTGGGGAAGGCGGACGAGCTGAGGGCGTGGATTGACACATGGAATTATGACATTATAGCCATTAGTGAAACTTGGCTACAGGAGGGGCAGGACTGGCAGCTTAATATTCCAGGGTTCCGATGTTTCAGACAGGATAGAGGCAGAGGAATGAAGGGTAGGGGAGGGGTGTGGCTTTGCTAGTCAGGGAAAATGTTACAGCAGTGCTCAGACAGGACAGATTAGAAGGGTTGTTTACCGAGGCCATATGGGTGGAGCTGAGAAACAGGAAACGTATGACCACATTAATGGCGTTGTATTATAGACCACCCAATAGTCAGCGAGAATTGGAGGAGCAAATCTGCAGAGAGATAGCAGACAACTGCAGGAAACGAGCAAATCTGCAGAGAGATAGCAGACAACTGCAGGAAACATAAAGTTGTGATAGGGGATTTTACTGTTAAAGGCCTAGACGGGTTAGAGTTTGTAAAATTTGGTCAGGAAAGTTTTCTAAATCAATATATAGAGGTACTGACTAGAGAGGATGCAATATTAGATCTCCTATTAGGAACCGAGTTAGGACAGGTGATGGAAGTGTGTGTAGGGTGTTACGTACCCCGTAACTGGGTTGCCAAACCAGCAGAAATGGATCACTCAGTTGGAGTCTGGATTACTAGAACTAAGAAATTTTTATTAAAGAAACAAGCAACACAGTACTCTAATCAAAAGGATAATAAATGCAACAGTTCAGCAATGATAAACACACATGTACACAGAATTAGGATAACAGGATCAATCAAGCTCTATTGTCGTCTAGGGGTAAATGACCAGTTTCAAAGTGACACAAAGTTCAGTTCAGTTCACCGTAATCACTGCTGTGGGAGGTGGACAGTAGGGGGGAAGGAGAGAGAGAGCAAAACGAATGAATATTCGAATGGCTTCCACACAGACCTTCGATATTCTTCGCAGTCAGCTTTCGGGCGAGCCCTTTGTGATGTCTTCTGAGGTCACTGACCATGACCCCTCCGTTTCCAGACACGATTGTTTCTCTGCGGTGAACCTGGCACCCAGGCAAGGGCGGACACTCACCAGGTTCCCGCTGATCGTGCCTTTCCACCCTGTGCGTCTATGGCTTGGTCCCGCGACCAGCCTTCCAAAACTTCCCACTGACTTGTGGGAGACGCACCGCTTCCAGGGTCTCATTACCTCGGGGTGTCGTGTGTGTCTTGCCTTAGCGAACCTGTCCCTTTTTATCCCCCTTCTGAGGTATCGCCTGTCCATTACTTCAAACAGTTCAGGGTTCAAAGGGGGAACCGATCTTGACAGCTCTCCTTCTGTTAAACTCTCCCGTCCCTTCATTAACATCTCCAAATGCTGCTCCATAGTTTTCCTTATCTCTCTTTCTCCTGAAGACAGGTGGCAGACCAACTGCTGATCCCACTGGTGCCAGCACAGGACAGCTTCATCTTAATCTGTGTGTATTCTCGTCACAAGGGGAACACTTTGGTTCCAGTGATCATAACACCATTAGTTTCAACTTGATCATGGATAAAGATAGATTTGGTCCTCGGGTTGAGGTTCTAAACTTTGAGGAGGCCTTCAAAGGAGAAATTTTGAGACTGCAGCATTTGTATGTTCCTGTCAGGATTAAAGGCAAAGTGAATAAGAATAAGGAACCTCGGTTCTCAATGGATAATGGAACTCTGATAAAGAAAAAGAGAGAAATGTATGACATGTATAGGAAACAGAGCAAATAAGGTGCTTGATGAGTATTAAAAGTGCAAAAAAATCAGAAAGAAATCAGGAGAGCTAAAAGAAGACATGAGGTTGCTTTGGCAGTCAAGGTGAAGGATAATCCAAAGAGCTTCTACAGGTATATTAAGAGCAAAAGGATAGTAAGGGATAAAATTGGTCCTCTGAAGATCAGAGTGGTCGGCTATGTATGGAATCAAAAGAAATGGGGGAGATCTTAAATGGGTTTTTTTGCGTCTGTATTTACTAAGGAAACTGGCGTGGAGTGTATGGAAATAAGGGAAACAAGTAGTGAGATCTTGGAAACTGTACAGATTGAAGAGGAGGAGGTGCTTGCTATCTTGAGGCAAATCAGAGTAGATAAATCCCCAGGACCTGACAGGGTATTCCCTTGGACCTTGAAGGAGACTAGTGTTGAAATTGCAGATATACTTAAAATGTTGGTATCTATGGGTGAGGTGCCGGAGGATTGGAACTCATGTTGTTCCATTGTTCAAAAAAGGCTCTAAAAGTAGTCTGGGAAATTATAGGCTGGTAAGTTTAACGTCGGTAGTAGGTAAGTTATTGGAAGGAGTACTAAGAGACAGAATCTACAAGCATTTGGATAGACAGGGACTTATTAGGGAGAGTCAACATGGCTTTGTGCGTGGTAGGTCATGTTTGACCAATCTGTTGGAGTTTTTCGAGGTGGTTACCAGGAAAGTGGATGAAGGGAAGGCAGTGGATGTTGTCTACATGGACTTCAGTAAGGCCTTTGACAAGGTCCCGCATGGGAAATTAGTTAGGAAGATTCACTCGCCAGGTATACATAGAGAGGTGGTAAATTGGATTAGACATTGGCTCAATGGAAGAAGCCAGAGAGTGATAGTGGAGGATTGCTTCTCTGAATGGAGGCCTGTGACTAGTGGTGTGCCACAGGGATCAGTGCTGGGTCCATTGTTATTTGTCATCTATATCAATGATCTGGATGATAATTTGATAAAGGTATATAAAACTATGATGGGTATAGATAGAGTGAATGCAAGCAGGCTTTTTCCACTGAGGCTAGGGGAGAAAAAAAACCAGAGAACATAGGTTAAGGGTGAAGGGGGAAAAGTTTAAAGGGAACATGGGGGGGGGGCTTCTTCACACAGAGTGGTGGGAGTGTGGAATGAGCTGCCGGATGAAGTGGTAAATACGGGCTCACTTTTAAAATTTAAGAAAAACTTGGACAGGTACATGGATGAGAGGTGTATGGAGGGATATGGTCCGTGTGCAGGTCAGTGGGACTAGGCAGAAAAATGGTTCGGCACAGCCAAGAAGGGCCAAAAGGCTTGTTTCCATGCTGTAATGTTCTATGGTTCTATCTGCTGTAAGGCAGATCAGTCACTTGGATCAGATGGTATAGATTGTGGAAGTATTAGTAATGATCTTTCAAGGATCACTAGATTCTGGAATGGTTCCAGAAGACTGAAAAACTACAAATGTCACTTCACTCTTAAAGAAGAGAGAGAGGCAGAAAAAAGGAAATTATAGGACAGTTAGTCTGACCTCAGTGATTGGGAAGATGCTGGAGTCGATTGTTAAGGATGATAAAATAGACTAGTCAGCATGGATTCCTCAAGGGAAAATCTTGCTGAGAAATCTGTTGGAATTCTTTGAAGAAGTAACAAGCAGGATAGACAAAGGAGAATCGGTTGATGTTGTGTACTTGGATTTTCAGAAGGCCTTTGACAAGGTGCCACACATGAAGCTGCTTAACAAGCTACGAGTCCATGGTATTATGGGAAAGATTTTTGCATTGATAAAGCAGTGGCTGATTTGCAGAAGGCAAAGAGTGGAAATAAAAGGAGCCTTTTCTGACTGGCTACTGATGACAAATGGTGTTCTGTGTTGGGACACATGATTTGGATGATGGAATTGATGGCTTTTTTGCAAAGTTTGCAGATGATATGAAGGTTGGTGGAGGGGCAGGTAGGTTTGAGGAGGTAGAGAGGCGACAGAAGTACCTGGACAGATTAGGAGAATACATAAAGAAATGGCAGATCGAAAACAGTGTAGGGAAGTGTCTGGTCATGCACATTGGCAGAAGAAATGAAAGGGTTAACTATTTTCTAAATGGAGAGAAAATACAAAAACTGACGTACAAAGGTTCTTGGGAGTCCTTGTGCAGGATTCCCTAAAGGTTAACTTGCAGGTTGAGTTAGTGGTGAAGAAGGTAAATGCAATGTTAGCATTCATTTCAAGAGGACTAGAATATAAAAGCATGCATGTAATGTGAGACTTTATAAAGTATTGATAAGGCCTCACTTGGACTATTGTGAGCAGTTTTGGGCCCCTTATCTTAGAAAGGATGTAGTGAAACTGGAGAAAGTTCAAAGGAAATTCACAAAAATGACTCCAGGATTGAATGGCTTGTCATATGAGGAGCATTTGATGGCTCTGGGACTGTATTCACTAGAATTCAGAAGAATGAGGGGTGACCTCATTGAAACCTATCGTATTGTGAAAGGCCTTGATATAGTGAATGTGGAGAGGATGTTTCCCATGGTGAGACAGTCTAAGACCAGAGGACACAGCCTCAGAATAGAGGGATGTCCTTATAGAATTGAGATAATAAAGAGGATTTTCTTTAGCCGGAGAGTGGAGAATCTTTGGATTTCTCTGCCACAGCTTGGAGGCCAAGTCTCTATGTACAAACGTATATTTAAGGCAGAGGTTGATAGATTCTTGATTGGTCAGGGCATGATGGGATACGGGGAGAAAGCAGGAGGTTGGTGTTGAGAGGGAAATTAGATCACCAATGATGAAATGGAGGAACATTCTCGATGGGCTGAATGACCTAATTCTGCTTCTATATCTTATGTTCTTACTGCTTTTCTGCAATGATTGCCTACTTTAATATTCTGTGCATGGACCAATTAGTAATTCATCTACCTGCTACCTTTAGAAATCCATTCCCATGTTCCACTACATTGCAATATTCTACCATTTACTGTTCATTCCTTTGAGTTCCATTTGCAAATTTATTGTCCAAATACCTGTCCATTAGTATTCTCCTGCAACTGAAACATTCCTTTCTCACAGCCAATCATGCTGCCAATATTGTTATCTTTTAAAAATATCCTAAGCATGGCTCCTATGTTCAAGGTATTAATCTATCAAAAGACCAAAACTTTGCATTTTGTGTGTGTTGTTTGGATTTCCAGCGTCTGCAGATTTTCTCTTGTTTCTCCTCTGAGGTATGCTTGCTTTTCATTTCTCAGCTGCAAAATTAGCTGCCTTTTAGAATCCTGGAGATACAAAAGGCTGCAGATACAAAAAACGAGCTGCTGGAGGGATTCCAAATCTGAAATGTGGATTGCTCGTTTTGCTCCGCAGATGCTGCCTGACCTGCTGAGTTCCCCTATATTTTGCTTTTTGCATATAGCTTTAAATAGTTTAATGATATTTTAATGTAATATTAAATTCTTACTGTTTTTGAAGCAACGTGAAATCCTTGAAGAAATACAGAGGCGAGAAGAAGAAAAGAAAGATGCAAAGAAACTGGATCAATTGGCCAAGCAGGTTTGTAGGAATGTGTCTCCTCAGACCTCTGATACACAAGAGGATGAGATGTAAATCTTCATCTAGTTCCTGATGAAATCATGGAGAGCTGATGTGCACAAGGCATTTGTGGAAGTGCGGAGAATAGATTTGGCAGAATTAAGAAAAAGTGCCTGCATAATCTTACCTGAGGCTGAAAATGTTTTTTGTGTTGTCGGAAAATAAGCATCAGTGTCCCACTTGGATGGGTATTGATATACATTGATATATTGTTCCTTTTTGCGCATTTTTGCCATTTCTGTAGCAATTACTGCTTTTTTACAAGGCCGTGTTGCTAGCTCAACACTCAACCTAGCACAATAGAAAGTGTGGAAGGAGCCAGCTGGATTCGAACTCCCGACCATTCACCTTGAAATCCGGTGCTGATGCCTCTACAGCACCGGCTGGCTACATTAACGTATACAAAGAATGTATTTCTTGAAAGGAAGGAAGTGTAGTAAAAGTGAGGAGGACAGTGGCAGAATTGAGGTGGATGTAAAGAAGGGATGAAATAATTGGTTTGCAGATTAAATTTAAAGACATTAATGCGTTATTTCAGAATGGGGAGTCAATATAAAACCAATTTAGAACTTTTGAAGGGTTGCACGAAAAGGACGGCTGAAGCTTAATGGGCAGAAATCTTGGATGACAAAAGGCCAACAGCTAAGTCCTCAAAAGCAAACATTTTCAAGTGGAGTACTCCAGCTTGCAGGTTAATTTCTGTTTGAAACATTTGCAATTAGAGGTTGTAGTCAATGGCAAGGATGTAAAATGGCCGTGTAACTCTACAGATTGAATGCTGTGACAGGCTGAAGGGGCTGAATGGTCTACTCCTGCTGCTTATATTCTGGAAGGATGCTGAGACCAAATGTAATGCTCTTTTTTTTAAAAAAAATTTTATTTTTATTTGGATAAGGAATTCACAAATATCATGTACTTTTTTCACACATATAACCTTTTCCATTTTTTTATATGTATAAAACTATAATTATTTATACATTCTTAAGTACACATTGAGATGATATAAAAGGAAATTAGACACTTAAATAGATAATTATGTACTGTGCTAATTCTAATCTATTAGGCTAAGTAATGGTATTAGTTGTTCAGAAAAATGGTAATAATAATTTCCATATAACTCTTCTGGACCATTGCCACTGGTCCAAGATGTTGTATATAAGCCTATGTAACAACCATTGTAGGTGTTTATATCCTAATTTGTTCATGCTTGCTCTTGCCCGCAGACATAATTATCCAATCCCTATGTACTTATTTACTTAATTTTTCCATTTTTTTATCCCTTTCCCAAATCTTTCCCTTTACTTGTGTTAATTCTCTATTTTCCAAAAGAAAACAAAAAAAAAAGACATTTAGACTAGGGGTGCTTATGTTAGCAATATTACTGTGTTGATGAGAAGAGCAGTATAAATCATTAGGAGAGTCATCTAAAGTCTGCTCGCATTGGGGTTATATATTCAATCCATTTATTCCAGATTTGATAAAATTTTTCTTTTTGAATTCTCAGGGAGTAAGTCAACTTTTCCATTTTAAATATTTCCAAGATAATTTCGTGCCAATCTTCTAATGTAGGTGGTATTGGATTTAGCCACTTTCTAGTGATTGATTTCTTACTTGCCGCTAAGAGGGCCTGCAGCAACTTTATATCTTCCTTCTGTTCAAGAAGCAATACATGCCCCAAATAGAGCGTCTCAAAGTTCAGATGTATCTGTGACCTAAGTACCTTAACTAATGTTCTATGAATACTTTTCCAATATAGACTTAATTTAGGGCAATCCCAGAAAATATGAAAATGATTGGCCTCCTTGGAGCCGCACCTTCTCCAACACGTCACGTTTGTATCTTTATATTTTTCCTGATATGGGGTCTTGAAGTATCTTATGATGTTTTTCCAACAATGTTCTCTCCAAGTCAAAGAATTAATCGAGGACCATTGAAAGCTGCAGATTTTCCCCCAAGCCTCCTCTGAAAGTACCAACCCCGCTTCTTTCTCCCACTTCTCTTTAATATACAGTGTATTTACATTTTTAGCATGGGAGAGTGCATTATATACTCGAGAAACTGATTTACTAGGTATTGAACTGCAAGCCAAATTCAGAATCTTGAAAAATTCTAATTCTACTGTTGATAGGTCTGTATATCTACAACTCTGGTTAACATAGTTTCGTACTTGAAGGTACCTAAGAAAGTCATTATGTTCTAGGCCATGTTTGTCCTGCAGGATTTGGAAACTTTGTAATACTCTTTTATGTATAAATGAGAGGTAGGTTGTAAGACCTTTCTTTATCCATAACTCAAATCTTTTATCTCCTCTGTTGGGAAGGAATTCGGTATCACATGCACACCATCTAAAGAGTTTTAACATGTTATTAATTCCACATGAATTAACCACCTTCTGCCATACTTTTAATGTAAGATTTATCCAACTGTTTTTAAATTTTTCCAACTGGGCCATCAATCCTTTGTCAGCTATTGAGGCCTGTAGAGGAAAACTGTCAACTAATCCAAATTCTATTTCCTTCCATCTAGCCTTATATTCCCTATTACACCAATATAACAGAGGGGTTATCTGTGAGGCATAAAAATAATTTCTCAAGCAAGGAAGAACCATACCTCCTCTTTCCTTCCCTAACTGTAAGGTGTTATATCGAATTCTAGGTTTCTTTCCTTGCCAAATGAAGCCGGAAATCCATTTGTCCCATTCCCTGAACTGATTATCATCCACCTCCACCGGTAAAGTACGGAAAAGATACAATAACCAAGGAAGAATATTCATTTTTATAGTATTTATCCTTGAATTTAAACTTAAAAAGGGGATAAGATTCCATCTATGCATATCTGCTTTTATCTCTGAGATTAATGGCCCATAATTTACCTGTGACAGTGTTGAAAGATCCTTCGGCAGGGTTATTCCTAAATATTTTAATGATTTAGCTTCCCACGTAAGCCAAATGTAATGCTCAAACGTGTGTGAATGTAATCTTCCACTTTTGCTTTCCTTCTTTCCCCACACCCCAGGAAAGGTTGGAAAGTGCCCAAGAGATCTTTCCAGTTAACACTTCCAGAATTCCTGCTTTAAACCAGCAGCCTTCTGCCAGCTTGAACAACAACACGATGGACCGAGTCGATCACAAAAAAGGAGTGAACAGTCGTCGCCGAGCAAGTTCCAACGGCCGCTCCAAGTATGAGCATTATAGCTACTTAATTAGAATTAAATATAATTTTTTTGTTTTCCTATTTAGTAATCTTCTAGAGGGCATTGGAATTGTAGAATGAAATGTTAAATGCATATAAAGGCAGCATTGCTCACAACCACTGAGATGAATATCAATATTCCACCAGCTTTTAGATTACAGGCAGTCCCCAGGATTTTGTTCCTGAGAATTGTTTGGGGGTTGGAAATGAATGGAAACAGTGTGTGGGAGAGGATCACAACTGTGACGGGAGAGTGAGCAGGCATCGGAAGAACGGTGCCAACTGGCCTCACTGACGCTGAGAGTCCCGGCTCTGCTTGGCTCGACATAGACCCTGGTTGTTGAGGCTTGGCAGATGGGTAGAGGGTGCTGGTGTGGAGAGAAGGCATGTGGAGGTGCTTTGTTCCCACCTGGCAGAAGATGACTACAGCCAGAAACATCCAGCGAATCCATCTTGCTGGTTTCATGGTGAAGGGGTCCTGACCCAAAATGTCGATTGTCTATTTCCCTCCACGTATGCTGACTGACCCTGTGAGTTCCACTAGCTCCTTTGTCGGCCGAGATCCTTTATGTACAGGATGTCCATTAGACAAACGTCTGCAAGTTGGAAGGAATTTTTTTTTTAAAAACTCTCCACTGATTTTATTTAAGTGATTCCTATGTGTGATCCTTTGCAGTCTTGTTCCTGCACAGGTCTTCTCACCATTTAGAAAATAGTGAATCTTTCTCATCCCTTTCTAAACCTTCACTCTCATCTCTTCTTAAAATCATATTGACTAAGCTTTGATTGTGAGGGTTCCATTTTCAAATTAGACTGATAATGCTGCTGTGAAAATTATTTTGCTATGTTAAAACTGATTAATAAAAACAATTCCATTAGTATTAAACAGTATTAAAATTATTTTTCAATTTATAGGCGAGAACGCCAGATTTCTGTATGCAGCAATGAAGACGGTTCTAAACTGCACAAAGTGATACACTTTAACACAGGATCAACCAGAGCGTTTACCGTACACTTGGGAAGATTTGTTGGTGAGGGACGTTTTTAATGTCTGCATGTTTAACTCATTATCCTCATTTGCGTTTGGATATCTGGAGCTTGATGTTACTGAGAGATGTAAGTGGCTTGTTCATCTTTGTGTGCTAGGTGAGAGTGAAAATCTGAGCCGATCAGTTTACAACGCTTTCGAAGAGTTGACAGGAAATTTTGTGATGATCTATGAGTGGGTTCTTCAATGGCAGAAGAAGATGGGCAAGTTTCTCACCAGTGAGGAGAAGGACAAGATTGAAGAATGCAAAAAAAAGGTATTAATGTTGATTTCTAAGGGACAACTTCTGATTTGGTGTTAATTATCATTTTTGTCAGAAAGTGGCAAGTTTGTTGGGAGGCACTGGTCTAAAGATTTAGGACTGGAACACAGACTGCGAGTCAAGTGTATAATTTTAGCTGGTAGTGATTCACATTCTCAGTTTTGACTAACTGTGCCTTGAGAAAATAATCTGGACAAACTCATCTAATTTCTGGCTCTTTGGTATCACATGGACAATCTCTTCAAATGAAGGCCAAGCAACTGGCTTGCCTGACAGAGGCGAACACTTAAAACATAGCAGGGAAATCTCTTGTAAATTGTATGCTTGCCGAGTGCCAAAGGTGTTACTATGTGTTTTAAAGGGAGCATTCCTCAGTAATGTTTCCATTTCCCTCATGCAAGGAGAATATGGTGTTCACCTCCAATAATGTGGCTCTCTCTCTTCTCTGAACTTATTCTCCTCTCCTCCCGAAGAATCCTTTTGTCCATTGGCTCTTGCTTGCTTTTTTGCCTCCTGTTTTATGTTGATGAGATCATCTTACACTATTTTCCATTTTTCATACCACAAGCATCCTTTGACTCTCATCCGGTCCTTTCGTCTCTTTTCTTGGAGTAAGCTCTACCATTCCGCACCCCCCCCCCCCCCCAATGTCATTGAGAATTACGGATTTTTCCGACTCCTAAGTCCTTTACACATTGGCTAGACTTGTACTATTACTCGTTGTGGTCAATTACACCAGTGTGACCTGCATCTGTGGTCTCTGAAACTGAAGGACTCAAGTGGAAGTACCTCACGCTCCTGGTGTTTTTATCCTGAGCATCTTGTAACTGGACGACAGTAAGCTGGTAGGCTAATTGGGTCATTGTAAATTATCCCATGATTCGGCTGGGGTTAAATCGGCGTTTCTGGGCAGTGTGGTTCAAAGGGCCGGAGGGAACTATTCCACGCTGTATCTTAATAAGTAAATAAAATAAAAAATAAAAGTGCTGTTGAACTATCATACTGTAAGCAAAAATAAAAATGGTGTTCTTGAAATTTTCTTGCTATTTTTTCTGTTTCCATAATATCATAATGTATTTTGTATTTGTCTATGCAAGTAATTAATAAAAATATTGAAAATAAAAATAATCTCTGCTGCTTCACATCTCCTTCATAACTTGTAAGGAGCACATGGAAGCTTTGTCACTTTCTTTTCTAGATGGCTTGTTGGGTTGCTGGCAAGGGCAGTGTTTGTTCCCGTTCCTAGTTGCTGTTCAATAGATGACGATGGGCTGCAGTATTCTTTCTTGTTGCACGTGGTTGCAAGAGCTCCTTTCTCTGCCAGCACTGAAGATAGACATGTTCTTAGAGTAGGCTCCTCTGGATTGCTGTGTGCTTCTTCAGTCTTATTCATGATTATGTGTAAAAAGACTACAGAGCTTTGATCCCATCTGTGGTTTGTGAGATTATGCAGCTCTTTTTATGAGAAGCTTTGTTACCTATTGAACTTGTCTTGCAGCTTCTTCAGGTAAATCAGGACTGAGGGCAGATGAGGGGGTGGAGTTGCACTATTAATTAGGGATAATGTCACGTCTGCACTCGGGACACAATGGAGGCTCATTCTCTGTGTCTATATGGATAGAACTCAAAAATAACAAAGATGTAATCACTCTGATGGGGCTATCCTATAGATCACCCCCCCCAGTTCATGGGCCATAGGGCACTGAGGGACAGATATGCATACAGATTGGGAAAATGTGCGTGAACCACAGGCATGATGTTTTGGGGTGACTTCAATTTTCTTAATACAGATCGGGACATCCTTAGTTGAAGCTGGCTGGTGGCGTAGTGGTATCAGCGCTGGACTTCAGGGCGAGAGTTCGAATCCGGCCGGCTCCCTTGCATGCTCTCCATCCGTGCCTGGGTTGAGTGTCGAGCTAACAACTCGACCTCGTAAAAAAAAAATCTGAGAGGGATGGGCTCTGTCAAGTTTCAGATGCCCAAGACACACCGTACGATGAGCAGACCAAAAGCTTGTCATGACAGCACCCCGACGACTCCACCAGGAGTTAAGGGCGCGCGCGCGCGCGCGCACACACACACACACACACACACACACACACACACACACACACACACACACACACACACACACACACATCCTTAGTGTAAGAGGTTTAGAGAGAGGAGAATATGTTAGGTGCATCCAGCAGGGTCCAGACTAGATCTGGTGTTGAGAAGTAAGCCTGGCCAGTTGAGTGACCTTTCAGTGGCAGAACAGTTATGGAATAATGACCCCAACTTTAAAATTTTTAGGATCACTTTAGATAAGTTTAGTCCTTGCAGGAGTGTATTAAATTGGAACAGGGCAAATTGGAGACAGTTGTTTTTGAACATTTCAGGTTCTGATATGTGGAGGTTGTTTAAATACCAACTGTACAGCATACAGGACAAATATATTCCAGTGAGATGTCAAGACTACTGGTGAATTTAGTTAAGAATAAAAGTATATGTAAGATTTAGGAAACTAATATTAAATGGAGCCCTTGAGAATTATATTTTTTAAAAAAGCTGGAAAATAACTCCGGAAGGGAATTAGAGCTAGGATGAGCAAAGAAAGACCTAGAGAAGGTAAAGGAGGGGACATGTGCTTGGAGGCAGAGAATGTGGACGAGATCTTAAATGAATATTTTGTATTAGCATTTACCAAGACCAAGGATGTGAAATATAATGAGATGAGTGTGCTAATGTGCTTGGGCATTCTGATATAAGAAGGTAGTGCTGGGTTATCTTACAGAACATTAGGGTGGATAAGTCCCCAGGACCTGATGGGACATACCCCAGGATATTGAAAGAAGCAAGAGATGAGGTTGCTGGGACCTTGACCACGATCTTCATGCCTCTAGCTACTGGAGAGATCCTGGAGGACTGACGAGTATCTGATGACGATCTGTTATTCATCAAAGGAAATGGTGATAATCTAGAGATCTATGAGTCTAAATCAGTGAGACTAAAAGCTATTGGAGGGAGATTCTTAGGGATAGGATTTACGTTTATTTGGAAAGGCATGGTAAATTGGGGACAGTCAACGTAGCTGTGAATGAGGCAAGTCATTTCTTACTAACTTGATTGGATTTTTCGAGGAGGTGATGACGGTAGAGCTGTGGATGTGGATTTTAGAAAGGAGTTTGATATGATCCCTTATGGGAGGTTCATCTAGAAAATTAAGATCCAGGGGTTTCACCGGGACTTGGCTGTTTGGATTCAGAGCTGGTTTGCCCATAGAAGATGGGGGGTAGTAGATGATGGGACTTATTCTGGCTGGATTTGTGTGACTAGTGTTCCTTAGGGATCCATACTGACACCTCAGCTGTTTGTGATGTATTTAAATGACCTGGACGAAAACGTGGATGGCTGGGTTAGTAAGCTTGTGTACAATACAGAATTAATGGCGTTGTGGATTAGATTATGAGGACATTCAGTCCTCGTGTATTGTCATTTAGAAATGCATGCATTAAAAAATGATACAATGTTCCTCTAGAATGATATCACAAGGAAACACAGGACAAACCAAGACTAAAACTGACAAAACCACATAATTATAACATATAGTTACAACAGTGCAAAGCAATACCATAATTTGTTCCCGTTGTTTATGATTTGTTGTTCAACCACACTTCCATCATTGATCATCATACCTTCTGGTGCTTAATCCCTATCACTCTTATCACCCTCTTCTCAAACTCTCCTTGAAATTCATTATTTTTATCAGTTATTACTGCTAAATTTTCTCCACAACTAGTACTTTCTCAAATTCTTCTTGCCTGCCCTTGCCGCCTTCCCGTCTTCCCATCCAAGCCTTTGGGAAAGTAATGACCTTCATTTTCACTGACCATCCATTCAACTGTCTTAGCTTACATCCTGAATTCCTCTAGTTTACCAACGTCTGTAATACTCTCTCTGTCTCCAGTTCTGAATTTGCATCTGTCTCTCTTGTCTCAAATTATCTCCTGAGCTCTGTCTCACCAAACTTCTCAAGACCTACTTGCCTTTCTGGCCTCCATGATAGCGGATAACGCCAGTTCTACTCTTCATTCTCAGGCACTGCTCCATCCTTTGGATCTGCCCTGATCACCTCTCTGGCTTTTCACTGCAGTCTTTCTATGGGCTACATTTTCCACCCCCTCCCTTTCTTCAAAGTTATGGGTAAATGTGAGGTTAGGCACTTTGGTTCTAAAAACAGAAAGGCAGATAATTATCCAAATGATCTGAATGGTGATGGATTGTCAGAAAGGAAGAAACACAAGACCATTGGGTACTGAGCTGTCACAGAGGTGGGCTGAGAGGAAAGGAGAAAGGGAGGGTGGAGAGAAAGAAAATGAGAGGGGCATGCCTCTCTGCCCTCCCCACTCCTAAATGGCTAATTGGAAATGCAGGGATTTGCAGTCATCCGTTTCTTGGACAGGGTCTTTGGTGGGTTGTTGGCGGGATTGTGGTGCCGAAGTAAGTTTGGTGCATTTAACATGCTGCCTGTTAGAATCATCATGTTTTCTTTTCCAGATTCAAGGTGCAGAAACTGAGTTTAGTTCCCTGTTGAAACTGAGCCACGAGAATCTGGTACATTACATGGCGATGTGCTGTAAGGAGCAGGAGAACTCCATTGTGGTCAGTCTGCTTGTGGAATACATCAATGGCTCCAGCCTCTCCGATGTTCTGAGCAAAGGGACCCCAGTTGCAGTCGACCAGCTCCAGCATTATGCAGTACAGCTGCTGACAGCCTTGGACTACCTCCACAGTAACTCAGTGGTGCATAAGGTGCTTGATGCCTCCAGTGTTCTGGTGGACAACAAAGGCAATGTGAAACTGACAGATTACAGCATCTCTAAGAGGCTGGCAGACATATGCAAGGAGGATGTGTTTGAGCAGACGAAAGTGCGATTCAGTGAGAATGCTCTGCCTTACAAGAGTGGAAAAAAGGGGGATGTCTGGAGGCTGGGCCTCCTCTTGTTGGCTCTTAGCCAGGGGGCAGTTGTGAAGGAATACCCAATAACTGTGCCAAACAACCTGCCCAGTAACTTCCAGGATTTCCTTAACAAGTAAGTTGAATGTTACCGGTTTCTTCCAGCTCTTCCTCCCCAGTTGATGGTAAATGGATCATTTGATGCCTAATGTGACACGGGTTATGAACAGAAATGCAAATCCTGTCTGATTCTTCCCCCGCCCCCACCACTGCTATGGAGGTGCTGATGCAAGTCGTAAGGTACAAGCTTTGCACTGGTGGAGTCATCCTATCCCCATGTGGACTGGAATTTTCTGCTTCTTGCAGGGGTTCCCAACCTGAGGTCCATGAGTGGTAAGGGTCCATGGCATAAAAACGGTTGGGAACCAGCTGTTAGATGCACCTACTGGTGATGAGCAAGCTTCACCCATTTCAGAGCAGTAGTTGAAATGCCATTTGTTGGAGTTTTTTCTGTCGGATCTTTGCCACATTAGTAGCTCAGTAGAAATGTATTTGTTTTGTCTTGGATGACTGGGAGCTTAGATGGACGATTATAGCCACCATTGAGGAAGTACATCATGTGGCTTTTGCTGTAAAAGATAAATAACCTGCCTGCATCTTACTCCTAGGAATGTGAATGAAATCTGATATTTGTGCTTAAGTTGCAACTTGTCCCTCTTCAGATGCATTAAAGTACATGGGGCCGTTTTCGAAGTGTAGTTTTTGTGGCAGTGCAGGATAAAATGACACCTAATTGAAATTAGTAGAGAGAATCTGCTTTAGATAGTGTAGAATGGACCCCCTTCTCTTCCTGATTTTTTATAAATGACCTGGATGAGGAAGTTGAGGGATGGGTTAGTAAATTTGGTGATGACACAAAAGTTAGGAGTGTTATGGATAGTGTAGAGGGCTGTCAGAGGTTGCAGCTGGGCATTGATAGGATGGAAAACTGGGCTGAGAAGTGGCAGATGGAGTTCAACCCAGATAAGTGTGAGATGGTTCATTTTGGTAGGTCAAATATGATGGCAGAATATAGTATTAATGGTAAGACTCTTGGCAGTGTGGAGGACCAGAGGGATCTTGGGGTCCGAGTCCATAGGACACTGAAAGCTTTGCGCAGGTTGACTTTGTGGCTAACAAGACTTACGATGCATTGGCCTTCATCGACGTGAGATTGAGTTCAAGAGCCGAGAGGTAATGTTACAGCTATATAGGACCTTGGTCAGACTCCACTTGGAGTACTGTGTTCAGTTCTGGTCACTTCACTAAAGAATGGATCTGGAAACTATAGAAAGAGTGCAGAGGAGATTTACAGGGATGTTGCCTGGATTGGGGAGCAAGCCTTATGAGAATAGGTTGAGTGAACTTGGCCTTTTCTCCTTGGAGCGACGGAGGATGGGAGGTGACCTGATAGAGGTGTACAAGATGATGAGAGGCATTGATCGTGTGGATAGTCAGAGGCTTTTTCCCAGGGCTGAAATGGCTAACACGAGAGGGGACAGCTTTAAGGTGCTTGGAAGTAGGTACAGAGGAGATGTCAGGGTTAAGTTTTTTTTTACGCAGAGTGGTGAGGGCATGGAATGGGCTGCTGGCGACGGTGGAGGTGGATGCGATAGGGTCTTTTTAAAGACTCCTGGATAGGTACATGGAGCTTACAAAAATAGAGGGCTATGGGTAACCCTGGGTAATTTCTAAAGTAAGTACATGTTCGGCACAGCATTGTGGGCCCAAGGGCCTGTATTGTGCAGCAGGTTTTCTACGTTTCTGTGGGTCGTTGGGAACCTCTGGTTGAAAGGGTTAAAGTTCAGTTGGATCAGCACCTATTTCCAAGCTCTATCACTCTGTTTCTGTAAACAGCAGGAAACACAATTATTGGGGATTCGGTGTTTCATCAGGAGCCAGCAAGATTATCTGTTCTGTGGCTTTTGACTCCATGACCTACCACATGGAGCTGGCACCGTAATGATCCTGATCTGATGAATTGGTGATTGACAGTGAAAGCAAAGCAGTTCACCTTTATTGAAAGGCGGGAAGCATAACTAACAGAAATATGATTCTAAATTATTTATTTCCCAACACCAACAGCGACCAATTACATGTTCATCTGTTACTCTGTCTGAAAGCAGCTAACTCAACTTTGAACTCTACTGCATGGATGGTAGCAATATCCAGGAGAATGTTAGAGGGTGGAAGCACTTTGTAGATGGTTATTGACAGCAGTGGTTGAATGCTGACTTCTCCCTTCTTGAACCTGACTGTGTACGATCGAGGGTGTAGAGTATAGAGCATAGAGATGAACAGACAATGAAAAGCAAGAGCTGGAAATAAGAACATCAGGTACTGGGACCCTCATTAGGTTAGGTGGCACCTGTGGGGGGGGGGTTGGGTAGGGGTAGCAGAGAGAGGGAGGTATGCTTTAGGACATTGCTTTTTCTCCCTCTCCCTCGCCCTCGCTTTATCACTTTCTCTTGTGCCCTCGATCTCTCGCCCTCTCTCGCCCTCTCTCGCCCGCGCCCCCGCTTTCTGCCTGCCTTGCACTCTCGCTACCCATGCTGCACCCCTCCCCTCCCACCCTCCTCTTCCCTCTGCTTTATCAGGATAAATCCCTACATAGAGATGTATGGAATCACAGGCAGAGCTTTGTACTCATTCATGGTATAATGGATGTGTTCACAAATCAATAACAGTGCTTTACTGACCATGTTTTGTTACATAGCGTTCTTCATCTCATTTTTCAGTCCTTGACCCAGATTTAAAGTGCAACTTTTCAGTCAACCAGTCCAGATCAGGGATCGTAACCCGAAAAATCAACTGTCTGTTTCTCTCAACAGATGCTGCCTGACTTGCTGAGCTCCCCCTGCAGTTTGTTACTCTTTTTTACAAACAACGTCTGCAGTCCTTTGCATCTGTAACTGTTAATGACTGAATTACATAGATGTTGAGACCAACCGTCTCTCAGAATGTGGCTTGTATTGTAGGTGTGTATGTTTGGAGGACAAAGCACGCTGGAACCCGCATCAGCTGCTTCAGCATTCCTTTATCAAGCCCCCAGTTCCACGTGCTCCTTCCTGTGGCAACGAAGAAAGTCCAGAAGGTAAGTGGACCAAAATCAACAAACCGCACATTGTTGTTCATCCTTTAGTCCGGAAACCAGAGACAGTAACATCAGAGGCCAGTGCCTGGAATGTCCTTGAATTGGAGCAGATCTAAATAATTGACTTGGGGAATAAATACTCGATAAGAATTGAGTTTTGTCGTCATATGTCTGCATGTGTGCACTGAAAAATTTACATGCAGCACTAACACAGGCACGTAGCGTCACATGAGCAGCATGTACAACAGAAACATAAGTTATACTGAATTGTACACAATTTTTACAAAAGTTAAATCCAGTTTTTACATGGACATTGTGCTATGAGTAATAAGTGTTTTTGTCTCAATGTTGTACTTATGTCGTATATTACTTTGACTTTTAAGTTTTCCTGCTCCTTCATATAGAGTTACATGTTTGTGCTAATTTTCTTTTGACAGTCTCTGCTCCAACTGTTCCCATTTATCTTCGTGTTCCAGTCTTTGATTACTGTCTTCTCTGAAGCTTGAGGTTGTGAGCAAAATCTTAATTACTGCTTTTCTTTCATAACTTTCTGAAGGATGGGAAATCAAGTTGAATTATGTATTTTGCAGCACTCAATGATTTGTTCTCCATTTCCAGCTCTGCTTGCTTACACCATGCACCTTTGTTAGAGTTTAGTTTCCTCAAAGAGTAGGATCAGTCTAATTACAAGTACAGGTGGTGATGATCTTGGTTCGATGTTTGACTATATGTGATGGCAAATTTTCCCTTAACTATTATCATGCACACCCTATTAATGTGATCTGACGCCAAGCAGACAGTCTCTGAGGAGTATTGATAATGGCTGGGATCACTTGTCTTGTAAAAACACTGCCCAGAAGAAGGCAATGGCAAACCACTTCTATAGAAAAATTTGCCAAGAACAATCATGGTCATGGAAAGACAACAGGACACATAACAAACAAATTAGTATGATAGACTGCTCTCTTATCAGGTTTGGCTGGAGGAGTGGACTGTGCAGAAACTGTTGTCCCAAGTAGCCAGCTTCTGAAAGCTTCACTCTACACAGACGTCCAAAAGCAACACTCACATTATTACAGTGAGTTTGAGGAGCTGCAACTTCTGGGGAAAGGTGCCTTTGGAGCTGTCATCAAGGTAATTTTAAGAGAGAGTAACAAATTTTTGAAATGTTTCTGTACTTTTAAGTTCATTACTGAAATTGTTTTCTGAATATTACTTAACACGTGATATTTATAGCTAATCTGTCCTCTCATTCCCTCATGCAGTTACTCCACGAAGGCAAAACCAAGTAGCTAGTCACCTGTGTTAAAAATGAAAACAGTGGAGTTTTAAAATTGCTCAGCCTCCTCCAGGCAATGAGCTGACTTTTGGAGTAGAGACGAGAGGCAGGAGATCTGGAGCAAAGAACAAACTGCTTGAAGAACTCAGTGGGCTCAGCAGCATTCACAGAAGGTTGATATTTCGGGTCGGGAGCCTGAAATATTGACTGTGTCTTTGCCTCTATAGATGCTGCTTGGCCCACTTGGTTCTTCCTGCAGTTTGTTTTGATTTTGCCTTTGTGGAGTAACTGCATGAGGGAATGAGAAGGAGCCAAACAACTAAACTGGTTTTCAATCTTCTCTGAACTTTCTTGTCCAAACCGATCTTCTGTTTCTTTTATCAAAACACACAAAATGCTGGTGGAACACAGCAGGCCAGACAGCATCCATAGGAAGAAGCACAGTTGGCGTTTTCGGCCAAGACCCTTCGTCAGGACTAACTTCTTCCTATGGATAAGCACAAAATACTCTGCAGATGCTGGGGTCAAAGCAACGCTCACAACACACTGGAGGAACTCAGCAGGTAATTCCCTCCCCCTCCCTTCCCCTATCCCTATGTCACTCTACCCCCTCCCCCAGCTGCCTATCACCTCCCTCATGGTTCTGCCTCCTTCTACTACCCATTGTGTTTCCCCTATTCTTTCTTCACCTTTCCTGCCTATCACCTCTCTGCCTCCCCTCTGCCACCCCTTTATCTTTCCCCTTACTGGTTTTTCACCTGGAACTGACCAGCCTTCTCCTTCCCACCCTCCCCCCACTTTCTTTATAGGGCCTCTGCCCCTTCCCTCTTCAGTCCTGACGAAGGATTCCGGCCTGAAACGTCGACCGATCTTTTCCACGGATGCTGCCCGACCTGCTGAGTTCCTCCAGCGTGTTGTGAGTGCTTCTTCCTATGGATGCTGTCTGGCCTGCTGCGTTCCACCAGCATTTTATGTGTGTTGCTTGAATTTCCAGCATCTGCAGATTTCCTCGTGTTTCTGTTTCTCTTCCCCATTTCTGCTATTGGTTTGTTATTGTCACATATACTGGAATGCAGTGAAAAGCTTAGTCTTGCAAGCCATCCATACTGCTCATCTTAAAAACCAATTGCATTGAGGTAGTAGAAGAGAAAAGCAGTAACAGAATGCAGAATATTGTGTTACAACCACAGAGAAAGCACAGTGCAGTGGTCAAGCCGAAGTGAATGGTGAGACTGAGAGTGCATCTTTAATGTACAAGAAGTTCGTACAGCAGTCTTATAATGAGGGGCTGGGGTTGAAGCTGCTCTTGATGCTGTTGGTGTGTGTTTGAAGCCTGAGAGAAGAGAGAATGTCTGGAGCATTCTGCATAATTATACCTGCTACTGTAATTGTATCTGTTAGATATTCTCCATCATCTCTGTGCCTTTTCAGCAGGTTTTCAAAGTCAATGTCTATGCACAGGTGCAATAAAAATCTTACTTGCAGCAGCATCCCAGAAACATTGCATCATATAAGCAGCGTTCACAAGAAAAACCAACTACCTTAAATTATGTAAATTTTTACAAGAAAACACAAAAGAATTGCAAAGGAAAACAAGTTCAGGATGTATATTATATACATTTCTCTGACATTAAATGCATCTATTGAAAAATTCACAAAGTTTATTTTGGTTCAAAGTGATCAAAATGATTCTAGTGTTGGTAAACTGTAATGATTGGGGTTCTGCCGGTTGGCTTGCAGGGAAGTGGCTGTTGTTGAACCCGGTGTTCTGCAACTCCAGGCTTCTGTACCTCCTCCCAGTGGTAGCTGCGAGATGGCCTGGCCTGAGTGGTGGGGATTTCCGATGATGACTGTTGCCCTCCTGAGGCAGTGTGTCCTGTAGATACTTTTGATGGTGGAGACGGGTCCCAAATTATGGATCACTTTTAAAATGTAATTGTCCATGTTACAAGAGCAGCCATGCAGTCAGATGGATATTGAGGAGGTCAATAAGCTGGTATTTATTTTGGTAATATTGTGTGCAGGATAGTTCTGAGCACAGAGAGAAGGCTGGGCCTTGGAATTCATAAAGTTACTTGGGAACTGACAAGGTCTCAGTTTAATGTTGCAGCAGAAGGCACCAGCTCAGTAGCAATGGCTCTGAATTCAGGTTTTACAGCCTGCTTTGACCATTGAACCTGGTCAAGAACAGAAGTGTCATATCTGATTCTGTCATTTAACAATAGGCTGGGTTTAGGGTGGTGGGGTGGAGATATGTCTCTGTCAAAGCAGGTGTAAGGTGCTCCTTCCCTCCACTGGCCTGCAGGTCACCCTTGGGCAAGGAGTGGCACCTACTTAGCCTCCTCGATCAGAGTCTGGTGAAGACATGGGAGCAGGTGGTGGATGGTCGTATGAACAGCTGGTGCATAGTCCTGGTTATGCAACCACTGATGCTCGGCCGATAATTTCTGAAGAGTATTGATAATGGCTGGGGTCACCTGTCTTGTAAAGACACTGCCCAGAAGAAGGCAATGGCAAACCATTTCTTAAGAAAAATATGCCAAGAACAATTATGTTCAAGGACCATGTCACCCAACATGGAACATAATGATGATGACTGGACATTAGGCTCACCAGCCTGTAGTACCCTCGTTTACCCCGACAGAACTTAAATAAGGGGACAGCAGTAACTATCCCTAGTGTGCTGATAACCCACCCTCAGCTAATGAAGATACAGAGGTACTGATTTATTCTGTTTCCATCACCCCTACGGGCAAGGAACTCTGTGTTTTATAACAACAATCCTCCATTCCTCTGTACCTTTTTGATCGTCGTAATGAGAATACTTCTCTCAATATCTTAGCTTAACCCTCTATCAACTTCTGTATCTCTGCAAAATCTTCTGTGTTCTTTCACCGAAGATCCAACCTGATAGTAAAATTCCTCCTAAAACAGTTCCAGTAATTCTTCTGCACCTTCTCTCATTATTCTGATATCTTTCCTAAATTGGGTGATCAGAATTGGATGAAATGGCAGACCGGATCAGCTGGTTTATTTATTTAGTGATAGAGTGCGGAGTCAGCCCTTCCAGCCTTTCAAGCAACCCCAGAACCCTGGTTGGCCCTCACCTAATCACAGGACAATTAACCTGTCTTTGGACTGGGAGGAACCCGGAGTACCCAGGGAAAGCCCATGCATTCCTTGAGGAAGATGTACAGAGATTGCTTAGAATGGCTCCTGAATTGAACTCCAAATTCTGAAATGTCCCGAGCAGTAATAATATTGTACTAACCGCTAGACTACTACGGCACCCAATAGAGCTTTGCTACATTTTATACTTATAGCTGTTGTTAAAAGTATGAAATGTTTCTACTACTAACAATAGAGCTTTCCTGCATTTTATACCCTTTTCGTGTACAAACCTCTTATCCTCAAATTACCAGGATCCCATGTGCTTTACTGACCAGTTTCAACACATTCTGTTGCTATATATATTTGCACCACTCCCTCTGTTCCTGCACACCCTCAGAACCCGCTGTTTTGTCTTCATTTTTGCTCCTTATTCTTCTGAACACAAAAGCGTAGGAGCCTGAGTACACACCTCGAGCCTGTTCCACCGTTCATTACCATCATAGCTAATAAGCTGGGCTCCTCTTCTGTGCCTGCTTCCAATAACCGTCAATCCCTTCATCTTCCAAATATTTATCTAACTCCATCTTAATTATATCTAATGATCTAGCCTCAGGGAGAGGTTCACTGGCCTTTGAGAGAAGTAGTTTTAAATTTTTAATGATTTTATATACAAACCCTGTATCTGCAAGTATATTCCGTTGTTCTTGACTCACCCACTGTTGAAAACATCGCAATATCTATCTGCTTAAGCCTTCTTAGGGTCTTGTATGTTTCAATAAGATGACTTACTTTTTTAAGAATTTCAATAAATGCAGACACATGGTCTTGCTTCTCTTGATAAGACAACCCCTCATATTGGGAATGGGGTGGAAATCTCCTGCAGATTGCCTCTAATGCTATTATATCTTTTTTTTTTAAAGCAAACCGAAATTGTGCATAGTATTTCAGGTGTGGCCTCATCAACACTGGTGCAACTGTAACAAAAACTCCCTATTTTTAAACTCCAACCCTTTGCAGTAAAGGTTGTACAATGTTCAAGGGATGAGTTGGACTGCTGTGCAACTGGATGTGACTGGGCAAGTACAGGGAAATGTGCCTTTATCGTTTGAGCTTTGTGCATACTGTTTGATCTGTGACTGAAGTGGTTGGGATACTTTTGCTCAAGCCCTCATTTCAAAGAGCTTGAGTGAATTGAGTCTTTCCTGGACCCTTGTAAGGTCAATAACTTTGGGTAAGCAAAGGAGAACAAATTGGGCGATTCCAACTTTATACAGTCCTATTGCCTTACCTGCTGTGTTATGTTTCATTTAGGTGAAGAATAAATTGGATGGCGGTTACTATGCTGTCAAACGCATCCTGGTGAATCCCAACAGTAAGCAGTTCCGCAGGATAAAGGTTGAGGTGACACTGCTGTCACGTCTAAGTCATGAAAACATTGTGAGGTACTACAACGCCTGGATCGAGAAGCATGAAGTACAGCCGGCCCTCGACTCGAGCACAGAATGTTCCGAACAAACGTCCGAGGCAGACCACCAGAACCGGTGGATTCTGTCGGATGATGTTGAAAAAAATGCCCCGCCTCCGGTTACAACCAGTTCAGTGGAGTGGAGCACATCGTGTGAAAGATCATCAAGTGCCAAATGTGGGGACAGGGAGTCAAGTGACGAGGATGACGAAGACGATGTGTTTTGTGCATCCTTTTTGTGAGTATGATGCAGATTGCAGTTGTTAATTGGTGTGTTTTTACCAGTCTGCTCACCATTTGGAATTGCATTGTAACGCAGGAGGTGGTGGGGACCAGTCTTCTACTTCAGAATTTGATTTCTCTTTTATGTCTTTTGGAGGTCTGCAGATCTCTTATTAATTACTCAAGTTAACTTGAATGATTAATGGTTATGGACTATGAAGCTGAAACAGCTTAATCCTGTCAACAGCCAGAGTGCAGAAAATCAGCCACGGGTAATGGACGGGTTAATTTTTTTTGAGGGGAATTTGTATCACTCAATCCTACTGATTTTCTTTTTAGTTCCCAGTTACTTACTCATTTCATCCCACAAGAAAACCTGACATTTAGACACTGGCCATGATCTAGTAAAATGTTACCACACTATTCACAGGAAAACTGAAGTCAGTTGATGTTTGGCATTGAGCCAGGTTTGGAGATGCTGGAGTAAGCTGGCAGAAGCTGAGTTGAGGAAGTAGGTTTTATCAGGCATCTTGAAGGGAGGGAATTGTTGAGGCTTAAACGAAGGAAATTTCAGAGCTTGGGGCTCAAATCAGCCAACATCAGGAAGGGTAATTAAAATTGAAATTGTACAAGAGGCAGAATTGGAGGAAAACAGAAATTGGCAAGGTTATAGACCAAGTGAAGAGGAATGAAGCTACTTGAGGGGTTTGAAAGTGAGAAGAGCTTTAAAATTCAGACGTTGCTGAACACGACCTAGTAGGCGAGCAAGTAAGTGGCTGATGGGTTGCTATGCTCTCTCCTCCACTTGTAGTGATAAACCAGGACAGAACCTGTCAGTTTTAAGAATTTTGTTGGTGGCCAGGAGACAACGTTTTATGAGAGGAACCATTTTCCAGAAAATTGTGATTTGAGAGGATGCTGGCTTATTTGCCATACCACTTTCTGCAAAATTCAGAATCTTGAAATCATCTTTCAAAATGAATTGAATTTTAAATCTGAGAGTTACATCTCAGTTTTCCACCTTGGCCATGCAATGAGGGCTGACAGCAATTGTGGATTCTGATTGTGCAGGGTGAAATCAAAACCATTTACCTGCCGAAAGGCAACCTGGGAGTGATCGATTGCAAGAACTTGCCTCGTGTTGTGTTCAGGCTGCTTTTATAAATCCCGATCCCTGCCCAAGTGGGTCCTCTCCATTATTATCCCGAGGCTTTGGGACCTTTGCATTATCCTAGTTCTAAAGTTGAAAAGCCAAGCAACCTGAAGATGCAGGAAATCTGAAATAAAAACAGAAAATATTGGAGATATTTGGGTTGTGCAGCATTTGTGGAGAGAGGAACACAGGTTGATGACTGTATTGCAACACAGGTGGGGGAAGAGGTGTCACACTGATGCAGTTGATAAAGCCATTGCCTTGCAGCCCCAGCAGTCTATGTTCTGTCCTGATCTCTGGTGCTGCCTCTGTGGAGTTTGCATGCTCTTCCTGTGACTGCGTGTGCTTTTGCCCAGTCGCTCTGCTTTCCTCACAAGTCAGAAAAATGTGCTGTACATTGCCCCAATTGTAGATGAGTGGTAAAATCTCGGGGGTGGGGGGTGGGGTTGATGGGAATATAGGGTGAATAAAATGGGTTAGGGAAAGGTTATTGTAAATGATGGTTGGTATTGACTAGATGGGCTGAACTGCCTTATTCCATGCTGTATTTCTCAGTGGCATTATTTGGAATTCTGTCAAAAGGTCACTGAAATATTAATTCTTTCAGACTCTCCGTAGATACTGTCTGTCTTGCTGAGTCTGATTCTAGTACAGGGGTATGCTGAAACACTTGTTTATGGCTGGGATAACAGTCGAGGTCCCTTAGCTCAAATGTTGGCGTGCTCTTTGCTGAGTGAGGAGGCTGTAGATATAAACTCTGCTTCGGAGGCTTGTCAAGTCACTTATTGCCAACTTTCAGTGCAACACTTTGTGAAGAATGTAGGGAAAATCAAAAAAGTATGATTAATGTAGGGTTGGTGTAATTTGGTACTTGATGGCCCACAGAGACTCAGTAACTACCATTGTTGGAGAAGTTGGCCTCTGCATTATCAGGAGATCATTCTTAGCCCCTTTATGAAGTCACCAGGGTTTTTCTACAGTGGTACAGCAGGTAGTCCTGCTACCTGTCAGCTCCAGCAATCCAGCAGAGAACATAGAACATTACTGCACAGTACAGATCCTTTGGCCATGATGTTGTGATGACCTTTTAACCTACTCTAAGATCAGTCTAACCTTTCCTTCCCCCATAGTCCTCCATTTTTCTATCATCCATGTTCCTTCCTAAGAATGTCTTAAATGTCCCTAATGTATCTTCCTCCCTCGCCACCCCCGGCAGAGTGTTCCATCACTTTGTGTATAAAAAGCAAAACTTATTTCAGTCATTTTCCCTATACTTTCCTCCAATCACCTTAAAATTATGCCTCCTTGTATTAGCCTTTTCCACTCTGGGATAAGGTCGCTGGCTGTCCACTCAATTTATGCCTCTTATCATCTTGTACACCTCTATCAAGTCATTTCTTATTCTCCTTCTCTCCAAACAGAAAAGCTCTAGCTTGCTCGACCTGTCCTCATAAGACATGTTCCCTAGTCTATGCAGCATCTTGCTAAATCTCCTCTGCACCCACTCCAAAGCTTCCACATCGTTCATATCTTGATAAACCCCAAGATCCCTCTGTCAAGAATCCTGCCATTAACCCTGTATTCTGCCTTCCAAAGTGAATACTTCACACTTTTCTGAATTAAACTCCATCTGCCTCTTCTCAGCCCAGCTCTGTATCCTATCAGTGTCTTGTTATAGACTACACTATCCATAACACCACCAACCTTTGTGTCATCTGCAAACATGCCAATCCACCCTTCCACTTCTTCATCAAGGTAATTTGTATATACAAAGTAGAAAGAGCCTGCTGACACAGCTTGCAGGATTGCTGACATTTGACAGTGGAGCATTTCAGTCTGGTCTCAAACCCCTGCTCAGAGTGTTCATTTACTACCCCTGATCCCTTGCTCCCCATCACCAGTCCCTGAACCCAACCCAATCCCTAATTTCCGGCGCTGGCCCCAAACTATCACGATGAACCTAAAAAAATTTAAATTCGAGCCACAACATCAACAGACATTGCAGCTTGGCAACACCTTTCTATGACTAGGATCTGCAATCAAACCAGTCTTCAGTGTTAGCTCAGTCAATGTATAACTTCACAATTTGTGGAGAAATTGTATCTTAACCTGCTCAATGACAAACTGATTTGATTGGTTATCTTTTCTAAACTTTAGCTGAGTTAATTTGTGAATGAGTTAACTATTCATGATTTATCCTGTTGCTATTGGAGAAAAGTTTCTAACATTTAAAAAAACCACGCTAACTGCTCCACTGCTGCCATGGTAGCATAATGATCAGTGTGATGCTATCGCGGCTTGGGCTGTTGGAGCCTGCAGTTTAATTCTGAAGTCATCCGTAAGAAGTTTGTACTTTGTCCCCATGAACATACGTGTTTCCTCTGGGTGCTCTGGTTTCCTCCCATAATGCAAGGACGTACTGGTTAGTAGGTTAATTGGTCAGTGTGAATTATCCCATCATTAGGCTAGGGTTAAATCGATGGGTTACCGGTGGTGTGGCTCAAAGGGCCAGAAGGGCCTATCTCAATAAATAAATTGTAAATATAGTTCCAACTAATGAAATTCAAAATGATAGATGGACAGAAACGTTCCAATCTCATCTTATTTAGTGTTATTTTTGCTTCTTGGTGCCACTCATTTATATTGCAAATTGCCCATGTAAAGATGCAATGTGACTGCACCTTCTCAGAAGGAGGAAGAACTTTTACTGAGAGTTTCCTTTATAGTGGACAAGTCAGCCTTTGAAATGTGTTCTTTGCCCTATAATCCTAATTCCGATGAAGACCAAACTGAATCTCTATTTACCGTGTAATGTTCAGCTACACACGACCAAGTCTGATCCTCTAGTGAAGTGCCTATGTGAATCTTCAACATGAGTCATTGGACAGAGACTGTTGTGTGCCATCTTCCCTTTACTACCTGCTGAGTGCGGTGGAATTCCTCATTTTCTCCCTTCCATTGTAGGCTTGCTCTCTTTAGTGTTGAGAATTAAGACCTTCACAAAATGATGGAGAAAGGAAAGAAAAGGGTTAATATAACTGATTCCAGCAACATTTGTGTTTGAAGTCCATAAGACCATGGACTGTAAGACATAGACACAGAATTAGGCCATTTGGCCCATCGAGTCTGCTCTGCCATTGAATCATGGCTGATCCCTTTTTTCCTCTCCTTAGCTCCACTCCCCGGCCTTCTCCCCATAACCTTTGATTGCATGTCCAATCAAGAACCTATCAAGCTCTGCCTTAAGTACACTCAATGACCTGGCCTCCACAGCTGCCTGCGGTAATAAGTTCCACAAATTCACGACCCTCTGGCAAAAGAAATTTCTCCGCATCTCTGTTTTAAATGGAGGCCCCTCTATCCTGAGGCTGTGCCCTCTTGTCCTAGACTCCCTCACCATGGGAAGCATCCTTTCCACATCTACTCCATCTAGGCCTTTTAACATTCCAAAGGTTTCAATGAGATCCCCCCCACCCCCCCATCCTTCTGAATTCCAGCGAGTGCAGACCCAGAGCCATCAAACATTCCTCGAATGATAACCCTTTCATTTCCGGAATTATCCTGTGAAACTCCTCTGAACCCTCTCCAATGCCAACACATCTTTTCTTAGATGAGGAGCCCAAAACTGTTCACAGTACTCAAGGTAATGCTCCTATAGTGCCTTATAAAGCCTCACTATCACATCCCTGCTCTTTTATTCTAGACCACGTGAAACGATGCTAACATTGTATTTGCCTTCTTCACCACCAACTCTACCTTTAAGTTGTTCTGCACAAGGACTCCGAAGTCCCTTTGCATCTCAGATTTCTGGATTTTCTCCCCGTTTAGAAAATAGTCTGCACATTTATTTCTACTACCCAAGTGCATGACTATGAATTTTCCAACACTGAATTTCATTTGCAACTTTCTTGCTCATTCTAATCTGTCCAAGTCCTTCTTCAGCCTACCTTTTCCTCCACCAATCTTTGTATCATCTGCAAACTTGGCAACAAAGCCATTTATTCTATCATCTAAATCATTGATATACAGCATAAAAAGAAGTGGTCCCAACACCGACCCCTGCGGAACACCACTAGTCTCTGGCAGCCAACCAGAAAATGATCCTTTTATTCCCACTCACTTCCTCCTGCCAGTCAGCCAATGCTTTAAGCATGTCAGTAACTTGCCAGTAACTTCCCTGTAACTTGGTAAGCAGCCTTATGTGTGGTACCTTGTCAAAGGCCTTCTGCAAGTCCAAATATACAACATCTACTGCATCCCCTTTGTCTATCCTACGTGTAATCTGCTCAAAGAATTCCAACAGGTTCATCAGGCCTGGCCTGGGGTGTGATTGGGCCTTGATTAGTATCTCATCTTGTCCTCTTACCTGCCTAGTGTGCCTGAAGTTCCATATTAAATACCCTCTTTGTTTTTACAGACAAGCCGATGTTGATTCAGACAGTGACATTATCTTTGAGAATGGTGATGAAAACAGCAACAACATCTCCATGGTGAGGAACCAGAATTTTATCCATGAATGTTGTGTTTCTAATCAGCTTTGTTCAGTAGCACGATTAAGTCAGAAGGTAATGGATAGCAGATATGACTCTACCCAGTTAAATGTGGATCAGCTGCCCTGTGACTGGGTAACAACAACAACAATGCCCATTCCTCAGTTTTTCTGAGCCTGATGGGTATGAGGAAGCCAAAATAATACAATCAACTCTGTACAACCTGATTTTTCCAGTGTGATAGATATCTACTGCTAGTCACCTCTCTTTACGCAGTTGGGCTTGGTACCTTCCACAAGAGTACTCTTGGTACTGTTGTTGGTGGTTTTAAAACTAGACATCCTTGGTGACTTTTATTCTAATGATTTAACCTCCTCTCTAAAGAAAGAACTGATGAGGCTATATAGGAGATAACATCTTTTGTATATCTGACCTTTTTAATGGACTGATTGAAATAGATCCGGGGTTTAGCGCAAGTCAAGTGGGCTGTGCTTGATTGCCAGTCTTCACTGAACTAGCTGATCTTAACTGGCCAACCCAGTCAACTAGGGAATGCAAAGCTTAGCTAGGCTTTCATTGGAGACCACTGTCCATGGGCCCCTGTGTGGGTGATGCATGAGCAGCACACTGCGCAGTAGTGCTGGCCTCCATTCTCTTGGACCTTCTCGCCATTGAGCTCGCTGCATCCAGACCAAGTTCGTGAAGACCACGCCTGTGCTCAAGAATCTGGTGGGATCTCGTACAACTCTGAACTGGAGGTGGTATCATTAAGATACCACCAAAACGTGCAGTCATGTCTAGGTAAGCCTGGAGACACTTGTGTGCAAACCATTCCAACTTGGACAAAGCACTCCTAAATATTACATGCCAATGATATTTTGGTTCCTCGAGGTTGTTATAGCCAGGGGTGGTAATGGGGATAAGTTCCCACTACCTGTCAAATGGCATACGGCTCAATTGACCTCTGACAACAAAGTCCAACTCCTGGCCTTCACATTGCAACTTAGCTACTAAGCCCGGCGGACAGGAGAAGGGGTAAAGATGGATTACTGGTGCCTTAGAACCAGTTGCTTTGGATAGATGGGTCTCATCAGCCGTGGTTACCAGCTCATCCAGGAGAAGGAAAACTGATTTCAAACCTCCACTGCCTGGCATCCATGGGGAATGATTTGGGAATAAACCCTGAGGGAAAAGTCTGGAGCTGGAGTCCCTAAGGCAGTCCTACATTGAATTCAATGTTGACTGGCCTCTCCGACGATGCTGTTGGTGCCAAACTGTCGGTCTCTGTCGTTCCTTTGGACTCATCAGATGCGTGGAGAGGGGGAGCCTGCTATATGGGTAACAACTTGCTCTCCATATCATACTGCCCTTGCTTGCATATCATGTAGACAGCTGGGACACAACATCCGTAGTCTTCCCTGACCAACGGAGGGTCTCAGGAATGATATTTGATGCCTAGGATAGGGATAGATGAGGGAAGTGCTAAACAGGCAAAGAGTTGCAGCGTTCGTTCACTGGAAGGTGTGTCTTTACTACCATGAATGGGTTTACTTTGAGGCTTTATAGGTCTGCCTACACCAGATGCATTGCCAGTTGTCTTAATTACAGGTAGCCCCAGCCTTTAAAGGGACTGCTGCTGGCCATTTGCTGGGAAACGATGTCAAGCGCAGTGCTGGAAGACAGTGAGCTTGGCTGACGCTGTTGCTCATAGAATTAGATTTCTTAGATCTGGAATTCCATTTCTGCATTTTGTGCCGACTGGGCGCTCTGTTATAATGGTGTCTCTCTTCTTTAGGGCTTTGGATCCATTGACTTCTCCTCATTCCCTTCTGAACTGGTATGTGGATATAGGGAGGTGGATAGTGCTTAGTGGTTGTGCAGAATGCTGGGTCTGTAAAACTGCATTGATGTGCAATCAGTTTCCCACGTAACCAGATTCCAGTGGCTTTCAGGATGTCGGACATCCCATTGGTTTAAGTTAACAACTCTGTGCAGCCATACGACAGAAAGTCTGTGCATTGGATCAGTTGTGCTTATTTGAAACAACAATCCAATGTACTCCATTTCATTTGCATTTCCTTTGTATTCCTGCAAATTTCTTCTTTTCAACTATATATTCTAATTTCCATTTTTAAGATACTGTTGAATCTATTTTTAACCACATTTTTGGCTGTTAATAGCTTGCTTTGCAAGGTGGTGCTCAATTCAGATATTGATTTTTTCTTTTGCAAATTGGCATATATCTGTCATATGGCTCTATCATTGGAAGTGGTTCCTCAGCCTTGATCTGTCAAAACCTCAGTTATTTTAAATGTTTTTAAAAAAAATTCCTCCAATGATTCTAAGCTGCAGAGAACAGGACTGATCACAAGCAAGAGACAATCTGCAGATGCTGGAAATGCAAGCAACACATACAAAATGCTGGAGGAACTCAGCAGGCCAGCAGCCTGGATGAAGGGTCTTGGCCCAAAACGTTGACTGTACTCTTTTCCATAGATGCTGCCTGGCTTGCTGAATTCCTCCAGCATTTTATGTGTGTTGAGAGAAGAGGACCTGTTATTCCAGTCTCTCTATATACCTTTCTGTGTGGATACCAGTCTGAATCTCATTGTGCTCTTCCAAGGCCCTGTTATCCTTCCTAAAGTGTGACACATTACTGTTGCTGGGGGGCTAACTGGTGTTTTATAAAGCTTCTTTTTATAATTAAATGCCACTATAAATCCTGCTTGCTCTCTGCACTTTATCTACTTAACATGTAATGAAGTATTTCACACCTGCACTCTCTTTAACATTCATTCGTTCACTTTACATTACACGAAATGTTGGAGGAATTCAGCAGGCCAGGCAGCATCTATGGGGAAAAAAAGTACAGTGGAAGTTTTGAACTGAGACCCTTTGAACATCAACTGTACTTTTTTTCCAGAGATGCTGCCTGGCCTGCTGAGTTCCTCCAGCATTTTGTATGTGTTGCTTTGGATTTCCAGCATCTGCAGATTTTGCAAAGCCACTTAATGCTTAATTTATTTGATCTGATTTGCATTTGCTCTTTCCAGTAGTCTTACACTTTCCATTGGTTAACTTGTATGCCACAGTAGTGTCTAAATTGGCAGAGACCAGCAACTGGAATTCAGACAGGATACAGTAATTTCCTGAATTTGTGTCATTCCTCCAGTCTGTTGAGGATCCCTGCTGCATATGCCCTGGATTTTCTGAAAACGGCTTACTAACACTGGAAGCAAAATGTGGCCTGAAGATTGAAAGAATTTGCAAGGAATGAGGGGGAGAGGAAAGCGCAGTGCAGGGGGATTGCGTAGGTGAAGGGGCATGATACAAAAAAAAAAGAAATTGCAAGAGATCACAGTGGAGCAATCTGGGTTGGGAGAGGAGCAAGTTTAACAAGAGGAACAGTACAACTGAAGGTATGAGGTTCTGGACAGCAGAGCACAACATTAGCCAGTGGTTGGACAAGGAGCACAGTGCAGACCTGGCATGTACTTGCTGTTGACTCCAAAGAAGGACAGAAATTACTCAGCGGATGTAGAAAGTTGCCAGAACCTCTCATGATTTAGTCCATAGCATTGGTGCTCCTCAGACTGTGTGTGTAGAGTCCCACACTCTTTCAGCAGAGCTAGCCCATGCTTCAAGTTGTTCAGTGTTTATTTTCTCCAGAAGGCAGGTGTATTAGATTTCTGGAATGGGCAGCTAATCATGTGAAGAAAGGTAGGATAGGTGATGCTTATTTGGAAGAGTGAGGGGATCTTGCTCTCGAGAGTTCTTGGATGTGTGGAGTGGCTTTCTGTAGGAGAACCTAGAACAGTGGCTCCGAACCTGGTTCGTGGTATTGGTCTGTGACATAGGAAGGTTGGAAGCTCCTGATCTAGAACTAAAGTGGCTGCATAAAGTAGAATGAAAGGAAGTTTATTTTCAGTGCATTATACATATTTGGTGGGTGTACGGGGTGGTTGGGTCCTGACTAAATATCAGGAAATGCCAATAGCGATTATATAGCTTCTATCACCCAAGACGACTCCGCCTTCACATAGGGTTTAGGTCCGGGTGCACCCTGTCTCACTGAAGGAGCTCTGTCTATGGCGAGTGTTTGGCGCCAGAAAAATAACCAGACAAATGGTGGTGGTGTCACCTAAAATCACTGCAGTCTCCGGCAGCAGGGAGATGGATTCCAAGCTTTGGCGGAGGATTGTCTTTGTACAAAGGCAGCGAAGGTTGGGTGACGTCCAGTGTATGATTCCCAATGGGGGACAGCAGTAGAGGTCAAATGCTCTAGTTAGATGAGTACTGTGGCAACAGAAGGCAATGGCAAACCACTGTTGAAATTTCTGCCTAGTCAATCATGGAAAGAAACAAAAGAAGGAAACCAGACAACAGCGTGAATGGGATTGATTGTAATCAACAGAACAACACCTTGCTCGGTAGAGGTAGTCATGTGCTACGGGTGACACCAGACCGTCGTCCGGAGACTGTAAGCAATAGGGAAAGGCTAAAGGCTGATTTATACTTCTGCGTCAAATCGATTTACCATCTGCAATTCACGCACGTTGAGCATGCACACACATCTGCCCATGCAAGGCTTCGTGGTCATGGTAGTCTTTCTCGGGGTAAACAAGTTTAAAGCGAGCGTCTTTTCTCGTAAAAGCGAAATGTATCCTCCATAATTTCAGAGGTCTGCAAAGTCTTATGGAAAGTATTGCAGCCAGAGTTCCTTCCCTGCCCTTCAGTCGCCCAATGGGAAGCTGTTGCAACGTAGGAGGAAATGCGATGCTACCAAGCAGACCAATCACAGTTGTTGTGGTCTGTGTTGCCGCGACATGTAGTTACATTTTGGGAGAGGTGCACGTCAGGCTACGGCATAGGGATCCATGACCATGATACCTTGCATGGGCAGGTGTGTGCGCCTTCACGACGTGCGTGAATTGCAGAGCGATGCAGACACACCAACGCACAAGTATAAATGCTCACAACGTGCGTAAGCCACTTGCGTAGGTTACGGCGTCCATTTGCCGCACAAGTATAAATCAGCCTTAAGGGTAGCAACATGGAACATCCATATGCTTTACCAGAAAGGAAAGTTGGGCAGCACATTAAATGAAATGAAAAGGTTGGAAGTTGATATCTTAGGCCTCTCAGAAATTAGATGGACCGACTGTGGCAAATTCACTAAGAATAGTTCTCTGATAATGTATTCTGGAGGTCAACAGCATATGTATGGAGTTGGAATTATTTTAAACAAACAAATATCAAAATGTCTTATGGGATATTGGGCGATATCCGACCGGCTGCTTTTAGTTAAATTAAGGGGTAACCCTTTTAACATAAGCATAATCCAAGCTTATGTGCCAACATACGATGCGGATGAAGAGGATATCCACAAGTTTTATGAAGATCTTGACAGTGCTTATAAGCAGTGTAAATCTCAGGATATAAAATTAGTCATGGGAGATTTTAACTCCAAAGTTGAACAGGAAAACATGACAGGACTTTTTGGATTAGGGGAGAAAAATGAAAATGGAGAAAGATTGGTGTGTCAGAAACAACCAACTGATCACTAATACTTGGTATAAAAACCATCCACGTAGATTGTGTACTTGGATTAGCCCTGGAGATAGAACAAGGAATCAAATAGATTTCATTACCATCAATGAATGCTTCAGAAATAATATCACAAATTCTAAAGCCTATCCAGTGGTTCAGATCACCATCTGGTAATAGCTACCATCAAAACAAAATTAAAGAAACTGAAACGTGGAAAAAGGAGGAAGGAGTATATGTTGGGAGAATTTAAAAGTGACAGCATACTTCAGCAGCAATTCAAAACGGCTGAGAAGAACACCTCACCGAACACGAAACAACACCTATTTGGGACAGATTTAAATATGCTATACAGCAATCAGCAGAGGAGATAATCCCAGTACAAGAAATCCAACACACCAACAAGGGGTGGATAACCCAAGAAATTCTAGATCTGATGAAAGGAAGGTTAGTGAAGAATGATGAAGTGCGATACAGAGAGCTAGACAGACAGACCAGACAATTGTACAATATTGCAAAGGAAGAATGGCTGAATCAAAAATGCAAGTGGAAGGCCATATTAACAACAGCAAAGAAATGCACAAGAAAATTAAGGAAATTACTGGAATTAAGAAAACCTCCTCTACAGGATGCATAAGATCAGCAGACGGATCCATACTAACGGATCCAGATAAAGTATGTGAGAGGTGGATTCAGTATATAGAGCAGCTGTTTGAGAATAATGGAGGGGAACCCCCAGATATTAAACACCCTAATTCTGACCCACCTATTACGAAAGAAGAAATAACTGAAGCAATGAAAAGCATGAAACATGGCAAAGCCACTGGACCTGATGAAATTTCAATGGAAATGATACAAGCCCTAGAAGATCTGGGCATAGATATTCTTTTTGAACTGTTTAATGGCATATATGAGTCTGGTGTATTGCCTGAGGATCTGTTGAAATCAGTATTTATAACTCTGCCAAAAATTCCTGGAGCTATTGAATGCGAAAATTATAGAACAATCAGTCTTATGAGTCACATAATAAAGATTTTGTTGAGAATTGTTCTGAGTCGAATTAAAAACAAGCTAAGACCAGAAACTTCTAAACTGCAATATGAGTTTATTGAGGATAGAGGAACTTGGAATGTAATTTTCATACTACGAATGCTTTCAGAAAGGGCAATTGAATATCAAAATGATGTCTTTTTATGTTTTATTGATTTCACTAAAGCATTCGACAAAGTGCAACATGAAAAATTATTTCAAATTCGCGCTAAACTAAACATTGACGGAAAGGACCAACAACTGCTTCGAAATTTATATTGGAACCAAACAGCGGCGGTAAAAATTGATAATATAAGCAGTTGGACTAAGATTCAAAGAGGAGTTGGACAGGGATTCGTTGCCTCACTTTAGTATCTATAGTGAAATGATTCTCAGAGAAATAGAAGACCTAGATGGGATAAAAATTGGAGGTGTTAACATCAACAATATAAGATATGTAGACGATACCACCCAAATAGTAAGTGCTGCAGGAGACCTACAAATCCTCCTAGACAAAGTAGTACAAACAAGTGCAGATTTTGCTCTAACCATCAACTGTAAGAAAACCAAATGTATGGTAATATCAAAACAGCAGGTTACTCCCAACTGCCAATTGTACATTGGTAACCAAGAGATTGAACAAAAAACCAGCTTTGATTACCTTGGTAGCTTTATATCACAAGATGCTAGAAGTAAAGTAGAAATAAAAAGAAGAATTGCCATTGCCAAAACCAACTTCCAAAAAATGAAACCCATTTTTACCAACAGACACATTTCTATGACAACAAGGCTTAGAGTACTAAAATGCTACATCTGGGCAATCTTGCTGTATGCTTCCGAAACATGGACTATAACACCAGAACTATGCGGTTTCTTAGAAGAACGCTGAAAATATCATACAGAGATAGGGTAACTAATGAGACAGTACTCCAACGTGCCCATACAAAAAGATCTTTAATGAGAACATTAAATGAGGGGAAACTTAAATTCTTGGGTCATGTCATGAGAAAGGGAGAAATAGAATACCTAACATTACAAGGCCGTATGCCTGGGAAACACGGAAGAGGAAGGCAAAGAAGAAAATATATGGACACTGTGAAAGAACTAACAGATCTCAGTGTACGAGATATCATTGCTGCTGCGTGGGATCGTTCAATGTGGAAAGCCATGATCACCCAAGCGCGTAACGCGCAAGGCACACGAAGAGAGAGATACATATTTGGAGCTCTCTTTCTCAAAGCATACTCTTTGAATGTTTTTAAGGTAGAGATAAATAGAATTAATTAGCAAGGGGTGAAGAGCTCCAGGAGGAAGATATGAATGTGGAGTCAAGGTTACAGTTGGGTCATGATCTCATTGAATGGTGGAGCGGGCTTGAAACGCTGAGTGGTGTACTGCTGTTAGTTTTTGTGTGCATTCTGTTCTGCCATTTCCTACTGGATACAATAATACCACAACAATAAGTGCATTGTCTCAGCTGCTTAGCTGATCAAGTAAACATCCACAAAGTTTACCAATAAGTCACCCGAAAACCAGGGAAGACTGGTCTGTATCTGAGCAGCAGAGGCTTGGAGGACCCACATATAGTGGGAACAATCAGTTATGAAGCTGACAGTCCAAATTTATGGTAAAGAACAAATCCAAAGTAACCCACAGCGTGGCATTACTAACTCAAACACAGTATTTCTTTGCTAAGGTGTGAATGGTGACTTGACTAAGAAATTACTTCAATATGTTTGTCTGTCAGCAAGTATATGCTTTTTCATCTTGTCCTAACAACAGCGTGAGTGTGTTCTGTTTTGCTAACGAATTGGACTACGTGACTTCTAATGTGATGATACATTGTGATCATTCATTACCCCGCAGTGTAGAGAAGCTACAAGCAAGAAGGATCCAGGCAATGAGAGAGTGGAGAAAGCAGAGATTGTGCTGGTGCCACAGACTGTGCACTATTTATATATTCAGGTAACTGATTTGATTCTATCCAGAATTCGCATTCTTTTCTTATTCAGGTACCCTACATGGTGTGCTATTTGAATGTGCCAATGCATTGTACTTCAGTACACAAAATTAAAAAAATAAAAGTGCAGATGTCGGAAATCTGAAATAAACACGGATTATTACTGTTTGTTTCTTAATTCAGATTTGCTGACAACAGAAAATACTGGAAATGATCACTGGGTCAGGCAGCATCTGTGGAAGGAGAAATAGTTTTGTGTACTTCATAATAAAGCTGTGCTCAATATGTGTATTCAATGTGGTGCTGTTGTTGAAAAAGGGAGTAGTTACAGGCCAATAAGTTTAGTGGTAGTTGTCAAATTATTGGGATCAATTCTGAGGAATGATGTAAACCTTTGTTAAGAAATTTATGGATTAATGGGGATGTCATTTTGGATTTAAGAGAACACAGACGTAGGAGACTGCAGATGCTGTGATCTGGAGCACAAATAGAGCTGCTGGAGATGCTGAGTGGGTCAGGCAGCATCCGAGGAGACAGAGGGATGGTTAATGTTTTGGGTTGATGCCCTACTTCAGGACCCATTTAAGGAAAGGTTGCTTCTGGCAAACTTGTTTGCATTTTTTTGAGCAAGTAACAAGAAGCTGTGGGTGGGTTTAATACCTTCTATGTGGGCTTTAGTAAGGGTTTTGGCAAGGTTGTTTAAAAAAAATTCTTGTTGGGATCAAGGGAGAGTGGCAAATTGGATCCAAATTTGGCTCATTGGCAGGAAACAGGCATGAGTTTCCACATGCTTCATACTCAGTCTTTCACCTTTTGTAAAATATGTTCGGATTTGAGGTAGGAAGTTTGATCAATAAGTTTGCTGACAAGAGAAAATTTCAAAAATTGGCAGCTCAGTTAAAACCACGGAGCACTTCGTATCCAGATGCATCACAGCTTGGTATGGCAACTTCTCTGCCCAAGTGCTCAAGAAATTGCAGGAAGTTGTGAACACAGCTAAGTTTATCACAAAGCCAATTTCCCTCGACTGACTCGGTTTACTCTTCTCACTGCCTTGGGAAAGCAGCCAGTGTAATCAAAGATGCCTCTCCCACTAACATGCTGTTGTGCTGAACTAATTGAACTAGTAATTAAAAAACCTAATTTATCTAATTCTTGTGCCTATCCAAGAGCTCCTTAAATCCTTTGGCTGTAGATTCCAGATACTCACCCCCCTCTGTATGATATGGGTGAAGTCCTGATCTCATCATGGCCTTTGCACCTCATTTGTCTAACTACACTGTACTTTCTTTGTAACTGTAACACAAAATGCTGCATTTTGTTACCCTTGATTTTAATTTTGCACTACTTCGCTGTATGGAATACTCTGTCGAGAAAGATGGCCTACAAACAAAGACTTTTCATTGACCATAACAACCCAATTACCAATTAGTGAGGAGGAAAACCATAGACTGCAGGATATGGATGGTCTGACCAGTTGGGTGGAAAAGTGGGTTTTCTGGGGATTGTGAGGAGGTGTGCAGCGAGCAAGGGAATGTACAATAGATAGGTGAATATTTGGAGAGGGACCTTGGATTGTGTATCCAATTATAGATGAGTCAGTCTGACTTCCGTGGTTGGCAAGATGTCAGAGTTGATTGTTAGGGATGTGGTTTCGGGTTACTTGGAGGCACATGATAAAATAGGCCAAAGTCAGCGTGGTTTCCTTAAGGGAAAATCTTGCCTGTCAAAACTCTTGGAATTCTTTGAAGAAATACCAAGCAGGATAGGCAAAGGAGAATCAGTTGATGTTGTGTACTTGGATTTTCAGAAGGCCTTTGACAAGATGCCATACATGAGTCTGCTTAGCAAGAGCCCAGTGTATTACAGGGAATATACTAGCATGTACAGAGCATTGGCTGATTGGCAAGAGGCAAGGAGTGAGAATAAAGGGAGGGAACCCTTATGATTGGCTTTTGGTGACTAGTGGTGTTCCACAGGGGTCTATGTTCGAACTGCTTCCTACATTATATGTCAGTGATTTGAATGACAAAATCAATGGCTTTTTGGCCAAATTTGCAGATGATATAAAGGTAGGTAGTGTTGAGGAAGCAGAGAGGCTGCAGAAAGGACTGAGACAGATTAGGAGAATGGCCAAAGAAGCGGCAGATGGAATACAGTGTTGGGAAGTGTACGGTCATGCACTTTGGTAGAAGAAGTAAAAGCTTAGACTATTTTTGAAGAGCAAAAGGACTTGGGAGGTCTCGTGCAAGATTCCCTAAAGATTAATTTGTAAGTTGAGTCTGTGGTAAAGAAGGTAAATACAATGTTAGAATTCATTTCAAGAGGACTAGAATATAAAATTTAGGATGTAATGTTGAGGCTTTGTAAGTCACTGGTGAGGCCTCATGTGAAGTATTATGAGCAGTTTGGGCCCCTTATCTGAGAAAAGATGTACTGACATTGGAGAAGGTTCAAAGGAAGTTCACTAAATGATTCTTGGATTGAAAGCCTTATCATGAGGAGCATTTGATGGCACTGGGCCTGGAATTCAGAAGAGTGGGGGAGAGTGGATCTCATTGAAACCTATTGAATGTTGTAAGGCCTCGATTGATGTATGGAGAGGATTTGGAGATGATGTTTTCTCTTGTGGGGAGGTCTAAGACCAGAGGGGACAGCCTTAGAATAAGAAACATCCATTTAGAATGGAGATGAGAATTTTTTTTAAACCAGACGATGTTGAATCTGTGGAATTCATTGCCACAGGCAGCTGTGGGGCCAAATCACTGGGTATATTTAAAGCAGAGGTTGCTAGATTCTTGATTAGTCATGGTGCGTAAAACTGCTGCACTGTACTGCTGCTACAAAAAAATACAACAAATTTCATGATAAATGATGATAAACCTGACTCTCATATAGTTCTCTATCGTGGACTGAGAGTGGGAAGGGGGCAAGGAGAAGGGAATCATGGTTGGAAAAGGGAGCGGTGAGGGAGTGGGAAGCACCAGAGAGACATTCTGTAATGATCAATAAACCAATTGTTTTGAATGAAATTGTCTCAGGGCTGGGTGTGTCTGCACCCATGCCAACCCCTGCCATTCCAGAATCAATTGATTCTTGAAAGGTCATTATTAATGCTTCCACAATCTCTGCAGCTGCCTCTTTTAGAAACCTGGGGTGTACATCACCTGGTGCAGGTGACTTGTCTATCTTCACACCTTTCAATTTCACAAGAACCTTCTCTCTAGTAATGTTAACTTCACCCACCTCATGACCCCGACATGTGGAACTTCCACCATACTTCTAGTGTCTTCTATGGTAAAGATTGATACAAAATACTTTAATCAGTTCATCCGCCATTTCCTTGTGCCCCCCCCCCCCATTACTACCATTTTCAGCGGTCCAAAATCCACTGTCACTTGTTCACTTTTATGTATCTAAAGAAACTCCTGGTATCCTCTTTAATACTATTGGTTAGCTTACTTTTGTATTCCATCTTGACCTCCTTAATGACTACTTTTAGTTACCTTCTGTTGGTGTTTAAAAGCTTCCCAATCCTCCAAATTCTCACTAATTTTTGTCCTATTATATACCCACTCTTTAGCTTTTATGTTGGCTTTGACCACAGCAGTTTGTCCACATCTCCCCGAAAGGAGGAGGAAACACCAGGTGTTTGTAAGGTGTATCTATGCACAGTATGAAGTAAAGATCATGTACCGTTTTAGCTTTAAAGATGAGTAATTCTGCTGATCCAGTGAGGTGCAGTTGTGAATATACTTCAGGTGAAGAAATAATCTCCTGGAATGCCCAGTGACTTGAATCTGTGGTGTTGATTTTGCAGTGTCACCACCATGCATTTCCTTGGCTGTTTCAGATGGAGTACTGCGAGAAAAGCACTCTACGAGACACAATCGACCGTGGACTGTATGAAGACACCAGCCGCCTTTGGAGGCTCTTCCGGGAAATCCTTGATGGATTAGCCTACATCCACGAACAGGTTAGCTTGTCAGAAGGCCATCTGTCATACTTACTGTCAGAGTCGGGTTTAATATCACAGGCATATGTTGTGAAATTTGTTAACTTCACAGCAGCAGTGCAATGCAATATAGAAAAAAACTGAATTACGGAAAGTATATATGTCTATTAAATAGTTAAGTTAAAATAAGTAGTACGAAAACAAACAGGAATAAAAGTAGTGAGGTGGTGTTCATGAGTTCATTGTCCATTTAAAAATTGGATGGCAGAGGGGAAGAAGCTGTTCCCAAATGTTTTTTTTAAATAAACCATGACAGTATGAAACCTTGAAGAATTTGAGGGTAGAAGTTGGATGAAATGATGATTTAAATCAGTAAGCTATAAAATATAGGACCACAGAATTAAGTATTGAGAGGTTAGTTAGGTAGAGAGCAGACACTGAAATAGGCTGGTTAGCCCAGGTGAGTTCTTACTGCTATTTACATTTCTCTGGAGACTTATCCCACATTGTAAACACAAAATACTCTGCAGGCGCTGGGATCAAAGCAACACTCATTGTACTTTGCTCTCTATCAGCATTCCTTTCTGTGAATTCACTGTAAATAAACACATTTATTTCCACATCCCTTCTATGAAACCCTTTACAGATTTGTAACGGGTGGCCTCTCATACCTGTCCTTCACTCAGATCTTACACACGAGATTCGGAAGATGCTGGAACTCCACAGTAACACACACAAACGCTGGAGGAGCTCGACCAGTCAGGCAGCATTGGTGGAAATGAATAAACAGTCAACGTTCCTGGCCAAGGCCCTTCACCCACATCGAGTTACTTAGTAGGATTAGGAGCCACAATCTCTCAATATATTCCCAGTTCTGCTGTGATCCATCTCAATCCATTTTGTAACTGTAAAAGTAAAATTGCAATTTTTTTATGGTCAGTTTGTGGAATTACCTTCCATGGCTCTATACTAATTTGTGTATCTGTACCCGAAGTTGCCTTCGTGCCCCTTCCACCTGTCAAAGCAGGGCATGGTTTTCATACTGCTTTTATCAACATAAACCTGCCCACAGATGTCTGTATTGAAATTCATTTTGTCAATTGGGCACTCATTCTGCAGGCTTCTTAATAACTTACAGAATTTTATCACGTTCTTCCTTTCTTGGATATACTATTATTCTGAACACAACTGTAGAAATTGTACCACTGATTTCAGAACCCAAATTTTCTACTTAAGTTTTGAATGTATGTAGTGCCAGAACTATTCCTCAACTTGCCAATGGGAGCAGTCACACTGAACGCCAGTAACGTGCCTGGAGTTGGTTTTGTTGTCTACTTTGCTGCTTTAACCTTGTTCCGGTTGTGACTGAGGACATGAGTTTCTAACATTCTTCACTGAGGTTGCAACGACTTCCGGAAGATTCCTGTTCTCCGCGCTGTGGCGCAGAAGGGTACCGGGGAGATGTGAGGAAAAGCATTTTCATGCCAGGAGAGGTTACAATCTACAACACACTGCCTGCAGAACGATGGAAGCAGAATCTATCGGGGACTTTAAATAGGATTGGTGGGCACTTGATGGAACATATTCTACAGGGTCACAGGGTAAAAGTAAAGGAATGGGATTGATTAAATTGCTCTACAAGGGGCTAGAATGGACACAATGGACTGAATAGCATATCTCTGATATCATGGAGTACAGCATTGAAAAAGACCTTTAGGTCCACAGAATTAGGCCATTTGGCCCATCAAGGTGAAATATAGAAAACCTACGGCACAATACAGGCCCTTCGGCCCGCAAAGCTATGCTGAACATATACTTTAGAAATTACCTAGGCTTACCCATAGCCCTATATTTATCTAAGCTCCATATACTTATCCAGAGTCTCTTAAAAGACCCGATTGTATCGGCCTCCACCACAGTCACCGGCAGCCCATTCCACGCACTCACCACTCTCTGCATAAAAAAAAACTTACTCCTGACATCTCCTCTGTACCTACTTCCAAGCACCTTAAATCTGTGCCCACTTGTGTTAGCCATTTCAGCCCTGGGAAAAAGCTTCTGACTATCCACACCATCAATGCCTCTCATTATCTTGTACACCTCTATCAGGTCACCTCTCATGCTCCACTGCTCCAGGGAGTAAAGGTCAAGTTCGCTCAACCTGTGCTCATAAGGCATGCTCCCCAATCCAGGCAACATCCTTGTAAATCTCCTCTGCACCCTTTCTATGGTTTCCACATCCTTCCTGTAGTAAGGCAACCAGAACTGAGCACAGTACTCCAAGTGGGGTCTGACCAGGGTCCTATATAGCTGTAACATTAGCTGTCAGCTTCTAAACTCAATCCCTTGGATGATGAAGGCCAATGCACTGTATCCCTTCTTAACCACACAGTCAACCTGCGCAGCAGCTTTGAGTGTCCTACGGACTTGGACCCCAAGATCCCTCTGATCCTCCACACTACCAAGAGTCTTGCTATTAATGCTATATTCTGCCATCATATTTGACCTACCAAAGTGAACCACTTCACACTTATCTGGGTTGAACTCCATCTGCCACTTCTCACTTTTGCATTCTATCGTTGTAACCTCTGACAGCCCTCCACACTATCCACAACACTCCTAACCTTTGTGTCATCAGCAAACTTACTAACCCATCCCTCCACTTCCTCATCCAGGTCATTTATAAAAATCATGAAGAGAAGGGGTCCCAGAACAGATCCCTGAGGCACAGCACTGGTCACCAACCTCCATGCAAAATATGACCCATCTACAACCAATTCTGGATGCACAGAGCAAGGATCCTATGCCTCCTTACTTTCTCAATAAGCCTTGCATGGGGTACCTTATCAAATGCCTTGCTGAAATCCATATACACTACATCTACTGCTCTACCTTCATCAATGTGTTGTCACATCCTCAAAAAATTCAATCAGGCTCGTAAGGCATGACCTGCCTTTGACAAAGCCATGCTGACTATTCTTAATCATATTATGCCTCTCCAAATGTTCATAAATCCTGCCTCTCAGGGTCTTCTCCATCAACTTACCAACCACTGAAGTAAGACTCACTGGTCTATAATTTCCTGGACTATCTCTACTCCCTTTCTTGATTAAGGGAACAACATTTGCAACCCTCCAATCCTCCAGAACTTCCCTCGTCCCCATTGATGATGCAAAGATCATTACCAGCGGCTCTGCAATCTCTTCCCTCGCCTCCCACAGTAGCCTGGGGTACATCTCATCTGGTCCCGGTGACTTATCCAACTTGATGCTTTCCAAAAGCTCCAGCACATCCTTTTTCTTAATATCTATATGCTGAAGCTTTTCAATCCATTGTAAGTCATCCCTACATTTGTCAAAGTCCTTTTCCATAGTGAATAGAAACATAGATAGAAACGTAGAAAATAGGTGCAGGAGTAGGCCATTCGGCCCTTCGAGCCTGCACCGCCATTTATTATGATCATGGCTGATCATCCAACTCAGAAACCTGCACCAGCCTTCCCTCCATACCCCCTGACCCCCGTAGCCACAAGGGCCATATCTAACTCCTGAAGCAAAGTATTCATTAAGTACCTCTGCTATCTCCTCCGGTTCCATACACATTTTTCCACTGTCACACTTGATTGGTTCTATTCTCTCATGTTTTATCCTCTTGTTCTTCACATACTTGTAGAGTGCCTTGGGATTTCCTTAATCCTGCTTGCCAAGGCCTTCTCATGGCCCCTTCTGGCTCTCCTACTTTCATTCTTAAGCTCCTTCCTGCTCACCTTATAATTTCTAGATCTCTATCATTACCTAGTTTTTTGAACCTTTCATAAGCTTAAGCTTTTCTTTTCTTCTTGACTAGATTTTCAACAGCCTTTGTATATCATGGTTCCTGTACCCTACCATCCTTTCCCTGTCTCATTGGAACATGCCTATGCAGAAAACCGTGCAAGTATCCCCTGAATATTTGCCACACTTCTGCTTAACGTTTCCCTGAGAACATCTATTCTCAATTTATGCCTCAAGTTCCTGCCTGATAGCTTCATATTTTCCCCTTACTCCAATTAAGCGTTTTCCTAACTTGTTTGTTCCTATCCTTCTCCAATGCTATGGTAAAGGAGATAGAATTGTGATCACTATCTCCAAAATGCTCTCCCACTGAGAGACCTGACACCTGACCAGGTTCATTTCCCAATACTAGATCAAGTGCAGCTTCTCCTCTTGTAGGCTTATCTGCATATTGTGTCAAGAAACCTTCTTGAACACACCTAACAAACTTCACCCTATCTAAACCCCTGGCTGTAGGGAGATGCCGATCAATATTGGGGAAATTAAAATCTCCCACCACGACAGCCCTGTTATTATTGTATCTTTCCAAAATCTGTCTCCTTATCAGCTCCTTGATGTCCCTGTTACTATTTGGTGGTCTATAAAAAACACCCAGTAGAGTTATTGACCCCTTCCTGTTTCTAACTTCCACCCACAGACACTCAGTAGACAATCCCTCTATAACTTCCTACTTTTCTATGGCCATGAGACTATCTCTGATCAATAGTGCCACGCCCCCACCTCTTTTGCCCCCCTCCCTGTCCGTTCTGAAACATCTATAGCCTCGCACTCTACGTAGCCATCCAAGTCTCTGTAATGGCCACAGCATCACAGCTTCAAGTACTGATCCACGCTCTAAGCTTATCTGCTTTATTCATGATACTCCTTGCATTAAAGTAGAAACATCCCAAACCATCAGTCGGAGTGTATCCTTTCTCTATCACCTGCCTATCCTCCCTCTCACATTGTCTACAAGCTTTCTCAATTTGTGAGCCAACTGCCCCTTCCTTTGTCTCTTCAGTTTGGTTCCCATCCCCCCCCCCCTCACAATTCTAGTTTAAACTCTCCCCAACAGCCTTAGCAAACCTCCCTGCCAGAATATTGGGCATTTTGCACAGGTCACTCCTGCCCCAAAAGAGGTCCCAGTGATCCAGAAATCTGAATCCCTGCCCCCTGCTCCAATCCCTCAGCCATGCATTTATCCTCCACCTCACTCTATTTCTATACTTACTGTCGTGTTGCACAGCCAATAATCCCGAGATTACTACCTTTGAGGTCCTGCTTCTCAACTTCTTTCCTAACTCTCTATAGTCTGTTTTCAGGACCTCTTCCCTTTTCTTGCCCATGTTGTTGGTTCCAATATGTACCATGACCTCTGGCTGTTCACCTTCCCACTTCAGGATTTCATGGACGAGATCAGAAACCTCCCGGACCCTGACACCTGGGAGGCAAACTACCATCTGCGTTTCTTTCCTGCGTCCACAGAATTGCCTGTCTGACCCCCTAACTATAGAGTCCCCTATCACTGCTGCTATCCTCTTCCTTTTCCTACCCTTTTGAGCTACAGGGCCAGACTCTCTGCCAGAGGCGCGGACACTGTTGCTTCCCCTAGTTAGACTGTCTTCCTCCAACAGTACTCAAACAGGAGTGCTTATTGTTAAGGGGACAGCCACAGGGATACTCTTTGGTATCTGACTCCTGCCGTTACCTCTTCTGACTGTTAGCCACTTATCTTTCTCCCGAGGCCCCGGTGTGACTACTTGCATATATTTTCTCTTTATTACCTCCTCACTTTCCCTGAACAGATGAAGGGTCATCGAGCTGCATCTCCAGTTCCCTAACGTGGTCCCTAAGGAGCTGCAGCTCGACACACCTGGTGCAGATGTGGCCGTCCGAGAGGCTGGGAGTCTCCCAGACATCCCACATCTGACACCCAGTCCAGGACACCGGCCTTGCAGACAATTTCCTATTCCTATTCTTCACAAGCAACTTGCTATACCTTGACCTGTTATCGCTGGAGCCCCATTGAGCCAAAGCCCTCCTACTCTGACTCCCTCTACTTTGTCACCTGCTCTATAAAGCTATCTTCCTTTAATACTCTTCCCGCCAGTTCTCTCCACCATTCAATCATGGCTGATCCTTTTCCCCCTCCTCAGCCCCACTCCCAACCTTCTCCCCGTAACCTTTGAAGCTGTGTCCAATCAAGACCCTATCAAGCTCTGCCTTAAATACACCCAATAACCTAGCTTCCATAGCTGCCTGTGGTAACATATTCCACAAATTCACCAACATCTAGCTGAAGAAATTTCTCCACATTTCTGATTTAAATGGTTACCCCTCTATGCCCTCTTGTCCTAGACTTCCCCACCATGGGAAACATCCTTTCCACATCTACTCTGCTAGACCTTTCAACATCCAAAAGGTTTCAATGAGATCACCCTCATCCTTCTGAATTCCAGTGAGTACAGACCCAGAGCCATCAAACATTTCTCGTATGATAACCCTTTCATTCCCGGAATCATCCTAGTGAGCCTCCTCTGAGCGCTCTCCTGTGTCAGCACATCTTTTCTTAGACGAGAAGCCAGCCCAAAATTGTTCAGAATACTCAAGGTGAGGCCTCACCAGTGCATTATAAAGCCTCAGCATCACATCTCTGGTCTTGTATTCTAGAGCTCTTGAAATGAATGTTAACATTGCATTTGTCTTCCTCACTACCGACTCTACCTGCAAGTTAATCTTTAGGCTGTTCTGCAGAAGGACCCGGAAGTCCGCTTTACATCTCAGATTTTCGGATTTTCTTCCCATTTAGAAAATAGTTTGCACATTTATTTCTTCTGCCAAAGTGAATGCCATACATTTTCAACATTGTATTTCATTTGTCACTTTCTTGCCCATTCCCCTAATCTAAGTCCTTCTGCAGCCTACCTGTTTCCTCAACACTAGCTGCCCCTCCACCCATCTTCATATCATGTGCAAACTTGACAACAAAGCCATTTATTCCATCGTCTAAATAATTGATATACAGCATAAAAAGAAGTGGTCCCAACACCGATCCCTGCGGATCACCACTAGTCACTGGTAGCCAACCAGAAAATGAACCTTTTATTTCCACTTGCTGCCTCCAACCAATCAGCCAATGCTCTAACCATGCCAGTAACTTTCCTGTAATACCATGAGCTCTTAACTTGATAAGCAGCCTCAGGTGTGGCACCTTGCCTTTTGAAAGTGCAAATATACACAATCCACTGCATCTCCTTTATCTATCCTACTTGTAATCTCCTCAAAAATTTCCAACAGGTTTGTCAGGCAAGGTTTTCCCTTAAGGAAACCATGCTGACTTTGTCCTATCTTGTCCCGTGTCACCAAGTACTTCATAACTTTGTCCTTAACAGTTGACTCCAATATCTTCCCAACCACTGAGGCCAGGCTAAATGGTCTCTAATTTCCTTTCTGCTGCCTTCTTCCTTTCTTAAGTCTTTGGCACCATGCCAGAGTCCAATGATTTTTGGAAGATCATTTCTAATACCTCCACAATCTCTACCACTACCTCTTTCAGAACCCTAGGGTGTAGTTCATCTGGTCTGGGTGACTTGTGTACTCTTTCAGCTTTTTGAGCACCTTCTTCCTTATAATAGTAACTGCACTCTCTTCTCTTTCCTTGCACTCTTCAACACCTAGCACACAGCTAATGTCTTCCTCAGTGAAGACTGATGCAAAATACTCATTTAGTTGATCTGCCATCTCCTTGTCCTCATTATTCTTTCTCTGACCTCATTTTCTAGCGGTCCTATATCCACTCTCATCTTTCTTTTATTTTTTACATAGCTTTTACTATCCACTTTGATGTTGTTTGCTAGCTTGCTTTCATATTTCATCTTTTCCCTCGTAACGACTCTTTTAGTTGCTGTCTGTAGGTTTTTTAAAGCTTCTCAGTCCTCTCTCTTCCTACTAAATTTTGCTTTGTTTTATGCCCTCTCTTTTGCTTTTACATTAACGTTGACTTCCCTTGTCAGCCATGGTTGTACTATTTTGCCATTTGAGTATTTCTTTGTTTTTGAAATGCATCTGTCTTGCACCTTACCCATTTTTCCCAGAAACTCACACCATTTCTGCTCTGCTGTCATCCCTGCCAGCATCTCCTAATTTACTTTGGCCAACTGCTCTCTCGTACCAGCACTTAAAGGTTGAAGCCCCTACCTGAAAGTTCAGAAGTTTACCTGGTTATGGCTCAGACTGGAAAATTTGTAATCACTAGATCTTGATATTTTTTCTCAGAACAATTTTAGCCAGAGGCATGTAGTCAGGCTCCTGAACAGGCAGAGAATAGAGTGAGGTAGACCATGTGCAGTCGAGTTTTCCATTATGGTTGTGAAGCCATGATGGGCTGAAGGGCTATTGTGTGCTGTATTGTTTTATGTTTTGTGTACAATGCAAGGAATGAAGGGGTATGGATATGTGCAGGAAGGTGGGATTAATTTCTTTTGGAATGATGGTCAACATGTACATTGTGGGCCAAAGCTCCTGTTCTTGCAGTGTTCTATTCTCTGTTCAATGATAAACGGACAGTTTCCTTTTGTGGACCATAAATTTCTATGACTCAGTACCACTGAGGGAAGCAATTTGATAAGCCAGAAGCATCTCAATTCAGGTAACTTGTTGAAAGAGTTATTATTTCCAATGCTTTAATAGTTCCCAGTAAGCTCTCTCATCAGGACTCATTGTAGTGTTTACGTACCTGTGTCAAGAGATTTATCCTAGCCTCGAGACTGCTGTATAGCATTCCCAATGTAACGCTCACAGCAAATTAGTTTGGTCACATGTTATACAGTAAATGCAAAAGTCTCAGGTACATGTAAAGAAAATTGTAAAGTGAAGATGCATTCAAAAATAATGAAATGTAAAGTTTCTAAATATCAAAAAGATTACTATAAAGAACAGTAAACAGTAAAAAACTAAATCAAATCAATATTTGGCCTGACAATCCTTTGCCTTTAAAACTACATCAATTCTCTTGGGGAGACGGTCATGCAGTTGTATAAGAAAATCAGCTGGCAGGTTATTCTGAGCATTTTGGAGAATTTCCCACAGTTCTTCTGCAGACTTTGGCCATCTTGCCTGCCTCTGTCTCTCCAGGTGATCCCAGACAGTGTTAATGATGTTGAGATCAGAGCTTTGTGGAGGCCAAACCATTTGAAACTACATAAAAAGTATAGGGTTCCTAAGATTTTTGCACAGTCCTACTTCAAACAGAATAAAAGTCAAGGAACTGCAGTTGCTTGAAATCAGGAAGAAAAGGAAACTATGATTTGGTGCAAACAGCAGGCTGTAGCAACCACGGCAGTGTTTCCCGGATGGTTCTGGCTATATTCCTACTGTCGTACCTCTGCTGTCCCTGTCCCTCCGTCTGTTTTAACATCGAATTGGTTCATATCATCCCTTTCTATGGCAAATATTACAACACTTTTGACTGTAACTCTTGTTCTTGACCATCCACTTAGACATCAAGTAAACACTGAGTCAAGTAATTTCAGAGCATCTTTCTATTATAGGAAGAGTCCATTTAGCTCATCAAGCCCAATTTGGCTTCTTGTTCGAGTATCCAAACAGTCCCATCCTTTGTTTTTGCTCTATGGTTCTGCAAATTATATATCCTCAGGTGCCTACCAATTCATTTCTGTTGCCACCATCCTTGTAGACATCAACTTGTTATCATAGTGTCTCTCTACATTAAACATTTTCCTTCACAGCTCTGCTGTACCTTTAGTCTATCAGCTGGAATTTCTATCTCCTGGTCCTTAAACCATTTGTTAATGGAAACAGCACTCCTTTTACTGTCTTTGTGAATCAGGTACATTTCCCCTCAAATTTCCCTCTTCACTTCCCTTGCGCTAAGGAGAACAACCCAGCCTTTCTGGTTAGCAGTTGTAATCTTTCAAGTCTAGAGCCATCCATTGCAGAAAAATGTTTCCAGCCTCTTCAACGTCATTACTTGATAAGTTTATCAGACGCAATGCAATAAGTATTTTCACAGTTTACCTTTATTTTGTGGTTTTTTGATTTTCTTGACAGTGTATTTTATTTCTGTCCTTCCTTGATCTCCTTGTCCTTGAAAATTGAGGCTGTGGGAGAAGGATATTGGAGTGTTGTAGATCTGCAGGGTTGGGATGAGTCTGAGTAGAGATACAAAAACGAGGATGGGAGTGTTAAAATTGAGGCTATGGGAGAAGGATGTTGTAGTGCTGTAGATCTGTAGGATTGAGATGAGGCTTTGTAGAGATATAAAAATGAGAGTGGGAATGTTAAAATTGAGGCTTTACTGGGACAATGAGATAGTCATTGAATGAGTAGCTGCTATCATGGACATTTTATCCAGTCTGTGACTGCAGCTTTGTTGGAGCACAGAAGGAAGATTGAGGACCTGGCTGTGCGATGTTTGAGTTAGTGGCAGAGCAAGAGCTCTGGTGACCTGAAGCTCATGGAGGATGGAAAAGATAGGTTGGAGAATTGAACTTGGTGGTAGAAAAGAATGGAGGAAGGATTCGGCCACAGATAAACTGAGGCAAGAAAGGTGATGGACAATATTGGTGTAGAACATAGATACAGAAAATAAAAGCAGGAGTAGACAATTTGGCCCTTTGAGTTTGCTCACCCATACAAGGCCGGTCCTCCATATCATATTCTTGCTCTCTCCCCATACCCCTTGATCCTTTTGTGTCTAAAAATCTATCTACCTTTTTAATTATTTCTCACCTCTCAACAAGGAGAGGCCACTTTGCTCCAAAATCCTATTCTGGCTCTCGGAGTAATCTCATCAATCCCATTCACTCACTCCTTGTAACCTGCTTTGCTTCACATACCCATCAGATCTACCTCCCAACCCACCGGTCTCTGCCACCTACCTACACGTGATAAGAAATTAATCTAACAACCTGTGCATAGAAGGAAACTGGAGAATCTGGGAGCTGAGAGTGATTGGAACTGGAACAGGGAGGATGTGCAGAGTCTGGGAGCTGAGAGTGATTGGGGCCGGAACAGGGAGGATGTGTTGTCTCAGGGAGATGAGAGTGATTGGAACTGGAGCAGGGAGGATGTGCGGTGTCTGGGAGCTGAGAGTGACACTCACAACACGCTGGAGGAACTCAGCAGGTCGGGCAGCATCCGCGGAAACAATCAGTCAATGTTTCGGGCCGGAACCCTTCGTCAGGACTGTAGAGGGAAGGGGAAGAGGCCCTATAAAGAAGGCGGGGGGAGGGTGGGAAGGAGAAGGCTGGTAGGTTCCAGGTGAAAAACCAGTGAGGGGAAAGATAAAGGGGTGGGGGAGGTGATAGGCAGGAAAGGTGAAGAAGGAATAGGGGAAAACACAATGGGTAGTAGAAGGAGGCGGAACCATGAGGGAGGTGATAGGCAGCTGGGGGAGGGGGCAGAGTGAAATTGGGATATGGAAAGGGAGGGGGAGGGAATTACCGGAAGTTGGAGAATTCAATGTTCATACCAAGGGGCTGGAGACTACCTAGACGGTGTATGGTGTATGAGGTGTTGCTCCTCTAATCTGAGCTTAGCCTCGTCATGGCAGTAGAGGAGGCCATGTATGGACATATCCGAATGGGAATGTGAAGCAGAGTTGAAGTGGGTGGCAATCGGGCGATCCTGTCTGTGGTGACGGACGGAGCGGTGGTGCTCAACGAAGTGGTCCCCCAATCTGCGTCTGGTTTCACCGATGTAAAGGAGGCCGCACCGGGAGCATTGGATGTCTGGTCTCTGGGAGCTGAGAGTGATTGGGACGGGAACAGGGAGGATGCATCCCAGAGTGCTTAAGGAAGTAGCCCAAGAAATAGTGGATGCATTAGTGATAATTTTTCAAAACTCTTTAGATTCTGGACTAGTTCCTGAGGATTGGAGGGTGGCTATTGTAACCCTGTTTTTTAAAAAGGAGGGAGAGAGAAACCCAGGAATTATAGACTGGTAAGCCTGACATCAGTGGTGGGGAAAATGCTAGTCAGTTATCAAAGATGTGATAACAGTACATTTGGAAAGCGGTGAAATCATCGGACAAAGTCAAGCATGGATTTGTGAAAGGAAAATCATGTCTGACAAATCTCATAGAATTTTTTGAGGATGTAACTACTAGAGTGGATAGGGGAGAACCAGTGGATTTGGTATATTTGGATTTTCAAAAGGCTTTTGACAAGGTCCCACACAGGAGATTAGTATGCAAACTTAAAGAACACAGTATTGGGGGTAAGGTATTGATATGGATAGAGAATTGGTTGGCAGACAGGAAGCAAAGAGTGGGAATAAACGGGACCTTTTCAGAATGGCAGGCGGTGACTAGTGGGGTACCGCAAGGCTCAGTGCTGGGACCCCAGTTGTTTACAATATATATTAATGACTTGGATGAGGGAATTAAATGCAGCATCGCCAAGTTTGCGGATGACACGAGCTGGGCGGCAGTGTTAGCTGTGAGGAGGATGCTAAGAGGATGCAGGGTGACTTGGATAGGTTAGGTGAGTGGGCAAATTCATGGCAAATGCAGTTTAATGTGGATAAATGTGAGGTTATCCACTTTGGTGGCAAAAACAGGAAAACAGATTATTATCTGAACGGTGGCCGATTAGGAAAAGGGGAGGTGCAACGAGACCTGGGTGTCATTATACACCAGTCATTGAAAGTGGGCATGCAGGTACAGCAGGCAGTGAAAAAGGCGAATGGTATGCTGGCATTCATAGCAAGTGGATTCGAGTACAGGAGCAAGGAGGTACTACTGCAGTTGTACAAGGCCTTGGTGAGACCACACCTGGAGTATTGTGTGCAGTTTTGGTCCCCTAATCTGAGGAAAGACATTCTTGCCATAGAGGGAGTACAAAGAAGGTTCACCAGGTTGATTCCTGGGATGGCAGGACTTTCATATGATGAAAGACTGGATCGACTAGGCTTATATTCGTTGGAATTTAGAAGATTGAGGGGGGATCTTATTGAAACATATAAAATTCTAAAGGGGTTGGACAGGCTAGATGCAGGAAGATTGTTCCCGATGTTGGGTAAGTCCAGAACGAGGGGTCACCGTTTGAGGATAAAGGGGAAGCCTTTTAGGACCAAGATGAGGAAAAAATTCTTCACACAGAGAGTGGTGAATCTGTGGAATTCTGTGGCACAGGAAACAGTTGAGGCCAGTTCATTGGCTATATTTAAGAGGGAGTTAGATATGGCCCTTGTGGCTAAAGGGATCAGGGGGTATGGAGGGAAGGCAGGTACAGGGTTCTGAGTTGGATGATCAGCCATGATGGTACTGAATGGCAGTGCAGGCTCGAAGGGCCGAATGGCCTACTCCTGCACCTATTTTCTATGTATCTATGTATTCAGCAATTTTGCTTCCACAGGGTAGAGAATCCCACAGATTCACCAACCTATGAAGTAAAGAATCTTTGTTTATTCCTATATATATCCTGAACCTGTGACCCTTGGTCTGAGGTGCTTTTGCCAAGGGAAGCATCTTCCCCAGGTCTGGCCTGTTTAGGCCTGTCCATAAGGTCTGCTTGGAAATCTCTGAACTGCATGGGCCTTGTTGAGCCAATCCCTTCTTGTTCCACTGTCTCAGAAAGAGCCTTTGCTCTACTCCCTCTATGGCAAGTATATCCCGTCCTTGGTATTCTGACTAAAAGTTCACCCAGTACTCCAGGTATGGGATCACCAAGGACCTGTCCTGTTGCAGTAAGCTCATGCAGAACATTATGAGATATTTGATTCAGGGAGTTGGCAGGAAGAGGAGGCAAAACTGGAGAATGATGCAAGTTCAGAGTCAATTGTGTGATTAGTTGTTGAGTGGAGGAGGGGGACCGCTGAGACAACTAATAGAAAGTCTTAGTCCTGGTGACAATTAGTTCTTCACACTTGGAGTGACAATGGGGGGGGGGGGGAAGGGATGTGTGCTTGAGAAGTAGCGTGGAGAGGAAAAATTGGAGTTGCTTTTTCATTCTAGGAGAATCACACCATGCAATTGATTTGATCCAGCCAGGTCAGGTGATGGATTACTATGCTCTTGTTTGCCAAGTTCACCTGTGTTCTAGGTCTTAAGGGAATGTCAGTGGTGTTTGTAATGGGGAAATGAGCAGAATGAGGTAAATCAAATACCTCTATTCCAGTCTGCGCTTTGTAGGCATGAAAATGCCCGACGCAGGCCTCTGAAGGTCTGAGTCGATGTTCCCTTCCTCCTCTCTGATAGAAAAAAATCATATATTATGAGTTGCAACATTTTCAGCTGGAAAGATACATATTCAAAAGTTTGATTTAGTTTTGCTGTTCCAGAATCAAATCTGAATCATGATTGTCCTAATAACCTTCTGGTCCAGTCTGTTCTGACCAACTGTTCTCTCTCATTTCAGGGAATGATTCACAGGGATCTGAAACCTGTTAATATTTTCCTTGATTCATATGATCATGTGAAAATAGGAGACTTCGGCTTAGCCACAGGTCACCTTGCTAATGTGGTAAGAAGAGTCTTCAAGATGTTGTATGTTTCACATAAATGGATGACAACAGCAGTGATTTCAGTCTGATATATTTTGCAGTTCAGGAATAATATCTTTTATGTGGGATATTTGTGTTTTTATTCGCTATAGCTCTGGGGAAGCTACATTTATCATCTCCTAACATTTATATGTTGAAATTGAGGATTTTTGTTTTCAAGTTTTTAGAAGATTAAGTTGCAGCATATCTTAATAATTTTTTGTCTGGAACCTTGCCCTCATCAATCTGTACTCCATCTGTACTGTATGCCTTGTTGCTTTGTGACGTTAGCTTGTGAGAAGTGGCTTGTCCATTGACAGCAACTTGTCGATCTCCAGATGGAGATACTGATAGAGATGTCCCTAGACTTTCAGGTGAGGGGTCTATTGTTGGGTCCAGACACGTGGAAAATGAGAACATGTGGTTACAAGAACCTGCTCCTAACCCCTTCGTTCCTGATCAAGCCATGTTATCGATCTTTTTAACAGACTGCTAGATCTGTCCTTTGCAGAAACTGCACACAGCAAAACTTAGACAACTCAGGTGGGGGTATGTCAGAGGTAAGCGTTTTACACAGAGAGTGGTGAGTGTGTGGAACACCCTGTCAGGGAGGTGGAAGTGGCAGATACATTAGGGTATTTAAGAAACTCTTTGATAAGCACATCGATGATAGAAAAATGGAAGTTTATGTAGAAGGGAAAGATTAGATTGATGGTAGAGTAGGTTAAAAATTCAATACCCCATCTCGGGCATGTAGTGTTCAATGCTCAGGACTTTGGTATTTCTGGACTATTGAATCTTACTTCCTGTTAATCACCCAATTTACTTTTAATTCTTGTTTTTACTTTAACAAATTCTCCAGTGAACTGAGTAAGCTTAAATGTTAAACAGGGCCTGGTCAGTTTATTGGGAGAGTGGGAATCATGATTTGGTGAGTTTAAAAGGGGGGTGGTAAATAGGACCTTGGCCAGTTGAAAGGGAGCATAGCAACTGGGGTCCTGGTGAGTGAAAGAGAGGTGTGGGAACTGGTTCCCTGGTTAATTGAAAGTGAAGGCAGGAAGCAGGACTCTGGTGATTTAAAGAGAGCACAGCAAACATCCTGTGAGCCAAATGCACAGGGTTTTCCAGATATTCTGGATTACTGATTATTGCAGGTCAAGTTTATTTCCACCGAGGTTCTTTATGTTACTTATTTTAGTGTAATTTCCAGAAACTTAATTTCCATTGATCTGTTTTCCTCCTTATTTTAAGATTTGTAAGTAAAAAGAGTCTGGGATATGAGCTGTTGGAAAGATCCTTTAGTCATTTTCTGTCACAAAGGCTGAAATGAGGGCATGTTATAGAAACAGCTTATTCCCCTGTTTTAAAGTTGTAACTTGTGTTCAGACCAAATTAAAACAATAAAAATATTTGGTGAGGCAATGAGACAGAGTATTTCTGGGTGGGATAATCAAGAGCGAGTAGCAATTGTAATGATGAAGCTATTTATGGGTGGAACCAGAGAGCCCTTGGTACACAGGGGAAGCTCAAATGCTGAACGTTTTTTCCATGGTAACTAGTTCATTCGAGTTTTGAAGACAGAGATTGATATACCTCTGTAAGGTAAGAGTATCAAAAGCAGGTGAATGTCGAAGTTTAGATCAGTCAGGGGTTGATGGCAAAGAAAATGAGGAAGACAAGATGCTGAAAAAATGCATTTGGCACACTTGCCTTAGTCAGTCAGGTCACTGGGTATACGAGTTGGGGCATCATGTTGTACCTGTACAAATTGTTGAAGAGACCACACATGGAGCATCTTGCACAATTCTGGTCACCCAGCTACAGAAAGGATATCGTTAAGTTGGAAAAGGTGCAGAAGGAATTCACAAGGTTGTTGAGGACTGGAGGGCTTGAGCTATGAGAATCTAGATAGGCTGGGATTGTTTTTCGTTCATGCAGGAGTCTGAAGCTGACCTTGTAGAGATACATAAAACCATGAGGGGTGTAGATCAGGAGGATGACTACAGGCTTGTTCCCAGGGTAGGGGAGACGAAAACCAGAGTTTTCAGTGAGGGGAAAGATTTAAAGGGGACCTGGGGGGGATCATTTAACAGAAATAGTGGAACAAGCTGACAGAGGAAGTGGTTAAAAGAGTGTACAGTTACAATGTTTAACAGTTGTTTGGCAGGTATATGGATGGAAAAAGTTTGAAGGAATATGGGCAGGCAAGTGGGACTAGCTGGGATCTCCACCTTGGTCAGTATGGATGAGCTCGGCTGAAAGGCCAGATTCCATGCTCTGTAACAATGGCTGTCTTCTGTGAACTCTTCTCTTCCAAGCTTCAGGAGTTTATAGTTTCTCTGAATTCCTGTGTATTTTCGAGCTGGCACTGTAACACAGCTTGCAGCTCCAGTGACCTGGGTTCTGTCGTGAATTTTGGTGCTGTCTGTGTGGATTTCTCCCTCAGACCATGTGGGTTTTTTCCTGTGTCTCAAAAGTCTACTGATCCCAGCGCTAATTGTTCCATCTGAAGGTGGCTAGGAAAATCTTGGGGCCATTGATGGGGTGTGGGTGGAATGAAATGGGATTAGTGTAGAATTGGGTACCTGATGGTTAACCTGGACTCAGTGGGTTGATACTGCTGTCTCCATGTTGTATGTCTCTAACTCTTTGTAGCTTAAAAACTGGAACCTACCAATAAAACTTGCAAATTTAAAATCCTTTCCCCACAGGAAGGTGACAAGCTGGAAGCAGATGGAAGTGGACCGATTCACGGGATTAAATCTGACCCAGCAGGTGAGGGCAATGTTTCACAGGGATTGCTGTTGGTTCCAGTTCCCGTGCAGTGGATCACTCACAGTGCAGACACTAAGGGTAGAGTAGGTCGGCTGTGGCGAAGGTCCAGGACCCAGCTAAATAGCGGAAATTGCAGTTGCACATACACAGGTGGAAATATTCAGCAGTTCAGGCAGAGAGAGGAGTCTGAAAATGTTGGAATCTGGAGAAAAAGAATGAGCTGCTGGGGAGCTTGGCCGGTCAGGAACATCCAAAGGGACGGTCAACTTTTCAGGTTGAGACCCTGCAACGGGACTGAGTGTGCAGAAGGGAAATAGCCAACATGAAGACGTGAGAGGGAGGAGTGGGACAGGAACTGGCAAGCGATTGGTGGGTCCAGGTGAGAAGTTGACTGGCAAGTGGAGTCAGGGGCAGATGGAATTATGGGGGAGGGGAATGGAAAGAAACTGGGTAATGGGGTTATGGGGGAGGGTCAGTGTGGCTCAGAAGCAGAGGGAAAGGAACAGAGGGGGTGTAGGTGACCTGAGGTAGGAGAATTCAACATTCATACCACATGTGCAGCCTATGAAGTTGCCACTCACCCTTCACTGCTCCCCTCTGCCCACCATCCCTCCCTTTTCTGGTTGCACTCATTACCTTCCCTCCGTTATTTACAGCCCTCTGCCCTCCACTGATCAGCTCCCAGCCCCTCTCACTAACAGCTCGCAGCTTTATTGGCCATTGTAAGTTGTCCTGTGATTAGGCTGGGGTTAAATCAGGGGTTGTTGGGCAGCGTGGCTCAAAAGTGGCCTATTCTGCGCTCTATCTCAATGAATGAATTAATGGATACAAATAAAAACACCACTGCTTCCTCACCTGACTCCCTCTGCCCATGGACTCTTCTCACCTGCCATTTACCAGCTCCTGCCTCAGCCCTCGCCCTCACCTCTTTAGATTGGCTATCTCCCCTTACACTCTCAGTCCTGATGAAGCATTGAGCCTATGCCTCTGCAGATGGAGCCCCATCTGCTGGCTTCATTTAACACATGTAGATTTGTTCTCCACCTTGGGATCCTTGCAGCATAGATTTACTAATTCCTGGGATGAGGATGGGAAAAATTTGAAATTGGTTTCTATGCACTGGAACTCAGAAGGATGAGATGTCATTGATTGTCCCATCAAATGTTGTCCAGGGTTTCAGTCTGAACCATCGATCTCCCCTTTGCTTCCGCAGATACTGCTTAATCCAGTGAGTTCCTCCCAGCATGAGGAATTCTGCAGATGCTGGAAATTCAAGCAACACACATCAAAGTTGCTGGTGAACGCAGCAGGTCAGGCAGCATCTATAGGAAGAGGTACAGTCGACGTTTCGGGCCGGAACGTCGACTGTACCTCTTCCGATAGATGCTGCCTGGCCTGCTGCGTTTCACCAGCAGCTTTGATGTGAGTTCCTCCCAGCAGTTTGTTTATTGCCCTAGACTACTGCATCTGCTGTTTCATGTGTCGTTCTTTAAATCTTTATTTGATTTTGCAGTACGCAAGTTAACAGCTCTGCATTTGTTCCAGTTCCAGAGAACTTAACTGGAATGGTCGGCACTGCTCTGTATGTGAGCCCTGAAGTACAGGGCAATGCAAAGGCCACTTACAATCAGGTAACCATTGCCTTTGTTTGAAACAAGCATTGCAGTTAATACTGAGATGTACTGATCGCTGCTTGTCAGCTCTGTGTTTGACAGCATCATTCTAGAAATTTTTAGCCTATTATTTTTGCTTTTGTCTTCTAACTGGTGTGATGTGGTTAGTTTGACACTCAGTGTGTTGCAGTTGTACTTAGTATAAAGGCTGATTTATACTACTGCGTAGGCTCTACGTTGTAGCCTACGCCATTGTGAGCATTTATACTTGTGCATTGGCGTGTCTGTGTTGCTCTGCAATTCACCGCCAAAACGCTAGTTGGCGGTGGGGTTTCTATGCCACTGTGTTGAGTTTCTTCGTGAGAGACATGGACGAGGAAATGCATTTCAAATATTTTCGGATGTTGGTTGAAAGGTAGATTTGACGATTTAGTTCATCGTCTTCAACCATTTATTTTGCATCAGTGTACAGACATGGCGGAGAAAAGCAACCGGAAGTGCGATGCTACCAAGCGGACCGATCACAGTTGCTGGGGTCTGTGTTGCTGCGACGCGAGTTATATTTTTGGGGAGGTGCACGTCACCCTACGGCGTAGGGTATGCAATACCTACGGCGTACATATGACGCACAAATATAAATCAGTCTTTAGTGTTATTCAGCACTTACTTCATCATGTCCGTAGCTTCCTTTCAGTTTTCACTACTGTCAGCCATGCAAGTCTGGGGGAAGTCTCAGGAATACTGCCGCGTACATATATAGAAGGGTTCTTCATTGCTGTTTCAGTAACATCGAAACATAGAAACATAGAAAATAGGTGCAGGAGTAGGCCATTCGGCCCTTCGAGCCTGCACCATCATTTATTATGATCATGGCTGATCATCCAACTCAGAACACCGCCCCAGCCTTCCCTCCATACCCCCTGACCCCCGTAGCCACAAGGGCCATATCTAACTCCCTCTTAAATATAGCCAATGAACTGGCCTCAACTGTTTCCTGTGGCAGAGAATTCCACAGATTCACCACTCTCTGTGTGAAGAAGTTTTTCCTAATCTCGGTCCTAAAAGGCTTCCCCTCTATCCTCAAACTGTGACCCCTCGTTCTGGACTTCCCCAACATCGGGAACAATCTTCCTGCATCTAGCCTGTCCAATCCCTTTAGGATCTTATACGTTTCAATCAGATCCCCCCTCAATCTTCTGAATTCCAATGAGTACAAGCCCAGTTCATCCAGTCTTTCTTCATATGAAAGTCCTGCCATCCCAGGAATCAATCTGGTGAACCTTCTTTGTACTCCCTCTATGGCAAGGATGTCTTTCCTCAGATTAGGGGACCAAAACTGCACACAATACTCCAGGTGTGGTCTCACCAAGGCCTTGTACAACTGCAGTAGTACCTCCCTGCTCCTGTACTCGAATCCTCTCGCTATAAATGCCAGCATACCATTCGCCTTTTTCACCGCCTGCTGTACCTGCATGCCCACTTTCAATGACTGGTGTATAATGACACCCAGGTCTCGTTGCACCTCCCCTTTTCCTAATCGGCCATCATTCAGTAATAATCTGTTTTCCTATTTTTGCCACCAAAGTGGATAACTTCACATTTATCCACATTAAATTGCATCTGCCATGAATTTGCCCACTCACCCAACCTATCCAAGTCACCCTGCATCCTCTTAGCATCCTCCTCACAGCTAACACTGCCACCCAGCTTTGTGTCATCCGCAAACTTGGAGATGCTGCATTTAATTCCCTCATCCAAGTCATTAATATATATTGTAAACAACTGGGGTCCCAGCACTGAGCCTTGCGGTACCCTACTAGTCACCGCCTGCCATTCTGAAAAGGTCCCGTTTATTCCCACTCTTTGCTTCCTGTCTGCTAACCAACTCTCCACCCACACCAATACCTTACCCCCAATACCGTGTGCTTTAAGTTTGCACACTAATCTCCTGTGTGGGACCTTGTCAAAAGCCTTCTGAAAATCCAAATATACCACATCCACTGGTTCTCCCCTATCCACTCTAGTAGTTACATCCTCAAAAAATTCTATGAGATTCGTCAGACATGATTTTCCTTTCACAAATCCATGCTGACTTTGTCCGATGATTTTACCGCTTTCCAAATGTGCTGTTATCACATCCTTGATAACTGACTCCAGCAGTTTCCCCACCACCGACGTTAGGCTAACCGGTCTATAATTCCCCGGTTTCTCTCTCCCTCCTTTTTTAAAAAGTGGAGTTACATTAGCCACCCTCCAATCCTCAGGAACTAGTCCAGAATCTAACGAGTTTTGAAAAATTATCACTAATGCATCCACTATTTCTTGGGCTACTTCCTTAAGCACCCTGGGGTGCAGACCATCTGGCCCTGGGGATTTATCTGCCTTCAATCCCTTCAATTTACCTAACACCACTTCCCTACTAACATGTATTTCGCTCAGTTCCTCCATCTCACTGGACCCTCTGTCCCCTACTATTTCTGGAAGATTATTTATGTCCTCCTTAGTGAAGACAGAACCAAAGTAATTATTCAATTGGTCTGCCATGTCCTTGCTCCCCATAATCAATTCACCTGTTTCTGTCTGCAGGGGACCTACATTTGTCTTTACCAGTCTTTTCCTTTTTACATATCTATAAAAGCTTTTACAGTCCGTTTTTATGTTTCCTGCCAGTTTTCTCTCATAATCTTTTTTCCCCTTCCTAATTAAGCCCTTTGTCCTCCTCTGCTGAACTCTGAATTTCTCCCAGTCCTCAGGTGAGCCACTTTCTCTGGCTAATTTGTATGCTTCTTCTTTGGAATTGATACTATCCCTAATTTCTCTTGTCAGCCACGGGTGCACTACCTTCCTTGATTTATTCTTTTGCCAAACTGGGATGAACATTTGTTGCAGTTCATCCATGCAACCTTTAAATGCTTGCCATTGCATATCCACCGTAATCCTTTAAGTGTCATTTGCCAGTCTATCTTAGCTAATTCACATCTCATACCTTCAAAGTTACCCCTGTTTAAGTTCAGAACCTTTGTTTCTGAATTAACTATGTCACTCTCCATCTTAATGAAGAATTCCACCATATTATGGTCACTCTTACCCAAGGGGCCTCTCACGACAAGATTGCTAATTAACCCTTCCTCATTGCTCAAAACCCAGTCTAGAATAGCCTGCTCTCTAGTTGGTTCCTCGACATGTTGGTTCAAAATACAATCCCGCATGCATTCCAAGAAATCCTCTTCCTCAGCACCTTTACCAATTTGGTTCACCCAATCTACATGTAGATTGAAGTCACCCATTATAACTGCTGTTCCTTTATTGCACACATTTCTAATTTCCTGTTTAATACCATCTCCGACCTCACTACTACTGTTAGGTGGCCTGTACACAACTCCCACCAGCGCCTTCTGCCCCTTAGTGTTACGCAGCTCTACCCATATCGATTCCACATCTTCCCGGCTTATGTCCTTCCTTTCTATTGCGTTAATCTCTTCTTTAACCAGCAACACCACCCCACCTCCCCTTCCTTCATGTCTATCCCTACTGAATATTGAATATCCCTGAACGTTGAGCTCCCATCCCTGGTCACCCTGGAGCCATGTCTCTGTGATCCCAACTATATCATAATCATTAATAACAAATCTGCACTTTCAATTCATCCACCTTATTACGAATGCTCCTTGCATTGACACACAAAGCCTTCAGGCGCTCTTTTACAACTCTCTTAGCCCTTATACAATTATGCTGAAAAGTGGCCCTTTTTAATGCTTGCCCTGGATTTGTCGGCCTGCCACTTTTACTTTTCTCCATAGTACTTTTTGTTTCTACCCTCACTTTACACCCCTCTGCCTCTCTGCACTGGTTCCCATCCCCCTGTTGTGAACTAACCTCCCCACGCCTAGCCTCTTCAATTTGATTCCCACCCCCCAACCATTTTAGCTTAAAGTCACCTCAGTAGCCCCCGCTAATCTCCCTGCCAGGATATTGGTCCCCCTAGGATTCAAGTGCAACCCGTCCTTTTTGTACAGGTCACGCCTGTGCCAAAAGAGTAGTAACAGTTTTGTTTAACCAGTCAGGGTTGCTAGCCTGGATCTGAACCTCTGAACTTGGAGGACCAGTGAACTCTAGCCTCTAACCTTTGACCGTCTGACATGAGTGACCCTACAAAGAGCCAAAGCATAAAGCTCAGCCAACGGAGCTCTCTGGGTCATTAAGGCATGCAATCCTCCAAACCACAAGGTTGTGGTCCTCTTGGAGAGAAATATATTTAGCACAGATTTATTAACTTACTCTTGAATCTGATTAAGCAGGTCAACAGAACTAGAGAGGAAAAGATGAATGTTGATAATTTGCGGTAAAATTAGATCCACAGACTTTTGCAAATAGATTTTGGATATATTAGTGTTTTAGGTGCTGTCTTGCCTGTTGTAGCTATGTGCTGTTTTCTATTTCCATTGAAAGGGAGGAAAACCCTACCATGTCTTCACTAATAAACATGACACAGATTGAAGTTTACTTAGTTCAAATTAGCTGATTGAATATTTATTATTGTCAGGTTTGAGTGTGCAACAGCCTTTCTACAACCATGAATTTTACAGAATTCTTTTTATTAAACTGTTTGAAGAAACCATTTTGAACTGCTGTAGTCCTTTGGGTGAAGGTGCATTGTTGGGGAGAGAGTTCGAGGATTTGCACTTAGAGACAATGAAGGGCTGGCCATATATTTCCAAATCAGGATGGTGGGCGACTGTAAGTGCAATGTACAGTGCTGGGGTAAAAGCCATGGGTTTGGGAACAACAAAAAAATGGAGATGAACTTAAATATTGCACTGAGTAGTTGAAATGATGGTGATTAGTCCTATCAACAGGTATTGGCACCTTTGAACTGGAAGAAGGATTAGTTGAAGGGTTGTTCTGCAAGTCATGGCGCAGCGAGGGAAACAGGCATTGAATCATAAAGCGTATAGCATTTTGTATGTGTCAACAACAGAAGGTATATAATGTTCTAAGGTGTTCAGAATCATGTGGGTAATTTTATCCCTTCCGTTACCAATGTTAATTCCCAATCATCTCTTCCAGAAAGTGGACCTGTTCAGTTTAGGGATCATTTTCTTTGAGATGTCGTATCATCCTATGGCTACCGCTTCCGAGAGGATTTTTGTCCTCAACAAGCTTCGAATGGTATGTACCAGCTTGTTAACCCTTAATGGGAATGTAATAGATTCTGAATCATTGTAACTCTTACTGAGCTGTCTGCCTGAGAAAAATAATCAGTTTGTGTTTTTAATTCCATAATATTAAACTCAGATGTAAATAGGAATTCTTTTTCCATCCAATGGAATTCTGAATGTAAAAGTTGAATTATTATTAATCTTGTAGTTTTGGCTATTAGTTGACGTGGCTGCTGATTGCACAGCACGGCACTCAGAATGTAATTCACTGACCACAGAACTTTGTAACGTTATGTATGGAAATCTGTATAAATGTGTATTTAAAAGAACACTTGTAGATTTATTTAAGGTGCCTGACAGTAAATAAAAATATAGCAACAATGAATTTTTGCTATACTTGATCTAATAAAATATAAGTGTTTTTAAAAAAGAATTTTAGGGGTGAAAATATCTTTCCCAATCATCACAATTTAATAAGCACTGGTGTTAAGTTACCTTCCATTCAGAAGTGCTGATGGTTCACTGTTGAGATTTGTGCCGAGACCTTGGATGAGCCTTGTGCACATTTATTCTCTAGGTGACCTGGTAATGCTCTGGGTTCACTACAGCAGAAAGAGTAGAAAGACAACACTTTTCCCGCTGCTGGTTTCTCCCACTTTGAAATCACAGCATTATTTTCAGGGTGAATGTAGGGAGCACATATTGGTAGGGTATGGACTGTTATGGGAAAATAAGGGAGGAGGTTGCCAGGGTCTTGTCAGAAACTGTTGAAACTTCACAGGTGATGTACTACTGGAATAGGAGACAGTGTTTTATCTTTATTTAAAAAGCCAAGGAGAATTGTGGCCAGGAAGCCTTACATCAATGGTGGTCAAGTTATTATAGTCATAGTCATACTTTATTGATCCCGGGGGAAATTGGTTTTCGTTACAGTTGCTCCATAAATAATAAATAGTAATAGAACCATAAATAGTTAAATAGTAATATGTAAATTATGCGAGTAAATTATGAAATAAGTCCAGGACCAGCCTATTGGCTCAGGATGTCTGACCCTCCAAGGGAGGAGTTGTAAAGTTTGATGGCCACAGGCAGGAATGACTTCCTATGACGCTCTGTGCTGCATCTCGGTGGAATGAGTCTCTGGCTGAATGTACTCCTGTGCCCACCCAGTACATTATGTAGTGGATGGGAGACATTGTCCAAGATGGCATGCAACTTAGACAGCATCCTCTTTTCAGACACCACCGTCAGAGAGTCCAGTTCCATCCCCACAACATCACTAGCCTTACGAATGAGTTTGTTGATTCTTTTGGTGTCTGCTACCCTCAGCCTGCTGCCCCAGCACACAACAGCAAACATGATAGCACTGGCCACCACAGACTCGTAGAACATCCTCAGCATCGTCCGGCAGATGTTAAAGGACCTCAGTGTCCTCAGGAAATAGAGACGGCTCTGACCCTTCTTGTAGACAGCCTCAGTGTTCTTAGACCAGTCCAGTTTATTGTCAATTCGTATCCCCAGGTATTTGTAATCCTCCACCATGTCCACACTGACCCCCTGGATGGAAACAGGGGTCACCGGTACCTTAGCTCTCCTCAGGTCTACCACCAGCTCCTTAGTCTCTTTCACATTAAGCTGCAGATAATTCTGCTCACACCATGTGACAAAGTTTCCTACCGTAGCCTTGTACTCAGCCTCATCTCCCTTGCTGATGGAGGGATTCTTAAAGACAACACTTCTCTGCATTTGAAAAGGCAAGGACTAATCAGGGGTGGTTAGCATGGCTTTGTGAGTGAAACATCATGTCTCATAAACTGGATTATTTTTTTGAAGAGATGACCAACGGGATTAACAAAGGGAGGATGGTAGACATCATCTATGTAGTCTTTGATAAAGTTCCTGTGGTAGGCTGATCTGCAAGAATACATGGAATCCAGGGTGAGCTAGCCAATTGGATACAACATCTATTTGGTGGTAGGAGACAGAGTGTAAAAGCAAAGAGTTGCTTTTTGATTAGAGACCTTTGGCCACTGGTGTGGTGTATGATCGATGTTGTTTGTCATCCATTTGGATGAGAATGTAGTGGGCATGATCACAGATGACACCAAAATTGTTGGTATATTAGATAATGAAGAAAGGTGTCTAAGAGTATGATAGTATACAGGTATAGGTCAATTCACAAAGTGGACAAGGACTGGCAGATGGAATTTAACTCCGGCAAGTGGAAAATTAATGTAAACGTTAGTAAATCTCCAAGCAGTGGGAAATGTTGCTGAACAGAGGCCTAGTGCTACAAGTACATAGCTTCCTGAAAGTGACAACACAAGTAGACAGGGTGGTAAAGAAAACATATGGCATGCTGGCCTCTTCATCAGCTGTAGCAATAAGTACATGATGTTACGGTTGTACAAAATGTTGGTTAGGGCCATGCTTGGTGTATTCTATACAGTGCAATGACCAGAAGGTAATTCAGTTAGAAAGGGTCTAGAAAAGATTCACAAAGATGTTGCCCTGGGTTGGAGGGTTTGAGTTATAGGAAGAGATTAGATAGGCTGGGTCTGAATTTTTCATTTCTGTTCCTCTCATTGTCAGACTTGGATGGAATACACTTGGTCCCTTCATCTAACTCAAACTAAGGTAACAACACCAATCCATGTGACACCTCACTGGCGGCAGCTCGCCAAGCTGCTCCATCTCCTCTCATCACACCAATCTATCCATAATAACATACCCCTTCAACTCCATGAGCCCTTATCATGTAAAATAACTTCATTTTCTAGTACTTTATTGAATTTTTTTTGGAAACAAAATATAGAGTGATTCACAGGTTCCTGTTTATCAGCCCTGCTAGTTATAACTCTAGTAAATCTGTTAAACACAGTGTCTCTTTCTTAAAACCAACATGAATCTGCCTTATCTTTCACTTTCTAAAAGTCTCGAGTTGCTTCTTCCTTAATAATAGACTTCAGCATTAGGAAGGAAAACTGGCCTTCTCTTTCCCACTTTCCTTGCAGTGAGGCTATTTTTACAACTTGCAATGCCTTTCTAGAAATTCAAAAACTTTGAAAACTCTGTTACCTTTACTTCAGGCCCAAGGGATTTGTCACCTTAAGTCCCAGCAGTTTATCCAGTACATTCTCTCTATTGATATCTGTGCTCACCCTTTTGTTCCTGCCTTTTGATTGTTTGTGTCAGCATTTAATATCTTCCACTCTACAGATGGAAATAAAATGTTTATCTAATGCCTTTGCTGTTTACTCATAATTAATTCTTCTCTTAGCATCTAAGGCACTGCAGCTACTCTCTAGAACTACGTGTTTGAAGAGCCCTTTCAATCTCTTTTATATTCCTGATAGTTTACTGTTCTCTTCCTCTTTTTAGTCATTCTTTACTGGTCTGTAAAATTCTTTCAATCTCTACCATTATTCTTTTCAGCATTATAAACCCTATGTTCCTCTTAAACAAGTTTCTGTCATTTATTTTTCTGGGTCTTTTGTTTCATGGATGTTTGCGAAGAGTAAGAATTTCAGGTTGTATACTGTGTACATTCTCTGATATTGGATTGAACTGTTGAACCCTGAATGTCCATTTTTTTTTAGGATTGTATGTTAGAGCATCCAGTGGAGAAAAATTAAATATTGGTGGAGTGTTGGAATATTCCTTGTTGTTATGTACCATGTTGGGCAGCATGGTAATGTGGTGGTTAGCGTAACACTTTACAGGACCAGCAACTGGAAGATTGAGGTTCAGTCCTCACTACTGTCTGTAACGACTTTGTATGTTCTTCCCATGGCTATGTGGGTTTCCTCTAGATGCTCTGGTTTCCTCCCACGTTCCAAAAGAAAGATGTGTGGGTCAGGATTAGTAAGTTGTCGGCATGCTATGTTGATGCCAGAAATATAGCAACACCTGTGGGCTGCCCCAGCACATCATAAGCAATGACGTAAATGATGCACGTTGCTGTATGTTTTGACGTGCATGTAAAAAATAAAGCTAATCAAAACTTTGTTAACCATTTTAAATGTTCTTTTTCCCTAGCCAACTATCGAGTTTCCTGAAGATTTTGATGAAGAAAAGCAGGTACATTCTTCAGCTTCATCTGTGTCCTGGAGATGGACTCAGCTCTTGAATTGTAAGGCGGGCAGGTTTTGTATCTTTCAGCAAGTGGTCCTGAAGCAGCTATGAGCCATTTATTTGCAGGGAGTTCCTACTTGTAGTGGTTGTAGGTTCTTTGGAGCTGGTGAAAAGCCAGGGTTGTGTTAACTGGGCTCTCTGATAAGGTGAGTTGCAGCAATGCACAGTGCCATGACAGAGGATCACAACTGGATAGGGCACATGGAATTGGGTTAAAAGCTGCATGGACAGAAAATAGCAACCAGAGGGTGGTGGTACAAAATAGTCACAGATCCTCCCCAGCTTATGAGTGCCTGGCTTGTGTGTGGCTTGTATGCCCAGTTCAGTGTTTGGGAGAGTGTTGGGATGGATTTGTTGGCTGATGTGAGGGTGTAGGCATCTTCTGTCAGGTGGGAACTCAATTTATGGCCACATTTCCAATCTGTCAGCTGTTTGAGTTATGAACAGTACATGGGAACAGAATCTGCCATAACCTTGGGATGATGTCTTCACTTTGGAAGACGAGGTTGGTGTTCCACAATAGTAATTATTGGGACCACTAATATTCAGTGATTGGGATAGAGCAAGTAATATCATATCAGATTGCGGGGATGATACAATGCTGGGGCTACAGGAAGACTGGGGACGACTGCAACATTATAAAAAATATTATAAGCCACAAATGAATTCAATATGGATAAAGATTCAAGATTCAAAAAACTTTATTGTCATTCTAACCGTACATCAGCTCTGCAGGGCAGAATGAGACAGCGTTTCCCAGGAGCAATGCAATCATAACATAACAAACGCAACACTAAATAATAAACATAACAATAAATAGTAAAACACAACAGCCACATGTCAGTTAAAATCAAGTTATAAGTGTCCAGTGCAAGTTAAAAGTGTCCAAAGCAGAGTCAGGTGGAGCAGCTATTTAGCAGCCTGACTGCCTGTGGGAAGAAGCTGTTTAGTAGCCTTGTGGTTTTAGTTTTGATGCTCCTGTAACGTTTGCCTGATGGCAGAAGAACAAACAGTTCATGGAGAGGGTGTGAGGGGTCTTTAATGATGTACTGTGTCTTCTGGAGGCATCGACTCTGAAAGAGGTCTTGGACAGAAGGTAGGGAGACCCCAGTAACCTTCTCTGCTCCCCTAACCACCCTCTGCAAGGCTTTTTTGTCGACAGCGCTGCAGCTGGAGTACCAGGTTGTGATGCAAAAGGTCAGCACACTCTCAACCACGCCTCTGTAGAATGTAGTTAAGATGTTAGTGGGGAGTGATGCTTGGTTAAGCTTCCTCAGAAAGTGCAATCTCTGTTGGGCCCGTTTCACAATCCCAGTGGTGTTCCTGGACCAAGTAAGATTGTCGGAGATCTGCACCCCAAGGAACTTAATGTTTCCACTTTCTCCACTGTGGAGCCGCTGATGCTGAGGGGTGTGTGCTGAGGCTGAGACCTTCTGAAATCAACGATCATCTCCTTGGTTTTGGTGACATTAAGCATCAAGTTGTTATCACTGCACCAGCTCTCTAGGTGTTTGACCTAGATTGTACACTTTGGTAGGAAAAACTGCAAATTTTATCAAGCCATTGGAAATGAAAATGAGCTGAATAGGGGATAAAGGCAAAGGGATCGGTTCATAAAATACAGTATGTCAGCTCAGCAGAATAAATACAAAAATGGGAAATAGCATTGAGATTATTACAGGGACCATAGAATTCAAAAATACAAATAATGATAAATTTATGGAATTGTGTTCTTAGGTTCATTTGTATTCCCCAGTATTAGAGCATCTCTGAGCTCTGAGGACAGTTGTGCCTTTTCCCAGGCCTTGAGGAGCAGGGTGTGTATTTGGTGCAGGAGTGCTGGTTCAACTTCTTTGAGGGTCTGTACAGGGATCCCGTCAGGACCAGTGGCTTTGTTGCTAATTCAGCTCCTGATGGCATCATGGACCTCGTTCATACTGGGAGGATGGCACATATCTTCTCTCTCAGGTCTCTGGAGGATTGGAGTGCTGTCGCGGTTAAGAAGTTCATGAAAACCCAAATGAGACCTGATCGTGCCCGTTGGGCGGCGACGCAGTGTTGAGCGAGGTTTGGTCTTGGCATGCTCTGCTTCTTATGAACCTTCCTCTTTTTCATGGGTGTGATGGACATGGTGGATCAGTTGATGATCTGTCCAGCAAGTCAAGTCAAGCTAATTCTCATTTAAATCCATACATGTATATAATGTATATAACCATTCAATGTATGTATATAGAAACAAGACGTTTCTCTGATCCAGGGTGTAAAGCACAATAGTACACATAACACACAATAACTTAAGATGGCAAAGATAAAATCTACAGATGAATCACACATAAATAACAAAGTAAAGTGCATAAATTAATATTGTAAGGTACAGAACAGATTAACCAGTGACACTTTGAATATGATGCAGCTGAGAGTTCCAGAAGCTTAATGGCCTGGGGGAAGAAATGGTTTCCCATTCTGACCATTCTTGTTTGTATCCATTGGAGTCTCCTGCCTGATGGTAGAAAGCCAAAGAGGATGCTGGATGGATGGGTGGGATTCTTAGTAATACTAAGGGCCCTGCGAACGCAGCACTCCTGATTAAGTCTCCACAATGGATGGTAGGGAGACCCCTATGATCCTCTCAGCTGTTCTCACGGTCCTTTGTAGGGACTCCAGGTCAGATGCTTGGCTGCTCCCATACCTGATGGAGATGCAACTTGGGGGGTGGGAGCTTTGCTTGCCTCAGTCTTCTCAGGAAGTGGAGGTGCTGCTGTACTTTCTTGTTCTGGGAAGTAATATTAAGGGACCAGGTGAGGTCGTCCGAGATGTGAACTCCCAGGAACTTAATGAACTTAACTCTCTGCAGAGGAATCATGTATTCACAGAGGGGGATGGTTTGTCTGCACCATCCTGAAGTCCACAATGATTTCCTCTTTCTCCTCCATGTTCAGGCTTGAGTTGTTCTTCTCACACCAATCCAGCAGCCTCTCCACTTACTCTCTATACTCCATCTTGTCATTGTCTTTAATGGGGCCAACCACTGTTGTGTCATCCGCAAACTTGATGACACGGTTTGAGCCGGATCCTGCGACACAGTCACGCGTCAGCAGTGTGAACAGCAGTGGGCTGAGCACACAGCCCTGGGGAGCACCAGTGCTGAGCATTATAGGACAAGAGATGTTGCTGCCCACAGAGACTGACTATGCCCTTACTGTTAAGAAGTCCAGTGTCCAGTTGCAGAGGGAGGTGTTGAGACCCAGCAAGGACAGTTTCCCCACAAATTTGTAGGGTATGATAGTGGTAAGCACCAAACAGAAGTCTATGAACAAAGAGTCTGGCATATGAGACTGTATTTTCCAGGCGGGACAGGATGGAGTTAAGGACACAGGCTATTGCATTGTCAGTGGGTCGACTTGAACATTAAGTGAACTGGAAGGGGTCCAATGTAGCCGGGAGAAAGGCTTTAATGTGCCCGATGACCAGCCGCTCAAAGTATTTCATAATGGTTGATGTTAATGCCTCCAGATGATAATCATTTAGGCAGGTTACTGTCACCTTCTTTTGCACCAGAATGATGGTTGCCGCCTTGAAAACTGAGGATATTGAGGACTGTTCCAGAGAGATGTTGAATATATCCATCAGCACTTCTATCAGCTGGGTCTTTCAGAACCCGGCCTGGTATGTTATCGGCCCCCGCAGCTTTGTGTGGATTTATTCTGGCCAGGGTCTTCCTCAACTCAGCTTCAGCCAGACGGAGTGTCTGCTCCTCTGCATGGGGGGGGGGAGGGGTAGAAGGAGTACCTTCCTCGCCAGCACTTTGTTCTGTGTTTCAAGCCGGTCGTAGAAGACATTCAGCCTGTAGGGGAGTGAAGCACCCTGATCACTGATGAGCAGTATAGACTAGTTGTCTGTAATCCTTTGAATTCCCTGCCACATGAGCCTCCTATCCCTGGTATCATAGAAGTGGCTGTAAATTCTCTGAGAATGCTCCTGTTCTGTCTTCCTAATGGAGCGGGAAAGCATAGTCCTTGCTTCCCTGAGAGTTGTCACATCCCCCAATCTAAAGGCAGCATCACAATCCCTCAGCCGTGCATGGACCTCTGCAGTGAGACATGGCTTCAGATTTACCCTCAGCTGGATGTGTTTTGTGATGGTAATATCCTCAGTACACTTCCCTGTGTAGCTGGTCACAGAATCCACATATTCCTCAATGTTAACATGGTTGCCATAGGTAGCAACCTCCCTGAACATTCTCCAGTTCATATTATCAAACAGTCCTGCAGTGCAGAGATTGCACCCTCAGGCCCGGTTTCACCACCTTTAGAACTGGTTTGACCCGTTCCACTGCTTTGTCATCTCTGCCATTCATGGCCCTTGTGATAGTTATAGCACAGTCGTCTCTCGATCAGGCAATGACATAGTGAGGTGCCACTGTTTGGATGGGGAGTGCTGCCAAAATGCCTTGAATTTGTTTTTCTGGTTGAAGAAAGTGCTTGTGATGACAAGATTGTGCTCAGCACATATGGTGAGAAGTGGTACTCCATTTGAGTTGATGTTGTATTGAAGAAGGGAGACAAGGCAGATTGTGGTGATTACAGAGGCATCTCCCTCCTGTGAACAACAGGCAGCAAGGTGCTTTTTTCCATAGATACTGCCTGGTCTGAGTTCCTCCAGCATTTTGTGTGGGTTGTATATATTCTTGTCCACCGACTCCTACTGCTGTCTGCAGTACTCCCTGAATCACAGTGTGGTTTCCATCCATCTGGTGATACTGCAGACATAATCTTCACAGCAGGAATTGCAGGAAAAATGCTGTGAACAAAGACAACCCTTGTACTTGGTTTTCATAGATTTAATAAAGGTCTGCCAGGCTCTCTGTGTATACCGTCAAGACATGGCTGCCCTGACAACTACTTACTAATAGAGGCTTCTGCATGTCAGGAATATTCTGGAGTTATGTGATTATAGCTGATATTAATTCAAATGTGAAACAGTCTTCAGTTCTTATAAATTCAGGAAGCTTGCAATTAGTCTTAAGTTTTTTTTTGTAAATTTGAAGTTGCAAGCACAGGCTGATGCACAGACCAAGAAATTGCATATGCATCAGCCAATTAAGATATTAATTGCCTTGCATTATCTATGGGTTTAAGGCATTTGCACCATTGTTTAAGTTCAGCAAAGTGATCCAGCCAAAGTATTTGAACATCCAGAGGTGTCTCCCACTGTTTATGTGCAAATCAAAGGAAGCATTGTCAACCCAAATTATTAAAGTGAACGATGTAATTGTAGCCATGGAAACAGCATTGAATCACCTATTACCATTGATCTTAAGGGTCTCAGAAATGTGATGCAGTTTGAGTTTGTGAGCCTCTACTGAGAGTGTCTCCAGAATGATACCTGCTTGTTGTGTTGAATAAAGACTTCTTTCTCACCAGCTTTAGTGTCCTTCAATCACAGTCACATTTGTTGACAGTGCTTTCTTTGTATGGATGCCTACAGTGGGAGACACCTCTGAATGCTCAAATACCCTGTGCCACCGTATCCGTCATCTTTATTGCTGCCACATCCTCACCTCAGTGGTTGAGACCTGTCGCAGGGAATGCCAATCTGAAATAGAATGGACAACAGGCTTTTTATCCTCAGCTGGTTCAAAGCCAGGAACTAGGTCAGGACCACTACTACCACGGAGTGTCAGTATGCACATGACAAAGGCATTGTATCACGCTCTGAACAAAAGCTCCACTGTATCCTGAATACCTTTGCCAGGGCATATAGAGCCCTGAGTCTTGTTTTGAAAGTAAAAAATACACAGATCCTATATCAGCCACCACCCAACCAGCCATTTATTCAGCCCTCCTTGAAGGCTAGCAGTATCGCCCTTGGCAGCATTCTCTCCACAAAATCAGATATTGACTCAGAGGCCAACCACCACCTGAGTAGTGCTAGTGGACTCTACACAAGATCAAGGAAAGAGTCTTTGAAGACTGTGGCCGACAGGTCTAAACAAAACTTTTGGTCCATAGAGCAGTTGTCTTTCCTACAGTGCTATATAGAGTTGACTACCTACAGTAGACACCTGAAAGCCCTGGAACAAAAGCACCAAAGATCCTTTTGGAAGATTTTTGAGGATCAGCTGGAAGGGCTAATGCACCAACACCAGCGTACTGGAGGAGGTCAACATGAACGATGTTTCCACCACAATAAAGCAACGCCAACTTTGCGTCTCCCCATACAGATCCTTTACTCCCAGGTAAAGGAAAGTCAGTGAACCCCCAATGGGCAAAGGAATCGCCTAAAAGATAACATCAAAATCACCCTGAAGAGGTTCCGGTGATGTCATCGTCCAGAATGGCAGCTTAAATCAACAGCTCCTTCGGAAAAACGCATATTTTGCCCCGTTAATCCATCAAATATAAGATCTTTCGAAAATATCTGAATTGATAAGGGGGGCAAGAACGGGGAAAAATAATGGAGATAAAAAAGCATCACTGCGGAGCCTATGGACGAGAGAGGTGCAACGCGCAGCTCTCCTATGCGTGCGCGTGCTAGAGAGGCTGACGATGGGCCTTGCTCAGGCGAAGCGGCAAATATGGTAAAAATTCTGGAAGAGATAAGAGAAATCCAAAAAGATATAAAGCAGCAACTCAATGATATAAAGTCAGAGCTCGCCAATGTCTATCAGAAAACAGCGGTGGTAGAGACTTGAATTGAGAAGGTGGAAGATCGCGTTCAACACATGGAACGGATACTAAGTAAGATGATAAAAATATTAAATCAACAGGAAAGTAAATTGCTTGACCAGAAGGGAAGATCGCGACGGAAAAATATCAGGATTTATAATGTTCCTGAAGGAGCGGAGGGGTTGTCGATGATGAAGTTTGGAGAAAAGTTGCTGTGGGAAGTGCTGGAGATTCCCCCGACTATGTAGGTTGAAATTGAAATTGAGAGGATGCATCGTGTGCTCGCCCTGAGGCCTTTCGGAGACAGAGAAAGTAAGCCATGCTCAATAGTACTTAGATTCCTTCGATTCAAGAGCAAGGCAGAGATTCTACAAAGGGCCTGGGGTAAGAAGAGGGTGTTTGGAACGGGAAGTTAATATACTTTGATCGTGATTACCCCGTAGCGGTCCTACAAAAACGGAAGGAATGTTCTGAAGCGAAACGAATACTAAAGCAAGAAAAGATTAAATTCCAAACCTCGTTCCCTGCTAAACTGAGGGTGTTTTACGAAGGAGGGATACAGCTATATCAGATGGTGGAAGAGGCGACTACAGACATGAACAACAAAGGGTTGCCTGTTAGCGTGGTCAGAAAGCCTGGCTGAGCAGTTATCCCGATCTGCTTGGAAAATAGTAAGAGAATCGAGAAAGCAGGGGAAGGGAGGAGGGCGAGAGAATATCAGGAAGAGACTGAGTTCTCCGAAGACAGCCCTCACCTCCTCCAGAAGAGCCATAAGGTATGGCTAAATTTAAAAGTGCTGATAAACTAAACGGAAGCAAAAATAGACAGTGATATACCTATCTCGAGAAATACGTATTATAATGTGGATTTTATATTACTCAATTTTTTTTATTCATTCATTCACTCCTTTTTCCCCACCTAAATGAGAATATATACATGGGAGGAATACACAGGGAAATCATTTCTGTGTAATGGACATAGATTTTTTTTTACTCACTTTTATAGGTCCTGCAGCGGGGCCCTCAACTCACAGGTAGGAGGGGCTATCCCCCACGGTTAGATGTTTCTTCTAGCTCAACCCAGGGTCATCTAGAGACCCCAGTCTTGGAATCACTCCTTCCTTACCTTTTTTCTTATTATTCGCATTTCTTGGCTCTTATTTGTTCAGGGAGTAGATCGATTAAATTATATTCTGCAAATTTCAATGATATACTAACAGATAAATTCACATGGCTAAGGACAAAGCAAAATTCATTTCTTTTAATGTCAATGGGCTGTTAAATCCAATCAAATGCAGTAAAATTCTATCAAAAATGAAAAAAGAACAAGCCCATGTAGTATATTTACAGGAAACTCAGTTAAGTGATAATGAACATGGAAAATTAAAGAGAATGGGCTTCACTAATTTGTTTTTTTCCTCATATACATCAGGACATAGAAGAGGAGTTGCTATTCTCATCTCAAGCAAGCTAAATTTTGAAAAAGTATTCGAAATGGGAGATAAGGAGGGCAGATATATTCTGGTAAGGGGGAATATAGATGGAAATCCAGTTACTTTATTGAATATATATGCACCCCCAGGAGGTTATATTAGTTTCTTCCAGAAAATTACTAATAATATGTTAACGGAAACAGAAGGTCTCTTGATATGTGGGAGAGACTTAAATTTACAATTACAACCGAAGTTAGACGCTTCCAATAGAAAAACTTATGAAACAAAGTCCTTATATAAGAAAGTTAACACACTTTTTGAGGATGTTGGTCTAATTGATATATGGGGGGACCTTTCCCCCGACAGAAGGGATTACACTCATTATTCTGCCCCCCATTCCATATATACAAGAATAGACTATTTCATAACATTTGGAAAAGATAAAGACAAAATAATCACCTGTGGAATTGGGACAATAGATGTAAGTGACCATGCACCTATATATTTATCTGTTGATTTTGACCTACAACCAAAGAATACTATTTGGAAACCAAATTAAAATCTACTCAATGATCCCTATTTTAAGGAACAAAATAAAAAAGAAATTGGTCTTTACTTAGAATTCAATGATAATGGAGAGGTTTCACCTCCCATTCTGTGGGATACTCTGAAGGCTGTCTTAAGAGGAGAAATTATAGCGATATCTTCATATAAGAAAAAAAAGGAATAGAACATTAGAGGAATTACAAAATATGCTGAAGGAACTAGAAAAAATGTTTCTGAAACAGAGACACTATGAAAGTGGATCTAAATCTATGAAAATACTGCCATGGAAACTGAAAAAAAAGCAGAAAATGCAATTCATAGAAGTAGGGATCCAAGAACAAAAGTGATAAAAATAAGCTAAGTGAAATTCAAGAAGCTTTTGAACTGTTTTATAAAACTATATTCCAAAGTTCCGGGGGAAGCATAACCCAAACTGACACCTTCCTGAATTCTTTAGAGTTACCCACTTTAAGCAAAGAACAAAATAGAACGATGACTGCTGACATAAATGAAGCTGGACTAAAGACTGCAATTAGTAGGCTTAAATTAAGCAAGTCACCAGGATCAGATGGCTATACAGCAGAGTGGTATAAAGAGTTTAGAAGTGAGTTAATCCCTGTTTTACTCCCCACACTGAACTGGGCCCTAAGAAAGGTGCAAATGCCACCCAGCTGGAAGGAGGCGATAATCTCAGCTATACCGAAAGAAACATAGAAACATAGAAAATAGGTGCAGGAGTAGGCCATTCGGCCCTTCGAGCCTGCATCGCCTTTCAGTATGATCATGGCTGATCATCCAACTCAGAACCTTGTACCAGCCTTCCCTCCATACCCCGATCCCTTTAGTCACAAGGGCCATATCTAACTCCCTCTTAAATATAGCCAATGAACTGGCCTCAACTGTTTCCTGTGGCAGAGAATTCCACAGATTCACCACTCTCTGTGTGAAGAAGTTTTTCCTAATCTTGGTCCTAAAAGGCTTCCCCTTTATCCTCCAACTGTGACCCCTCGTTCTGGACTTCCTCAACATCGGGAACAATCTTCCTGCATCTAGCCTGTCCAATCCCTTTAGGATTTTATACGTTTCAATAAGATCCCCCCTCAATCTTCTAAATTCCAACGAGTATAAGCCTAGTCGATCCAGTCTTTCACCATATGAAAGTCCAGCCATCCCAGGAATCAATCTGGTGAACCTGCTTTGTACTTCCTTTATGGCAAGGATGTCTTTCCTCAGATTAGGGGACCAAAACTGCACACAATACTCCAGGTGTGGTCTCATCAAGGCCTTGTACAACTGCAGTAGTACCTCCCTGCCCCTGCACTCGAATCCTCTTGCTATGAATGCCAGCATACCATTCGCCTTTTTCACCGCCTGCTGTACCTGCACGCCCACTTTCAATGACCGGTGTATAATGACACTCAGGTCTTGTTGCACTTCCCCTTTTCCTAATCGGCCACCATTCGGATAATAATCTGTTTTCCTGTTCTTGCCACCAAAGTGGGTAACCTCACAGTTATCCACATTAAATTGCATCTGCCATGAATTTGCCCACTCACCCAACCTATCTAAGTCACTCTGCATCCTCTTAGCATCCTCCTCACAGCTAACACTGCCACCCAGCTTCGTGTCATCCGCAAACTTGGAGATGCTGCATTTAATTCCCTCATCTAAGTCATTAATATATATTGTAAACAACTGGGATCCCAGCACTGAGCCTTGCGGTACCCCACTAGTCACTGCCTGCCATTCTGAAAAGGTCCTGTTTATTCCCACTCTTTGCTTCCTGTCTGCCAACCAATTCTCTATCCACATCAATACCTTACCCCCAATACCATGTGCTTTAAGTCTGCACACTAATCTCCTGTGTGGGACCTTGTCAAAAGCTTTTTGAAAATCCAAATATACCACATCCACTGGTTCTCCCTTATCCACTTTACTAGTTACATCCTCAAAAAATTCTATGAGATTCGTCAGACATGATTTTCCTTTCACAAATCCATGCTGACTTTGTCCGATGATTTCACCGCTTTCCAAATGTGCTGTTATCACATCTTTGATAACTGACTCTAGCATTTTCCCCACCACCGATGTTAGGCTAACTGGTCTATACTTCCCTGGTTTCTCTCTCCCTCCTTTTTTAAAAAGCAGGGTTACATTAGCCGCCCTCCAATCCTCAGGAACTAGTCCAGAACCTAAAGAGTTTTGAAAAATTATCTCTAATGTATCCACTATTTCTTGGGCCACTTCCTTAAGCACTCTGGGATGCAGACCATCTGGCCCTGGGGATTTATCTGCCTTTAATCCCTTCAATTCACCTAACACTACTTCCCTACTAACATGTATTTCCCTCAGTTCCTCCATCTCACTAGACCCTCTGTCCCCTACTATTTCTGGAAGATTATTTATGTCCTCCTTAGTGAAGACAGAACCAAAGTAGTTATTCAATTGGTTTGCCATGTCCTTGTTCCCCATGATCAATTCACCTGTTTCTGTCTGTAGGGGACCTACATTTGTCTTAACCAATCTTTTTTTTTTCACATATCTATAAAAGCTTTTACAGTCAGTTTTTATGTGTGTCTGCTGGACTCTGAATTTCTCCCAGTCCTCAGGTGAGCCGCTTTTTCTGGCTAATTTGTATGTTTCTTCTTTGGAATTGATACTATCCCTAGTTTCCTTGTCAGCCACGGGTGCACTACCTTCCCTGATTTATTCTTTTGCCAAACTGGGATGAACAATTGTTGTAGTTCATCCATGTGATCTTTAAATGCTTGCCATTGCATATCCACCGTCAATCCTTTAAGAGTCATTTGCCAGTCTATCTTAGCTAATTCACATCTCATACCTTCAAAGTTACCCTTCTTTAAGTTCAGAACCTTTGTTTCTGAATTAACTATGTCACTCTCCATCTTAATGAAGAATTCCACCATATTATGGTCACTCTTACCCAAGGGGCCTCTCACGACAAGGTTGCTAATTAACCCTTCCTCATTGCTCAATACCCAGTCTAGAATAGCCTGCTCTCCAGTTGGTTCCTCGACATGTTGGTTCAAAAAACCATCCTGCATACGTTCCAAGAAATCCTCTTCCTCAGCACCCTTACCAATTGGTTCACCCAATCTATATGTAGATTGAAGTTACCCATTATAACTGCTGTTCCTTTATTGCACGCATTTCTAATTTCCTGTTTAATGCCATCCCCAAAGTCACTACTACTGTTAGGTGGCCTGTACACAACTCCCACCAGCGTTTTCTGCCCCTTAGTGTTATGCAGCTCTACCCATATCGATTCCACATCCTCCCGGCTAATGTCCTTCCTTTCTATTGCATTAATCTCCTCTCTAACCAGCAATGCTACCCACCTCCTTTTCTTTCAGGTCTATCCCTCCTAAATATTGAATATCCCTGAATGTTGAGCTCCCATCCTTGGTCACCCTGAAGCCATGTCTCTGTGATCCCAACTATATCATATTCATTAATAACAATCTGCACTTTTAATTCATCCCACCTTGTTACGAATGCACCTTGCATTGACACACAAAGCCTTCAGGCGCTCTTTTACAACACTCTTAGCCCTTATACAATTATGTTGGAAAGTGGCCCTTTTTGATTTTTGCCCTGGATTTGCCTGCCTGCCACTTTTACTTTTCACCTTACTACTTTTTGCTTCTACCCTCACTTTACACCCCTCTGTCTCTCTGCACTTGTTCCCATCCCCCTGTTGTAAACTAACCTCCTCTCTCCTAGTCTCTTTAATTTGATTCCCACCCCCCAACCATTCTAGTTTAAAGTCACCTAAGTAGCCCTCGCAAATCTCCCTGCCAGGATATTGGTCCCCCTAGGATTCAAGTGTAACCCGTCCTTTTTGTACAGGTCACACCTGCGCCAAAAGAGGTCCCAATGATCCAAAAACTTAAATCCCTGCCCCCTGCTCCAATCCCTCAGCCACGCATTTATCCTCCACCTCATTGCATTCCTACTCTCACTGTCGCGTAGCACAGGCGGTAATTCCAAGATTATTACCTTTGCGGTCATTTTTCTTAACTCCTTTCCTAACTCCCTATATTCTCCTTTCAGGACCTCTTCCCTTTTCCTACCTATGTCATTGGTACCTATATGTACCACGACCTCTGGCTCCTCACCCTCCCACTTCAAGATATCTTGGACGCGATCAGAAATATCCCAGACCCTGACACCAGGGAGGCAAACTACCATCCGTGTCTCTGGACTGCATCCACAGAATCGCCTATCTGATCCCCTTACTATAGAGTCCCCTATTACTACTGCCCTCCTCTTCCTTTCCCTACCCTTCTGAGCTACAGGGCCGGACTCTGTGCTGGAGGCATGGCCACTGTTGCTTCCCCCGGGTAAGCTGTCCCCCGGGTAAGCTGTCCCCCCCCCCCAACAGTACTCAAACAGTACTGAAGGCAAGGATGAAATGGAGTGTGGGTCATTTAGACCAATATCTGTTCTTAATGTGGATTACAGAATATTTACCTCCATCATGACCAAACGATTAGAGGAGTTTCTACCCACACTGATACATAATGATCAGACAGGTTTTATACAACAACGCCAAACACAAGACAATATACGAAGGACACTTCACATTATGGATCATATAAAAAAATGAAATTGAAGCAATAGTGATGAGCGTGGACACTGAAAAGGCATTTGATTCGGTTAATTGGAATTTTCTTTACAGAGTTTTACATAGATTTGGTCTACATAACACAATTATTAAAACTTTACAGGCAGTATGATAATCCTACTGCTAGGATTAAAATCAATGGATATTTATCTAATAGTTTTACCCTAGAAAGGGGCTCGAGACAGGGTTGTGCATGGTCACCGCTACTCTTCGCATTATTATCTGGAACCATTAGCTCAATACATCAGACAAAATGAAGGTATCAGGGGAATTACTATTAAAGGGACAGAACATAAATTGGCCTGTTACGTGGATGACATTTTGATCTATCTAGGGCAACCAACATACTCTTTACCTAAATTGATGCAATCCTTTGAACAATATGGCCAATTATCAGGGTACAAGATCAACATGGATAGAATCCAACTACTTTCATATAACTATAGCCCACCAAGAGAAATTGAAAGTAGATATCCTTGGGCATGGCAAACAGAGTCTGTCAAATATCTGGGCATCATTATGCCAAAAGATTTGGCAAAATTATCAGAATGCAATCATCAGCCTATATATACAAAAAATTAGGGAAGATATAACAAGATGGAGCCTAATTCCTTTTCTTGGTCTCAGTTCAAGGATTGAATCTATTAAAATGAATATACTGCCCAGACTACTATATCTCTTTCAGACCCTACCAATAGAGATTAACCAAAATTAATTCAATGAATGGAACAAGATGCTATCAAGATATATATGGCAAGGTAAAAGGCCTAGAGTTTGTCTCAAAACTTTGCGATTAGCCCAGGAAGAGCGGGGGATGGGGCCTACCTTCTCTTAGAGATTATTATTTTGCAGCACAGACGAGAGCCGTGATATGCTGGTGCAACCCATCATATGACGCTCAATGGAAAAACTTTGAGGAGAGGATACTTTCCATCTCCATACATGCAATTTTGGCTGATAACAACCTACAAAGTTACATAAATACTACTGATAACCCGTGGGTGAAATGGACTCTTAAAATATGGAAAACGATTATTGCAATTCTTAAATGGTGTGCACATGATTCAGATTTTACGCTGAATAAACTGGATGCTAGATTTAAGGACTGGACAGCTAAAGGAATAACAGCTATTTGCAATATAATGAAAGTTATAATTTTGAAATGCTGAAAGAGAAACACTTATTAGAAAAACGAAACTTTTATCAGTATTTATAGATGTGACAGTATGTTAATAGGACAGTTAAAAATGTAACCAAGGCAAGTACATGTCTGATAGAGCTATTTAGAAAAGCATATAATTCAGACAATGGTAGTAGAATCATTTCAAGCGTGTATAAGGGTTTGTCAAATCTTAAAACTCATTCGATTTCATACATTAAAACAAAATGGGAGAAGGAAGGAGGGATAATAATATCTGAGGAAGAATGGACAATAATATAGAGGTATCAATGGAAGTGTACCAGTTCACAGAAATGGAGGGAGTTCGGGTAGAAAAACTTGATAAGATATTTTATTACACCCTCTCAGAAATCCCATTATGGTAGTAACCTCCCTGTTTGTTGGAGAAATTGTGGAAATCAAAATGCAAACCATTATCATATTTTCTGGGAATGCCCTGTTATCAAAGACTATTGGAGTGGGATACATAATGCCCTACAAGACATCTTTAAATGTGAAATACCCTTAGAGAGTAAGACCATATATTTTGGGTATGTACCTCAAGAATGGTTGAAAAGAGATAAATATTTAATGAATATACTGCTGGTGGCTGGTAAAAAGACCCTTACCAGGAAATGATGATCACAGGAGAGCCCAACTTTAAATGTATGGATGGAAATTACAATGGACATTTACAAAATGGAGAAGATAACAACATCTGTTAATCAAGTTGGAACAATTTGATTCATAATGGAAAAATAGTTTAACTACATTACACCTCATAGGCCTGATTTTATTCTCACAAGTCAATGAATATGTTGTAAGAAAAAGATCACTCCCTACTCTGTACATAGTTTTCTTCTTTCGTTTGTTCTTTCTTTCCTCTCCTTTCTATAAGTGTATACCTCAGATAAATATTATGTGGAGATTTGTGACAAATATGATTATATGATACATATGTACAGTATCTGAAATACATCTTATGGAAAGTTTTGTTTGATGATGAACTTCAATAAAAAAAATTACAAAAAAAAATCACCCTAGAGAAATTCAACATTACATTGAATAGACCTTGCACCTGAGGGAAATCTGATGAAGAGAGAGCTGTGCTACGTGACAGTGACCTCTGCTGTGCTGAGAGAACAAGTGGCAGCTGCAAAAGAAGAGAAGGAACAACCAAAACACCCAACCACTAACCACAGGCACCACTTACTTGTGTCTACACTGCACCAGAATGCGTGGGTCTCGGATCGGCCCCTGCAGCCAGTCGAGGGTGACGTCATCGAGTGAGCACACTACTGCGTTCTCCAGAAGGATCTTGTATCCCGTGGAGTTGTACAATAGTGACTCAGGCCTTTTGACACATTGTCCATGCTGATGATCGAGCATCCATTTACAGTAATCCTATCCTAATTCCAATTTATTCTCTCCACACTCCCATCAAGTCTCCCAAGATTCTACCATACCTCAAGAGAGATTTGCAGTGGCCAGTTAACCTACCAATTTACTGCTGTTTGTGATGTGTGAGGAAACATTGAAACTCCCCACACACAACACCAGACGCTGGAGCTGATGGTGGGTCACTGGAACTGTGAGGCATGGATTCTACTAGCTGTGCTGCTGTTCACTTGCTCCCCTTAGGAGTGGCAGTGCTTGCGATTCTCAGCCGCGAGGCTGTATGTTCTAATCGGACTCTAGGAGATTAACTGAATGATCTAATCTGATGTACCCAGGATATTACTGAGAGAAAGTTATAGTATCAGCAGAGATTAAATGTAACAGTGAATTGCAGACTGCTGCATTGTTAGGTAGAAGCAAAGATTCTGTGAGATTGATGCAAAGTAACTTTGGATATTTCTGTTACCAGTTAACCAACAGTCTTAAAATAAAATAGAGCTTGTTTACTTGTGCAATTAATTTATTTGGAATAATTTACTTATAAAATCCAGTCAGCTCTGACTGAATTTTAGAAGTGCCTCATTGGCTATGAAGTTCTTTGGGACACCTCGCGTGGTTATGTAGTAGCATTGTAGCTGATTGATTGAGCTGCTGCTACAATACCAAGGAGAAACAGTTCTGCATCAGTTTTAAAGAGACTGTGTGGAAGTCCACATTCACCTGTGGTCTGAAAGAGACTTTGCTCCAAGAAATGTTTGTAGAGCAAATGCACTGATGTCATAACAACATAAATACTGTGATCTCTCAGCTTGTTTGGCAGTGACTTTGGGAAGAGCCACAGAGTTAATGTTCCAGGTCTCTCTCAGAGAAAAGTTGGTTTTAAGTTGCAAAGTAAGTAGGGGTGAGATAAATGGTAGGACAAAGGGGAATAGCTCTGATGTGGTGCGGGGGGAGGGGGAATAAATTGTAGAGGTCATCTGGTTGGTGAGCTGATAGAGACAAATAGAAAATAAAGTAATAAAAGGCATGAAATGAGGGCAGTTATACAGATGAAAGAAATGTAGGGCTGTGGGACCTGCCCAGCAGATCAGGCTGTGCTAATGGAGAGAGTCAATATCACTGATAGGAGAAGTGGCCAGTTCTGATACTGTTAGGGAAAGCAAGTTACTTGAAATTGTAGAATTTGACATTGAATCTGGAAGGCTGCAATGTGCTGAGATGGAAGCCAAGGTATGGTTCTTCATCTAACCTGGGTCGCCCAGTCTGCTCGGGACCAAATCCCCCAACAGCCTATTCACGGGGAACTAGATGATCCTCCCTCGACAGGTGAGCAGTGGCAAGACGCCCGGCAAGGATGGAATACCTGCTGAACTTACAAGGCACTCAGCAAGGAATCACTTGAAGGGCGGTTCAGGAGCTGGCTGAAATGCTCTTTCCATCTGCGTTGGATGCTCTCTTTGTCCTTTAGCAGTGTGGTTCCACCAGTGGACAACAGTGGAGATGGGCCGGATCTTGAGGGGCCGAAGATCATCTTGACGGAGTTGAAGAGCAGCTTCGAGTTGTTGAAGTCGGTGAAGCGTTGCACCTCTTCAGCTTTCCTGTCCCACCACAGGTCGTGCATCTTGGGAATTTCCCGTTGGGCATAGGCCTGAAGGGACTTGAACCTTTCTCTTTTGGAAATGGAGCTTGGGTCGTTTTGCCACTCCATGAATGCTTTGTTCTTCGTGGCCAGAAGATCTTTGATGGCACTGTCATTCTCGTCGAACCAATCTTGGTGGTTCTGGTCCTTGGTGCCGAGGACTGATTTTGCTGTCTCCATCACCATCTCTCTAAACTGATTCCACTTCCGGGTTGCCCCACCAGTTAGTGGTCCGTTGGCAGACAGCTTCTCATCAAGGGTGGTCTGGAACTTGCAAAGATACAGCAGCTCTTGGAGTCTGGCAGTGTTAGAAGCTGTTCTGATGAACTTAGGGCGCTTGGGATGGTGGGGAGCAATAGTGGCTAAAATGTGGTGTGGACAAGCCTGTGGTCAGCCAGCACTCCGCTCCTCGCATGGCTGTGGTGATGAGGACATCCCAGATGTCTCGGCGATGTATTATAATGTAGTCAATCATGTGCCAATGTTTGGATCTTGGGTGCATCCATGTTGTCTTGTACTTGTTCACCAGCCTGAGCACTGTGTTTGTGATGAGGAGGTCATATTCTGCACATTTGCTAAGGAGCAAGAGGCCGTTGCTGTTCATATTGCCAATACCATGTTTGCCTAGTACCGCTTCCCAGCGACTGTGAGCGCAGCCTACTCGGGCATTGAAGTCACCGAGCAGGATTAGTTTGTCGTTGGCAGGGACTGAGCACAGAACAGAGCTAAGGTCGGTGTAGAACTGTTCAATGGTCTCGTATTTGCTGGTCATGGTGGGGGCACCAGCGCTGATGACTGTTGCGTGACGTTTGTGGCTGAGGGGCAGACATAGCCACATAAGCCTTTCGTTGATTTCCATGGGCAGGTCAGAGAGTTGTTTCAGGAAGCTGGACTTGACTGCAAATCCAACTCCATGAATCCTCTCTTCATCTTGCGCTTTTCCTTTCCAAAAGGAAGTGTAGCCACTGGTGGTTTCAGTATAGAAGATTGGTAGGAATTGAAAGTTGCACAATGTAACCAGTGCGTGAAAGATATTAAAGTGAAAAAGCCTTGCACAGAGACGATCCCACTATCTCGGCCTCAGAAGTCAGGATCCACTGGGACGAAAAATCATTACGTCCGGCAACCTCCTTGGCTGCATTGGATGGCCGCGTCTTCTTAAGAGCTCTGCCGTGCCCTACGCACTCCACAGTGCTCTGCTGCAACACCTTCTCAGCCGTTGAACCCCTGGGGTTTCCTCCGCCTGATCCACTGAAGCAATCTTCGCATGCTGGGATGAGCACACTCCCCATCTCACCAAGGGTTTCAGACCCATCGGCTACCCTCACCTGGTTTAGTCGGCCTGTCAAAGCCGTTGCCCGGGGTGTGGCCGCTGTCGCATGCAAACAGCTACGGGGAGCCACAGGTGAGAGCTGGGCGTTGGTGGGGACCAATAGATGACAAGCCACTCCAAGGTGTGTGACAAGCCTCCCATCTAGAGGTGCTACCCCTCCCATGCACCCCAGGCATCCCTGTTTACCCCTGTCACCCCTGACCATTATTAAGTAGTTAACCATCATTATCCTAGGCAGTGTAAACAAAGTGCTGATCAGGAGCAATGAGGAGCAACCCTTTGGAATTCTCTTCCCAAGATGGTTGTGGAGGCTTGGTTGTTGATTAGGCTTGATCAAAGTACATAGACCAGTTTGATGGGCTGAATGTTCTGCTGCTTCTGAGGTGCCTCAATACAAGCTCTCTATTCTCATATAAGTTGTGAATAAACTTTGCATCTTATTGATGTTTGTTCTCTTTAAAGAAACGTATCATTGGCTGGTTGTTGGATCATGACCCAACCAAACGCCCCACTGCAGTTGAGCTGCTGAGAAGTGACCTCCTCCCTCCACCCCAAATGGAAGAGTCAGAGCTGCACGAAATGCTGCATCACACCCTGGCAAACACCAGCAGTAAGGCTTACCGAACCATGGTCACTCAGCTGTTCTCCCAACGTATTACTCCTGGCATGGATTTCACCTATGACTCTGATGTTTATAAGGTAGGGAACAGATGCTGTCAAGCACATCCTTTACGGGACGACTTCAACGTACTGGGGATTGCTTGGGGGAATGGGATGCAGGGGATTGTTGGAATGGGGTACTGGGGATTGCTTGGGGGAATGGGGTGCAGGGGTTTGTTGGAATGGGGTACTGGGGATTGGTTGGGGGAATGGGGTGCTGGGGATTGGGGGAATGGGGTGCAGGGAATTGCTGGGGGAATGGGGTACTGGGGATTGGTTGGGGTATGGGGTGCTGGGGATTGGGGGAATGGGGTGCAGGGGATTGTTTGGGGGAATGGGGTACTGGAGTGTTTGGGAAAGGGGAAGAATAAACAAAACTTGGCATAGTGCAGTTGAACATGTCTGCCCTCTGCTGTTTTAATTCCTCACCAAACAGGTCGAAAAGATCTGTAGCTCTTACAGAAATGTCGGCATCAGAACTTCATGAATAAAATATTCCTGACTGTTAACATTGATCATTCATTGGCTTTCTCTGAAAAGAAATTATTCAAATGGTTGTCCCCTGGTGCAGCTCCAGTCTAGGAAGCCAGGACATATCACTGCCTTCTTAATTGATTTATGAATAAGCTGAGAAAATTTTTGTTCAAATTCCCACACCTTTGCAAAGATTTTAGAAATCTTCAGGCAGAGTTCTTTAAGGGCAGACACATGGCTATTCAGGATTTGGACTGTCACGGAAATGAAGAGGAGGAGAAAAATATCTGGACAATAGGAATAAGATCAAGATTAGCTTGTAGCAATGTAGTATGAGCACTGAAGTATAAAGACAGTGAATGATCCCCAAAATGAAAGGCTTAATGTATGATGGCTCTGGGCCTGCGCTTGACGGAGTTAACAAAGATGAGGGACAATCTCATTGAAACTTACCAGACTGTGAAAGAGTTGGATAGAGTGGATGCAGAGAGGATCCAAGGATACAACCTCAGGATAAGGGGACATTCCTTTAGGGAGTTGTTTATTCTTCCAGAGGGTGGTGAACCTGTGGAATTCACACCACAGAGGGCTGTGGAGTCCAAGTCATTGGATGTATTAAACCAGTGTCTGATGGGTTCTTGATCGGTAAGGAGGTTAAGGATTATGGCGATGAGGCAGGAGAATGGAGTTGAGAAAGGTAAATCTGTCGTGACTGGATGGTGGAACAGCCCTGATGGGCAGAATGGCCAATTCTGCTCCTTATTCTTTTGGTGTTAGGAATGCACCAAGTTTATTCACCTTCTTTTGCAGAAAGTACAAAGTAGAACAACACAGTGGTGATTATTTGAAACATGAGAGGCTTCTAACTTCAGTGAACCATTTACATTCTTTGTCATATTCTGTGTGTTGATTTGGGTGTAACACTAAAATGTAATTGATGAGGTGTGTATAGTGCTCGCCAACCAGTGCTCAACACAAGTCAGTGTGGTCACTGCTGGAATGCAATATCGTTTATGTTGTGCTTTTACCACAGTCTAGTTGATTGATTCAGCGTTAGAATCCTGCCTGAATACGGCCAATGATACACAAAATCCTGTATAATCAACAGTGCAGTGACTTTACTTGCTAAATGGAGAATGCAAAGATGGCATGATCTGTTGTGATGAGTCCTCATCACTAGAGTTGATGAAAATAGGTGGGTGAAGATGAGGGGAAGAAATCCAGAGCCTGTGTGCCTTGGCTCCTGAGTTCTCCCCACTGCACTCCCTGCTCTCTCTCTGATTGAATGTGGCCTCAGTAATCAATGAATAATTTTCCTCATCCTAGTCCTTCCTTTAAGACCAACCTGCAGCCTCATCCCTGCCTCTGCATTGCACTTTGAAACCAACTTCACATAGCGGAGTCAGTTCTAAAATGATGATGGGCCCCACCCAATTTGTGTATCTTGTGGTGACGTAGTGCTGGTGGCAAAGGAAAACTTTTATTTTAGTGCTTTAATCTCTTTGTTCTGAAGAGCCCGTGATGAACGTAGTTCAGATTGTAATTTAGTCTGTTCTGTTCAAAAATGTAAATAATTTTCTGTTTTCAGAACAATTTCTCAGTTCAGCATAACATGGTGCAGGAGTTTGTGCGGGAGACGGTGTGTCGAATATTCAAAAGGCATGGTGAGTAATACGTTGTGACGACCTTGTCCATATCAACTGCTCAAACCACACCATGTGTCACTTGCCCGTGTGAGCCCCTGTCACGTTAGCCTGCTTGTTTTACTTCAAAGTGTTTCAAGCTCCATGAGACGTTTGGGTGTTCTGTTTCCAGACAGTCCTTGGCTCTGAATAGAATACAAGGTAAAACTTCAGGATGATGTGGATCCTTCTCTTTCCTGCATCCAATCTTGCTTCAATTACATAAAATCATAGAGTCATACAGCCCAATGTCCATATCCATCTCTTACCTGTCCAAATGTTTTTAAATATTGTAATGGCATAAAGACGAGAGAATCTGCAGATCCTCCAGCATTTTCTGTGTGTTGCTTAAATATACTCACCACCCTTGGGTCCCTTTTAAATCTTTCCCCTTCACCTTAAATCTCTGTCATCTTGTTTTAGATGCACCTACCCTGGGAAAAAGACTGATCACCCACTTTTTATAACCCTCTATAAGGTCACCCGCCAGCCTTTTATTCTCCAGGGAAAAAAGTTCTAGCCTATCCAGCCTCTCCTTATAACTCAAGCCCTCCAGTTCTGGTAACATCTTGTAACATTCTCAACATCTTTTCTAGCTTAATAGCATCCTTCTTATAGCTGGGAGCGAGAGTGACACACAGTGCTGCTCGAGTGGACTCACCAGTGAGTTGTACGTTTGCAACAAGGTGTTCCAATTACTGTATTCTTTGCCCTGACTGATAAGGCAAGTATGTCTGAAGCATTCTTCACCACCCTGTCTGTATTGCCTCTTTCAGGGAGCTAAGTACCTCTGGCCTCATTCTCTCTGTTTCATAACACTTGCTAGGACCCTAACATTTACTGTATAAGTCCTTTTCTGATTTAACTGTCAAAATGCAACACCTCGCGCATGTCCAAATTAAATTCCATCTGACATTCCTTGGCCCACTTCCCCAGTTCATCAGCATTCTGTTGTAACCTTAGACAAGCTCCTTGACTGTCCACACGCCTCTTCTGTCATCTGCAGATTTACAAACCATGTTGGCACCATTGTCATTCAAATCATTAATCAATATAGATGACAAACAACAGAAGACCCAGTACTGATCCCTGCAGTACACCACAAACAAGAAAATCTGCAGATGCTGGAAATCCAAAGCCCGACACACAAAATGCTGGAGGAACTCAGCAGGCCAGGCAGCATCTATGGAAAAGAGTAAACAGTCGACAATTTGGGCCAAGACCCTTCATCAGAACACCACTGGTTATAGACCTCTAATCCATTCCCACCTTCTGCCTCTTTCCACGGAAGGTACTCTGTACCTCATGTAATCTAATGTTCTGGAGTAGCCCATCTCATGGACCTTGTCAAAGGCCTTGCTGAAGTTCATGTGGGCCACATATTCTGCCCTGCCTTCATCAAATTTCATTAGCTCTTCAAAAAACTGAATCAGATTTGTGAGGCAGAATTTCCTGCCTCATCTCTGTCTTTGCAGAGATTTCTGAGAACATGGCCAGGAAACTTCTATCTGCAGTTTGACAAAGATAAAATAAACTAGAGAGTCTTTTAGTTCTGAAACAGCGGCGACTGAGGGAGAGAAGCTGCATGTCTCAGTGCAGGCTTCCTAGATAGAACAAGCAGGAAAGCCCTATTGCTCCTAACAGAGGTTGAAAAAGTCGGGGACGCAGATTTAAGGTGTTTGATAGAAGAGTGGTCTGTCTGAAAAGGAGATAGAAACAGAATCTGTCAATGGTTACAAAGTGCTCTGACTGCTGGAGTATTGCTGAAAGGTGGGTTTAAGATAGATAGCTCCGTCAGCCAGATACAAATGGGCTTGTGTTGTATATTTTGATTTCAGTGATTCAACTATTCCCACATAACCTGCCAAAAAGAGGAAAGAAAAGGGCAAGGTTTATAGTGTGCCAGCAATCGTTATGCATAATCAGCCCGGTAAAAGCCAGAACAAGAATCAGAATAGATAAAGAAATAACTTAAGGACTTCCATGCAATAGTGATGTTAATGGTGTTGTCCGTCATGTCCGACAATAACACGAGACCTGAGTGGCAAAGCTGTTACACTGGGGCAGCTCCACGCGCTCAACCTGAGAGGTCCGGCTCTTGTGCTACAAACAATCGTCACAAACTGGGGTCTTCCTTGGTTGCAGTGGATGACCATGATATCTTCAGTGCCTTATCATGGTCTTCGTTCTCCATGGAGCGTTGCAGAACCACCTTTCTGGCCATTGGCTCTCACTGTAGATCCAACAGAGCTGACTTTGCATGCTAGGACATGCATGTCCCTATCTCACTGGGGTCCCTCACCTAGATTCGCCGGCCGGTCGAAGCAGTGTACCGCGGAGTGGCTGCTGTCACCTGCCAACAGCTACTTGGAGCCACGGGTATCCGGTGGGGACCAAAGGTGAATGAGCTGCCCCAGAATGGACACGGTAAGCCCCTTCACCAGAGGTGCCGCCCCTCCCTGCACACCCCATACACCCCATATCATCATAGTGATGATAATGTAATTGAGAAAGGCACAAGTATGATTAAAAAAAAACCTGAGTAATTTTGAGGGAAAGGGAAAAGAATTTGGAAAGCTGATGAACAAAATTAAACAGTAAATAATGAAGCACTGTAGACGAGGTGCTGATAAAATTGAAACTAATTAGACTTGCTGGATCTAGGCCAGGGTATTCAGATACAGCACAGAATCAGGCCCTTCACCCATTGAGTCTGTACAGTCATCGCCACACATTTTGCTCTCTTCTTACGACAAGCCATTTAAAAAAAATTCTCCTCACATTCTCTTCAGCTCCTCTTCGAGCAGGCATTCACCCACACACTGGGGCAGGGGTTCCCATCCTCTTTTATACCGTTGAGCCCTGCCATTAACTGAGGGGTCTGTAAGTGCACTAAGGGCATTTTCTAGCAGCCAGTCTGCACATCTCTGGGATAAGGGAGGAAAATGGAGCATCTGGAGGCAACCCATGGGGATAGCATGCACACTCCACCTAGACAGCACTGAGGTCAGGATTGAACCTGGGTCTCGGGTGCTTTGATGCTGCAGCTGTATCTGTTGTGCCACAGTTGGTATTGTTACAGGAATGGAGGTGAAATCGGTAAGCTGGGGGTTTCTCCTTTGAGTTTAGAAGATTAATTTTCACAGAAGTTTTTAAGTTATTACTAGTGTTTATGAGTCAATGGCGATATTGAAAGGGGATCAATAATCAGAACACACAGATTAAAGATAATTATTTGGAGAAGAAACATTTTTTCTCAGAAGAATCAGTGAACATATTGCTTGTTTGGTTGTATGGTTAAGAAGAGCATTACATAAATACCTGTAGAAAGTAAACTTACAAGACGATGCGAAGGTGAGATAGTGGGATTAATGGCACTACTAAAGTGCTATCACAAGGATGATGACACGAATGACCTCTTCCTATGCTGTTTGAATCTCGGTACTGTTACCCAGCTCAACCCACGAATGACCCAAACTTCGAGACCACCTGACTCCACTGTCTGACAATGTCCTTGAGTGACCGGAAGTATTAGCTTTGTATGAACATCTGAATTCTTTTTACAGGTGCCACTTATGTGAACACACCATTAATTATGCCAAAGAACAAAAAATTGTATGAGAGTAGTGAAGGAGTTCACTTCATGGACCATAGTGGAATGTTGGTCATGCTTCCCCTTAACCTTAGGGTAAGTCGTGTGATAATATTGACCACATGCATTGGTGTGGCCCATGTGGAATGTCTGTGGTTATTGGCTGTGATCACTTTATTCTCTTGTGTATTCTGTCCATGAGGTAATTATAACTCTTCTCAATTAGAGAAATAAAATTGAAAAGATGTTTTAAAAACAAAAATGCTGAAAAGACTCAGGTCAGGCAGCATCTGTGGAAGGTGAAACAGAGTTCAGGTCAGAGACCTTTCTTCAGTCCTAAGAGGAAGAGTTTCTCTTTCTACTGATGCTGCCTGACTGCTGAATGTTCCCAGAATTTTCTTTCTTTATTATTTCAGATTTCCAGCACCGTTAGTTTATTTTTAAGAGCATACAACATTACGGCACAGTTTGGCCCTTTGGCCCATTATTTGTGCTGACCTTTTGACCTACGATAAGATCAATCTAACCTTTTGGTCCTACATAGCCCTTTATTTTTCTGTCATCCATGTCTCTATTGATGAGTATCTATCTCTGCTGCCTCACCTGGCAGGATGTTCCACGCACCCACCACTCTGTGTCAAAAAAGTTGCTTCTGACAGCTACTGTATTCTTTCCTCCAATCACCCTAAAATTAAGCCCCCTCATGGTAGCCATTTCTGCCTTGGAAAAAAGTCTCCGATCTATGCCTCTTATCATCTTGTACACCTCCATCAATCCACCTCTTATGCCCCTTCGCTCCAGAGAGGAAAGCCCTAGCCTGCTCAACCAGTCCTCATAAGACATGCTCTCCAATCCAGGCAGAGTCATAGCAAATCTCTGCACCCTCTCGAAAGCTTCCACATTCTTCCTAAGATGAAGTGACCAGAACGGAACACAGTATTCCAAGTGTGGACTAACCAAGTTTTATACCTTGTAGCTCTTGAACTCAATCCCCCATATAATGAAGGCCAACAGACCACATGGCTTCTTAACGACCTCCAATCTATGGACGTGGACCCCAAGATCTCTCTGTTCTTCCACACTGTCAAGAATCCTACCATTAACTCTGTATTCTGCCTTAAAATTCAACTTTCCAAAGTGAATCACTTCAGACTTTTTTGGGTAGAACATCAGGTCAATGTCCTGTTGCAACCTGCGACAGCCTTTTACACTGTCTGTAGTTCCAGCAGCCTTCATCTCATCTGCAAATTTGCTAACCCACCATTACAGTTCCTCTTCTAAGTCATTTATAAAATTCTACAACCACCCTCTTCCTTCTGTGGGCAAGCCAATTCTGCCAAGTTTCCCTGATCTTATGAATAAACCAAATCTATTAATTTGAGTTAATAGATGCCTTCTACCAGAGATCAGCAATTACTTTGGCCATGAAATAGCAGATTTGTTCATATAAAGAAACTTTTGAAAATGTTACTTTAATAGTAAATGTTTAAGAATGTTTAATTATAACCAAAAACTAGTTACCCAAATAATTGGTTATATGTGCATATGTTTTTTCTTTCTTTTGTTTAGGTGCCATTTGCGAGATTTGTGGTAAGAAACCGCATCACCAATTTAAAAAGGTGAGTGGAAGAGGCTACTGCAGCAGCTTGAATGTGTTGGGGGTCATTTGCTTGCCTGAAATTTGAAGACCATGTCAGTCTCACATTTTGGGCAGAATTGGATGACTTTGGTGACTGACGAGCCTCTTAACATTTGGGTTGCAGAAAGGCAAAGTTGACTGCTCTTCCTGTTGCCTGTCATTATTGGGTGGTGATGCTTGTGGGCAAGTAATGTAAGATTGCGGCATGATTTCCCCATGGCTTACTGGTCTCCTGAAAACACAGCAACCCTTTGTACTTCAAGTATGACTCTAGCTCATGCACTTCAAGGTTCGACATGTTGTGCATTCAGAGATGCTCTTCTACACACCACTGTTGTAATATGTGTGTAAGGGGTTTCTTCTTTTATGTTACTGCGTAGGTTAATTAAAATGGCTTCTTTGTTATGTTATAATTAAAATGGCTTCTTTGTTATGTTATAATTAAAATGGCTTCTCTGTGATATTAACTGCTGAGACAGTGGTTCTCTTTCTAGCAGCTTGTTTGGGTTATATTACTGATAAGGAGGATTGTATCCATTTGTTAACCAATTGGGATAGGTGTTATTCTTTCTTGTGTGTCTGTAAGCTATTGTGATGCGCGGGTTTTTGGGCAGAAGGCGAGATGGGGAGAGAGAGAGTGGACGCAATGCTGTGAGCGGGCCGATGGGACGGACCCTGAGCCGGAGTCCGAGGTCCAGGGTCTTTGGCGAGGAGAGGAGATGAAGACAGACTCATGTGGAGCGTCTGGTTGACCACTGTGGTTGGTCCTAGGCGGCGGGTCGAGGTGGTCAGAGGGGGTCGAATGGTGAAATGAGGATCATTACTAGAGCTCCAACTGTTTGTACATGAAGAGGTTGAACTTTGATAAGTTTGGCACCTTTTACTTTCCTTTTATATTTTATCTCTATTAATTACATAGTTCCAGTAATACCTATAAATTGTAATCATTTACTCGTATCTGGTGTATTGTCTGTTATTTGGCTGGGTGAGGTACATCACACAGCATCCACACAAACTAATTACCCAGTTTGGCGGGGCTGAGGGCTGCTTCCCCTAGATGACAGCGAGTTGAGCGAACCGAGGCTTACCAGGGGGGCTACATGTGGTTACTTGAATTACTGTCACCTTCCTGTCAGCTTGAACCAGTCTGGCTTTTCTCACCTGACCTCTCTCATTAATAAGATGTTTATGCCCGCAGAACTGACACTCACTGGGTGATTTTTTTTTTGTTTTTCACACCATTCCCTGTAAACTCTAGAGGTGAGTGAAAATCAGCAGTTTCTGAGATACTCAAACCACCTTGCCTGACACCAGCAATCACTCCACAGCCACAGTCACTTAGATTACATTTCTTCCCCATTCTGATGTTTGGTCTGAGCAACAACTGAACCTCTTGACCATGTCTGCATGCTTTTATGCATTGAGTTGCTGCCACGTGATTGGCTGATTAGATATTTGCATTAATGAGCAGGTGTTCCTGATAATGTGGCCACTAAGAGTATGCAGCAAATCTTTCAGTGATTACTGCTGCCATATGTACCGCAGATGTGTTGGTGTGAATGAGATCAAGTTGGTTCTCCCTCTCAGCACTGCATGTGAGCAGACCTGAAGTTATACCATTAGTAATTTAACCTATGGTATGTTTGTGGTCGCAAAACATTTAAAAGCACTTCACAGCTAAAGAAGTTGTTGTGAAATATATTCATTGTAACATTGAAATGTGACACCCAGTTTACATGTGTTATGCAAAGAGTGCAATGAGCAGATGATAATCTTCCTGCTCTTGGTTGAGGGATGAATATTAACCAGGGCACTGGCAATAATTCCCCTGCTTCTCTTTAAAATAGTCCCTGCATTATTTTATTAGCATGACAGAACAACGGGACATTGATTTAATATCGATGAACATTGATTTCTCTAACTTTTCTTTTCCCATTCTCCATTCTGTGTTCTCTCCTACCCCTCTCTTCTCACCTGCTCATCATCCCCCTCTGGTGCCTATCTTTCCTTTCTCCCACATTCCACTCTCTCCTCGCCTCCCCTATCAGATTCCTTCTTCAGCCCTTTACCTCGTTCAGTTATCAACTCCCAGCTTAAACACTTCAGTTGGACTGCTTTTTAATCACCTGGTCCAGCAACTCTTTGTAGAGAAGAGTAAGTTGTCCTTTACACATCCCTTTGTCTCAGTTACTTTTAGTTAAACATTTACTCTCATTTTCTACTTCACTAAGTATGCTTGGCAAATTTAGATGTACACTCAGTGTCTTCTTTATTAGATGCAGGAGTGTGCCTAATAAAGTGGCCACATGAGTGGAAAGCTGGTGTGATCTTCTGTGTTGTAGCTCAACCACTTCAAGGTTCAATGTGTTGTGCATTTAGAGATGCTCCTCTATACACCACTGTTGTAATGTGTGATCTCTTGTCAGCTTGAACCAGTCTGGCCATTCTCCTCTGGCCTCTCTCAGTAACAAGGCATTTTCACGCACAGAACTGCTGCTCGCAGGTTATTTTTTGTTTTTTGCACCATTCCCTGTAAACTTTAGAGACTGTTGTGCGTGAAAATTGCAGGAGACCAGCAGTTTCTGAGATACTCAGCAGTTTGAGACTGCTAAACAAAATAAGAGCCCAGTGTTTGACAATGAAGATACTAGCATGGATAGAGCATTGGCTGATTGGCAGGAGGCAAAGAGTGGGAAGAAAGGGATCCTTTTCAGACAGGGGTCTGTGTTGGGACGACTTTTTATGTTGTATGTAAACAATATGTACGATGTGGCTGTTTGGTGTTGCCTTAGCATCAGCACTGGACTTCAAGGCCAATGGTCCTGAGTTTGAATTCAGCCGGCTGCTCGTACACTTTCCTTCTGTGTTGAGTGTCAAGCCAGCAACTCGGCCTCTTTTTAAAAAAAAAAAAGTCAAATGCTACAGAAAGGGCAAAAATGCCACCTAATGCCACAAGGTGTGGAAAAGAACAACAATGTATGATGAAATTGATGGCTTTGTGGCCAAGTTTGTGGATGATATGAAGATAGGTGGAGGGGCAGGTTGTGCTGAGGAAGCAGAGAAGCTGCTGAAGGACTTGGACAGATTATGAGAACGGGCAAAGAGTTGGCAGGTGGAATACAGTGTCAGGAAGTGTATGATCATGCACTTTGGTAGAAGAAATAAAAGCATAGACTATTTTCTAAATGGGGAGAAAAGTTTAAAAAAAATCAAAACAATTCTTGATTCCTTGTGCAGAATTCCCTGAAGGATAATTTGCAGGTTGAATCAGTGGTGAGGAAGGTGAATGCAGTGTCAACATTCATTTTAAGAGGACTGGAATATAAAAGCAGGATGTAATGCTGGGGCTTTATAAGGCACTGGTGAGGCCTCACTTGGAGTATTGTGAGGAGTTTTGGGCCCCTTGTCTAAGGAAAGATGTGCTGAGAATGGAGAGGGTTCAGAGGAGGTTCATGAGAATGAAAGGGTTATCACATGAGCAGCGATAGAAGGCTGTGGGCCTGTACTCGCTGGAACTTAGAAGAATGAGGGGGGAATCTCACTGAAACGTATCGAATGTTGAAAGGTCTAGATAGAATGGAGGTGAAGAGAATGTTTTTTATGGTGGGGTAGTCTAGGACCAGAGGGCACAGCCTCAAAATAGAGGGTCGTCCAGTTGGAAAGTTAACAAATTTCACAACATATGCCATTGTTATTAAACCTGATTCTGATTCTGAACAGAGATGAGGAATTTCTTTACTCAGATGGTGGTGAATCTGTGGAATTGGTTGCCACGAGTGTCTGTGGAGGCCAGGTCATTGGGTGCATTTAAGGCAGAGGTTGATAGGTTCTTGGTTAGTCACAGTGTGAGAGATTCTGGGGAGAAGGCAGGAGAATGAGGTTGAGAGGGAGGTGGATCAGCCATGATGTAATGGCAGAGCAGACTTGATGGGCCGAATAGCCTGATTCTGCTCCTGTGTCTTATGGTCTAATCCTTCTTGGGTTATATGATACTCATTGATAATAAAATGTAGACTGTGTGTGTTATTTTATTTAGTTTTGAAACCTCTTGTGTTGACGCCATCCGCTATCTTATCTGTTTCTTTATCACAAGGTACTGTATTGAACGCGTATTCAGACCTCGAAGGCCGCACCGCTCTCACCCTAAAGAACTCTTAGAATGTGCATTTGATATTGTCACACCGAACACAAACAACTTGCTACCAGATGCAGAGATCATCCAAGCCATTGCCCAGATTATTAAATTGTTTCATGTACTGCAGGTATGGATTCAATTCACAGTTCGTCACCACTTCTAATCTGATTCTTTTTTTAATGCCTCAGATAGGGTCAGAGCAGTTAAACTCACCATCTGCTATCCTAGTGTTTGGAAATTGCGATGATTTCAGCAAGGCTTCATCAGGTTCCAGCTTCCTGAGCTCCTGTTCACTTGCTGGATTCTCCTGGAAGATTTATTATTCTACTTTGTGATAGCTGAAAAAAAATGAATTAGAAGTTTGTTGGAGAAAAACATCCAGTAGTCTGGAAAATTTGCCAGACCTGCTGACATTACGTGTAGAAATGCATGCCTTTTCTGCCTTTCTCAGTTCACCAGTTCTCCCCTGTCCACCAACACTCACTCACCCTCCAAACACCCTTGCATGGCTGCTGAAATCCCACTTCTACAAAGAAAAATCCTTGCTGAAATAGATCCTTGCAAAATATTCGCATCTTGCCAGTGGTTTCTCAATTGTCACAGTTCTGGCAAGGCAGCTAGAAAGCTGAGGTTGTTGCTGATTTTGCGGGTTTAAAGTGGTGATCTTTGCTTCTCACTGTGTGGCCAGATGTAGTGATAGAGCTGGCCATACAGTTACCAATGAAGCTGCATAACACAGAGGGATTGTAATCAAAATGACACACTGCTGTTAGGAGTCTCATTGCTTTAAATTAACTTGTCACATATAGATGACACTGCAGAAATCCCTGTCGAGAAAACTGCAAGTTGGAATTTACAATTCTGTGGTAACTATTATTAAGCAGGGAATGATTAAAGGAAAGCCAATCAGTTATTTCTTTCTCTTTTGAAGCCCCTGGGGCTGTAGTGTGATGGGCTGATTATTATAAGCTACTCCTTGCGAAATGATTACATTTATTTGGTTTTCAGGAGAGGAACTATAGCATCTATCTGAACCATATCTGCCTGCTGAAGGCAGTGCTGCTGCATTGTGGGATACCGGAGGACAAACTCCAGCAGGTGTGCAACATCCTGTGCGATGTCATGGTAAGTCATGGAGCTGATTAAATAAAACTGGACTCAGCATCACATGTCACGGCATCCAAAAATAGTTCTGTTTCCGGCTGTGCCTGATCCCTCGCAAATTTGCCATCTTACCAGCTGTATACGGTGCATGGCATTGATGGATTGTAGGGGGGAAATGATTTGATTTCAACTTGTACAGGCAGTCCCCAGGTTACAACAGTGTTCTGTTCTTGGGAACTGGTCCTCAGTCAAGAACAAAACCACAGTGTGTGGGGAGAAGAGCGTTTGCTACTGTTGTTCAGGAGGATTTAAACTAATGTGGCAGGGGGATGGGAACAAGTGCAGAGAGACAGAGGGGTGTAAAATGAGGGTAGAAGCAAAAAGTAGTAAGGTGAAAAGTAAAAGTGGCAGGCAGGCAAATCCAGGGCAAAAATCAAAAAGGGCCACTTTTCAACATAATTGTATAAGGGCTAAGAGTGTTGTAAAAGCAAGCCTGAAGGCTTTGTGTGTCAATGCAAGGTGCATTCGTAACAAGGTGGATGAATTGAAAGTGCAGATTGTTATTAATGAATATGATATAGTTGGGATCACGGAGACATGGCTCCAGGGTGACCAAGGATGGGAGCTCAACATTCAGGGATATTCAATATCCAGGAGGGATAGACATGAAAGAAAAGGAGGTGGGGTGGCATTGCTGGTTAGAGAGGAGATTAACGCAATAGAAAGGAAGGACATAAGCCGGGAAGATGTGGAATCGATATGGGTAGAGCTGCATAACACTAAGGGGCAGAAAACGCTGGTGGGAGTTGTGTACAGGCCACCTAACAGTAGTAGTGAGGTTGGGGATGGCATTAAACAGGAAATTAGAAATGCGTGCAATAAAGGAACAGCAGTTATAATGGGTGACTTCAATCTACATATCGATTGGGTGAACCAAATTGGTAAGGGTGCTGAGGAAGAGAATTTCTTGGAATGTATGCGGGATGGTTTTCTGAACCAACATGTCGAGGAACCAACTAGAGAGCAGGCCATTCTAGACTGGGTATTGAGCAATGAGGAAGGGTTAGTTAGCAATCTTGTCGTGAGAGGCCCCTTGGGTAAGAGTGACCATAATATGGTGGAATTCTTCATTAAGATGGAGAGTGATATAGTTAATTCAGAAACAAAGATTCTGACCTTAAAGAAGGGTAACTTTGAAGGTATGAGATGTGAATTAGCTAAGATAGACTGACAATGATACTTGAAGGGTTGACGGTGGATATGCAATGGCAAGCATTTAAAGATCGCATGGATGAACTACAACAATTGTTTATCCCAGTTTGGCAAAAAAATAAATCAGGGAAGGTAGTGCACCCGTGGCTGTCAAGGGAAATTAGGGATAGTATCAATTCCAAAGAAGGAGCATACAAATTAGCCAGAAAAAGCGGCTCACCTGAGGTCTGGGAGAAATTCAGAGTCCAGCAGAGGAGGGCAAAGGGCTTAATTAGGAAAGGGGAAAAAGATTATGAGAGAAAACTGGCAGGGAACATAAAAACTGACTGTAAAAGCTTTTATAGATATGTGAAAAGAAAAAGATTGGTTAGGACAAATGTAGGTCCCTTACAGTCAGAAACAGGTGAATTGATCATGGGGAACAAGGACATGGCAGACCAATTGAATAACTACTTTGGTTCTGTCTTCACTAAGGAGGACATAAATAATCTTCAGGAAATAGTCGGGGACCGAGGGTCTAGTGAGATGGAGGAACTGAGGGAAATACATGTTAGTAGGGAAGTAGTGTTAGGTAAATTGAAGGGATTAAAGGCAGATAAATCCCCAAGGCCAGATGGTCTGCATCCCAGAGTGCTTAAGGAAGTGGCCCAAGAAATAGTGGGTGCATTAGTGATAATTTTTCAAAACTCCTTTAGGTTCTGGATTAGTTCCTGGGGATTGGAGGGTGGCTAATGTAACCCCACTTTTTAAAAGAGGAGGGAGAGAGAAATGGGACAATTATAGACCGGTAAGCCTGACATCGGTGGTGGGGAAACTGCTAGAGTCAGTTATCAAAGATGTGGTAACAGCACATTTGGAAAGCGGTGAAATCATTGGACAAAGTCAGCATGGATTTGTGAAAGGAAAATCATGTCTGACGAATCTCATAGAATTCTTTGAGGATGTAACTAGTAGAGTGGATAGAGGAGAACCAGTGGATGTGGTATATTTGGATTTTCAAAAGGCTTTTGACAAGGTCCCACACAGGAGATTAGTGTGCAAACTTAAAGCACATGGTATTGGGGATAAGGTATTGATGTAGATAGAGAATTGGTTGGCAGACAGGAAGCAAAGAGTGGGAATAAACGGGACCTTTTCAGAATGGCAGACAGTGACTAGTGGGGTACTGCAAGGCTCAGTGCTGGGACTCCAGTTGTTTACAATGTATATTAATGACTTAGATGAGGGAATTAAATGCAGCATCTCCAAGTTTGCGGATGACACGAAGCTGGGTGGCAGTGTTAGCTGTGAGGAGGATGCTAAGAGGATGCAGGGTGACTTGGATAGGTTAGGTGAGTGGGCAAATTCATGGCAGATGCAATTTAATGTGGATAAATGTGAAGTTATCCACTTTGGTGGCAAAAACAGGAAAGCAGATTATTATCTGAATGGTGGCCGATTAGGATAAGGGGAGGTGCAACGAGACCTGGGTGTCATTATACACCAGTCATTGAAAGTGGGCATGCAGGTACAGCAGGCGGTGAAAAAGGTGAATGGTATGCTGGCATTCATAGCAAGAGGATTTGAGTACAGGAGCAGGGAGGTACTACTGCAGTTGTACGAGGCCTTGGTGAGATCACACCTGGAGTATTGTGTGCAGTTTTGGTCCCCTAATCTGAGGATAGACATTCTTGCCATAGAGGGAGTACAAAGAAGGTTCACCAGATTGATTCCTGGGATGGCAGGACTTTCATATGATGAAAGACTGGATCGACTAGGCTTGTACTCTCTGGAATTTAGAAAATTGAGGGGGGATCTGATTGAAACGTATAAAATTCTGAAGGGATTGGACAGGCTAGATGCAGGAAGATTATTCCCGATGTTGGGGAAGTCCAGAACGAGGGGTCACAGTTTAAGGACAAAGGGGAAGCCTTTTAGGACCGAGATGAGGAAAAACTTCTTCACACAGAGAGTGGTGAATCTGTGGAATTCTGTGCCACAGGAAACAGTTGAGGCCAGTTCATTGGCTATATTTAAGAGGGAGTTAGATATGGCCCTTGCGGCTAAAGGGATCAGGGGGTATGGAGGGAGGGCAGGTACAGGGTTCTGAGTTGGATGATCAGCCATGATCATACTGAATGGCGGTGCAGGCTCAAAGGGCCGAATGGCCTACTCCTGCACCTATTTTCTATTTTTCTATAAACAGACGTGATGGGAGAGCGATGAGCGCAGGAAGAGAGGCTGCCTCTGCCAGCCGGTCTCACTGACTTGATGAGTGAGTCTGCTCAGTGCCCCCAGGTCTGACTCTTGCAACTTTGATTATGATGGGCTGGGAAGAGAAGGCACATGAAAGTACCCCATTCCCATTTGGTAGAAGGATCCTGTAGAAACTGGCAAATTCATCCCATTGGTCTCCAAATGGTCAATTTTATTTATGGGGTAACTGTGAGGCAGGCATTCATAAGCCACAGAGGTATCTGTATTTACTCTTTAACAATACTGAGGACATTGGAGGAGAATAAAGTGTTACATTTATAGGGAAAGTGGAGTGCAGGCAGGATAATAAGCTATAGGGCCATAAACGAGGTCAAGTCCATTCAATAGTCTTAGAACTGGAGTAGAAACTGTCCTTTAACCTGGTAGCTTTCAGGCTTTTCATCTTCTGCCTGATGGAAGGGGAAGTAAAGAATGTTGGCGTGGTGGGATCTTTGAATCTGTTGGCTGCTTTACTAAAGCAGCTAGAATATAGGTGGAGTCCCTGGAGGGGAGGCTGATTTCTGTGATGTGCTGAGCTGTCCACAGCTCCCTGCGGTTTCTTGTGGTCATACAAGCTGTGGTGCATCTGGGTAAATGATTTCCATGGTTCTTTGATACAAATTGGTTCATGGCCAAGGGGATATGACAAATTTCTTTAGCCTCCTATGGAATTAGAAGCTCTGATCGTGTGGTTGGACCCAGGACAGGCAATTGGCGATGTTCACTCCTAGGAACTTGAAGCTCTCAAGTTCAGCACCTTTGATGTAGACAGGAGCATGTGTACTGCCCCTTTTTGAATGAATGACCTGCTCTATAGTTTTGTTGGCATTGGGGGAAAGGTTGTGTCATGACACCATGTCACTAAGCTCTCCTCTCTGTATGCCAACTCATCATTGTTTGAGATCTGGCCTACTACTGTGGTATCACCTGTAAACTTGTTGATAGAGTTCCAGCAGAATTTGACCACACATTTGTAAGTGCATAGGGGGCCAAGGACGCAGCCTTGTGGGCCACACCTTTGAGGGCAATTGCGCAAATGAGGTGCATTATCCTGAGATTGGACTCTAGACAATCCTTGAAGTTCGTGAACATACTGGATTTGACATTCTTGTATTCATCATACGGGAGACGTCAATTGATATCTATGCCTTTAAACACATCTCTAATTATATAATACAGAATTGGTGTATTTCTAAATGCATTGTTTTGCCATCTCCCATAATGTTTTAACATTTAACCTCTGTCTTCCTTTATAGACAGGGAAGCTGACCAAACGAGAGATGGAAGCCATGTTCTACAATCTCTCCCTGTCACAGAATAATGTAAGTTTTATGTTATTGGCAGTTTATTGGCATCGCTTGATCATTCCATCGGCAATTGCAAGGAAGTGGTTGGGCAGTCTAGATCACAAATGAGAGAATACCTGCAGACGCTGGAAATCTGAGCAACATACACAAAATGCTGGAGGAACTCAGCAGGCCAGGCAGCATCTATGGAAAAGAATACAGTTGATGTTTCGGGCCGAGACATTGACTATACTCTTTTCCATAGATGCTGCCTGACCTGTTGAGTTCCTATAACATTTTGTGGATGTTGGGCAGTTAAACGAACAGGTCAATGGCAATCGTTCTGCTCCCAGTGAACTTCAGCACTCTGTTGCATTCTCTTATTAGTTCATAGTAAAACTCTGGTAATCCGGTATGCTTAGGACTTTGCTCTCTGATCAGCAGATTTTTGAGTGTTTCATGTTGTTTCAACACATTTTTAATTCAGTTTTTTTTAGATGTTATGGTATGTATCATAAATTTTCCATTGATTATAGCAGGTTTTTAGGGATTGTGGGAACTGGGACCCTGGTCATTTTAACAAGAGTGCAGTGTTTAGAAAGTCGAAAGGCATATGTGGCAAATGATTTCCAAATGGTCAGACAGTGGATTATCAGAATCTTATTGTACCTTTATTTCCCTTAAATACAAATGCTGTGGAGAATACAACATGAAAATTAGCAGGAAGGATGATTTATGACATTTAAGCTCCCATTTTCTCTTATTCAGCTCTTGCACCTGTACAAGTACATCGAAGTCAAGTTGGACATAGAAGAATTGAGCAGTGTGTTGAACCCACTGATGAAAGGGGAGTTAGCTGTTTCCCAGCTGGCAAAGCAAAGTTTAAAGGACTTGGAAGCTGTGACAGATCTCCTAAAGAAACTTAACATTGGGCTTCAGGTTGGTTGTAATGCCAGTGACTAACTTGAGAAGCCACTCGGTAATTTAGCTGCTAACCTAGCTCCTTAAGGCATTGAATGCTGCTGAACCATACTGGTTGAGTTTAATCATTTGGACTGTGGCTGAGCAAGAGTGCAACCAGCTGAGTCAGACACTTATACAGCATGGGTGGCAAACCTTCAGCCCAACTTGCCTACTAAGTTGCCTACCTGAGCTAGTTTCCTTCCCTGATCACTTTTGTGCAGGCAGTCTCCACACTACAACAGAGTTCTCCTCCAGAGAACTGTTCATGAATTGAGAATGAACAGAAACAGCCGTAACTGACAGTGACAGGCGTGGAAGAAACGGCTGTCAGCCGGCCTCACCAACTCAGTGAGTGAGTGAGTGAGTCTGCTCAGTGCTCAGTGCTCCGAGCTCTGCATGGTTCTTCCCAGCCCTGGTTTTTGTGACTTGGTGAAGGCATGAGGAAATACCCCGTTCCCACCCAGCAGAAATACCTGCAGCCCTGGATCAGCGGCAGATCCATCCCCATTCACCTCACTGGTCTCCCCAATGCTCGAAGGTATGTACAGGTTGAGTATGTGTAACCTGCAGCCTTGCGTTCTCCACAGTTAATGTGGTTTTGTCTTGTGTTAGACAAGGTGCTGTACCCAGTGTTGGGGTTGATTACAGTAGAGGGAATTTGGAGAATAGAAGTACTATAGTTACTAATCAAAGCTGGCTCATGGGATGGATTAGTCCTTACTGGGAATTATTAACGTGCAGGTTTTGTTCTGTTCTTAAATGTAAGAGATTCTGCAGAGGCTGGAAATCCAGAGTAACACACACAAAATTGGGAGTAACTCAGTGGGCCGGGCAGCATCTATGGAAAGGAATAAAGAGTCGACATTTCAGACCAAGACCCTTCATCATGACTCCTGATGAATATAAATAGATTAACCCCATATTCAAAATGCACAAATAACTTGTAAGCCTGATAAATTCTCATATTGTAAGAGCGACTGTCTCCATTACTCACCCAGGCACCATGTTCCAGAGTCCAACCACCCTCTGGCTGAAAAATCTCTTCTCAAGTTACTTCTAAATAATCCACTTATTACCTAAATGACCCCCTCTAGTTCTAGAAACCTCTGCTAAGGGGAAGGATTTCTCACTATTTGCCCACTCTATGCCCCACATAATCCTATATACACTATATCAGTCAGTGCGCTGTTACACCTTTGCACTCTCCATGGTAAACCAGCCCAATCTGCTGAGCCTCTTCTCGTGGCTGGAACATTTCATCCCAGCTAACATCCTGGGGATTCTCCCTTCACCCTCTCCAGCACGTTCACGTCCTTTCCATTAGCATGGTGACCAAAACTGCAGCTGTGGTCTAACTAATATTTTACATGGTGGTGCCACAATCTCCCTGCTCTCGTATTGTGTGCCCTGGTTGTTGAGGCAAGCAGCTCTCATGCATTCTTAACCACCTCATCTACCTATGCTGCACGCATGGAGACCCTTGGACGTGTATGCTCTCCCCAGAGCCCTACAATTTACTATGTGTATGCTGTCCCTGTTTGTAGACTGTGTCACCTCACCCCACATTGTTATTCTCTGCCTTTGCTCGGTCCATGTTACCAAATGACAATATTGTTCTGAAGCTGAGAGTGACTTCCTCACTATCAACACCACCACCCATTTTCTTATCATTTACAAAGTTACTAATGGCCCCTAACATTCACATCCAGATTGCTAGTGAATGTAACAAGTCGTGGCTATCCCTGGAGGTCGAGGATGATGGTCTTCGTTCTGTTACAGAGTGAAGACGCCTGTGCGTGTATTTGTTAAACATGTACTTGATGTTGCACTCCAAGAAGCACACGATACTTCACAAATCAACCAACTGATTCCAATGGTATGGAAACCAGGATGATTGGAGCTGATGGATTTGATGCAGACTTCATCCGCCTTCACAGCAGTTGAGTTTGAAGTAACTTCGTCCGCCTGTTCCACCGTTGAGGTCTTGGTTGGATTGTTCTTTGTCAGGGACCTTCCCCTCGACCTTACCACCATGGGTGACCCTATCAGGAGCATAGCTCCAGACGGCATTGCTCTCGGGATCACAGGACCACACAAGCCTCTCCACCGTGACAAGGTGACAACCCACGGAGTAACAAGTAGCAAGAGTCTTAACATGGTATACTGCTGGTCATAGATTTCCAGTTGCTTCCATCAGGACTCCTCATTTCCCAGGCCATTTCTGAATGCAGTTTGCTGAGTCTCTAGATCATGAGGGTTTTGCATTTTGACCCAGTCTCCCACATCAAAGGTCTTACTGAGATCTACAGAGACTGCACCAACTGTATAGTATGCTGTACAGTTCCGTGACTCTTGAGTCCATCATCGATATTCCTGGTTATCTCTTTGGAAAAACTAATTGGACAGGTTCTCTACACTCCTCATACGGATGCAGAGTAAAGACTCTGTACTTCAATAAGATGAGAGAAAGTAATCTTGCTCATTGCTGTACACTTTCAGCAGTGCTCCAGTGTCACTAATGGTTGTCACTGGTTATGGTGACTGCCATTTCTTCACACATAAGAACATAAGAAATAGGAGCAGGAGTTGGCCATCTGGCTCATTGAACCTGCTCTGCCATTCAATAAGATCATAACTGATTTGACCATGGACTCATCTCCACCTACCTGCATTTTCCCCTTAACCCTTAATTCCTTCACTATGCAAATATCTGTCCAACCTTGTCTTAAATATATTTTCTGAGGTACCCGCCACTGCTTCATTGGGCAGAGAATTCCACAGATTCACCACTCTGCGGGAAAAGCAGTTCCTCCTCATCTCCATCCTAAATCTACTCCCACAAATCTTGAGGCTATGCCCCCTAGTTCTAGTCTCACCTATCAGCGGAAACAACATTCCTGCCTCTACCTATCCCTTTCATAATTTTACCTGTTTCTATAAAATCTCTCATTATTCTGAATTCCAGCGAGTACAGTCCCAGGCGACACAATCTCTCCTCATAATCTAACCTCCTCATATCTAGAATCAACCCAGTGAACCTCCTCTGCACCGCTTCCAAAGCCAGTATATCTTTCCTCAAGTATGGAGACCAGAACTGCACACAGTACTCCAGGCGTGGCCTCACCAGTACCCTGTACAGTTGCAGCATAACCTCCCTGCTCTTAAATTCAATCCCTCTAGTAATGAAGGCCAACATCCCATTTGCCTTCTTGATAGACTGCTGCACCTGCAAACCAACCTTTTGTGATTCATGCACAAGCACTCCCAAGTCCCTCTGCACAGCAGCACGCTGCAATCTTTTACCATTTAAATAATAATCTGATCTTCCATTTTTCTTTCCGAAGTGAATGACTTCGCATTTACCAACATTGTATTCCATCTGCCAGACCCTTGCTCACTCACTTAACCTATCTAAATCTCTTCTGCACAATTTGCTTTTCTACTCAATTTAATATCATCAGCAAACTTAGGTACACTGCACTTGGTTCCCTCTTCGAGATTGTTAATGTATATTGTGAACAGTTGCAGGCCCAGCACCGACCCCTGCGGCACACCGCTCACCACTGATTGCCAACCAGAGAAACACCCATGTAACCCAACTCTCTGCTTTCTATTAGTTAACCAATCTTCAATCCATGCTAATACATCAACCCCAATCCTATCCATCCTTATCTTATCGAGAAGTCTTATGTAGCACCTTATTGAACGCCTTCCGGAAATCCAAGTAAACAACATCCATCTGTTCCCCTCTATCCACTGCGCTCGTTATATCCTCAAAGAGCTCCAGTAAGTTTGTCAAACAGGATCTGCCTTTGCTGAATCATGCTGTGACTGCCTGATAGATCCATTTCTTTCCAGAAGCTTCACTATTTCTTCTTTAATGATAGTTTCAAACATTTTCCCAACTACAGATGTTAAACTAGCTGGCCTATAGTTACCTGCCTTTTGCATATATCCTTTATTGAGCAGTGGCGTGACATTCACCATCTTCCAATCCGTCAGGACCTTCCCAGAGTCCAGAGAATTTTGGTAAATGATCACCAAAGCCTCTACTATAACTTCTGTCATTTCCTTCAGTACCCTGGGATGCATTCCATCAGGACCAGGGGACTTGTCTATCTTCAGGCCCAGAAGTTTGCAAACTTTGATAGTTTAGATCACATCAGTTGGTCTAGTAGAACCTCGCACCAAATATTGAATTTTAGCGAGAAGTCACAGCTCTTGTGGAAAATGGGAAATGTCACACTGGTGCTATGAGAAGCTGTTGTATTGTTAGGGCTATGGTATTGTGGAAAAGGAAGGGAACTGTTTCTGCCACTGATTTGATTTGGAATGCATTATGCTGGTTCTCCTGAGTCTCACTTTTGGAGAAGCAACATTCCAGGCATTGAGATTCGACTCAAATGATTGCTTATCCAATAGCTGGAAGGGAAATTAGAGAAATTTGCAGCCTCTGTCTGGCCTTTCTCATAAGGCACTGTTCCCTTCTCCTTCCTGTGAAATATAGGAAATTGAGGGGTCAGAGGAATCAGACACCTGGCGTCTGACTAAAATCCCTACACAGAGCACACTGATAATGACATCTGTGGCAGCTGTGGAGTGAAATTGGTGTTGTTGCTTTGCAGGTGGAGATCAATTTGGGTCTTGTCTACAAGATGCACCTATACAGTGGAATCATCTTCCAGTTTGTTGCATTTGTAAAACGGCGACACCGTCTTGTGCCAGATATCCTTGCAGCGGGAGGGAGATATGACAATCTGGTGAGTCCTGTTTGATTGGAGGTTATGAAAGGAATAAAGGTCTCACGTACATCTGCTAAGTTATTAAAAAGTCTTTCTGTTCACTTTGTCCCAACATCTTGCGCTATGGTATTCCTGTGACAAAGCTTCTTTTACCTTTCTATGAGGGTTAGAGAGGTAGCATGGTGGTATAGTGGAAAGCAGAACACTTTACAGTACCAGTGACCTGGGTTCAAATCCTGCTGCTCTCTGTAAGGAGTTTACACTTTCTTCCCGTGACTGCGTGGGTTTTGTCCGCGTGCTCCGGTTTCCTCTCTCAGTTCAAAGACGTACTGGTTGGGAGGTGTACTGGTCATTGTAAATTATCGTGGGATTAAGCTATGGTTAAATTGGAGGTTACTGAGCTGCACGGCTCGAAGAACCAGAAGGGCCGGTTCCATGCTGTTTCCCAATAAATAAACAAATCAATCAAACGATGCCACTCTCCAGATATCAACCAACTCAAGTTAGCAATGTTGGGCTAGTTGAGAGTGGCAGGCATCCATGACTACGCTCTTGACTTGACGTGACTGCATATCCACACAGCACAGTTGAGTTGTGAGCGCCCAAGGTGCAGGCCCAGCTGAACTGGCCACCCCCTACATCTTAGGCACGTACTGCAATTGCCGCAAACCTCCCCAGCTCGGGAAGCCTTTATGCAGAGGAGCAGTGCGTGAGAGTTCAAAGCCCGTTTCCTTCCTCCTCATTTGATGAATGTGTTTGCAGGTAGTTCCCGTGTGCTGTGTGTAATGTCCCAGATCACTGTCACAGAGTGAGATCACTAGCTCCTTGTTTCCATTCTGCACTTGGAGATTTCTGTACTGTTCTGGTTGCCACACTAAAGGAAGGATGTGGTAGCAATGGAGAGAGTGCAGAAGAGATTCACTTGGATGTTGCCTCAAATGAGGGGCTTTAGTTGTAGGGAGACATTGGATTGTTTGTGTTTTTCACACTGGAATGTGGGAGGTTGAGGGATAACCTTAACTGTGGTTTACAACATTGCAGGGGGCATACGTTAGATAAATGGTCGTCATCCCAGGGCAGGGGAACCTAGAACTAAGGAGCACAGGTTTATGAATGGAGGAGAGAAAGTTGGAGGGTTTCTAAACTTTCTGCGTAAATGTTCTTCACACAGTGGGTGCTATTGTCTAGATTGGACTGCTGGAGGGAGGTGATGGGGTAGATATAATTATGTGTAAAAGGCATTTGTACAGTTGTGTGGGGAGGAAAGCATAGAGGGATATGGGTCTAATGTGGGAAAACCTGTTTAGCATAGGTAGGCATCAACTGTCAAGATCGACAGGAAGGGCTGAAAGGCCCATTTCTAACTTGTATCGTTTTCAAAGTACTGTGGTATCAGAATCAGGTTTAATCACGCTGGCATATTAGTAACTTAGCCGCAGCAGTACAATGCAATACATAATGTAGGTAAAAATCAATTACAGTAAGAATGTGTATGCATAATAAATGCTTAAGTTAAGATAAGTACTGCAAAAACAGAAATAAAAATAGTAGTGAGGTAGTGTTCGTGGGTTCCGTGTCCATTTAGAAATGGGATGGCAGAGGGGAAGAAGCTGTTCCTGAATCACTGAGTGTATGCCTTTAGGCTTCTGTACCTCCTTCCTGATGGTAGCAATGAGAAAAGGGCATGTCCTGGGTGATGGAGGTTCTTAACAATGGACGCCGCCTTCCTAAAGCACCAGTCCTTGAAAATGTCTTGGATACCTCAGAGGCTGGTACCCATGATGGAGCTAAGTTTACAACTTTCTGCAACTTACTTCGATCCTGCGCAGTAGGAACCCCCCCCCCCCCCATACCGGACAGTATGATACTCGGTGCGGGGGGCGGGGGGCTAATTTCTGCAGACTTGCCCTCCTGAGTGGATTGGAAGTTGCGCGGGGGAGTACCATTATTCCCAGAAGTCTCCCAGAGATATTCAGCAGGTTTGCAAATCTATTTAGCTTTCTCAAGAAATAAGTCATTCTTTTCCCGCTCCCTCAGATCCTCGAGTTTGCTCGTCCGCATCTCACAGGCCCGGTTCCCACTGCTGTAGGAGTCAGCCTGACCTTGGATAAAATCTCCTCGCTTTCTAACGCATTGATACCAGTGAGTCATCTGACGAAACGTTTTCTGACAAAAGTCTGCAGACTTCTGTCATATTTTAACTAATAAATTGATCAAGAGAGTGGGAGGTGAGGGTGGCAAGCGATGGGGGTAGACAAATGGACGGGCAGAAGCAGTCTTTGTTGATTCCATTGAATTACTGTGATACTTGTGCAAATCTCCATGGCCAAGAGCTAAACTTTGTCCTTCCATTCCAGCCTGATGGTTGCCATTATAAGGCAGTGGTGTTTGCAATCAGTAGGACTTTGATTGACAGATCTATCAGCATCATCCAGAATCTGTGGACAGTGGGGATAAATGCTGAGCTCCTCTGTGATGTCTCCCAGGTAAAGTACCGCAGAGCTGGGTAATTTAATTTAGTAGGAGGGGGCAAAAATTCTCTCGGGTGATACCCATTGCAGATTCTTGCCTCATTAGATTAACTTTCTGTCACCTGTATATTGAAACATGCGGTGAAATGCATCATTTGTGTCAAATCAAATCAGCAGGGACAGCGCACAAGTGTTACCAAGCTTCTGCCAACAACATGGTACCCCCACAACTCACCTGTCCATCTTTGGATTGTGGGAACCCCCTGGGAGAACGTACAAACTCTTTACAGATAGTGGTGGGAATCAAACCCCGATCCCACAGACGGTGCTGTGACATGTTGCACTAACCACTGTCAGACGCCACAATTCTCTTCATCCAGACAGTCTTTCAGAGGTCAGCAGTGAGCAGTGCTTGGGCCTTTCTGCTGCCCATCTGCCTGTTGGCTATGCAAGTAAATGCCTTGCACTGTGTGTGATGATCTTCAGATCATTGTCTCAGAGTTGCGTAGCATTAAAAACAGGCCCTTCGGCCCGACTCATTCAGGCTAACCAAGGTACCTACCTGACTTAGTCGCATCGGTCTGCGTTTGACCAAGATCCCTCTAAAACAGGGGTTCCCAAACTTGTTTATGCCATGGACACCTACCATTGACTGAGGGGTCTGGGGACCCCAGGTTGGGAACCCATCCTCTAAACCTTTCCTATCCGTGTACTTGCCTATATGTCTTTTAAACACTGAAGTTCTATCCACTTCCTCTGACAATACATTCCACATATGGAGCACCCTCTGAGAATGTTCCCTTTAAATCTCTACCCTGTCACTTACCTCTACTTTCAGATTCTCCTACCCTGGGAAAAAGACTGACTGACAACCCTGTCTGTTCCCCTCATGGTTTTATAGACCCCTATCTGGTCACTCCAGGGAAAACAGTCCCAGCCGATCCAGTCTTTCCTTATAACCCAAGCCCTCCAGTGCTGACAACATCCTGTCATTCTTTCCTGCAATCTCTTTAGCTTAATCACATCCTTCCTATATCCTGGTGACTGGAAGTGCACCCAGTACTGTAAGTGGTGTCTTAAAAGCATGTACAGGCTTAACAGTCTGCAGATATATTAATGGAAGTATCCCTGCCTGTGGTCTGGTACACTGTTCACAGGAAGCTGAGGAAGATAGCAAACTCAGCGTGACTCATCCCTCCCCACCATCGGTACTATCTACAGGAGATGCTGCCCCAAGAAGGCGGCATCCATCATCAAGAATCCCCGCCACTGGTTCCGTGCCATCTTCGTATATCTACCGTCAGGCAAGAGGTGCAGAAGCCTGACGCCCCACACCACCAAGTTGAAGAACAGCTGCTTTCCTTCAACTATTCAATAGACAATAGACAATAAGTGCAGGAGTAGGCCATTCGGCCCTTCGAGCCAGCACCGCCATTCACTGTGATCATGGCTGATCATCCAGTATCAGTATCCAGTTCCTGCCTTATCCCCATAACCTTTGATTCTGCTATCTTTAAGAGCTCTATCCATCTCTTTTTTGAAAGCATCCAGAGACTTGGCCTCCACAGCCTTCTGGGGTAGAGCATTCCATATATTCACCACTCTCTGGGTGAAAAAGTTTTTCCTCAATTCCGTTCTAAATGGCCTACCCCTTATTCTTAAACTGTGGCCTCTGGTTCTGGACTCACCCATCAGCGGGAACATGCTTCCTGCCTGCAGCGCGTCCAATCCCTTAATAATCTTATATGTTTCAATAAAATCCCCTTTCAGCCTTCTAAATTCCAGAGTATACAAGCCCAGTCGCTCCAATCTTTTGACATATGACAGTCCTGCCATCCCGGGAATTAACCTTGTGAACCTACGCTGCACTCCCTCAATAGCAAGAATGTCCTTCTTCAAATTTGGAGACCAAAACTGCACACAGTACTCCAGGTGTGGTCTCACCAGGGCCCTGTGCAGCTGCAGAAGGACCTCACTGCTCTTATACTCAATTCCCCTTGTTATGAAGGCCAGCATGCCATTAGCTTTCTTCACAGCCTGCTGTACTTGCATGCTTGCTTTCAGTGACTGATGTACAAGAACACCTAGATCTCGTTGTGCTTCCCCTTTTCCTAACTTGACTCCATTTAGATAATAATCTGCCTTCCCGTTCTTACCACCAAAGTGGAATACCTCACACTTACCTACATTAAACTGCATCTGCCATGCATCTGCCCACTCACCCAGCCTGTCCAAGTCACCCTGCATTCTCATAACATCCTCCTCACATTTCATACTGCCACCCAGCTTTGTGTCATTGGCAAATTTGCTAATATTACTTTTAATTCCCTCATCTAAATTATTAACATAGATTGTAAACAGCTGCGGTCCCAGCACTGAACCCTGCGGTACCCCACTGGTCACCGCCTGCCATTCGGAAAAGGACCTGTTAATCGCTACTCTTTGTTTTCTGTCAGCCAGCCAATTTTCAATCCATGTCAGTACTCTGCCCCCAATACCACGTGCCCTAATTTTGCCCACTAATCTCCTATGTGGGACTTTATCAAAGGCTTTCTGAAAGTCCAGGTACACTACATCCACTGGCTCTCCCTTGTCCATTTTCATAGTTACATCCTCAAAAAATTCCAGATTAGTCAAGCACGATTTCCCCTTCGTAAATCCATGCTGACTTGGACCAATCCTGTTACTACTATCCAGATGTGTTGTAATTTCATCTTTTATAATTGACTCCAGCATCTTTCCCACCACCGATGTCAGGCTAACTGGTCTATAATTCCCTGTTTTTTTTCTTCCTCCGTTCTTGAAGAGAGGGACAACATTAGCCACCCTCCAATCCACAGGAACTGATCCTGAATCTATAGAACGTTGGAAAATGATTACCAATGCGTCCACGATTTCTAAAGCCACCTCCTTAAGTACCCTGGGATGCAGACCATCAGGTCCCGGGGACTTATCAGCCTTCAGACCCAACAGCCTATCCAACACCATTTGCTGCCTAATATAAATTTCCTTCAATTCATCCATTACCCTAGGTCCTCTGGCCACTATTACATCTGGGAGATTGTTTGTGTCTTCCCTAGTGAAGACAGATCCAAAGTACCTGTTCAGCTGGTCTGCCATTTCCTTGTTCCCCACAATAAATTCACCTGCTTCTGTCTTCAAGGGCTTGAATCAACTAGCATAACCCTAATCTTTACCCCAACATACCAACGTTATGACCACTTTGCACTGCAGTGAACTTTTATAATGTTCCTTATAGTTAACAGTTCTATGAAGTCTTCTCTCGTACTCCTTTGCTCCAAACAGAAAAGACCAACATTTCCTTAGAAGACATGTTCTCTAATCCAGGCAGCATCCTGGTAAATCTCCTCGTTAGTGCTTCCACATCCTCCCTATAACGAGGCTACCTGATTCACTTCTACAGATTTTGCTGCTAATTAAAAGATCCATGTGATTAAGGTTCTGTCTAGGTGTTATTAATAAATATCCGTGTTCTGTAGACAGCACTAGCCCTCAGTCTGTTCCACCCCGTTATATAGGGGACCTGTAGTGAACGCAGTCAGTGATCTTCATGGCTCAGCTGATGTGTGATGGTGTTACAGTTGGCAGCTGGAGTGGGGTGCGGGCACCTGAATTTGACACCTCTCCCCAGTTCTGCTTCCTTAGGACAGGTTCATGATCCCTGCCCTTCCCCTGTTGCCCCAGCTGAGATCGAACAACTTACCGTTATCTGGGAATTAAATCTGGACTCTTCCTCCAAGAATGCTTAAAGATTATATCATTATGCGTCTTTATTATTTTGATTACATTATACTATGAATCAACTGCTTTTCTCTTGAATCAAACTGTTGTTTCTGATTTCTACTGCTTATGATTTTAAGTCAGACCTCTGCTTTTTCCATGAACAGGAAGAAGTCCAGCAGCATTGCAAACAGACCGGAATCAGTTATTTAATCCTGGTCTCAGATAAAGAGAAAGACCATGTGAAGGTACAAGTACTACAGAATTTTTACAATTTTTCTCTGTTACAGCCCACATTCTTTGTATCTAAGTAATGTCTTCCGGTTAATATTCTGCATCATTGCTCCAATATGGATAACTAATGAAAGGAGTGTTACAGTCAAAGTGACACAGCTTGGAAGCAGGCTGTTTGGAAATTGAGTCCACACTGACCCATTCCACACAAAACCGACTTTAACCTAGGTGAGGGGAAGATGGTGCAGGCAGGACACGGTGACGTTTTGTGGGCAGTGAATACAACTGTTTTATTAATAGTAGTTTGTCTGGACTGTGGTCATTAAAATCAGCAGACTGTACTTTCCCTTTTGGAGTTGTGCTTTTGAACCTGCTGAACGACTGGGCATTTTTGAAGGATCCAATTACATGGACTCTCAGGAATGCAGGTGCGGCTGTGGCAGCAATTGCTGGAGCAGACTTGAGGACCGATCGATGTACCGTGTCGGGGCCCAGGCTTGAGAGCAAAAAGTGAACTGATGTTTAGTCAATTTCAGTGCCAAGCCAGATTAAAAAGATCAAGCTGTTGGGGACAAGGCGAAGAATGAAGCAGTATTCAGCTTACTACCCGAGAGGCTTTATTTACCTCAACACTGAACTGGTTCCATGGCTGTGGTCTGTAGCTGTGGAGCTCTTGGATCGGCTGCAGACTGAGCTGGTTCTGTGGCTGTGGGTTCATTTTCAGGGATTCTGCGATTCATTTCTGTGTGTTGTTTATTTTTTTAAATTGTTTGCATGATTTGTTCTTTTTTTCACACATTCGGTGTTTGACGGTCTTTGTTGTGCGTGATTTTTTAGTGGGTTCTATTGTTGTAGTGCCCTCACAATGTGTGTGTCAATGCTCGGCAGAGAGTTAAACACCTTCTCAAAAGTCACCTGAGCTGGAAGCTTTCTTCGGGGTTTTTAATGAGGAAAAACTTGTGAAACTGCAGAATACGTGTTAAATGCAATACAGAATCATTGCATGCCTGAATCTACCAATACTATTGATTATTCTCACAATCAGTGTTAACCAAGGCAACATTCCCTACTATGCCCTGTGGACCAGAGTGAACTTGTAGTGCAACAATAGCTTAATAACGATGAATGATAAACACAACACTTCCTTCAAAGTGCACCTACTGAATGTTTACTGATATTAAGAAATCTCAAGACTCAGATATTGCTGTTTCAAGAGCAAATAAGGAGTGGATAGAGATGGATGTCTTTCTACCGTGTGTGCTTAAAGTCGAAATCCAAATTAACTGCACAGGAAATGATGTAAGAAGAGCTTACGTATAGGATGTGATGTTCATACAAATGAACTGCATATGAAAAGAGCAATGCCTCTGCAGGCCAGAACACTCCCTGCCTGACATCCATAAGATGGACTGAAACTAAAAGTCAAATGATCATATTATTATGTCTGTGGCAAAAGAAAGGACAGTCGCAGACACTGGTCTTGAAACAGTCTTTACTGCACAGTCTTTAACGTTCTCACTTCGAAAGTGTCGACTTTGATGACATACTTGCTTATGGTAATGTCTGCTGAGCCGACCAGTGACCATTGCTCACTCTGAATGACGATTGGGTGAGGTAACTCCAGAGTGAGTTGTGCTCTCTTAATGTGTCCTCCAACTCGCAGAGTCAAGAAATGGGGCAGAGTTCAAAGGTTAATTTATTATCAAAGTGTACAGCTCTGAAATTCTTCTTCTCCGGGTAGTCATGAAACCAAGAAAGAAAAGAAAGGCAGCACGATCACCAAATCCCAAATGTCCCCTCCCCACACAAAAATGGAACAGGCACATCAACCCCCAATTCCCTCCTCCTGCACAAAAAAACAAACAAAACGGAACAGGCACATCGACACTCAAATTCCCCTCACTCTTCCCCCACTGCCCGCACAAAAAAAAAGAGAAAAACCAGGAGAAAAGCCACAGAATATAAAAAAAAACTATAAGACTTTTAAAAAAAAAGTTTATAGTTCATGTCCACACCCAAAACACAGAAAACCTGGGCAACACTCTCTGGGCAGAGCGGGTGGCTCTCCGCTGTCCAGTGGTCAAAGGACAGGCAGCCGGTGCTCACCCTCCGCAATTGTCTCGATGGTTTAATCTCCCTCGTCGCTTTAATCGGTGAAAAGGAGTCATATCGGTTTGCACCCCGTCCCACAGCCTGCCACGAGGTTTGAACAACGCTGCCTCTGTCTCCTGGAATCCTCTTGGAGACAGCAGAGCGCTGAAGCACCCAAATGATCTCCAGACTTCTGCATTTGCTTTAATGTACTGGAACACCCAAACGATCTCCAAACAGTTCCAGAATCACATTCAAGATGAAAACAAGCATTAAAGGACATAAGAGAAGTAAAGTGCATGGTTTTTTGGTCTATCCAGAAGATGATGACCAAAAGAGTGTGTATGCAGGTGCCATCTTAACTGGAAGGTGTAAGGTAACTTTGGATTGGGAGAAATTCCTGCTTTGTGATGCACTGCACATCCTCTGCATACACCTGCCTTTGAACAACAAGAAGGATTCTAACCTTTGCCCGACGTTTGGCAGGGTTCCGGCCAGCCCTCCAGCATTTTGTGTGTGTTGCTGCTTCATACACCTTTGTCTCTGTTAGGGTTGCCTCAGCTTCAGGCTCCTTGTTCTTGCTGCTTTAGCTGTGGCATGGGTTCGCACTGCAGCTATGCCAAGTGTGGTTTTGCTTAAGCGTTGCAAAGACCCGATCGACGCACCACATTCGGACCTGACTTCCAACGCTGGCATTGCCTTTGGAGATGAGTTATCTTTTCACTCTACTGCTCTTGCAACGTATGTGTACAAAGCTAGGCAGAGAGTTAAACACCTGAAAAATCACCTGAGCTGAAAGCTTTCTTCAGGGTTTTTATGATTTAAAAAAAAAAGTTGCACTTTTCTAAACTGGTACCTTAAAAGTTGCATGTACACCAACATGTTCAATTTATGTATGCATGGGGACTTCGCAGTAATCCCGTTCAGTGGGTCCTTTGGAGTTCAGCTGTTATTTGGTCAACACTGTTGCAGATTGGAATGTCAAAACCGCAAGCTACCTGACAATTTAAAGACTGTTTCATTGATAAGTGGCTTGTGGTTCTTAATGGCTTATCCTTCCCTCAGGTGAGGTCATTTGAAAAGGACAAACAGACGGAAAAGCGAGTTTTGGTATCAAAGTTAGTTGATCATTTCTCCGAGAAGCTGTGGCGCAAAGTGTCCGATGACAAGAGCAGCAGGTGAGCACGGTTTTGTCTGTGGGTCCTGGTCATTACTGGAGATGCTGGTGGAGTGGATTCACTGGAGCTGAGGGTCAGCCCAGGTAATTGCCTGAAATGGGAGAGATTAAATAGCACGGAGTTATTGGTATTGATTAGATTGTACCAAAGATCAAAGAATTGGATTCATAATAGAAAGTGGGGAATAAGTGCAGAAACAGGTCTTCATTGTGAGCTCTCTGTTGGAGTACAGTAGTTGGGAGGTATGTCGCAGTCATGCAATGTGTTGGTGAGACCTTTGTCTATTCTGTATAGATTTGGTCACCTTGTTATAAGGAAGACTCCATTAAACTGGAAAGGGTGCAGAGAACATTTATAATGATGGTTCCAATACTAGAGAGCCTAAGTGTTGGGGACAAGTTGAGCAGGCTAGGACTTTATTCCTTGAAGTAGGAGACTAAGGAGGTAAACTTGAAGAGCAGTGAGGGCTCTTGATAAGATGAACTCTCACAGTCTTTTTCCCAGCAAAAGGGAACTAAAAACCTAAAGGGCACAGGTTTAGCCGAGAGCACCTACTTCATGCAGAGAATAGGTAGCATATGGAGCAGAGTTGTCGGGGCAGCTATGGTAGTAATATTTAACAGACATTGGATAGGAGAGCTTTAGAAGGACATGGCAAATGGGAGTACCTTTGTGGTCACCATAGTCAGCATCGACAAATTGAGTTCCATGCTGAATGACATAGAAACTCTAGTTAAATCTGAGAGAGCTAGATAGAGTAAAGATATTGAAGGAAATGAGAAAGCTGTTGAAGAAACCTGATGGCACAGGACACAATAAGCAGCAACAACATTACTGACCTATTGCAGATGGTTCAGTGACAGTCTTCACTCTTCTCAGAATCAAATGTGATGTTCAGTGTCATACCTTGAGTGAATATGGTGATCACTATGCTTTCCTTTCTCTTACTGAAGTTACAGCAGGTCTTTGTGTTTAAATTAAAAATGAATTATATCTCTAGATCAAGTTTGCCAGTTGGCTGAGTTGGTGGAGAGGTCATGGTTGTTCTTTAGAAGAAAGCAGACTCCCTTATAATGTAGCTCATTTCTCAAAGCTGCTTCTATGAATGTGAGGCCCTATATTGAACACCCAGCTGCCAGCATAGTTTGGAAATCAATAAATTACTGAGGGAAAAAAGGGAAAAATAAAACAGACGCTGGAAATCTGAAACAGAAAAATGAAAATGCTAGACGCATTCAGCAGGTCAGGCAGCATCTTTAGAAAGAGAAACAAAGTTAATGTTTTTCAATCTAAAATTGTAGGTGATTGGGACGAGCTTGTATAGCCATCTTGGATGAGCTGGGCTGTAGGGTGTATTTTCATGCTCTGTAACTATGACTGTCTTCTTTCCATCTGTATCAGAGTTTAAGTGATTTTGGCGCAGTTTTTCTCTCCCCTTTGGTGTTGTCTGACCTGCTGGATAAGTCCCACAACCCTGTTGTTAGCAACACAAAACACAAAGAAGCTTTGACTGCCGCATTATCATACCTTATCTGAGATACTCTCTTTATTCTATCCAATGCTCTCCCCCCACCTCCACCCTTTCTGTAGCCAAAACTAACTGGTTTGATCTTTTTCCCAGCCTCAGACCCTTAAATGCTTCTCTTACCATAGGGGCTGCCTGACCTGCTGAGTTTTCCAGCATTTTCTGTCTTAGTTATTGAGGGAAGTTCTGTTGTTCTGATTACTATCAGTTTGATTAACTTGCCCACTAAAATGGTCCAGACATACCAAGTACAATTGAAATATTTCAAGCGGGGGCTGGATTAATAACTATTTCTCACTATTTGGTAAATAGTGGTACATTTGGTGCCCAAAGGTCGTAAGCAACGGGTTTCAGCGGAGCGGGACGACATCTTTCCAAAATGTATTACATATGGGGTTCTAACACTCAAAGGCAAGGAGACTCTGGATTCTGTTTTATTCTTTTTACCACCATGATGCACTTGTATATGGAGTGATTTTACCTGATGGCATGCAAGGAAAAGCTTTTCTGTATATCTTGATACATATGACAACAGCAACCCACAGTCATGAAAATGGCCCTTCAGCTGAACTGATCCATACTGGCCATGGTGCCCTCCAGGGTAATACCACTTGCTCACTGATGGCTTGTATCCCTCTAACCGAGGAATATAAAGAATGTAAAAAGGATCTTAAAGAAATTAGAAAAGCTAAAAGAAGATATGAGGCTGCTTTGGCAAGTAAGGTGAAAATAAATCCAAAGGTCTTTATTCTTTGGAGCATAGAAGGTTGAGGGGGGACTTGATAGAGGTGTTTAAAATTATGAGGGGGATAAATAGAGTTGACGTGGATAGGCTTTTTCCATTGAGAGTGGGGGAGATTCAAACAAGAGGACGTGAGTTGAGAGTTAAAGGGCAAAAGATTAGGGGTAACATGAGGGGAAACTTTACTCAGAGGCAGAGTAAAATATAAATTTTGGCACGGACTGGAAGGGCCGAGATGGCCTGTTTCCGTGCTGTAATTGTTATATGGTTATATGGTTATTTTTGGGAATATTAAGAAATGATTGAGTTCAGATGTAAGATGTCCTAGTTGGCCAGTGATAGAAATTTATATTTAAAACAACTACACTATTGCTCCTATTGCGATCTTCATTTTGTGTGATTGCTTTGTGTTTACAGTCTTTCTTTCCATGTTTAATTTTAAGCAGGGAATCTCGAGAGACCTTCTCCTCTCAGGGCTTGATAGGATCACTCTGCTGTGCTACAGGTAACTGGTGCGCGTGTGCCTTGGTGAATAATGCTGTGAACCTCACTGGAGGGAGGCTGATGAAGGGGTGAACGTTAGTTATTGAGTGACTTGCCATGGTTGGGACCATCGTTAAGTTCAATTCATGGCACGTGGTATTTTTCTCAGTCTTTCTTCTCTTTCAGGCATAACATTTCACATTTCTGCCTTTGAAACCTGATGCTGTACCTATCATAGCAACGCTTTAATTATTAATTTGTAATTCTGTCAAGTTCAAAGGTGTGTATTTGTTTTCGCAGGGATTAAACATACAAAAATGGCAATTATTATGTCATGATACCATGTCAATAATAATTATACTCAAGTTCATAGTTGTGTTTAAAATTTATTGGTGAATTCATTGTGAGGGAGAAAGGACAAGTAAGGTATTTATTTCTGTCTTGAGGTATTTGTTCTGATACCTCCTATATCTTCCTTCCACTCTGGTTTTGTGAAAGTATTCTTCTTATTTAATTCCATCATTCACAATAAATTCAGTTCATTTTGATCCTTCAATGGCTTTTGAAGTTGGGTACCCAGTTGCAATAAGATAGGGTGTTGGTGAGGTTATAGCTGGAATATCACCCATAAATTTAAAAAAAATCTTGATACACTTTCCATAGAAGAATAGCAAGAACTTAGACCATAAGACATAGGAGCAGAATTAGGCCATTTATCTCATTGAGTCTGCTCTGCCATTTCATCATGGCTGATCATTTTTCCTTTCAGTCCCAGTCTCCTGCCTTCTCCCTGTATCCCTTCATGCCCTGACTAATCAAGAATCTATCAACCTCTGCCTTAAATATACATAAAGACTTTGGCCTCCACAGCTGCCAGTAGCAACGAATTCCACAGATTCACCACTCTCTGGCTAAAGAAATTCCTCCTCATCTCCATTCTAAAAGGATACCCCTCTATTCTGAGGCCGTGTCCTCTTGTCTTGGACTCTCCCACCATAGGAAACATCCACTCCACATCCACTCTATCAAGGCCTTTCACCATTTGATAGGTTTCAATGAGGTCACACTTTATTCTTCTGAATTCCAGTTTAGCAGATGAGCAGAAATTTCTTCATGGCTGTAAATCTTGGGAATCTCAGAGGCTGTGTTGACTCAGGCATTGAATTAGAGATGGATGGATTTCTGGAAGTGAATATGTCATAGTAATGGTTTTGAGATCGATCAGCGAAAGCTGCACTTCTGGTCCTATTTCTCTTATTCCTACAGTCTTCCTCCGGTTTGGACCCTTTAGAAGTAATGTTACTGAGTGAGATCTGTGTTCCTGAGTTTCGTTACCTTTTAAATGAACCTGCCATTTGCTGCCTTCCGTTGGTATCTCAGACTTCCCACCAGACCAGATGAACTGCACCCTAGGGTTCTGAAAGAGGTAGTGTTAGAGAGTGTGGAATGATCTTTCAAAAATCATTGGACTCTGGCATGGTGCCAGAGGACTGAAAAATTGCAAATGTCACTCCACTCTTAAAGAAAGGATGAAGGCAGCAGCAGGAAGTTATAGACCAGTTAGCCTGACCTCTGTGGTTGGGAAGATGTTGGAGTCAATTGTTAAGGATGAGGTGACACAGTACAAGAGAGGACAAAGTCAGCACTGTTTCCTTAAGGGAAAATATTACCTGATGAACCTGTTGGAATTCTTTGAGGAGATTACAAATAAAGGGGATGCAGTGGATGTTGTATATTTGGATTTTCAGAAGGTCTTTGACAAGATGCCACACATGAGGCTGCTTACCAAGTTAAGAGCTAATGGTATTACAGGAAAGTTACTGGCATGGTTAAAGCATTAGCTTATTGGTAGGAGGAAGCGAGTCATGCACTTTGGTAGTAGAAATAATGTGCAGACTATTTTCTAAACAGGGAGGCAATCCAAAAATCTAAGGTGCAAAAGGACTTGGAGTCCTTGTGCAGAACAGCCTAAAGGTTAACTTGCAGGTAGAGTCAGTGGTGAGGAAGGCAAATGCAGTGTTAGTATTAATTTCAAGAGGTCTAGGATACAAAAGCAGGGATGTGATGCTGAGGCTTTATAGGGTACTGGTGAGACCTCACCTTGAGTATTGTGAACAGTTTTGGGCCCCTCATCTAAGAAGAGATGTGCTGACATTGGAGAGGGTCCAGGGGAGGTTCACAAGGATGATTCCAGGAATGAAGAGGTTATCATACGAGGAACGTTTGATGGCTCTGGGTCTCTACTCGTGGAATTTAGAAGGATGAAGGGGGACCTCATTGAAACCTTTTATAAGTTGAAAGGTGTCGACAGAGTAGATGTGGAAAAGTTGTTTCCCACGGTGCAGGAGTCTAGGCCAAGGGCACAGCCACAGGATAGAGGGGCGTCCATTTAAAACAGATGCAGAGAAATTTCTTTAGCTGTTGGGTGGTGAATTTGTGGAGTTTGTTATCACAGGCAGTTGCGGAGGCCAGGTCGTTGGGTGTATTTAAGGCAGAGCTTTATAGGTTCTTGATTGGACATGGCATCAAAGTTTACAGGGAGAAGGCTGGGAGGGGGTCTGAGGAAGGGAAGAGGGATCAGCCATGATTGAATAGCGGAGCAGACTTGATGGGCCAAATGGCCTAATTCTGCTCTTGTGTCTTATGGGCCAAAACTACATTAGTAATTTATTTATCGTCGTCTTCTCACAGGATCCTTTGAATCAAACGGAGGTTCAATTACCCCACATCTCACTTTCATTCCACCTGACAAGTTATCTGTCAGCAACAAAGAGCAGTACGGAGAGAAGGTGAGAGGTTTTCTTCTTCAGTGTTGTTGTGCTCATTACCACCCCTGGGTAAAGTGTAACACCTGCTAAGCACCCCCCCCCCGGATCAGGGTCACATGAAGCCATGGGCGCAGGTGGTGGATGGTCATACGAGCAGCTGGTGCACATCACAAGTCCTGGTTATGTGTCCACTGGGACCATCTTTCTGTAGAGTATTGATAAAGGCACGAGTCAACTCCCTTGCAAAGACGCTGCCCAGAAGGCAATGGCAAACCGCTTCTGTAGAAAAATTTGCCAAGAGCAGTCATGATCATGGAGATCATGATTGCCCGCGTCATACAACACAGCACATAATGAATGAACATTACCAAATACTGTAGGAAAGTCAGGGCACAATATACATTTGAATATTGAACAACATCATTCATGGCTGAGAAGTATTTTTACAGTTTATTCTCTACCTTTGTACCCAGTCCTGCAAACTAAGTTAGTGCTCTCTCAAAGATTGTGGCTTTTAATGACATGCATTTTCCTATGAATTTGTGCTGATACTAGAAACAAGATCATGGCTGTAATAAGACTGTGTGGGCATCGATAAAAACAGTGCTTGTCAAAACCAGCGCCTGCAGTGAGCCGCAATGAACGTTGGCTGCTTCTTTATTATAATTTGCTGCAGCACTTGTCTGAGTTTTCCTCATCCTGCATAACTTTCTTCTCAGGTTGTAACAAGACTTAAAAGCTTTGTCAGTAACCTGCAGCAGAAAGGGAGTGAAATTGAAGTTTTAATGGTAAGTGTCTGATTGATGGGTGCAGTGTGTGTGGGGACCCTGGGGAATGAAGCAATGAAAAGGGACATGGCTCAATGATTGGGGCAGAGGGCTGGGCAGCTGGAGGGAGATCAAGGTGAGAACCAAGAGGAAGAAAGAGGGACATTGTTTCCCTTTCTTCCTCCTGTTGATAAAAGGCTCCCATTAAAGTGAGCTGAGCTGAGCCAGATGTTAGAGATTAAAGAAAACAATATTGATCAGCGGAGCCGTTTCAACGTTTGTTTCATAAATGGCCTGTCTGGGAGTGCAGAGAGCTGTAGCAGTATGAAAGATAAATCCAGGTTTTTATTTAATGGCAAGATGTGTAGAATTGTGGAGGACACAAGGTGTGGATTGATTACGTGCAGGTAAATCAGGGTATTGAGTATCGAAATTGGCTAAACTTGGATTGCAGCTCTTTAAAACCTTAGGCAGGCCACATTTGGAGTACATTACAGAACGGCTGTGGAGGCTTTGGAGAGAGTGTATAGGATGTTCATCAGAATGCTGCCTAGATTAGAGAGTATTAGCTGTAAAGAGCTTGGACAGACTTTTCTCTGGAGTGTCAGGGGCTGAGAGAGATGTATAAAATTACAAGAGGTAAAGATAGAGTAGATGGTCAGAGTCTTCTCCCAGGATGGAAATGTCAGGTACCAGAGGCCATACGGTGGGGGGAGGAAGGTTTAAAGATTTGTGAAGTAAGTTTTTCTTTTACAGAGGGAGTTGTTAATGCTTGGACAGGCTGCCAGGGAGGTGGTAGAAGCAGATACAATAGTAATATTTAAGAGGGATTTAGAAACAGGAAATTGAGAATTACAAATGTTGTGTAGGGAGATGGACTAGTTTAGATTGGCATCATAGCTGGCACAGAAGGGCTTATTTCTGTTCTGTACTAGTCACTAGCTACCGATGGACAGATTCAGGTGCGGGTGCAATGTTGGGCTTTGTTCAAGGAGCTCTTGCACGTGGATAAACCCTTGATTAGGCCCTGTCTTTAGTTCTGGGCGGTACACGATGAGGACACGATAATGATCTTGGGAGGGGGTACAGGACAGATCCACTAGAATGTGCCTGGGACTGATGAGGTTTTTAGAGCCTAAAGTTACATTTCTACGAATGCTGAAGATGAAATGTTTAAGGTGATTGGAGGGTTAGATGAGAGAGTTGGGAGGAAGTCTGTCCTCGGGGATGGGCGTGTGAAATCTAGAACAAGGGAGGGCACACAGGAGTAACATGAGGGAGCAGTGTTTATTGTTGCCCTCTCCCCGTCTAAAATGTACTGATCAGGCCAAGGATCACGGAAAGTTAGATGCTTTGCTGGTAACGGTATTAAAGGCTACAGAACCCAAGTGGGTAGGTGAGAATAGCATATGGAGCAGCCATTACCTGATTGAAAATGGAACAAGTTTGATGGGCTGTATGGCCTAATCTTGTTCTTCTATCTCTTTCTACCTCAAACTATTGAAATGGCAACCAAGCAGTTTCATGAGAGTGTTACAACAGATATCATTCTCCACTATCGTAATCCCACAGCAGTGAGATATTTCAGCGGGTGATCTGTTATATTAAACTCGCATTTACCGGGTTTAAATGTTGATCACAGCTCTGCAAAAACGTCCCTTGGTTTGAATTGAGTCAAACAGTTTTTGCTGATTTAAGAAGGAAGATGGGGCTCAGGTTAACCTTTTTTTGCCAGATGGTACTTCTGACAGTCAGCACTGAGACTGTGTGTGTGCGGTGAGTCTGTGCATCAGGCTCTGGTCTTCAAATGCTTTGGACCTCCCTGACATAGGGCCAAGATCTCGTGCTGTTCGCACTCTGGTAGTTTGGCTGTAATGGCCCTTGGTACTGGAAGGGAATCAGAGCATCCTCAACCATAAGGGAATACCAGAGGAGAAGGCAACTTCCTCACTGCCGTGTTAGAATATCGTCCTGATGTTGTCCATGAGCTCACCTTCCACCCTTGTTTTCACTGAACGACAGCTCCAGCTCCATCTCCCTCGTGCTTTGGTTTAAAATAACCCAGTCCTCTGATTCAAATCTCTCTTTATCCTCAGGAACCCACTGAGTTCTATAAGTTTCCACTTCAAATTCCAGCCCCTTGTGGACCCTCCAGCATTCAGATAGTGTGTATGGTTGCCTGGGTCCTACGCTCTGAAATTCTCTTCCAAATCTCTCTCCTCAAAGTTTGCTCTCTGTCCAATATATTAGACGACCCACCCAGTAGCTGTGCCTTGCCTCTGTGTCAAGTTTTGATTGGTAACCCATTTCTTAAACATGTCGGGGCACTGCCCTACAACTAAAGCAGCTCGCAGCTCAGAGAAGGAGATCTCTGATTTCAGTGTGAGGGGAAGCCATTTCAGGGACACTGCCCTGATGTTGCACTGATGTGGTTGTCTGGAGAAGGCAGGGTGTCCCAACTGTATAAAATGTTCTGTACCATCTCTGTGTGGAGCATTAAGTTTGATGATGAAGTAGGAAATGGTAGATACCTGCTGCTGCTAGTTTCCCTCAGCTAAACTGGCCCAAACTAAGCAGCACTTTGTCCCAGCTTCATCTTGGTGTCTTTCCTATTTAATCAACTTGTTATTATTTCCAGTTAATGAGGGCTGCTCTATTTGATGGGATTTTAATCTTTTCTGTGATTTTGGTGTTGACAAGTGATTCCTGGCAGTGAGTATTGGGGGAGGGGAGGCCAACCCTTATCCCTTTTCCCAATTCTTTTCAGGTTCAAGCTAAATATATTATCAAAGTATATATCCATCACCATATACAACCCTGAAATTAATTTTTTTGTGGGTCTTCTCAGGGAATCAATGAAAGACCACACCAACTTGGCTGTTGAACCACTGTGCAAATACTAAAAGAAAGAAACAATAATAATAAATAATTAAGCTATAAATATTGAGACTGTGAGATGAAGAGTCCTTGCAAGTGAGTTCATAGGTCATGGGAACATTTCAATGATGGGGCAAGTGAAGTTGAATGAACTTATCTCCTTTGGTTCAAGAGCCTGATGGTTGAGGGGTAGTAACTGTTCCTGAACCTGGTGGTGTGGGTCCTGAGGCTCCTGTACTTTCTTCCTGATGGCAGCAGTGAGAAGAGAGCATGTCCTGGGTGGTGGGGGTCTCTGATGACGGACGCTGCTTCCCTGCGACAACACTTCTTGTGGGTATGCTCAACGGTGGGGCGACTTTGAGCATTGTAACCTCCTCATGAGAGGGAAACCTACTGAATTGATTGATCCAACCTGGACACTGTCGTACACACGAGAGAGTGTCTGTGCTGAATTTCTCAGCCACCAGGGCTTTATGGCTTGTGGGCCTCTGAATTTCCTGCTTAACTGGGCCGGTTTTCCCGTACTGCTCTTGCAGCACTCTCAGCTCGGGAAAACTGCCTTTACTCTCCAGCGTCTCTGTCACGTAGGGTTTAGAGTGAGCTGTGAGCGTGCCCAGTCACAAGGAGTTGTGTGAAACAGTGAGCACGGTGATAAATTCCCACGAGTTACACGTATGATATAATTTGCAGGTTGATGTGTCGAAGGAAACCGTGAAGAGCTTCTTGTCACTGAAGGTAAGGGTTTCAGTCTAAACAACTCACTGTAAATGAAAAGTCAAGTCAGAGATAAAAACCGAAATTGCTGAAAATACTCAGCTGGTCAGACAGTAGCTGAACTCCCCTGAAATATGAACTCAATTTGTCTTTCCACGGGTGCTGCCTGATCTGCTGAGTTCTGGGTGTACTAGCTCTAAGTGACTATTTCACAAGTAACATTCACTATGTAGTAGGGAGGGTTCATGCAATTCTGGTGCCAGCCCTGCTTTTCTCCCAGATTACCTGACTGGGTGAGTCGGAGGACTCACCCCTGTGGTTGCCACTGGGTTGCTAACAAGCTGGCTCTATAGGCTGTGGGTGAGTGGTGAGGCCTCACCAAATCATCAGACATCATGACCCAAACTGATTCTGGCTTGTTCCCCACACGTCGATAACTGAGATGCCTCTCCTCCTTTTGAAGAGTGGAGTCACTGCAAAAAGTGGGTCAGGTTCAGGTAAGAGATTTGCCTGAAGCAAGCGTACGTACCTCAGGTACTGTTCAGTAATGCTCCTGATGAGAAGGTTGAACAGTTTCAGCCTTGCATTGGCCTTATAATGAAGCTGTTTCTTGGTCTGCCTTCCTTATTCTCTGTTCTTGTTTTCCCAGTGTGACAGGGATGAGCAAACATTTTACACCAGTGTCCAACAGCTGCTCTCTCAGTCACCTAAACAACGATATCTGAAATCCATTTGTGACCAAATCCACCACTTCAAGTTAATCAAGAGGTAAGGCCATCTGAGTTCCAAAAAAGTGTGGGGTGGGCGTTGTGGGGGCAGGATTCCTGGTTGAGGTACTCTGGCAGGGTCTCTGCCTTGCTTCTCACCGCAGTGGAGAACCACAGCTGCTGTAAGGAGAGTGTGGAGAATGGGATGTTGTTTCAGGCCAGTTTCACTGCGATGAAACTTGGATCAATTACATCTCCTACCATATTTCAAAGGAATGGCATTAACAATTTGTTTCCTGATCACAAAATTATTTCTGAAATTTAGCAGCCGATTACTGAAGGTTTGGGCATAAATAGTATTTGACCCTAAGCGCTGGTTGCATTGGATAAAGTGGAGTGAACGCTTTTCTATTGTGCTTCATGAGAGTTGTCCTAGGGTAGGTGTAGCAAGGGTTATATAAAGTCAGAATCAGGTTTATTATCACTGGCATGTGTCGTGAAATTTGCTAATTCAGCAGCAGCAGTTCAATGCAATACATAATAATATAGAAAGAAAATAAATAGATAAATTAAAGTATATATATATCGAATAGATTAAAAACAGTGCAAACACACAAAATATATACACACGTATACAGAAAGTGAGGCAGTGTTCATGGGTTCAATGTCCATTTAGGAATTGTATAGCAGAGGGGGAAGAAGCTGTTCCTGAATCATTGAGTGTGTGCCTTCAGGCTTTTGCACCTCCTTCTTGACGGTCACAATGAGAAGAGGGCATGCCCTGTGTGATAATAATGGATGCCGACTTTCTGAAACATGGAGAAGGTGTTTTTCTTTCTGTCCTTGCAGGAGCACCCCCCCCCCCCCCGCCCCGCTCATACCAGACACTGATGCAACACTTCAGAATGCTCTCCATGGTACATCTATAGAGATTTTGAGTGTTTCAGTTGACAAAGCAAATCCCTTCAAGCTACAAGAGACTTGTGTTCTGGAACTAACCATCTTTCAGAATATGTATCACAGAGGTAGCTGACATTTGTCCTTTTGTCTCCACAGAGTGTCCATGCTGCTTCTGTACAGTTACAAAGATGACTACTACCAGATTATGTTCTAGCGAGATTCCTTGTTTGAAGTTTGTACAAAAGCACTGCATGGAGCAGTGTGCACAGATTATTTTGATGTGTGGGAGTTTCATGAGTTAATTACTTGGGAGAGCACAAAACTGGGAATATTTGAATCAAATATGTCAATCCAGTGTGTTGTGGATGCACATACTTTGTGCAGTGTGTTAAACTGCACCATCATCGTCATTCCGCTGTTCATCTCAGCATCATCCCTTCCTCTAGTTACTCTCTCCACCCAAGCTCTGGGCTCCAGTTTTATGGAGGCTATAACCACCCATCCCACCCCACAGCCAACGCTCCCCTGCACCCTGCAGCCATTCCTTCAGCTAAAGCCCAAGTAAAAGCTGACAGGCACAGCTCCACACCGCATCCTTGCCATTCAGTCAAAGTAGCTGCCCGTTCCTTCACATTAGGGGCACTGCCCCATCCGTGGTGTGACCTGATGTAACAAGTCAAGTATGTTCCTCTTCTGAGGCAGACGTTTACTGTCACTAGCAGTCCCTGCGTTTTCTTTGTTAATGATTACACCTGACGATCTAGCCGTGGTGAGACTGCCCCACACTGTTCAGCAGAGCTCAGGTCATAGAAATTCTCTTGCTGCTTGAGTCTGGGACCGCGATGTGTCCCACCACTGCCCGCTGTGCTAACCATGCCTGCAGCCATGCTGCATTTTCTCTCGTCCCTCCTTCCGAGCAGCCGTTTTGCTCACTGTTTGGTCTCGCGCAGCCAACTGTTTGATGGGAATGAGTGCCTTTTAAATCCACCAGCCTACCTTAATCAATGTCAGCAGATTTTCTGTTTAACTAAGTTCGAACAATAAGGCAATGTGATTGGCCCACCCGCTTCATGAGGTATTTGTTTTGCTTTAGGAATCATAGTGTTTAATTTTCAAAGAATCTTTGAATCATGTCTAACCTGAGCGTTGTAGTACCAGATTGTGTATAACTAGTGGCTCCAATCTGTCGGCAGGCACTAGAGCCACTCTGGTGAGTTGGGGTGTACTTTACAGGTTTTAAAGTTGCTACTAATGTGTTGCTTATCCAATCCGTTGTGGATTGATAGTGCCCTCCTCAGCTGAGTCACTCTGGTTTCTGATTGTACAGAAAAGCAGCCTTGCATCGGAACTGAAGCTAAGTTTGTAGAATTATGAAATATTGTAGAATTAGCCAGAAATAGTGAGGAAAGTAACACAGCCTAGCTGCTAGGGAGTTTGTTGTCGTGCTGGTGTTGAACAATTCTGAAGGATCAAAGGTGAGCGATACAAACGGAAGCCATTGTACTTTATCATGATGCTTTTATTCTGCCTTAAGACAGTCTTGCTGGTGCAGCAACCAGAGGAACAACCAAATGATAGACCTGAAGTTCTGATGCTACTACTTGGCTTTTAGCGTTTTGTCAAGGTGCCCTTAGTAAGAGCAATCTCCAGGGAATTTCAAAGCTTAAGTTGATTATACTTGAAATTTAGATCATTCTAAATTGTGAAATTGAACAGTGAGCATAAAGTGACTTTTGCTGTAAATCTAGAGAAAAATAAACTTTGTCTGTACATGAGACTTTTATCCCTGTCTTGGTTATGGTCATTATACTTCAGCTGTTAACTGTTTGGATGGTAAAATATTCGGAGGGTCTTTCTTCCAGTAGGTCCTCAAAGCCAGCCTACACTGATGTACAGCAACACACACAAAATGCTGGTGAACGCAGCAGGCCAGGCGGCATCTATAGGAAGAGGTACAGTCGATGTTTGGGGCTGGGACGCTTCGTCAGGACTAATGTACAGCAACAGGATTATTGCTTCTTGGCAGGTTCTGAAAACACTTGGACGGCAACATTCTCAGCCAGATTCTGCTGCAATGTACATCTGTTTGCAGCAAGCGGTGGCAAAGTGGAACAGTGTATTCCAGCATGTACCAATCTGCTGACCCTAATCACTGAAGGAAGCACACTTGCTGGTTATATCCAAATGACATAGTAAGAGTGGAGGAGGTCAGCACTCCACTGTACTCGGTTCTGTTGACAACAGTTGCAGTTTAGTTTTGCTGAAAAGCTTGTTTGGATCTTTTTGCAAATTCCATTTGATGCCTGTCTCTGCAGCTGAAGGTTTGAATGTTTCAAATTGATGAAAGACAGGGAAACGAAAGGAAAGAACCTCCCTGACTGACACAGGTACATACTGTTTCTTTTGGTGCAGAGTTTGCCCCGTAACGGTTGGAATAAGTGTGACTGTAGTTATAAGTAGTCATTCCAGATAATGAGTGAATAGGTTAAGCATGAATTGTACAATATATAATCTGATCATCTTCCATACTCCAGTTGGAAAGGAATGGAGGGTGAGACCGATGGAACAAGTTAATCTCAGATACTTGCTGCAACCTTCAATGTCACCATTGTCGAGCCAGTCACCATCCGAATATCTAGAGTGCCAGACCCTCAGCTGGCCCCGCCGAATAAATATCATGGGTACCAGAGCAACTGAGGGGATGGCCACGTGGGTGTGATGGAATACTCTTCACTTGCCTGGGTGAGTGGAGCTCCAATTCCACTCAGGCTCAACACAACGGCATCCAGGACAAGGCACCATATTCACCATTCTAACCATTTATCGCCCCTCCCATAGAATGTACCACCCACAGGAGCTATTACGTCACCCACTCTGCCGGGTACTGACAGCATCTTCCTGAATTGTGATCTCTGAATGGAGAAGGGCATTGGGGAACAACAGCACCCAAACGTTTCCCTCTAAGCTGCTGAGCATTCTGACTTGCAACCATATCAACATCTTCATTAAATCTTGGAACCCCTTCCTAAACAGCACTGTGGGAGCACCTTCGAGCACTACTGCATAGAAACAGATCTTTTGACCCATCTTCTGGCTAATTCCATCTACCTGCACCCAAATCATAGCCCTCTATAGCTCTCTCATCCATGTACCTATCCAAACTTCTATGCTGCAATTGAACTGCATCTACCACGCCTGTTCCACACCCGCAGCATACTCTGAGTGAAGACGGTCTAGGGCCTGGAACAGATGGGTGGCAGGAGACTTCATATCCATGGAGTGCGTTTTTCCATCAACCCCAACCCTCCAAATGATAAAGGGTTAAAGACAAAATGAATTCCTTCATCTTGCCTTCTAGCTAATGCTGAAGCAACCTGAAGTGGATTTATGTCTGGTTTATAATAGTTAATTGTTAAGATGCTTTATGATTATTTACTCCTAATTTGGTTGATTATTAGCATTTTCAAAGTAAAATTGAAAGGGTACATTTTGCCAAAAAAAACTCAACTGAAAACCTCTTCAATGAAACTTCCTTCTGCTTTCTCCATTTCCTTGACATAGCTTGTAAAATAAAGACATTGTAACACATGTAGGCCATTCAGATCTTCAAGCCTGCCTTTCCTCATCACCCCTCTCATTAAGAGATATCACGTTACAAATCTTTGGTTAGGTCACACTTGGAATCACCGCACTGTAGGAAGGATGTGATTAAGCTAGAAAGGTGCAGAAAAGATCCAGAGGAACGGTGCCTGGACTTAAAGGCTTGAGGCATAAGGAGGGACTGGACAGGCTGGACCTGTTTATCATGGATTGGAGGAGGCCAGGGGATGACACAACAGGGGTATATCAAACCACGAGGGGCAAAGATGGGTTAGAGAGCCAGCGTCTGTTTCCCAAACTGGGGGGCACAGGTTTAAGCTGAGAAGAAGGCATTTAAAGGGGATCTGAGGAGTATATTTTTCACGCAAACAGTAGTTAGTATCCGGAATGAGCCACCAGAGGAGGTAGGAACAGTTACAACATTGAAGAGGCATCTACTGAAGTACTTAAATGATCAGAGCATAGGCAGATATGGAACTAATGTAGGGAAGTGAGATTAGTCCAGGCAGGCATGAGGATCAGCATAGCTGTGATGGGCTGAAGAGTCTACTTCACTACTGTACAACTTCACAGGTAGATAGGGTAGTTAAGAAAGCTTATGGGGTGTTAGCTTTCATAAGTCGAGGGATAGAGTTTAAGAGTCACGAGGCAATGGTGCAGCTCTATAAAACTCTGGTTAGGCCACACTTGGAGTACTGTGTCCAGTTCTGGTCGCCTCACTGTAGGAAGGATGTAGAAGCATTGGAAAGGGTACAGAGGAGATTTACCAGGATGCTGCCTGGTTTAGAGAGTATGGATTATGATCAGAGATTAAGGGAGCTAGGGCTTTACTCTTTGGAGAGGAGGAAGATGAGAGGAGACATAGAGGTATACAAGATATTAAGAGGAATAGATAGAGTGGACAGCCAGCGCCAATTCCCCAGGGCACCACTGCCCAATACAAGAGGACATGGTTTTAAGGTAAGGGGTGGGAAGTTCATGGGGGAGATTAGAGGAAGGTTTTTTACTCCATGGTTGGTGTGAGGAATACGCGGCCTGAGTCAGTGGTGGAGGCAGATACACTAGTGAAATTTAAGAGACTACTAGACAGGTATTTGAAAGAATTTAAGGTGGGGGCTTCTATGGGAGGCAGGGTTTGAGGGTCGGCACAACATTGTGGGCCAAAGGGCCTGTACTGTGCTGTACTATTCTATGTTCTGACATCTTTCTACCAATGACTTTAATCTATGTCCCCTAATGTGACCCCCAACCATCAGAAATAGTTTCTTCTTAGTTGGTCTGTTATTTAAATATGTCAATTGAGTCTTCTGTCTAGCCTCCTCTGTTCCAAAAATTTTTCCAATCCTTCCTCATAAACTAGATTTCCACTCCTCGTAACTTCACTGCAAAATGGCGACCTCAGCTGCATGCAGTACTCCAGCTGTGGTCTGATGGTTTACAGTCACGTACAGCAGCAGCAGAATTTTCCTGCTCCTCTCTGCCAGAGCTAAAGAGGGGTAAACATCCTTTGTGCTTTTTTAAGCCCTGACTGACCTATCTTCCACCTTTACCGATTTATGGATACACTGACACACGGGATACACTGCCTTTATTCTGATGCAGGTTATTCGGGCCATCAGGTGTATGCTAGCTGCCAGCACAGCAATCCCATTAGTCCAACTGTCCCTTTCCTTAGTTCACTGCAGCCCTCCTCTCCCGGCCTCTTACCCCTTCTCACCCACCTTTCACCTCCTCCTTCCCTTTCTTCTGTCGTCCACTTGCTTCTCCTATAATTCCTTCCTCTCCAGCCCTTTACCTTTCCCATCTATCATGTTCCAGCTATGCTCCTTTCCCTCCAACCATCTTTTCCCTATTCTTTTCCAGTCCGGAAGAAGGGCCTCAGCCCAAAACATCAACTGTTTATTCATTTCCATAGATGCTGCCTGACCTGCTGAGTTCCTCCAGCATTTTGTGTAATAGTTATTCCCTGATTGTATACCCCTTCCCTTGCTGCACATTAAAACTCACCTCACAATTTGTGGGTTAAATTTCATTTCCTATTTCCTGTGCAGGCATTCAAAGGCTTTCCTCACTCAGTCACAGAGTCAGTGTCTACCACCAGCAAACTCCTTTATTGTGACCCTTACACTTCAGTCTAAATGACTGATGTGCACTATTAGATATTTGGAGATTGTGAAGCCAGCTGGTAATGCCCTTACAGTTACAAGATCACCTGTCACCACCATCCTTTGCTGAGCATGTCTTCACTGTGCTGTGGAGCAGAGGCTGCAGCCTCGTGTCGTTCAGCAAAGCTGGGTGTCTGCTAAATGCCAGCCTTGCTTTGCTGCTGAACGCCAGCCCTGCCATGCTGCTGATTGCTGGAATTCACGGTGATTAAGCTGGGCCTCCAGAACAACTGGGATGAAGAGGAAAGTGCACAAATGTCAGCCGACAGGTCTCAGTCTGGCTTTCAGCGTGCTACCTGGCTACAGTGTGGCCTGGCCTGAGTGCAAGACTGCTTGATATTTGAATCACTTCTAATTCCCTCTGCTTTTCCAATACCAACATTTCCTGCAAATACAAGGTCCCCAGCATCCAAAATGGGGAAGATTCTAATTTCCCTAAATGAACAATCTACACTTTAATGACCACAAAGATGAAACAAGTCGTATTTCAGAAATCTGCATCCAAAAGCTGCTCCCTTGTACGAATAGTATATGCCTTTATATTTACAAACAAAGGAAAGAGTGCGGCTAGCTGCTGAGAGAGTTTGTCATTGTGCGTGGACAGCAGGTAGTGCTGGTGTTGCACAGCTCCAGTGCCTTGAGGATCAGTGCGGACCTCCAGCTGTCTGAGGAGTGCAGAGGTCCAGACTCCTGCATCCCATCCAGAAGCTCCAGCTTCCGCAGCCCCAGCGGGATCTCATAGAGGGAGTTCATTGCTCAGGTCCCACTGCCTGAGCTGAGCAACGCAATGACAGGTACCTATAGGTAACAAGAATAGTCTGGCCTGATGAGTTTGCTGCTCACTTCTCGATGCAGAGCTGAGCATTACCATGAGATGGAACTGTACCACACAGGCTCTTGCACCTAACCTGTCTGTACCATAATGTTGAAAGCCCTCTCCAATTAGTCGTACTCCCCACCTCCGTAACTTCTGCCAACAAATAAGTTCAAAGATTCATCATCAAAGAATGCATACATGATACAACCTTGAGATCTGTTTCCTTAATAGGCAGTTGCAAAGCAAGAAACTCAAAAGAACCCAATTTAAAAGAAGATGAACCTCCCACTGCCCACAGAGAAGAGAAACAAGACAAAACGTGCAAACCGTCGAAGTGACCCAACAACAATAACAGCATTCCGAACCATGCTGAGTCCTTGGATCCAAGTCCCCAGAGCAGCTCGGACCAGGCCCAAAGCCTCGGTACTCAGTTCATCATATTACATAGAACATAGAATAGTACAGCACAGTACAGGCCCTTCAGCCCACAATGTTGTGCCGACCCTCAAGCTCTGCCTCCCATGTAAGCCCCCACCTTAAATTCCTCCATATACCTGTCTAGTAGTCTCTTAAACTTCACTAGTGTATCTGCCTCCACCACTGACTCAGGCAGTGCATTCCACGCACCAACCACTCTCTGAGTAAAAAACCTTCCCCCGTGAACTTCCCACCCCCTTATCTTAAAGCCATGTCCTCTTGTATTGAGCAGTGGTGCCCTGGGGGAGAGGCGCTGGCTATCCACTCTATCTATTCCTCTTATTATCTTGTACACCTCTATCATGTCTCCTCTCATCCTCCTTCTCTCCAAAGAGTAAAGCCCTAGCTCCCTTAATCTCTGATCATAATCCATACTCTCTAATCCAGGCAAGTCGCCACAAAGTTCACAGACATGAAGCACAACAGCCAGGAGCAGTCTTACAGCTTCAGTGTCATGGAGAGAGGAGCCCCCAGTCTATTTGGGCTGGCTATTAAGTTGTCCGAACCTCGCACTAGGAACTGGGCCCTAGCCATGACGAATTGTTCTGGGCCAAGATTTTGATGTCGAAGAAGCTATTCTTGACCTCTCCAAGTAGGCTCAATGCTTAGAGGATCCAAACTCACCCAACTCTCAACACCCTGCATTTCCAGTCTATCCAGGCTGGCGTTTAGATTGTCCAAACCGTGTATTATACCTCTCATTAGGACCCAGGGCTCGTCATGGCTAATTGCTCCGGGCTAGAACATGCAAGGTAAGAGATTGCTGCACCTTTGGTGATGATCTTTGCATCCACATTGGCCAACGGAGTAGTACCAGACAATTGGAAGTTGCCAAATGTAATTCCTTTGTTCAAGAAAGGGGGTAAGGGCAACCCTGGGTATTATAAACCAGTGAGTCTTACTACAATGGGCAAATTATTGGAGAAAATTCTTGGAGACAGGATTTACGAGTATTTGGAGGAGCATAGTCTGATTAGGGACAGTCAACATGGCTTTGTGATGGGCAGGGCATGCCTCAGGAACACAAGAAAATCTGCAGATACTGGAAATCCAAAGCAACACATAAAAATGTTGGAGGAACTCAGCAGGCCAGGCAGCATCTATGGAAAAGAGTAAACAGTCTATGTTTCGGGCTGAGACCCTTCAGCAGGACATGGCCCACGAGTCTGATTGAATTCCTTGAGGATATGACAAAGCACAATGATGAAAGTAGAGCTGTGGATGTAGTAAGGCTTTTGATAAGGTTGCTCATGGTAGGCACATTGAGAAAGTCAGGAGGCGTGGGATCCTGGGAAATTTGGCTAAGTGAATACAGAATTGGCTTGTACATTGAAGTAAGAGGGTCATAAAGGATGGAGATTGGTGATCAATGGTGTTCCACAAGGATCTGTTCTAGGACCTTTGCTCCTTGTGATTTTTATAAATGGAAGATCTTGAGATCCATGTCCATAGATCCCTCAGTTGCCATGCAGGTTGATAAGATGGTTAAGATGGTCTATGGTGTGTTGGCCTTCATTAGTTGGGTAATTGAGTTTAAGAACTGCGAAGTAATGTTGCAGCTCTGTAAAGCCCTGGTTAGACCACACTTGGAATATTGTAAACACAAGATATTCTGCAGATCTTGGAAATCCAGAGCAATGCACACAAAATGTTGGAGGAACTCAACAGGTCAGGCTGCATCTATGGAAATGAATAACCAGCCGATGCTTTAGGACGCGACCCTTCATCAGGACTGGAAAGGAGGAAACAAATTAGAATAAAGAGGTGGGAGGAGGGCAAATGAGTACAAGCTAAAAGGTGATAGGTGAGGCCAGGTGGTGGGGGAGGGGTGCAATGAAATAAGAAGCTGGGAGGTGATAGTGGAAAAGGTAAAAGGCAAGAGAAGAAGGAAGCTGACAGGAGAGGAGAGGTAACTGTTGGATGAAAGGGAAGGAGGAGAGGCACCAGGGGGAGGTGATAGGCAGGTGTGGAAAAGAGGTAAGGAGGGCCCAGAGTGGGGAATTGATGAAGAGGGAAGGATGAGGGAGGAAATTACCAGAAGTTGAATAAATCAATGTTCACGCCATCAGGTTGGAGACTACCAATTGGAATACTGTGCTCAGTTCTAATTACCTCATTATAGGAAGGATGTGGAAGCTTTAGAGAGGGTGAAGAGGAGATCTACCAGGTTGCTGGCTGGACTAGAGGGCACGTAATCACATCTTTACAATGAAGGCTATTAATGGGTCTTACGTGGACTGGCGATTGAAGTTGTCCTAATCCATTGTGCCTAGTCTGTGGCAAACAGCTTACAAATGTAGCAATAGCTCCAGCAAAATTGAAAAGACACTTAACTACAAATCACAGCCATAACACATAAAAGTGCTGATTATTTTAAATGACTACTGGAATCTTAAAACAAACAGATTAAAGCTTTGAAAATAAAGTCACAGTCAGTAAAAAGATTCAGGAAGCAAATTAGCTTCAAGACCAGTTCACTCGAGAATGTTTAAAAAAACTGTCTGAAGACCTAGACAAAGAACACACCAATCTCCCGTTATGTACAGAAATCCAGTGGCTTAGCAGAGGAAGAGTTCTGAACAGGGCGTTTGAGCTGAAAGGTGAATTGCAGGAGTACTTTCAAGAAAGTAGTAGGCCAGATTTTGCTGAGTGCTTTGAAGATGAAGAATGGCTGCAGAAACTAGCCTGTCTAACAGACACTTTCCATTGCAGCTTTGTGGGCCGAGGGGCCTGCATTGTGCTGTAGGTTTTCTATGTTTCTATATGAACCAGTTGAGCAAGTCTCTGCAAAGCCCTGGAGAAAATGTTTTGACTTCAAGTGACAAGATTCTTAGATTTAAACGGAAACTGAATCTTCAGAAAAATCATGTTGCAAAAGGAAATCTTGAAAGGTTTCCACTGCTGCTTGGGCTTGAGTGAGGAAGAATATCAGGAAGTCTCGTGTCTTATAGAAAACCACCTGGAAGAACTGCAGAATGAAACAGAATAGTATTTTTCCTCCCTTTCAACACATGTATGACTGGGTGAGGGACCCTTTGTCTGAATCTTCTGCTCAGCCTGAGAGACGAGGAAGAACTTTGTGAGCTGCACTCTGATGGTGCATGTAAGATGAGATTTACTGACCTGCCCCAGGACAAGTTCTGGATTTCTGTGAAAGAAGAGTATTCTGAATGAGATCTAGGTGTGCTTATCTCATTCGATCCAGAATTGATTAATTTATTACATTTGCCTTATGAGTTTTTAAAATTTATGAAAGAGAAAGAGTAATTTCAAGAAAGGTAAGCTTAACTATCTGTTTAAAGAAAGGTTGGCTAAAAATTCATTCTCTACTCAAACGAGCATTGACAATTTTTGGATTATTATATCTACAACTTACTGATCATGCTAATGTACTGTAGGCTCTAGGTCAAATAATCCTTATGCAGGGGTGCCCTGAGACCTGAAAATTATTTCAAGATTTCCTCTAGGGCAAAAAGTTTGAGAAAAGTTGGTCTAGAGATTATAGAAAGATCATTACTAATCCCTCCACAATCTCTTCAACCACCTCTTTTAGAACCCTGGGTTTACACCATCTGGTCCAGGTTACTTCTTTACCTTCAGACCTTTCAGTTTCCCAAGAACATTCTCTCTAGTTATGGTAACTTCACATACTTCATGACCCCTGACACCTGGAACTTCAACCAAACTGCTAGTGTCAGGAGTGAAAATGAAACAATTTCACTACTTCAACAAGTTACGAACTATGAAGAATTTGAAAGTATTGACAATCATATTGAATGTTTCAATGAAAAGGAAGATTTGCAGGAAGCAATCAACAAAAACATTGTATAAAGGCAGTCTATTGTCTTTACTTGGTGTCTGCACTGATTTTATTCATTTACAGTCATTCAAAGGAACAGCAGCGTACACTGGATGAATTTCTCTGTTGATAACTATTAGGAACTAATAGACAGATTTATAGTACTATTGGTAGTGTTCTGATTTGTACTGTATTTTATTTAAATACATAACTTGTTACTCAGTTTGTCTTTTTTTAAAATCCCTTTTTAACTATTTCCATGAATCTTCAACTTACTAGGGCAGTCACTTAATTAGGCCAAAATATACTGGTCAGGAATTTAACCAATTCCCAATCCAGTAGTTAATTGTGAGTTTCCAAATAATTCCTACTTAACTAGAATCCACTGCAATTGGAGATAGGCCAAAGGAGATTCATCAGGCTAATTCTCGGGGTGAGTGCATTGCCTTGTTATGAGAAGATTAACAGGTTGAGACAATATCCACTGGAGTTTAGAAAAATGAAGGTTGGTCTGATTGAAATTTGTAAGCCCCTTTGGAACTGCGTGGGGTTGAGATGTTTCCACCAGTGAAAGTCTCAAATGAGGGGTTATGGCTACAAAATAAGAGGACAGGCTTTTAAGACTGTGGTGTGTGAAAATAACCTCCACAGAGGATGTTGCATCTGGAATCCTGAGTGGAAATCTCTAGCATCTCTGCATGACTTGAGGGAATAAATTGGCTAGTAATAATTCTGAATTTCTGATCATAATTTATGTCTGCAGTATATATCACAGCTCCAGAGCCATCTGCTTTTCCCACTCATTAATCGTCCAAACACCTTGTATTTTCCTCTGCAAAGTTGCCCAGACTACTGCCTCTCATTATGCTTGAACATAGGCGTTTAACGTTACGCTGATCATAAAACAAGCAAAGATCTATCACGGCGAACAGAACATTGAAGGTAATTGTGAATAATTAGCAGGCTGATTGCAGAAATTTAAGAAAAGGCACAGCATTAAATTTTTAAAGCATCTGCTGATCAAGAAAATCTAGTACCAGAACAAGTCTACGATGCTAATTGTTTTTATACCTTACATAATGGCAGTAAAGTTTTAAGGTGTCACTGAAAATCCAACAGCAGAGCAAGTCCACAGTGCTGATTGTTTCATTCCTTACATAAAACCTGAACAAAGTAAAATACAAATACAGTGTACTGTAACCTTTTAATCAAAACACAGCATCGTAAGTGGAGACAAAGCCTGTTGTCTGTTGTTGTTCAACAGCTGATTCAGGTATTCTCTCCTGATGCTGCTGTGCTGTTTTTGTTACCCTGCACACAGTATAGTTTCATTGTATTATTGGTATGGAATCATTTTTACTGTTAAGTACATACATATGTCTGATGAACAAGTGTAAGACAAAGCTCGCTTACTGGTAGCACATAAATTCAGTCAGGAATAATGGCATCTCAAGCTATCTTATATATTCCAAAATCCAAAATCCTAAACACTTCAGGCTCCAAGCATTTCAGATAAGGGATACTCATCCTGTATTAAGTGTTTTGCCCCTTGAATGTGAAGCTGTGTGAATTTTCCCTGTTTCTACTATTCTCAAAGTACAGTTGTAGACTAGCACATCTGCATAACTAACACAGCATCAGACACTGTATCATTGAAATTCGTCACTACAAACTAGGGACCATTGTCCAAACACAATCCTCTGCCAAATACCACCTTCTGCTTTCCTCAGCAACGCACTTTAGCCTCAACCTCAACGGAGTATCACTGTGGTGTTTCAGTAATATCACCAATTGGTCCCCCTGCAGATGCTCTAAAGTACAGTACGTGGTTTATGTTTCCAGTCCATGCTGATATTGTTTAATGAGAGGAATGCTGGAGAAAAATCAGCTACTTGTTTCTGTCTGTTAGCTTACTCTTGTTTCTATATTGTCTATATTGTCTTCTATATTTTCAACTTCTGATTCTAAATACCAAGTTCATTGGAACAGTACATTTTGGCCCAAATAAGTGGCTGACCCAATTAGCCAAAGTTTCATGGAAATGGTTAAAAAGTCCTTAAAAAGACAAACTGAGACACAAATCATGTAATTTAAATGAAATGCAGAACAAATTAGAACACTGCCAATAGCAGTATAAAACTGTGTATTAGTTCCTGATAGTTATCCACTGAGAAATTCATCCAGTATCTGCTGCCATGTTCTTCCAATAGACTGTAAATTAACAAGATCAGTGCAGACACCTCGTGCAATGCTATTGGCTACCACATCCTCCAAATCTTTATTTTCATTCTAATATTCAAGATGGTTGTTGATACCTTCAAATTTTTCATTTTTCCTAACTTGCTGAAGTAGTGAAATACTTTCTTTTTCACTCCCGACCATTACTGCCATCTCCAAGTCTGGATGCTTGAAACCACAGTGAGCAAAACAGTACTGAGTTGTCTTACTGCTTATTTCTCACCATCTATCAATGACAAAAATCACTGCTCCTTGAACTCAAACCCAGGCGACAGACACTATTTAAAAAGTGTTTGCTTTAAGCACGATGTAGCATCCAACAGCCACGCAAGTATGTGTGACTGATGCTAGTGAGAATCCATTCAGCAAGTCTCCTGTCCCAACTAAGCAGCATTGTGTCCCAAATAAATGAAGGGAATCCCGGCAGTCTTCTCAATTTGCCTTTGTTCATTCAGAGTTGCACCAAATAAATGGCTGCCCCTATAAACTGATGATCCATCTAACCAGAATCCAGTGCATACACAGAACAGCAATCATTCAAAATTCCATCAATTGGCCACTATTACCTTCTTACTTTGTCTGAACCCTCAGTTCTGTCTTACATTGCTCTTTTATTTATTCTGTTACAAGGGCCCTCACTCTAGAACCTGGTCTTAATCATAATTCTTACTGAATGTACTGTTGTCTATGTCCACAGTCTCTGTTGTTTAAAGACATGACCATTATAACTGTAGTTTTATTTGTGTATTTCCTTTGGTTAATTATAAGCTACCTGGTCTATGGTTCTAGATTCCTTTCTGAGCAAAGGAATTATATTTACATAAGAACATAAGAAATAAGAGCAGGAGTCCGCCATCTGGCCTGTCGAGCCTACTCCACCATTCAATAAGATCATGGCTGGTCTGACCATGGACTTATCTCCACCTACCTGCCAGTTTCCCATAACCCTTAAATCCCCTACTATACAAATATTTATCCAACCTCATCTTGAATATATTTACTGAGGTAGCTTTCCCTGCTTCACAGACTCACCACTCTTTGGGAAAACCAGTTCCTCCTCATCTCCGTCCTAAATACACTCCCCTGAATCTTGAGGCTATGTCCTCTAGCTCTACCAGTGGAAACAACTTTCCTGCCTCTATCTTATCTATCCCTTTCATAATTTTATATGTTTCTATAAGATCTCCATTCATCCTTCCGAATTCCAGCGAATACAGTCCCAGGCAACACAATCTCTCCTCATAGTCTAATCCCTTCATCTCTAAAATCAACCTGGTGAACCTCCTCTGCACCGCTTCCAAAGCCAGTATATCCTTCCTCAAGTATGGAGACCAGAACTGCACGCAGTACTCCAGGTGTGGCCTCACCAGTACCCTGTATAGTTGCAGCATAACCTCCCTGCTCTTAAATTCAGTCCCTCTAGCAATGAAGGCCAACATCCCATTTGCCTTCTTGATAGCCTGCTGCACCTGCAAACCAACCTTTTGTGATTCATGCACAAGCACTCCCAAGTCCCTCTGCACAGCAGCATACTGCAATCTTTTACCATTTAAATAATAATCTGATCTTCCATTTTGCCTTCCAAAGCTGATGACCTCACATTTACCAACGTTATACTCCAACTGCTAGACCCTTGCCCACTCACTTAATCTCTCTGCAGACTCTCTGTATCCTCTGCATGATTTGCTTTTCCACTCAATTTAGTATCATTAGCAAACTTAGATACACTACACCCGGTCCCCTCTTCCAGATCGTTAATGTATATCATGTACACTTGACACTGACCCCTGCAGCACGCCGCTCACTACTGATCGCCAACCAAAGAAACATCTATGCATCCTAACTCTCTGCTTTCTATTGGTTAACCAATCCTCCATCCATGCTAATACATCACCCCCAACTGTATGCATCCTTATCTTATGGATAGGTCTTTTATGTGGCACCTTATCAAATGCCTTCTGGAAATCCAAGTAAATAATGTCCATCTGTTCCCCTCCATCCACTGTGCTTGTTACATCCTCAAAGACCTCCAGTAAGTTTGTTAAACAGGACCTGCCTTTGCTGAATCTATGCTGCATCTGCCTGATGGATCCATTTCTTTCCAGATGCCTCGCTATTTCTTCTTTAATGACAGCTTCAAGCATTTTCCCAACTACAGATGTTAAACTAATTGCCTACATCCTTTTTTGAACAGTGATGTGACATTCACCTTCTTCCAATCTGCCGGGACCTGTCCAGAGTCCAGGAACTTTGGTAAATTATCACCAAAGCCTCTACTACAGTATAACTTCTGCCATTTCTTTCAATACCCAGGGATGTATTCCATCAGGACCAGGGGACTTGTCTATCTTTAGGCCCACAAGTTTGCTCAGCACTACCTCCTTAGTGATAGCTATTGTACTGAGGTCCTCTTCTCCCATTGTATCCATAACTTCTCTTCTTTTTACAGCTGTGGGGATGCCTCAATGCCATGAGTAGGAAATTTTTACACAGTTTGGTAACTATGTGACACTATAAATGTTCTTTTTTGTAATATGCATACTATGTAAACTCAAAAATCACATACTTTTGCTTTTACTTATGAATTGAAAGGTATAATGAAATACAGTACAACAAGAAAATTTTTCACGCTTCGTAAACTTCTAAACTTAAGACAGCTTTGGTGTTCAGTGGGCAGGTAGTTTATTAACAATGAGCTTCTGACTTCCATTCTGTGTTTATTGTTATAATTTGCAAAAGTGTTGTAACTTGAAACACTGACAATGTAAATACGTTGAAGCTCTAAAATGTTTCAAAGTAAAGGCTGTGGTACATTTATTATTTAGAAAATATTTAAAATATATTCATTAACACCTAATAAATTACATGATATTTCACAATTATATTAACATAGATTTAAAAATTATATTAGCATAATTTCTAAATTATATTAACTATATAATTACAATTCCAGCTGCATGGCAACAAAGGCTATGTGCGTGGGAGCATTCATCTTGTCCCTGGAATTAACTCAATATATCTTATCACAACTCTGCTTCCAATGCCACCACGTCCTTTTTCAAAACTCTACACCTTATTCCTGGTGTGATCTTGCGGGCATTCTGTACCATTACTTTTCTATTTCTAAACTCCAGTTTCCATGTAATAAAGGCTTTTATGCCATTTGCTGCCCTAGTCTCTTGCTTTATCAGATGGCACTTTCTGCTTATATGTTAGCTATTGGCTATTCATAAATTTATCTTACAATGGCTGCACTTGTTCCACACTGAGCGGAGTAATCAAGGGAAAACGGATGAGCTCGCTTTATGGCTAAAGTGGTCATGGCCAGGTTAGGTTGAGACAAGACTGTCTCAAAGGATGAGCAGAACACACACAACACACAATCTCTAAAAGGATAACAGTTTTTATTAGAACCTCTAATAGTTAAAGAGGAACGTGATTACTGACAGAAATCTTCTGTGACAATATTACTTCCCTGTAGAACTTTCACTGTTAAGGTCAGTGCTCTTTCTGAAGAGGAAAGCTGCATTTTACTCCCAAACTCATGGCACTGAAGTGAAAACCAGTCAAAGGGACAGGCTGTAACAGGAAAGCAGATTCATGGGTTTGATGGGTGAGACAGAAGACACTGACTGTGAATAAGTACTGTATAGTAATCATTTATTTACAAACAATAAAAGATACGACTAAATGTTTAAGTCCCCCAAAGTTACACGAACTACAAAGCTAAATATCCAACAAACAGATACTTAGCTAAGAGTATGAGTGGGCCTTCTAAGACTGGAGTGTACTTTCCCAATGGTTTCGCTGCACTGGTCACGACACCAGAGTGAAGAGCCCCTGGGGACACAAGGAAAGAAACCGAGCTGCCCGCCTGTGCTATTCTTATACCCGAGGTGCCTGAGACCAGACATGGGCTGTGGCACACAGCAACCACATACTTCGAGCTGCCATATATTTCAAACGGGCCGATTGATGACCTGCACGATGGGCGCGGCTTTTGATCGACAAGTAAACTAACCCCCACATAGCACAAGTGAAAGTGAAAATCAATATATTCGTACAACATACCCTCAAAGGATTTGTCCACTCTCAGTTCACAGAACAATTTCCAACAATATGCATTTTTATGCTTCTGGGTTAATCACTGAATGACTATGATCCTGATCCATTTTGCCTGAAATTTCTGATGCATTTACTAATCGAATGGATCTCCAAGAATTAAATCAATCCTATCGAAAAGTAAAGGGCCACTGCCAGAATTTTAGCTAAATGCAGAAAGTAGAAAATGCCTAATGCAATAAATAAACTTCCACTGGTTTTCTTAATTAATAAAGCACTTTTCTGAAGCTTCTCCCTTCTGACTAATTTTAGTGTAACAGACATCTTAGTGCAACTTCAAGGTCTTTATCCACCGATGTCTGCCGAGGGTTGGGCAATAGCCTCACCCTGACTGCCCACCTAGCTGAATCTTTGACATGATGTCCCACTTTGGAGAGTTTCGAGCAGTCATAATGGACAGTCGCAGACACCACTAAGCAATTCTTCTGGTGCCTTGCCAAGGTACTGTATGTGCAGGTCAGAATGGAGATGTTAAATTATTGTTTTGAAAATTCAAGTGTGACACAGGTTCAAGCTATCACCAGTTCTGCGACGTTTACCGAGGCACGAATTGAAAACCATTTGATAGAGGCGAGTTTGATAGTGAACCAAAAATTATTTAATTTGCTTGAACCACAAACGAAGCAACAATCACAGCAAAATTTAAACACAAGAGGTTCTGCAGATGCTGAAAATCTAACCTGTCCATAGATGCTGCCTGACTTTCTGAGATCCTCCAACATTGTGTGTATTGATCACAGCAAGACTCAATTTCTCGTCAGACTTTGTATCAAAGTTGCAAGCATATAAAGTTATTTACAATTTTTACTAAGTTAACCTCTGCACAACTAATATTGAATAAAATCTGAGTAAAAGTTTAAAGGGACAGTACTTTGAAAGATAATGCGGTAGTTGTTCTTGGAGAGTCTACTGATTTATAAAGAATACTGACCATTGTTTGGAGGAGTTGAGATGACATTCTCATGAACATGGTCAAACTCAGACAGCTTCCCCTGCTCCACCCTATCCACAGTCCATTCAAACTTCCCTTCAGCAGACTGAAGATAAACATTGACATCGACTTTTTCATTTGCATGTGCAGGAATAAACTGCTGAATGGACTTAGCAATGTTGAAAGACACTGAGGAATGCTTACAGAGATAAGCATTTGATTTTACCATTCATATGTCAAGGGGGTTCAATATTAATTACATTTTCTTCATAACTATTTGTTACTGACTCTAAATGAAAATATTTAATTTTAACATCTGCACTTTTGTTGGAACACTGACTTTGGTACAGAGATCTCTTGCAGGCACAAGAGAACATTTGGAATTTTATTGAGGGGAGGGTTCTGGGCATCACAAAATGTTATAAACGTTTCATAAAGTAATTCTTTGGAAGATGGAGCTTCCCATTCCACTCAACTTCCTTGGCAAGTTCTCAATTGTCCAACTTGATTCTTCAATCATGTGCATTAGAAATTATCTTCAGACTACCCAAATTGTTTGTAAACATATTAATCTGTGATCACTAGAGAAAGCATTCCTGGCAAACACCTCTTTCACTTGCTCCAGTGCAGTCCTATGATAACGGACCATTTACCACAAACCCACAGCAGAATACTCATCTCAATTACTTCAGGTCTGCTTTATTCCAGTGCTGGAACACCATTCATCATATCTGATAGCAGAAAGCAAAATTGGCCCAATTAAGTTTTAGTTTCAACGCCTCACAAGGATTTGAATCAGCTCTATGAGCATTTAAAGTTTGGTTAAATGAAATCCCAGCAGAAACATGAATTAGCTGACACACCGCTGAGGTAGGGTCAAATATAGGCATTTTGAATTCCTCAGTGCATTCAATTTAAAGCTGAAATAATGAAAATGCCAATTTAAAATACTGTAAAAATTAAATGGGGATAAAATAACCATTGGATGGATTTATATTTTTACTCAACAGTCCTGAAACACAGGAACATTATTATGAATTTTCACCAACTAAGGATGTAATATGACATCCCAACTCCTGTACTTAAGGTCCTGACTGAAATGGCAAACATGCTAAATACCTTCTTCACACACTGTGTTGCTGCCTTCAAGGAATTATGTGCCTGCACTTCTAGTTCTCTCTGTTCTACAACACTGTCCAGTGCCTAATTGTTTATTGTTCAGGTCCTGCCCTGTCTTATTTCACCAAAATGCCTCACCTCGCTGTAATGTGAGTTAAATTCCATCTGCCATTGCTCAGCCCATTGGCCCAGGGAATCCAAATTACATTGCAATCTTATATAACCTTCTTTACTGTCTACCACCAGTTTCAGTGTGGCCTGCAAGCTTACAAACCATACCACGTATATGCTTATTCAAATCATTAATATGAAGATCAGGAGAGCCAGCACAGATCCCTCAGCCTACCACTGTTCACAGGCCTCCAATCTGAAAAACAACTCTCCACCAACACTCACTGACTCCTACTGCTCTGCCAGTTTTTGTACCCAGACTGTACCTCGCCTTGGATCCCATGCAATCAACCTTCAAGACCAACCCTATCACACCACTGTAATGAATCACTGGATAAGCTGGGGTTGTTTGCTTTGGAACAGAGAAAGCTGAGCTGAGACATGTTCTCTCTATCCAATAAAACCCTCACTTCTAAAGACATCCATTGAGTTACTCTGCAATTTCTTTTCAGCAGGAAAGAGTCTTGTCTTATGGTTATAAATCCGATGTTGTTAGGGGGATGTGGTCAGTGCATTGTACCTACATCCTTTTCAATATACTGAGCAGAACGAAACATTCCAAGTACGATCTATACAAGGCTCAAATCAATTTTAATGTAACTTCTCCACCCTTGAGTTCCATTGCTCACAACATCCAAGTGCTTTAGCTTGCTTCTGTGGCATTATCAACCTTATTACTGTTTCTGTAAATTTTAAACAAATTACATTTTTCTTGGTAAAACATAATATCTTGCACATTTTAATTTATTTGCCCATCACATATTGTTTTATGCAAATTAATTAGTGCCCTTCTTGTTATTAATCACCTGATTTAATCTGTTCCTCATATTTCAAACTTAATTTTAAGACCAAAGCTTTGCGAAGAATTTTAAACAATGAAGGGCCCAGCACTGGTTTTTGTGGCCACTTTCCATTGTCCAACATGAAGGGAAAGCCCCTTTCCCTCCCCACAATTTTCCCTTTGTCCTTTTATTATTTGTAACCAGTACGCTGTCAGTGTCTTGCTTCTGCTGAATTTGATGTTTAAATCAGGCATATGTCCCTCTTGTAACCATTTACTCTGACTTCATATTTCATCTTTGCCTACCTTGGTCCACATTATTCTGACCTATCCACCTTGTGCAGTTTTTATTTCTAGTAAACCCTGTTGAAATTGAAAGATGAAAGTTTATTTTTTATGGGGAGGGGAGCGGCCCAGGAATAGAAAGCATTGTTGGTGACCTGACTGTGGCCAGTGCCATCTCTCATTCTGGACCTAAGAATGTTATTGCTTTGCCCACAATGGTTTCTGAATGGGACCTTAGGGTAATAAAAAACAGAACATTACACTTCACAGCAAAATACATCAACAAGAATGTCATAAGCAAACCTTTACCAGAGCACGAGAAAACAGCCCACAAACCAGCAGTTTAAATGAAGATACTGTACAACTGAGACAAAGGACCCGGGGTGGGGGTGGGGGGTATTGCTCACCTGACCTACAGAGGATAGAATGTCTTAACATTCCAATCGGAGATAAAGGAGTGATAATATACTATCCATTTACAAATGAAGTGAGGCATTATAAAATATGACTATATGCACGCATGATTGCAAATGTGACAAGGTTTAACTAAAAGGAGTGTTGCATGCTTACTGCCTTCTTTTTTAAATAAAACAATGTAGATTTGAGAAAAAAAATTATGTATATTTTAAAGAATGATAAGCAACTATTCTTGAAAACTTGATTGCTCAAGTCAAAAATTAAATGGTTGGCTAAAATCTTAACCAAGTGAAAAAGACACAGGAGTCACCCGCCTTGTAAGATCATCTTCATTCACGCACTGATCTGTTTCCCATATGGAGGTGTACGAATAGATGGGTAAAATTTGTAAAATCTGGACATCTATCTGGATCTCTATCAGGAGATTTCTATAGGCCCCCAGAAGGCCACAGGGACACTGAGGAGCAAATAAGTAGGCATATTTTGGAAAGGTGCAAATACAATTGGATTGTTATCATGGATGACTTCAAGTTCCCTATTATTGATTGTCACCTCTTTAGTGCAAGGTTTAGGTGAGGCAGAATTTATTTGGTGTGTCCAGGAATGATTCCTGACAAAGGATGTGGACAAGCCAGTGAGGAGAGGCCATCCTGGATCTAGTACTAGGCAATGAACCTGGTCAGGTGACAGACCTCTTGGTGGGCAAGTATTTCAGAGATAGTGACTACAACTCCCTGGCCTTTAGCGTAGTTATGGCAGATGGTGTGGGTTGGGAGCTTAGGAGCATAAACTGGGAACAAATGTTTTCAGGGGAATGCATTGCAGAAATGTGGAGGGCATTTAGACTTTGGGATCTCAGTAGGTTTGTCCCGATGAAACAGGGTGAAGAAACCATGGTGGACAAGAGAGGTGGAAGATTTAGTCAAGAGGAAGAAGGAGGCTTGAGGAAGCAAAAATCAGACAGGGATCTTGAGAGTTATAAGGTAGCCTGGAAGGAGAATAACAAGGGAATTAGGATAACTAGCAGGGAATATGAAAAAGTCTTGGCATGTATGATTAAGGAAAACCCCAAGGTGTTCTACACATACATGAAGAACAGAAGGATGGCTAGAGTGGGGATAGGACCAATCTGAGATAAAGGGAAAACATGTACCTGGAGGTGGAGGTGGTAGAAAAGGTTCTTTCCAATGAACATTTCACTTCAGTATTCTACAGGGAGGGAGACCTTGATGAATGTGAGGTCAACATAAAACAGGCTGATGTGCAGGAGATTGTGAGGTTAAGAAAGGGGAAGGTTTGCAGTTTCTGAAAAACAGTTGGATAGATGAGTCCTTGAGGATAGACAGATATATCCCAGGCTATTACAGAAGTGAAGAAAGAGATTGCAATGATCTTTGTGTTCTCCCAGGCCACAGGAGTGATACCAGAAGACTGGAGGATAGCAAACGTTATTCCATTCTTCAAGAAAGGTAATCGGGATAATCCAGGAAATTATAGACCAGTGAATCATATGTCAATGTGGTCGAACTATTGGGGAAGATTCTTAGGCACAGGATTTATGAACAGTTGGAGAACCATAGATCTATTAATCATCTAAGCTTTGTGAGGGGCCTCACGAGCCTGATTACATTTTTGATGAGGTGACAACAAATTGATGAAGGAAGAGCAGTGGATGTGGTGTATATGGATTTTAGCAAGGTGTTTGACAAGATCCCCATCGAAGTTTCCATGGATCCCATGCTCATCCACAGGGACATGAGTCATAGAAACCTGGCTGTATGGATTCAGCATTAGTTTGCCCACATGAGGCAGAGGTTGGTAGTAGATGGAGCATATTCTGCCTCTTTGGCTCACCAGGTTTAGGTGAGGTAGATTGTTGTGTAAACTACTCTCTCTCTGTTATTATTTGTTCATTCCTCATCTATTAGTGCATAGTGTAGTGAGAATGGCTCTGGGGCAGTTTTCTGTACCTCCAGTCTCTCAGGTAAACACACCTGCACCAGGTGCACTGAGTTGCAACTCCTGAGAGAACGTATTAAGGAACTGGAGCTGCAGATCGATGACCTTCGATTCACACGGGACAATGAGGAGGTGATAGACAGGAGCTACAAGGAAAATGCACAGCCAGTGCAGAGTACACCTGTGGCCATTTCCCTCAATAATTAAGTATCTAACTTTAGATACTATTGAAGCAGATGACCTACCAGGGGTGGGGGGAGCCCCTGTGACCGGGTCCCTGGCACGGAGTCTAGTGCTGTGGCTCAGGAGGGCAGAGAGGTGAAGAGGACTGCAGTATTGATAGGAGATTCCTGAGTAAGAAGAACAGAAATGAGGTTCTGTTGGTGTGACACAGATAGCCAGATGGTATGTTGCCTCCCTGGTGCCAGGATCAGGGGTGTCTTGGATCGTGTCCATGGCATTCTCAAGGGCAAGGCTGAGCAGCCAGAAGTCTTGGTCCATACAGTGCCTATAAAAAGTAATTAACCCCCCTTGGAAGTTTTCATGTTTTATTGTTTTACAATATTGAACCACAATGGATTTAATTTGGCTTTTCTGACACTGATCAACAGAAAAAGACTTTCATGTCAAGGTGAAAACAGATCTCTACAAGGTGATCTAAACTAATTACAAATATAAAACACAAAATAATTGATTGCATAAGTATTTACTCCCTTTAATATGACACACCAAATCATCACTGGTGCAGCAAATTGGTTTAGAAATCGCATAATTAGTTAAATGGAGATCACCTGTGTACAGGTAAGGTATTTCAATTGATTGTAATAAAATACACCTGTATCTGGAAGGTCCAACTGCTGGTAGTCAGTATCCTGGCAAAAACTACACCATGAAGACAAAAGAATACTCCAAGCAACTCCGTGAAAAGGTTATTGAAAAGCACAAGTCAGGAGATGGATACAAGAAAATTTCCAAGTCACTGAATATCCCTTGGAGTACAGTTCAGTCAGTCATCAAGGAGTGGAAAGAATTTGGCACAGCTGTAAATCTGCCCAGAGCAGGCCGTCCTCAAAAACTGAGTGACTGTGCAAGAAGGGGACTAGTGAGGGAGGCCACCAAGAGACCTATGACAACTCTGGAGGAGATACAAAATACAAAGAAATCCTGGAGGAAAACCTGATGCAGTCTGCAAGAGAACTGCAACTTGGGAGAAGATTCATTTTCCAGCAAGACAATGACCCCAAGCATGAAGCCAAAGCTACATAGGAATGGCTTAAAAACAACAAAGTTAAAGTCCTGGAGTGGCCAAGTCAGAGTCCAAACCTCAATCCAATTGAGAATTTGTGGCTGGACTTGAAAAAGGCTGTTCACTCATGATCCCCATGCAATCAGATAGAACTTGAGCAGTTTTGTAAAGAAAACTGGGTAAAAATTGTAGTGACCAGATGTGCAAAGCTGATAGAGACCTATCCACACAGACTCAAGGTTGAAATTGCTGTCAAAGGTGCATCTACTAAATACTGAATTGAAGGGAGTGAATACTTATGCAATCAATTATTTTGTTTTATATTTGTAATTAATTTAGATCACTTTGTAGAGATCTATTTTCACTTTGACACAAAAGAGTCTTTTTCTGATAATTAGTGTCAAAAAAGCCAAATTAAATCCATTGTTGTTCAATGGTGTAAAGCAATAAAACATGAAAACTTCCGAGGGGGGGTTAATTATTTTTTATAGGCATTGTATTACAGTGAGGTAAAGGAAATTACAGAGGCATGAGAGAGGAGTGGCCAGAATTGTTTGGAAAAGAACACTGACAGGGATGATGGCAGAGCAGCAATGGCTGGAATTTCTGGAAGCAATTTGGAAGGCGCAAGATAAATACATCACAAAGAGGAAGAAGTATTCTAAAAGCAAGATCACACAACCATGGCTAACAAGAGACGTCAAAGCCAACATAAAAGCCAAAGAGAGGGCATATAATAGGGCAAAAATTAGTGGAAAGTTAGAGGATTGGGAAGCTTTTAAGTACCACAGAAGGCAACTAAAAAAAATTATTAAAAAGGTAAAGATGGAATAGGAAAGTAAGTACTGTAATATTAAAGAGGATACCGAAAGTTTCTTCAGATATATACAGTGTAAAAGGGAGGCAAGAAATGATGATGGAGGGGTAGTAATGGGGGACGGACAAGGAAATGGTGGATGAACTGAATAACTATTTGCACCATTCTTCACTGTGGAAGACACTAGAAGTATGGTGGAAGTTCCAGGGGTCAGAGGTCATGAAGTGTGTGAAGTTACCACTACTAGAAAGAAGGTTCTTGGGAAACTCAAAGGTAAGTCACTTGGACCAGATGGTGTATACCCTAGGGTTCTGAAAGGGGTGGCTGTAGAGATTGTGGAGGCATTAGTAATGATACTAATACAGCACAATACAGGCCCTTCGGCCCACAAAGCTGTGCCAAATGTGTCCTTACCTTAGAACTACCTAGGCTTACCCCTTATCCTTCCTATAGTTAGGTGACCAGGACTGCACACAATACTCCAAATTTGGCATCACCAATGTCTTATACAACCTCACCATAACATCCCAACACTTTGATTTATGAATGAATTACTTGCATGTCACTCCAACTCAAACTAAGGAATATGTAGTTGTAACCAACCCAGTAGCTTGTTATTAGAGATGACCTACCTTTCCAAAGCATTTCTCACACATAATCACATAATAATCTAATGCAGCTCAGGAATGGAGAGACCACATGGATGAGTGCTCCATGCTTCTGTACTTCAGGCAGGTAATGCAAGGACATGGGGTGGCTGGGTGGAGATTTGTCTCCATCAAAGGCGGTGTTAGGCACTCCTTGGCTCTGCTATCCTGCAGGCCATCCTTGGGCAAGGTGTAGCACCAGCTTAGCTCCCAGTCAGGGTCACACAAAGCCATGGGAGCAGGTGGTGGGTGGCTGTACAAGCAACCGGTGCATATCACAAGTCCTGGTTATGTGACCACTGACACCAGGCAGACCATCTTGGAAGAGTATTGAAAATGGCTGGGTTCAACTATCTTGTAAAGACACTGTCTAGAAGAAGGCAACAGCAAACCACTTCTGTAGCAAAATTTGCCAAGAACAATCATGATCATGGAGACCAATATCACCCACGACACGTCATACGACATGGCACATAACGAATGAACAAATCCAAGGACAGTGGTGGGTATTGTTAAGTAGTCATACGTTCATTAATTGAAGATACAAATACACTCCATCTGACACCCTCACAGCTCCAGCTCTTTTGAGCTTTAATTCTTGTAAGATCATTGGCTCCAAGAGAGTGGTGGTTGAAGGTTTGCTTCTCAGAATGGAGGTTAGTGACTGTTTCTGTACAGTGGTTGGCTTTAGACTCCTTTTTAGCCATTATTTATTTATTTGTTTATTTATATTCATTTACAGGATGTGGGCGTTACCAGCTAAGCCGGCATTTATTGACCATCCCTAGTTGCCCTTCAGAAGGTGGTGATGAGCTTCCTTCTTGAACCACGGCAGTCCCTGAGGTACAGGTACACCCACAGTGTTGTGAGGGAGGGAATTCCATGATTTTGATCCAACAACGATGAAGGAACGGCGATATGTTTCCAAGTCAGGATGGTGAGTGCCTTGGAGGTGGATTTCCAAGTGGTGATGTTCCCAGGTATCTGCTGTACTTGTCCTTCTAAATGGTAGTGGTCGTGGGTCTGGAAAGTGCTGCCTTAGGAAATTTGGTGTGCTGTTGGAGTGCATCTTGTTTGTCAATAGTAGAGGGATTGGATGCTTGTGGAAGGGGTACCAATCAAGTGGGCTGCCTTGTACTGGATAGTGTCAAGCTTCTTGCATGTTGATGGAGCTGCACTCATCCAGGTGAGTGGCGAGTATTCCATTACACTCCTGACCTGAGCCTTGTAGATGGTGGACAGGCTTTGGGGAGTCAGGAGGTGAGTTACACACCACAGGATTCCTAGCCTTTGGTCTGGTCTGGTAGCCATGGTGTTTATATGGCTAGATCAGTTCTGTTTCCTGTCAATGGTAACCCCCAGGATGTTGATTGTAGGGGATTCAGTGACGGTGATTCCACTGAATGTCAAGGGACGATGGTTAGAGCCTCTCTTGTTGGAGATGGTCAGTGCTTGACACTTGTGTGGCTGAAATGTTACTTACCAATTGTCAGCCCAAGCCTGGATATTGTCCAGGTCCTGCTGCATTTGGGAATGAACTGCTTCACTATCTGAGGAGTCACAAATGGTGCAGAACATTGTGCAGTCATCTGCGAACATCCCCATTTCTGTCCTTATGATGGAAGAAAGGTCATTGATGAAGCAGCTGAAGATGATTGGTCCTAGGACACTTCCCTGAGGAACTCCTGCAGTGATGTCCTGAGGATGAGATGATTGACCTCCAACCACCTTTGTGTCAGGTATGATTCTGACCAGCGGAGGGCTTTCCCCTAATTCCCATTGACTCTATTTTAGCGAGGGCACCTTGATGCCATACTTGGTCAAATGCTGCCTTGGTGTTGAGGGCTATCACTCTCACCTTACCGCTGGTATTTAGCTCTTTGGTCCATGTTTGGACCACGGAGGTGATGAGGTCAGGAGCTGAGTGGCCTTGATGGAACCCAAACTGGACATCCGTAAGCAGGTTATTGCTGAGTAGGTGCTACATGATAGCACTGTTGATGACCCCTTCCATTACTGTGCTGATGATTGAGAGTAGGCTGATAGGGCGGTAATTGGCTGGGTTGGACTTGTCCTGTTTCTTGTGTACAGGACATACCTGGGCAATGTTCCACATTGCTCAGTAGATGGCAGTGTTGCTGTACTGAAACAGCTTGGCTAGTGGCGCAGCAAGTTCTGAAGCACAAGTCTTCAGGATTATTGCCAGGAATTTGTCTGGGCCCATAGCCCTTGCAGTATGCAGCGCTTTCAGCTGTTTCTTGATAGCACATGGAGTGAATCAGATTGGCTGCATACTGACATCTGGGATGTTGGGGACTTCTGGAGGAGGCCAAGCTAGATCAACTACTCTTCCCTTCTGACTGAAGATTGTTGCAAATGCCTCAGCCTTATCTTTTGCACAGGTGTGCTGGGCTCCTCTGTCATTGAGGACGGGGATATTTGCGGAGCCGTCTCCTCCAGTGAGGTGTTTGGATGTGGCAGGACTACGGAGCTTAGATCTGATCCGTTGGTTGTGGGATCATTTAGCTCTGTAATACTTGCTGCTTATGGTGTTTGGCGTGCAAGTCGTCCTGGACTGTGACTTCATCAGGGTGATGCTTCATAGTGAGGTATGTCTGGTGTTCTCGGCATGCCCTCCTGCACTCTTCATTGAACCAGGGTTGATCCCCTGGCCTGGTGGTGATGTTAGAGTGGGGGGATATGCCGGGCCATGAGGTTACAGATTGTAGTTGAGTACAATTCTGCTGCTGCTGATGGCCAACAGCGCCTCATAGAGGCCCAGTCTTGAGCTGCTAGATCTGTTCGAAGTCTATCCTATTTAGCACGGTGGTAGTGCCACACAATGCAGTGGAGTGTTTCTTCAATGAGGAGATGGGATTTAGTATATTTATATTTGGATACAAATGTACGAAGCTTGATCAACATGTTGGCAGATGACATTAAAATTGGGAGGTGTTGTTAGTGAAGAAGGTTATAGTAAATTACAGGGGGATGCTGAATCAGCCAGGGAGGTGGGTCAAGGAGTGGCGTATAGATTTTAATATTGATAAGTGTGAGGAGATGCACTTTGGAAAGTAAAATCAGTGTAAAAAGTAAAACCTAGGGATACAAACCTAGGAATTTTTCTTCACTCCCAGGAAGCCTTTGAAATAAAACTAGAGGAAAAGAATTTTAACAAAAACAAAGGTCTTGCTCCAAGTAAGAACTGGAATTCAATTGTAAACAAGGTGGGAGAGCAAAATCCTGATTGGATGAGGACTAACCAATCAGGAGGATCGGAATACAGGGGTATAAATACCATACTTGCCCAGGCATCATCCCTGAAGAAGATGGCAGAGTTTTTTTAAATCAAAACATCAGTTATAATCGATATCTGTACCCAGCTTGAAGCCCAAGTAGAGTTTATTCATCATATACACCGGGAAAGCACTAGATTCTTTTTCAGATACAGTTATTGTTGTGCACCCTTTGTTCTACCAAGCCAATACCAAATATTTCACCCATCTATCATTTACCAGTGGTAGGATCTTATGTTTCTATGCTTTGTCTATTGTGTCTGGAGCTATAAAGAGATGAGTGAGTTGCAAGGAGAAAAAAAAGTTACAACCTTGCAATACAGGACACTGCATATTTGGCAAAATTAAAATTTACATGAACATGGAAATACTCAGTAGGGCAGGCAACATTCACACAGAAAGAAAAACAAATGAATTAATATTACAGGTTGGTGCTCTTGCATGAAAACCAACCAGTTGTCAGAAAGTGGAAAGACAGCTTATTTGAAATTCCAAAATTCAATGCCGAGCTCTGAGCATTGCATTAGGCTGCATCAGAAAATGCCATTCGAGCATGTCGCCTATGTTGACAGAATTTCAGATGGTGATGAGGTGGTGTACAGGAGTGAGATAGATCAGCTTTTTGAGTGGTGTTGCAGCAATAACCTTGTATTCAGCATCAGTAAGACCAAAGAATTGATTGTGGACTTCAGGAAGGGGAAGTCGAGGAAACACACATCAGTCCTCATCAAGGAACCAGAAGTGGAAAGGGTGAGCAGTACTGAGTCCCTGAGTGTCAGCACCTCTGAGGATCTGTCCTGGGCCCAACATATAGATACTGTACAATTGCAGAGAAGGCACGACAGCTGCTATATTTCATTAGGAGTTTGAGAATTGGTATATCACCGAAGACACTCAGCCAGCTCCATCATGGGCACTAGGCTCCCCAGGATCGAGGGCACCTTCAAAAGGCAGCATCTGTCATTTAGGACATGCCTTCCATCGAGGAGGAGGTACAGGAATGTTAAGGTCATAGAGTAACAGACCTTTCAGCCCAACTGGTCCTGGCCAACCACAAAATCCTTCCTGCTTTAACTGAATACTTCACATTAGCACAGGGAGTTCATACAGCATCAGTGTTTTATAAAATGTCCAAGCACTCTGTGGGTGAACCATGTAACAATCTCAAAGCAGTGTGGCAGAAGGATCTTGGAAGTGATATTGAAGATAATGAGTAATCTAAATATTTTATCAAATGTGGATAGATATATTAGGGAAGCGAGAGGGAAATTTATTCAGTATAAGATAGTACACAGATATTATTGGATACCAACTAGACTGTACAAAATGGGGATTTTTGATAATAATTTATGCTGGAAATATAAGAACGAGGTGGACACATATTTTCACGATTTGGGAGTGTTCCACGGTTCGTCCATTTTGGTGTAAAGTTCTTGATTTGTTGGAGAGTTGGTCAGGTTGCACGCTGCCCTTGTGCCCATGGCTTTGTCTCCTGGGTGATAGGACAATGATACCTAATGTAAACAATGACAAGTTCACTATTTTAAAGGTGGTTCTTATCACAGTTGCAAGAATTATATTGCAAAACTGGAAAAAAAAACAGATGTCCCACTGTGAAGGAATGGACTGAGGAAATGATTACGATTTCATCATATGAACACATGTTGGGAAGAATTAACAGTGAGGGAAAAGTGCAAGACACGTGGGATCAATTTTGGTTGTATGTTAATTTAAACTTAAATTAGAACTTCTTTCTGTCTCTTAGTTTTATTTGTTTTCCTGTCATGGGATGGCTGTGTAAATATGCTGTACTGTATCTGCTCTGTGATATGCTGCACTGCTTTGTAAAATAAGAATAAATAATAATAAAAATTTGAATTTTAGAAAAATCCTTCCTGCTAGTTCCTGTTGTCCAAAAATTTCCAATACACTCTCCTTTTTGTATTTATCCACATCCCTTTTAAGTGTTGCAGTTGTACCTGTCTCAACCCCTTTGTCTGGCAGCTCACCGTCCTCTGTGTAAAGAAGTTTTATCTCTCAGGTCTCTTTTAAATCTCTCCCCTCATGCCGTGTAGCTATGCCCTCTAGTTTAGAACTCCCCAATCCTAGGAAAAGACTCTGGCTACACACATTCAGTACTTCAGGAACAGCTTCTTTTCATCCACCATTAGATTTCTGAATGGACAATGAACCCATGCACACTACCTCACTTTTTTTTTGCTCTCTTTTTGCACTACAATGTACTGCTGCCGCAACACAACAAATTTCATGGCATATGCCAGTGATATTAAATTTGATTCTGAGTTTATGCTGGGCTTTGTCGGTACCATCCAAGAAGCCAAAGACCAAGAGCTCAGAGTGGAAGTACCGGGGAAAAATAATTAACTGAAAAGTTATACTCTGTGGACTGAGTCGGGATTTCCACAGGGCGATTATCCCATTTATATCTGGTTTCTACATTATAGAGGACACCACATCACGAGCACCAAAGTGGTATGTAGTACAAGTGAATGATGCTTTACCCTGGAAGGACTCCTCGTGTCACTGGGGAGTGAAAGGGTTCGGGACAGGTGTTGTATGGGAAAGTGCCACGTAGACAGGAATGAGTTTTGGTGAGGACTGGGTGTTTGCAGGTGACACCATCTTGAAGATGACAGAAATTACAAATGACAATCCACTGAGTGTGGAAGTTGCAAGTGGAAGACGAGAGAAAGCTATCCTTACTCTGGGCAGAAAAGGGAGCAAGCGCAAAAATGCATTAAATGGAACATATATGTTTGAGAATCCTGAACAAAGGGGCAGCCTTCCACTTGCTCTAAAGGCTTTCACTTCTTAAATGTTCTCAACCACCAACCAAATTCATTAACACAGATGCATTTCCAAAATATCTACTGTATTTACACCCCGTCTCATAGAACATAGAATAGTACAGCACAGTACAGGCCCTTCGGCCCACAATGTTGCACTGACCCTCAAAGTCTGCCTCCCATATAAGCCCCATCTTAAATTCCTCCATATACCTGTCTAGTAGTCTCTTAAACTTCACTAGTGTATCTGCCTCCACCACTGACTCAGGCAGTGCATTCCACACACCAACCACTCTGAGTAAAAAACCTTCCCCTAATATCCCTCTTGAACTTCCCACCCCTTACCTTAAAGCCATGTCCTCTTGTATTGAGCAGTGGTGCCCTGGGGAAGAGGCGCTGGCTATCCACTCTATCTATTCCTCTTATTATCTTGTACACCTCTATCATGTCTCCTCTCATCCTCCTTCTCTCCAAAGAGTAAAGCCCTAGCTCCCTTAATCTCTGATCATAATGCATATTCTATAAACCAGGCAGCATCCTGGTAAATCTCCTCTGTACCCTTTCCAATGCTTCCACATCCTTCCTATAGTGAGGTGACCAGACTGGACACAGTACTCCAAGTGTGGCCTAACCAGAGTTTTATAGAGCAGCATCACTACATCGCGACTCTTAAATTCTATCCCTCGACTTATGAAAGCTAACACCCCATAAGCTTTCTTAACTACCCTATCCACCTGTGAGGCAACTTTCAGGGATCTGTGGACATGTACCCCAAGATTCCCTCTGCTCCTCCACACTACCAAGTATCCTGCCATTTACTTTGTACTCTGCCTTGGAGTTTGTCCTTCCAAAGTGTACCACCTCACACTTCTCGGGGTTGAACTCCATCTGCCACTTCTCAGCCCACTTCTGCATCCTATCAATGTCTCTCTGCAATCTTTTGACAATCCTCTACACTATCTACAACACCACTTTGAGTCGTCTGCAAACTTGCCAACCCACCCTTCTACCCCCACATCCAGGTCGTTAATAAAAATCACGAAAAGTAGAGGTCCCAGAACAGATCCTTGTGGGACACCACTAGTCACAATCCTCCAATCTGAATGTACTCCCTCCACCACCACCCTCTGCCTTCTGCAGGCAAGCCAATTCTGAATCCACCTGGCCAAACTTCCCTGATTCCACGCCTTCTAACTTTCTGAATAAGCCTACCGTGTGGATCCTTGTCAAATGCCTTACTAAAATCCATATAGATCACATCCACTGCACTACCCTCATCTATATGCCTGGTCACCTCCTCAAAGAACTCTATCAGGCTTGTTGGACACAATCTGCCCTTCACAAAGCCATGCTGACTGTCCCTGATCAGACCATGATTCTCTAAATGCCTATAGATCCTATCTCTAAGAATCTTTTCCAACAGCTTTCCCACCACAGACGTAAGGCTCACTGGTCTATAATTACCCAGACTATCCCTACTACCTTTTTTGAACAAGGGGACAACATTCGCCTCCCTCCAATCCTCCGGTACCATTCCCGTGGACAACGAGGACATAAGGATCCAGCCAGAGGCTCAGCAATCTCTTCTCTCGCCTCATGGAGCAGCCTGGGGAATATTCCGTCAGGCCCCGGGGACTTGTCTGTCCTAATGTATTTTAACAACTCCAACACCTCCTCTCCCTTAATATCAACATGCTCCAGAACATCAACCTCACTCATATTGTCCTCACCATCAAGTTCCCTCTCATTGGTGAATACCGAAGAGAAGTATTCATTGAGGACCTCGCTCACTTCCACAGCCTCCAGGCACATCTTCCCACCTTTATCTCTAATCGGTCCTACCTTCACTCCTGTCATCCTTTTTTTCTTCACATAATTGAAGAATGCCTTGGGGTTTTCCTTTACCCTACTCGCCAAGGCCTTCTCATGCGCCCTTCTGGCTCTTCTCAGCCCCTTCTTAAGCTCCTTTCTTGCTTCCCTATATTCCTCAATAGACCCATCTGATCCCCCTTGCTTCCTAAACCTCATGTATGCTGCCTTCTTCCACCTGACTAGAGTTTCCACCTCACTTGTCACCCATAGTTCCTTCACCCTACCATTCTTTAACTTCCTCACCGGGACAAATTTATCCCTAACATCCCACAAGAGATCTCTAAACATCGACCACATGTCCATAGTACATTTCCCTGCAAAAACATCATTCCAATTCACACCCGCAAGTTCTAGCCTAATAGCCTCATAATTTGCCTTTCCCCAATTAAAAATTTTCCTGTCCTCTCTGATTCTATCCTTTTCCATGATAATGCTAAATGCCAGGGAGCGGTGGTCACTGTCCCCCAGATGCTCACCCACTGAGAAATCTGTGACCTGACCCGGTTCATTACCTAGTTTTAGATCTAGTATGGCATTCCCCCTGGTTGGCCTGTCCACATACTGTGACAGGAATCCATCCTGGACACACTTAACAAACTCTGCCCCATCTAAACCCTTGGAACTAATCAGGTGCCAATCAGTATTAGGGAAGTTAAAGTCACCCATGATAACAACCCTGTTATTTTTGCACCTTTCCAAAATCTGCCTCCCAATCTGCTCCTCTGTATCTCTGCTGCTACCAGGGGTCCTATAGAATACCCCCAATAGAGTAACTGCTCCCTTCCTGTTCCTGACTTTCACCCATATTGACTCAAAAGAGGATCCTGCTACATTACCCACTCTTTCTGTAGCCGTAATAGTATCCCTGACTAGTAATGCCACCCCTCCTCCCCTTTTTCCGTGCTCTCTATCCCTTTTAAAGCACTGAAATCCAGGAATATTGAGAATCCATTCCTGCCCTGGTGCCAGCCAGGTCTCTGTAATAGCCACTACATCATAATTCCATGTATGTATCCAAGCGCTCAGTTCATCACCTTTGTTCCTGATGCTTCTTGCATTGAGGTACACACATTTCAGCCCTTCTACCTTACTGTCTTTACACCGTTTATTCTGCTTCTCTTTCCTCAAAGCCTCTCTATATGTTAGATCTGGCTTTACTCCATGCACTTCTTTCACTGCTCTATCGCTCTGGGTCCCATGCCCCTCGCAAATTAGTTTAAACCCTCCCGAACCATGCTAGCAAACCTACCTGCAAGGATATTGCTCCCCCTCGAGTTCAGGTGCAACCCATCCAATCTGTACAGGTCCCACCTTCCCCAGAAGAGATCCCAATGATCTAAAAACCTAAAACCCTGCTCCCTACACCAACTCCTCAGCCACACATTCAACTGCCATCTCCTCCAATTCTTACCATCACTGTCACGTAGCACTGGCAGCAGTCCTGAGAACGCCACCCTTGACGTCCTGTTCTTCAGCCTTCTGCCTAGTTCCTGAAACTCACACTTCAGGACCTCATCCCTCTTCCTGCCTATGTCACTGGTCCCAACATGTATCACAACTTCTGGTTGCTTTCCCTCTTGTACCAGGATGTCGTGTACCTGGTCAGAGACATCCCGGACCCTGGCACCTGGGAGGCAATAAACCATGCGGGTGTCCTTCTCACATCCACAAAATCTCCTGTCTGCTCCCCTGACTATAGAGTCTCCAATGACGACAGCTCTCCTCTTCTCCGTCCCACCCTTCTGCACCACAGGGTCAGACTCAGTGCTGGAGGCCCTGCCACCGTGACTCACACCTGGTCGGTCGTCCCCGCCAACAGTATCCAGGACGGTAAACTTATTATTCAGGGGAATGGCTACAGGGATGCTCTGCACTACCTGTCTGCTCATCTTCGCTTTCCCCCCTCTGACTGTCACCCAACGACCTGCTTCCAACAGCCTAGGTGTGACTACCTCCCTGTAGCTCTCATCTATGACTGCCTCATTCTCCCTTATGAGTTGAAGGTCACCCAGCTGCTGCTCCAGATTCCTTACACGGCCTTCCAGATCGCCCAGCCGTATGCACTTCTGGCAGATGTGACTCTGCGGGAGAGGGGAGTTCCCCCAAGACTGCCACATCTCACATGAGAGGCACATCACCGTCTCAGGAGACATTGTAAAAACTAACTGCGAGCTAGCTTGTCCTCCGCCTCTTCTCGTCGAAGCCTCTCGAGTCAAAGCCCCAAAGCTCCACTCCTTCACTGGCCTACTCACTCACTGGCTGCTTCGCTTGAGCTACCCCTCTATTTATCTGTTTGAGCTTTTCAAAATGTTTGGTCACCTGACCTCGACTGCCCAATCAGCTGCTTTCTGCTGAGTCTGAGCTATTCAAATCTTGATTGTCTAATCAACAGCTTTCTGCTGATCTACTCAAATCTTGATTACTTGATTGCACAGATCAACTGCCAAAACTGCCAGAATCTCTCGAGTCAAAGCCTCAAAGCTCCACTCCTTCACTGGCCCACTCACTCACTGGCCGCTTACCACTGTCTCCTCCAACCCTAGGCAAAGTTTCTCACCTTCCATCTCATCAACCTTCACATTTTTACGAATCATGCTCTAATTTCAATGAGACTTCAGTTGCCTATCACTTCAACTTGGTGCTGCAACCAAACAGATTGGATGTGGAAACCATAGAAAGGGTGCAGATGAGATTTACAAGGATGTTGCCTGGATTGGGGAGCATGCCTTATGAGAATAGGTTGAGTGAATTCAGCCTTTTCTCCTTGGAGCGACGGAGGATGAGAGGTGACCTGATAGAGGTGTATAAGATGATGAGAGGCACTGATCGTGTGGATAGTCAGAGGCTTTTTCCCAGGGCTGAAATGCTAGGGAGAGGGCACAGTTTTACGGTGCTTTGAAGTAGGTACAGAGATGTCAGGGTTAAATTTTTTTTATGCAGTGAGTGGTGAACGCGTGGAATGGGCTGCCGGCGACAGTGCTGGAGACGGATACGATAGGGTCTTAAAGAGACTCCTGGATAGGTACATGGAGCTCAAAAAACAGAGGGCTATGGGTAACCCAAGGTAATTTCTTATGCAAGGACATATTTGGCACAGCTTTGCGGGCCGAAGGGCTTGTATTGTGCTGTAGGTTTTCTATGTTTCTATCTCCCCGACTCCCAGCATTTCGAAGGGACCATTCCCTTCAGAACTCCCTGCTTAACACCTCCACCTCCACTAGCACACACACTTCATGGCATCTTCCTATGTAACACCTGTCCTTTTATCTAAATTCTGTCCAACATGTGGAGTGATCTGTTGGTTTCTTTGTGTGAGGGAGGGGGTTGGGGGTTTGTGAGATTTGTTTATTTTTCGAGTGGGGGTGCGGGGGAGTTTGATGTTTTTCTTTGAATGACTACCATGGTTTTCCTTGTTTCGCGGCTCTCTGGAAAAGACGAATCTCAGACTTGTATACTGCATACATACTTCGATAACAAACATTCCTTTAAACATGCAGAGATCCAAACACTTTCTCTAGGTAAAGCAGCAATCGACTGGTACTTCTTCCAATTTAGTGCACTGCACTTGGTGGCCTTTATTGGCCTGGATAAAATGCAGAATGGGTGAGCACTTTGAGGAATCCCTCTGCTCAGTCCACAGGAATGAGGTTCTGGTGCCTATCACTTTAACTCTCCATCCCATGTTCATTCTGACATCTGCCTTTATCCTTTTGCATTGTTCCAATGAAATCTAACATAGGCTGAAAGAACACTGCATCTTCTAACCAGGCGCGATGCCATCAGTTCAGATGAAAAGTCATCAATCTATAATGTTAACTCCCATTTTCTTTCTCCATAGATGTATCTGATATGCTTGGCATTATAAGTATTCACTTTTACTTTGGACTTCAAACAAATGCAATGTTCTGTAAATTACCTTTGTCCCGATTCACTTCTCTCGTCCACAAATGCAATGTTCTGTAAATTACCTTTGTCCTGATTCACTTCTCCTGTCCACAAATGCAATGTTCTGTAAATTACCTTTGTCCCAATTCACTTCTTTTGTCTACTTCTCCTTTGGACAGATCAGCTGATCAATAAGCCTCAACCACCAATACCACTTAGACCATAAAACATCTGATCAGAATTAGTCTGTTCTGCCATTCCATTTGGATGATTTATTTTCCTGCTCAACCCCATTCTTCCGTCTTTTCCCTGTAAACATTGACACACTCACTAGCCAAGAACTTATCAACCTCTGCTTTAAATATACCCAGTGATTTGTCTTCCAGTTAACTGCAGCAATGAATTCCACAGATTCACCACCCTATGGCTGAAGGATTTCCTCCTCATCCCTGTTCTAAACGGACATCCCTCTATTCTGAGTTTGTGCCCTACAGGAAACTCCCCCACTATAGGACATACCCACTCTATCTGGGTCTTTTGGTGATTCATAGGTTTCAATGAGATCACCCCTCATTCTTCAAAACTCCAGTGAAAACAGGCCCAGAATATAGAACAGCACAGCACAGGAAAAGGCCCTTCAGCCCACAATGTTGCGCTGAAACAGCTAAAAAACAAATAAAAAACACCCAAACACTAATACCTCCTACCTGCACAATATGCATATCCCTCCATCTTCCTCACATTCACGTGCCTATCTAAACGTCTCTTAAGAGCCTCTAATATCTTAGTCTCTACCACCACAGCAGGCAGGGCATTCCAGGCATCTGTTATTCTCTGAGTAAAAAATTTACCCCTCACATCCTCTTTGAAACTACCCCCTCTCACCACCTGTATGCCCTCTCGTATTAGATACCTTAAGTCTGGGTAACAGATACTCCCTGTCTACTCTATCTATACCTCTCATAATCTTGGGATGCTGAGGGGAGATCAGATCTCTCTTTAGTCTCCACGACTCCAGAGAAAACAACCCAAGTTTATCCAAGCCTCCCATGACAGCACATGCCCTCTAAAGCAGGCAGCATCCTGGTACACCTCTTCTGCACTCTCTCCAAAGCTTCAACTTCCTTCCTATACTGGGGTGACCAGAACTGTATGCAATACTCCAGATGCGGCTTCACCTGAGTTTTGACCTCTAAACACCCTAACATATTTATATACTCAGCAAGGATCTCCTGGTACTCCATATCCTTTTCCTTAGTAAATACTTAAGCAGATTACTCATTTAAGTATCTCACTCACATTCTCCACATTCAAGGAAAACGCTCCCCCCTTTAACCCCGAGCATTCCTACCCTCTCCCTAGTTATCTTTTTGATCTTGATGGAGAGGATGCCTTGGGATTCACCTTAATCCTACTTGCGAAGGACTTTTCATGGCCCCTCCTGGCTTTACTAATTTCTTTTTTGGTTTCTTTACACTCATGTGCTTTGTTTGATCCTGACTTCCGAAGCTTTATATTTTTTTTTCCTTAACTAAATTCATCACCTCCCTGGACATCTACGGTTCTCTTATCTTTCCATTCTAACCTTTTCTGTACTCTGTGTAGTTGATCTTTAAATACCCTCCACGTGCCTGATGTGGATTTGCCAGAAAAAAGGTGGCCCCAATTAACTCTTCTTAGTTCCTGCCTAATGTCCGTGTAATTTGCCCTACTCCAATTTAAAACTCTTCTGCAAAGACCATGCCTATCCTTACCTACAGTTATCCTGAATGTTAAGGAGTTGTGGTCACTGTTCACCCACTGAAAGGTCAGTCACCTGGCCAGGCTCAGTACCATTGGACCATCCACATATTGATTTATGAAATTCTCCTGGATACAGTTAACTTCTGCCCCATCTAAACTCTTAGCACTAAGAAGTTCCCAGTTTACATTAAGCAAATTGAAATCCCCCATGACAACAACCCTATTATTTTTACACATTTCCTTAATCTGATTACATATCTGTTCTTCAATGTCCCCAGTGGCTACTAAGGGTCTGTAGTACAATCTTATCAGAGTGAGTGCACCCTTCCTATTCCTGAGTTCTACCCAACAGTGTCTAAACCGTCCATTATGTCTCCTCTAATTGCAGCTATAATATTGTCCCTGATTAGTTGTGTAACTCCCCCCACCACCCTTTTTACCTCCTCCTCTATCTTTTCTAAAACTTTGAAACCTGGTACATTAATCACCTATTCCTTCCCCTCTCTCAACCAAGTTTCAGTAATAGCAATCAAATGATCCTCATATATTAACCCTTTCATTTCTGAGACCATCTTGTGAACCACTTCTGGAACCTCTTCCATGCCAGCACACCCTTTCTCAAATATAGGGCCCAAAACTGCTACAATACTCCAGGTGCAGTCTGACCATTGCCTTATAAAGCCTCAGGATCACATCTTTGCTCTTACAGTCTAGTCCTCTCGAAATGAATGCTAACATTGCATTTCCCTTCCTTACCACTAACCTGCAAGTTAACCTTCAGGAAGTCCTGCACAAGGACTCCCAAGTTCCCTTTAACCTCTGGTTTCTGAGTTTGCTCCCTGTTTCAAACATAGTGTTTTGCGACAGTCTCTCCTGATCTCCACCATAACGTAGATATTCCCTTTATTCTCTTCACCCCTTGATTTTTTACCATGCTTAATTCTGATGAAATATTTTCAACTTGAAATTCTCCTCAGATGCTGCCTATTTCCAGCATTTTCTGTTTTTATTGCAGTTTTTCATCTTTTGTAACTTTTCAATTTCAATTGAATCAAACAAATGAATTCAGAACTGCAAATAATCTCAGTAACACACAATCTTAAAAACAAAGGCAAATACTTCATCCACAAACTCCACCTTGCATTGTCTGATATGTACAGTACTCGGCTTCAGAAAATAATTAAGGTCCGTATGTTCCAAACATCTGTGGAACAATGTTGAGAATATTGTCAACTCATTTCCCAAACATGCTGCAGATAAAGGAAATCTAAGCCAACCACAATTTGAATTGAATCTAACATGGTTATTCCGCCTCCCATATGAAACAAGAAAATATCTGCAGATGCTGGAAATCCAAGCAACACACACAAAATGCCGGAGGAGCTCAGCAGGCCAAGTAGCATCTATGGAAAAGAGTACAGTCGATGTCTCGGCCCAAAACATCGACTGTACCCTTTTCCAATCACGCTGTCTGGCCTGCTGAGTTCCTCCAGAATTTTGTGTGTGTTGCTCAGCCTCCCAACTGGATGGTTAAATAAGTTTTCTCATACAGAGCTATTCCTTTGGGTATCCTTAAATGTACGATACAGAACAAAGTAAGAGTCATTCAGTATGAAATATGGGGGATTCAATCTCAGATTATAATGCAAAACATAGTCCTGTCACAGTTCCCAACTTATTTTCAAACTAGAAGTTGTGTGGAGCTTAACCGCACCTTTTCTCTTGTGTGTTTATCATTGGCATGTTAGCATCATTTATTGCTCCAAATAACTTTTTCTTTCCTTTTAATTTTTCTCATAGATTATTACCTAACTTTGAGGCCAAGAAAATATTTAGGTTCTTCCTATTCTTTCTTCACTTCAAGTTGTGTGCACACAGTTACTCAGACTTCTGGTCAACTTTGTCAAAACCAGCTCACCAGTAACTGGAAATGAGTAGAATGAAGTATTGAAGTCTCTCAACTTGCTTGTTTTCTTTTTTTCTTGCACACAACTAAGCCGAGTCTTGGAATTGGTCCAACTTTAACTGGGGGTAAATATAATAATAAACTGGTTGAAAAATAAAATCTTTGTAAGATTATCACGACTTAATTCCAAATCATAGCATTCAATGCAGAGCTAAATGTTGGAAGACTGACGAACTGAGATGTTTCCTCTCATCGGTTTTGGTAAACTGATCCTTGCAATATCATCAAATTCATTTTTCAATCTTCAGTAATCGTTTCCATAGCATGCTAGTTATGCCATTGAAAAGTGAATAAAGCACGTGCATCAGCTTGTTGCACGCCAACTCTTTACATCTATGCCTTCAGTAGATTCCCCTCCTTGGAATGGCAGCTACAACAGTGGCAGGGGTGAAGGTAGCAGGGTGGACAAAATAGTTTTAAATATCACCCTTGGAAATATTAAAAAAATACATTCACTGCCAAACCTAGCCACTTTCAATGAACTTAAATTCAACCGGTGTTTGTTCCTTGCTTGGAATAAGTACAATTCCACAGTCCATTGCAATTACACAAACAAAATCAGCCAAATTAATTGGAAGAACTAGTTAAAATACAACTTTATGGTTACTACGAAAGCCAAAGGAACAATTATTTCCCTCCTCTTTTTGTAACAAGAACACAATTGCAGTGATACTGTGAAACCTCAACCACTTGTCAGCAGGCAGTGTTTATGAAATAACTATGGTTGGGTAACTAATAAGTGAAGCTGGTTTACATGAGTTCTTTTCATCCTGGATGTACAGTACTGTGCAAGAGTCTTAGGCACGTGTAGAACATTTCTGTAAAGTGGCTTTCAAAAATAATGAAATTGAAAATTTCTAAATATCAGAAAAATACTATAAAGAGCAGTGAACAGTAAAAAAAAACTAAATCCAATCAATATTTGGTGTCACCATCCTTTGCCTTTAAAACTGCATCAATTCTCTTAGGTATTCTGTTATGCAGTTTTATAAGAAAATCAGCTGGTAGTTTGTTCCAAGCATCTTGGAGAACTGCCAGAGTTCTGCAGACTGTCTCGCTTGCTTCTGTCTCTCCAGGTAATCCCAGACAGCCTCAATGATGTTGAGATCAGGGCTCTGCAGAGACCATACCATCTGAAACAATATAAAAAATCTAAGGTGCCTAAGAATTTTGCACAGTACTGTACGGTAGCATTCAACTGCAAGAATTCTGTTCTCAAGTGGAAATGTAGGGAGAGGAGAGAGGGAACCATATCAACTGCAGCATCACGAGTTCCACCCAAACTGGAGAACAGGTGGGAAATGATTCTGTACTGTTGTTTTATTAAGTTGGATGTTAAAGTGAAAAAATACAAAATGGTAAGACATACAAGAAATGTTCAGCATTTCAAAATTTTGGGTTCCAAGTATATTTACCCAAATTTAACATTTACAGTTTCAAGATCTTAAATAGAAAGATCATTAAATGTATTTTATAGCATCAGGACAAACTCCAAATGGAGCACAGTACAGGTAAGTAGATTATTCTGTACAATGCAACACTATTGGGAGCTTCATAGTTTTTCTTGTTAGATGAAGGCACACACTCAAAGGAAATATCACGTGGAAATAAAAATCAGGGTGTTACAAACCAGAAGTGCTATGAGCAGAGGGCTTGAAACAAGATATGACGTAAATGAGAACAATACTCAAAATGTCACCTTGCTTTGAAGAGATTTAATCCCTGGTCAGGCTAAAAGTTAACAGCCCTTTTAACAAAGTACTTCAGAGCACAGTGCTTTCATACCCTGGGGTTTACCATCATGTAGTGCAACTGTCTTTCATAAAGTGGCACAAGTTTACTATACAACTTTACACAGGAAACAGCTTCCAGTTTTACACTAATACCCCAATGTAAGCAGAAAGCCAACATGCCAGTAATTGTCTATATACACAATTATTAATGTAATTATTAACGCCAACAGTGTATCTCACACAGTGCGTGCCATTTGTCCAACAGTTGCTCCTCCTTCAGTGAAAGTCAGGCACCTTCTCAAGCCGCCATGTTTTCCAACTGTCTATCTAGACAGCAAATAGATTCCTGCATTTCAAATGAGTTTGCACATTCACGTCTCTGTGGGGCAAACATTTCGGTCTTTGCAGCAGAAGTAATGGACCACAACGCCATTGGGATAACGGGCAAAGGCACTAGAGGAAGAGAAACAACGTTAAGTAACCAATCTGAAGAGCAGAAAAGCATTTAAAAATAACACAAATTGGAAAAAAACAACTTAATTTGTATTTAAATTGGGGTAGGATATAAACTGAAAGACAAAGTGAAGTATTTAATTGATTACCATATGATCGAGATTGCCTGCTATTATTATGTTGCTGTTTTTCCCCCTAACTTATTATTTTCTGACCATGATTGTCGTGTTCCAACACCAGGTACTATGTTGACTAATTGAATCTGTGCCAACAGTGATTCTTCAGTTATTAATAAACATAAGGCAGTAGTATGAATTAACCATGTCTCCCACAAGAGATCACTCTCCAACCCATCACTCTCCCAATGTTCTGATGGGCAATGTCAAATTTAGCCCAAAACCTATACACATTTATTCAGATACTTTACACATTGTAAAGTCTTAGATTCCAGCACGTCTTTCAAGTAGACCAAAATCCCCTTCTCTGAATGTAGTATCTATAAATTGGAATAAAATTAAGATAAATATGTATACAACAGTTCAAGAAATTCCATATGCTCAGAAAAGATAGTCCTCCTGCCAGCAATTTACCCAGCAGGACAGAGTAAGCTTGATATCAATATACTATTAATAAGAGTCCTAGACCATTTTTGAGCATATTCATTAAGCAGTGAGACAACTCATAAATATTTAGCAATCACAATATTTTAATCACTAATCAAATATAACTGCAACACTCTCTTAAAGCAGCAAAATGCAGAATTAAGACCTTCAATATTTGTCAAAGAGGCTTATATTGTGAAACTCAATCCCACAGTAAAATGTCAATTAAATGCTCCAGTGCAAATTACTGTCATCTGCTTTTGTGTGTTGCAAGGAAGCAAGTTTAACAATGGATTCCACAGGCCACTTTTAGACCACCACATTGCTTTACAGTTCAAACTCAGCACTCCACAATCAGGCATGATACTTGCAAAGCAACCCCACCTGCCTAGTCCTTGGGTTGATGACTCACATTTCCCATGACTAGTTCAGTCTTCAAACCTCTCTATCATGGCTCTTTGCTGTCAGACATGAATCAACCACCTCCTTCCTACTATCTCAGCAACAGTGAATGATGTGGATTTCACCTACCAGATGTGCATTACTGAACGAATATTAATTGCTCTCAAGGAGAGGTAGTGATGGCATGTAGGGGTAAATGGGATGCAGGCATCAAGAGAGGAGGCTGTGCCCCGTGCAGTTGTAGCAGGAAACAAAATCAAACTCATAGGACTGGGTGCAAGCTCATGGGGGGATGTGGACACAATGAGAACATTCAATTATATTGTTGGTGTCAATAAGGGAAAATGTTTTCCACTGGATCATTCAAAATCTAAGGAAATAAAAATAAGACACTCTATTGTCATTGAATGCAATCAACAATTAATTCTCCAAAAATCATACAGCTATGACAGAGATTTATTTTGTTAACAACTTATATATAAAACTATTTTTCATCATTGTGTTTTTCTGGAGAAATTAGCTTTTGACTAGAGAATGGGGTAAGTTACTTCTTTGCTCAAAAAAGGGAGTAGACATAAACTTAATTTCTGGGCAGCAAATTTAAGATCAGGAGTGGGAAAGTGGTTAGAAACATTAATCTGGGACAGGATTGATAGTCATCTGGAGCAAATAAGTTAATTAAGGCAAACCAGTGCAGGTTTCTTAAGGGCACATCATGTTTATCCAATTTGACAGAAATTTTTGATGAGGTAGCAGACAAGAATTGATGAGGATAATGTAATTGATGTGTGTACAATGGACTTTTCACAGCTCTTTTGAAAAGATGCCACATTATTCGAAAAGGCTTATTAGAAAAGTTGTAGCGCATGGCATGCAGGCACACTGATAACATGGATATAACCTTGGTTAAATTTCAGATAACAAACGATCAAAATAGAGGAAGGTGACTAATAGCATTCCTTAGAGCCTTTGCTAAACTGTAAAACTCTAGATCCAGATTCGAAAGACCTCCGCCTAATCAGAAATCTGTACTGGGAACAAACTGCCGCTGTAAGAATAGATGGAAACTGGGTATGGCACCTGATGATGATAATGATGAGAGCCTTTGCTATATTTGATCTGTATTACTGACCCAGCCTTGGGGTGCAAGCCACAATCTCTCAATTTGAAGATGACACAAACCTTGGCAGTATTGTGAACTGCGATGATGGGGATAGTAATAAATTACAGCATAAAAAGGCTGGTGGAATCTGCAGATATTTAGCAAATAAAATTTAATGTAAGTGATGCATTTAGATAGGAAGAATGAAGAGAAAATATATAAAGTGGCAGGATAGGTTGAGAATGCAGGTAACAATGCATACTAGACCTATCAGAAGTATAGAGTATGAAAATATGGCTTGCCAAAGTTACACAAAATGTTGGTTCAGCCGTAACTGGAGTATTGTGTGCATTTTAATACAGCAGTAATGCAGCTGTTAAGGATTCTATACAGAGATTCAGGAAAGAGATTGGTTCCTGTGTTAAAACTGGAAGTAACAGGTCAAATTACAGCAGCAGGAATTGATTTCTTTGAAGACCTAAGGGAGATTTAGAAGTATCTAAAATAATGATGGGTCTGTACAGAATGGCTATTGGTGGAGGAATCAGGTGCCAGAGGAAAAGGTATAAAGAGGATGAAAATTGATGGTGACATGGGGAAAATCTTTATTTTTTGAAAAGCAGTGTTGGAATCCAGCATGCAGGATTTGCAGATGTGACAAGTGCAGGCTGCACTGTGGCCTTAAATGGGGCGGCATGGTAGTGTAGTGGTTAGCAACAGTACCAGCAACCCAGGCTCAATTCTCACTGCTTCTGTACGTTCCCTTTGACTGTTTGGGTGTCCTCCGGGTGCTCCAGTTTCCTTCCACAGTCTCAAGATGGTTAATTGGTCATTGTACCTTGTCCCGCGATTAGACTAGGGTTAAAGCTGGGATTGCTGAGCAGTGCACCTTGAAGGCCTTTTCCGTGCTGTATCTCAATAAATAAAAGGGGAAGTCAACCAAGAGAAGGGATCATATCAGGACGGGGGTAGTGCATGGGCTAAAGAACAGATGCGCACCTAGCAAGTTGCTCTGGTACAGATACAGAACAGGAGCAGACATGATGGACCAAATTGCTTCCTTTCATTCTATGTTTCTAAGTTAGTGCATTTTCTCCTCGCTTTAAATAAATGTTCATTGAGCAAATTAAATTTGTTTGCCTTACGCTACTGTTCCACTCTCTGATTACATGGAGTACTACCAAAATAACATCAAAGATCCCCACCATCTCCAGGTCATGCCCCCTTCTCACCAGTACTGCTGGGGAAGTTGATACAGAAACCTTGGGTCCTACACCACCAGGTTCAGGAGGAGTTATTAACCCACAACCAACAGGCTCCTGAACCAGTGTGGATAACTTCAATCGCCATATTCTGAAAAGACTCTAACCTACAACCTCATTTTCAAAGACTCTTTATAACTCAGGTTCTCAGTATTATTTGCATAGTTTGTATTATTTTGCATGTTGGTTGTTTGTAATCTGTCTGTTTATGTATACATTTTCATAAAATGCTATTGTATTTCTTTTTTCCCTGTAAGTGCCTGCATGAAAATAAATCTGAAATATAGTATATGGTAACCTGCAGCTAAATTGATAATAAATTTACATTGGACAAAGTGAGAACACTTCATTGAAAATTAACTGGACAACTAAGCAATGAAATTCATTCCTGCTACATATATGTAATATCAGTGTTCCACATTCATCTTCCTTTCCTTCTCGATTAGGAAGCAATACTGCATCCAGACACATGAACCATTATCAGGACAGGAACACACAGCAGGAATGGAACCAAAGACGGCAGTCTACAGTATTTATACATTGGTATATGCAAGAACCACGGCTCGCTGTGTGCAGGAGAGTAATAAGTTGTAAAAAGATTTAAACTGGCATCTTAAATCCCTGAAGACTGAAGGATGAAGGGAAGAGCTTTGCAATGGGCCTAGAAGGACAAACAAACCCATCAACCCATTCTGATACCATCAGTATGAATTGTTAAACCAGCCAAGTGCCTTGGTAGCACAGTGCTTTGTATAACACTATTACAGAGCCAGCGATCACTGATCATTGCTCAATTCCTGCCGCTGCACGTAAGGAGTTTGTACGTACTTCCTGTGACGGCATGGGTTCCTTTCAGGTGCTCTGCTTTCTTCCCATATTCCAAAGACTTACGGTTCGGGATAGTGTTGTGGGCATGCTATGTGGGTGCTGGAAGCGTGACCACCCTTGTGGGCTGCCCAATCAATCCTCGTTGATCTGATTGACGCAAATTTCACACTTCACTGTATGTTTCAATGTACATGTGACAAATAAAACTAGTCTCTAACCCTTAAAAAGTCCACCTGTGACCCAACATACTTTGTAAATATAACAATGCCATAGGCATGAAATAAAAATAACGAAATGCAGAACTTTGGCAAACACTAGGTCAGGACTGGTTCGTTAATACTTCCCCTTCGTGACTTGGCAGTTCCTCACGACACCTCAGCATGTGGGCAGTGAAGAATTGCTGGCAGCAGTTCAGTAGATATTAAAAACAGGCTATGTATGTGGGGGGGTCATGCTTTTATATGTGTATGCTGGTTACAGTGTGCAAAGATGTTATCTGTACATGCTGATACTGTATACACAGATACAAGTTCCATTCATGCATTCTAAACACATGATGGTGAGGGTCATCAGACAGCAAGTTTGAAAAATCGGGACAAATAAAATGTAACACAATTAATATATAGGCTGGTCATCCTAGCTTCTGATAATGTGAAGCCAGCTCCTGTCCTTTGAATAATAATGAGTATTTATGAGATGTTTGAAAGCGGCTTTGCTGGCTTTATGTTTGTCAACAAGCACTCACTTTTTTTGAAGGCTTCCAATATTCATTTAATCTGGATGCTCAGTGACTAAGGGTCTATTTTGCAAATGCAATGCTGAATTCATTATGGAACTCATTTTCATTGCTGTTACAATATTGAACAATGAGAACCATTTACATTCATAACATGGCTAACCAAAACTTCTAAAACCACCTTATTCAGAATTCAGCCCTGTGTGCTGGAACAGCTTCACAATTGAACAAGCATCGTCTCCATGGAAACCATATCTGTTACTAGCTTCAAACTTTGACATGAAATGCTTGACCATTACTGCACAGCTACCATCTGTACCATTTCATTGATGAAAGAAACATTTAACTTAATAAATGGGGAGAAGGCCATGGACCCAATAGAATAATTACTTGTGTTAGCAGCCCATAAGGATCTGTTGCCTTAGTTTCACAGAAATTAAGAGCTGTTGTCCATATCCTGACTTGCAGATTCTTGTTCACGTATTACCTAAGTTTACTGATGGACATCAATTTCCCATCAACGGACATCCAGATTTTAAGATTTTCATTCATGTTTCCAAATCCCTCACTCCTCCTCAACATTACAACCTCAGTGCCAAAAACATCATCAACACTACCACTTTGCCTCTCTTCAGCCCCCACCAAACAACTCCACTCTTATACCTATGCCTCTTCAATTTTGGCCTCTTGAGGATCTGAAATCCACCAGTAGTTTCAAAGCATTCAGTTACCACTGTTAAAATTTGGAATTCCCTCTCTAAATCTTCATACCTCTCTACCTATATTGACCGTTTGCCATTACGGCCTGGTATGGAAACACCAATGTCCTTGAACAGTAATTCCTACAAAAAATAGTGGATATGACCCAGTCTATCAAGGGCAAAGCTCTCCCCTCCATTGAGCACATCTACACAGAGCACTATCGTAGGAAGGCAGCATCCATCATCAGGGAGCCTCACAACCCTGGCCAGGCTCTCTTCTCGCTGCTGCCATCAGGAAGAAGCTACAGGAGCCTCAGGAATCATACTACCAGGTTTAGGAACATTTATTACCCCTCAAGCATCAATGCTCTTGAACTAGTGGGGATAACTTCACTCTACTTCACTGAACTGTTCCCACAACCTATGGACTCACTTTCAAGGACTCTTCATCTCATGTTCTCAATATTTATTGCTTATTTATCTATCTATCCATTCATCCAATTCTTTCTTTCTTCCTTCCTTTCCTCTTTCGCATTTGCACAATTTGTTGTATTTTGCCCATTGGTTGTTTGTCAGCGCTGTTGGGTACAGTCTTGCATTGATTCTATTATGGTTCTTGAACTTACTGAGTATGCCTGCAAGAAAATTAATCTCAGGGTTGTACATGGTGACAGATATTCGCTTTGATAATAAATTTACTTTGACTTTTGAAACTCAAAATGCTTAAGGGCATGAATTTTGTTTGAAAAGGTTTTGTGAAATTCTGCTGCATTAAAATGCGATAAAAATACAAGTTCTTATTGTCATCAAAGTAAAACCTAAGGTAAAGGAATTTAAATTATTTCATCTTGGTTCTGCTTCAGACAATTAGCTTAAGCCAGCCTGAAAACATTTGGAACATCTGTGAAATAAATTCTCTTGCATGCTACACTACCACCCAAAGCAGATTTATCATTGTCTCTAATAATGCCCATTGGCCCGCCTTTTCAATGTCATATAGTCATAGAAAAGTACAGCTCAGGAGCAGGCCCTTTGGCCCATCAAGTACATGTCAAACCATTTAAACTGCCTATTCCCATCAACCTGCACCGGGACCATACCCTCCATACCCCTACCATCCATGTTCCTATCCAAACTTCTCTTAAATGTTGAAATCAGGCTCATATAGACTACTTGTGCTGGCAGCTCGTTCCACACTCTCACAACCCTCTGAGTGAAGAAGTTTTCCCTCATGTTCCCTTTAAACTTTTCACCTTTCACCCTTAATCCATGACCTCTATTTGCAGTCTCACCCACCCTATCTATATCCCTCATAAGTTTGTATACCTCTATCAAATCACCCTGCTCTCTTCTATGGGCCTTAAGGTCCTAACCTATTCAATCTTTCCTTATAACTCAGGTCCTACAGACCTGGCAACATCCTTGTAAATGTTCTCTTCTCCTTCAACGTTACTTACATCTTTCCTGTAGGTACACGACCAAACCAAATCTGCACACAATACTTCAAATTAGGCCTCACCAACATCTTATGCAACTTCAGCATAACATCTCATCTCCTGTTGTAGAGTGCCCTGCTGTTTCAAAACATCCACCATGTCCCTGTACCTAAAAAGATCAAGGTAATATGTCTGAATGACTGATGTCCTGTCACACTCACCCTAATAATAAGCAAATGCTTTGAGAGGCTGATCAAGGACAACATCTGCAGCACGCTGCCACCCACACTGGACCCCCCACAATTTGCCTACTGACACAACCAACTGACAGATGACGCAATAGTCACAGCTCGACACATCTGGAGAGGAGGGTGTTCTTGGGCTACAGTTCAGCATACAACACCATAATTCCCTCCAGGCTCGACAAGAAGCTCAGAGATCTCGGCCTTCATTCTGTCTTGTGCAGCTGGATTCCGGACTTCTTGTCAGATCGCCAGCAGGTTGTACGAGCGGACTCCCTCACCTCTGCCCCTCAACACAGGAGCCCCTCAGGGCTGTGTCCGAAGCCCCCTCCTTTACTCTCTGTACACCCATGACTGTGTCGCCACTCACAGCTCCACTCTGCTAATTAAATTTGCAGATTGTACTACATTGATTGGCCTAATCTCAAATAATAATGAGGCAGCCTACAGAGAGGAAGTTATCACCCAAGTACAGTGGTGTGAAGAAAACAACCTCTCCCCCAGTGTCGCAAAAACAAAAGAGCTTGTTGTGGACTACAGGAGGAATGGAGAAAGGCTCACCCCTATTGACATCAATGCATTTGTGGTTCACAGGGTGAACAGTTTCAAGTTCCTTGGGGTCTGTCTGTACATTATGGCTGTGTGGTGAAAAAAGCACAACAGCGCCTCTTTCACCTGAGAAGGCTGAAGAAGTTCGGCATGAGTCCCCAAATCCTAAGGACTTTCCACAGGGGCACAATTGAGAGCATCCTGACTGGCTGTATCACTGCCTGGTATGGGAACTGTACCTCCCTCAATCGCAGGGCTCTGCAGAAAGTGGTGCGGACAGCCCAGCGCATCTGTGGATGTGAACTTCCCACTATTCAGGACACTTACAGCGACGGGTGTGTAAAAAGGGCCTGAAGGATTATTTGGGACCCGAGTCATCCCAACCACAAACTGATGGTACCACAGCATTAAAGCCAAGACCAGGCTCCGGGACAGCTTCTTCCACCAGGCCATCAGACTGATCAATTTATGCTGATACAATTGTATTTCTATGTTATATTGACTGTTCTGTTGTATATCTTACTGTACATACTATTTATTACAGATTACTATAATTTTTTCATTGCACATTCAGACATAATGTAAGAAATAGTCAATTCAATTCAATACTTTGATTTATGAAGGCCAAAAACTTTCTTTATATCTACCTGTGCCATCATTTTCAATGAATTTTGGACCTGTATTCCCAGATCCCTTTCTTCTACAGCACTTCTCAGTGCCCTTCCATTCACTGTGTAAGATCTACCCTGGTTGGTCCTACTTAAGTGTAACACCTCGCACTAGTCTGCAGTAAATTCCTCTACCATTTTCAGCCCATTTTTCCAGCTGGTCCGGATGTTGCTGCAAGCTTTGATAGTTTTCATCTCTGTCCACTACATCACCAATCTTAGTTGCAAATTTGCTGATCCAGTTACCCACATTATCATCTAGATCATTGACAAAGATGGCAAACGACAACTGACCTAGCACTGATCCCTGCTGCAATCCACTGGTCACAATCAGTGAGGCAACCATGTACTACCACAAAGTCAACACCTAATCCAACTTACTACCTCATCTTGAATGCCAGTGACTGAACCTTCTTGAGCAACCTCCCATACAGGACCTTGTCAAATGCCTGCTAAAGTCCTTACTTACTGCCCATTAGGGCAGCAATGAAGGTCCTCCATCTCTGGCAGTGTTGGTGGCTTCCATCATCACGTCAGCAGCCTTCTCCCAGTTTTCACTACTGTCAGTCACACAAGTCCCAGGTGGAGACCCAGGAACACCATCGCAATTAGATGTAGGATTCTTATTTGCTGTTTCCATAACGATTTTGTTTTACCAGTCAGGGTTGATAGGCCTGAGCTTTGCTGTAGTCCATGTGGACAATATCCACTGTCTTGCCTTCATCAACTTTCCTGGTAACTTACTCAAAAAATTCTCTAAGATTGGTTAGTCATGAGCTACCAGGCACAAAGTCATGCTGACTATTCCTAACCATATATACTTATATATCTGGTCCCTCAGAATACCTTGTAGTAACTGATATCAGGCTCACCGGCCTATAATTTGCTAGTTTATATTTAGAGCCTTTCTTAAACAGCGGAACAACATTGGCCATCCTCCATTCCTCCGGTACATAACATGTCGCTAAAGATGATTTATCTATCTCCACTAGGGCTTTGGCAATTTCTGCACTTGCCTCCCACAGAGTCTGAGGGAACACCTTGTCAGGCCCTGTGGATTTATCTATGTGCTAATTAATTTTCTTGTAAGGTACTATATATTTTTCATATCAAGAAAACAGTATTAGCGCCACGAAATGGATGCGACAATTTCTGTCCTTGTGTAAACTGCTTCACATTTCTCGGTTGTGCATCCCTCAATCTCCACGGGCTCACTTTGTATAAAAGGGTGCAAGCTTATCATGCAGAGGGAGCAGTGTGTTGAACTGCCTTGTTGCATGCACCTGAGAGAAGGCACTGCTCACAGAGAGCCGCCTGAGGCCTATACTCACTATTGCAAAGGTTAGCATTGAGTTAGCTGGAGAGGAGGCAGTGGCCTTCTCTCAGGTGCTCTAGCATGGTGCATGCAACAAGGCAGTTCAACACACAGCTCCCTCTGCATGATAAGCTTGCACCCTTTTATACAATGGCAACTCTGCACAAAATACAACTGCTACAGGAATCCAGCACTCAGGTGACATTTGTGGAGGGAAATTGATAGGCAATATCTCAAGTTGAGCCCTTTATCTGACTGGCAGTGTTCTCTCCATAGATGCTGCTGAACTTAGTCGTTACTTTTTGCTTCAGATTCCAGCATCTGCACAAAATACTTTGATCAGGACTTCTGATAAAGCCTCTCACATGTGGACAATCCTGATATCAGCTGGACGTATGCTCATCTTTAAAGCTAAAGCCAAGCTCTCTCTGTGCATCCACAGAAGCCCAAGGTTTTCAGCCTGAAGTTGTAAAGCTTCAAAAGAAAAACAAAAGCCCTGAGTGTGAGGGGTATGGACAAGTGATAGCAGAATCACTGTAAATTTATAGCACAGAAAACTATTTAACTTGCTGAAAAAGACCACCCAGACTAATTCCATTTTCCAGTATGTGATTGACAGCCATGTGGGCCATGACTCTTTAAGTTCACATCTAAATACTGTTTAAATCTGATGACGGTGTCTTTCTAGGCAGCAATTCCAGACTCCCATCACTATTTGGCTGAAAGTAGTTTTCATCATTTCTCCTTAAACCCTGTTGTCAAGTGCTTATAAAATGTACTCCATCTGGTTGTGTACCTCTGCTCTCCTTCCTACTAAACCAGTCATCCCTACCTTCCAACATCTATCTCAATTAAGTCTCCGTTCACATTCCTAAATGCCAAAGAAAACTTTAATAGGCCATACTCTTTTCCTTAGTCATCTTTTTGCAACAAATACATTAGTGAGGCTGCCTTTGAAATTAACAGTATATGCTTTTGGGAAGATGCTATTAATCTGGAAGGAGTGCAAATGAGATTTACATAGATGTTGGTAGGGCTCAAGGTATGAGTTATGGAGAGACATTGAGCAGGTTGAGACTTCTTTCATTGGAGTGCAGGAGAATGAGTAAAAGCAGGAGGGTCACAGATGAGTTACTGCTTATGATCTTTTTCTCAGAGTTGGGGAACTCAAGAGCTAGAGCACATAGATTTAAGGTGAGAGGGAAGAGATTTATTAGGAGCCCAAAGAGCAACCTTTTCGCAAGAAGATGGTCAGTACATGGAATGAGCTCCCAGAGGAAGTGGTTGAGGCACATACATTAACAAGTTGGACAGGTACATGATAGGAAAGGTGACAGGATAGGATAGGGATATGGGCCAACTGGACTGCTTGGATGAGAACCTCAGTCAGCTGGACCTGCAGGGCCATAGGGCTGGTTTCTGCATTGCATTTCTCTAAGTACTTATCAAATTTTGGATACATTTTGCCAATATTCTTTTCATGTCCTTAATGTCCCTGTAATTTCATCCCTGTTGTTTGCAGAGCTAAGATAGTCGCTCAAAATGCCTGTTATAAGCTTTGTTGTTTTTTTTTGGTTATCACTTAAGGAGGCTTTATACTTGGCAGCTTTTGTAGAAAACATATTTAGCCTGAACCCATTGGAAGTATTCTATCACCCTGAGATTAATTCACCTTCAAGTTTTTCCAAGTCCATTTCTGCTAGTTCATTTCTCAATTTTGTAGAACTGACATTCCTTGAATTTAGAACCTTCACTCTTAAGTTATTTGAACAATTGTGGGGACATTGAAAGGTGTATGCACAACAGAAAAGTTGAACCTTTAAAGCCTGTGCAGTAAACCTCTAATCCAGTGCTCTTAATTCATTGTCTCTGGTTCTTCATCACCCATGGTTAGTTGTAGCCTTGACTACCAGTTTCATCCTTGATCTTATACTGCACAAGTTGATCTTTGGGTTAAGTTCACAAGAAAAAACCCATGGAGCTTATTTGGGTGTTATTCACAGATTAAATGGTTACAGAACAAAAAGTATCATTTGCTGAGGAGAAACTAGTAACTTCAAGTTTAATTACTTAACTTTAATAAATAAATATTTAACTGTAATTATAAATTTATTTTTAATATATAGCTATTGAACACAAAAATATAAATATTTAAGTGTTCAATAAATATTTAAGGGCAGATGTCTAGTGATCAAACCTGTTTACTATTTTTTTCTTGCAGACTCGACAAGTTTTCTCTTCAGTAATGATGCATTTCACCTCCTGATGGTAAATCCTCTGCTCTTGGATCTATCAAATAATGAAGAATGGAATTTGCATTTATATATGTTACCTTTCATAAAGTTGACATAATATCAACAATTCCAGTCTCTCCCACCACTCCCCCACAATGCGGCCAATTAAATAAAGTTGTATTTATTTCCTTTTCCTTCACAAATTCCACGAGGGGGAATTTCTATTACCAGAATAACAGTAATATGGGGGTCACCTGTAATCAGAAAGTTTGTGCATGATACTAAGCCTTACTAGTCATCTGGCAAGTTGCTTCTCAGTGGAAGATAGTGCCAGAGGCCTTAAGGAATATGCTTCAAGGGCAAGTTACCTGACAGTCTAGCCAGTTTACCTGTCAGCAAAAGATCTGAGCACAGTTGTTATAAGATGCTCCAAAGCAAAAGATTCATCGTCCCTATCGCTGTTTTTGTTTCTTATGTTCTATGTGGAAACCCTTTAACCACCAAACACTTCAAGGTTAGGGATTGCAAAGTGAATGCAGACTATCACTCTTCCAAACCAGCCTATCTCTTTTCACTTCAATAAGATAATTTTTCTCCACTTTGTATGAGTCAACTAGCACAATCTTCAGATGAGATGGTCAAATTAGATGCAATAGTGTGACATGGTTCTTTGCCCAAAATCACTCTTCATGGAAGCCCTGTGGCTAGAGACTCATTCTCCTGAAATTAGTCTTGAATGAATGACTTGTATTTTGTAATGGGTTACTGTAAAAGGATGACTAGATCACTGGAAAAGGACTTTAAAAACTTTCCTTCTGCATCTGATTGGGAATGCCTGGCCTTTAACATGTGCTTCCTGATCTCATGCATAGAAAAGGTATTTAGTTTCAGCTATACTATAGCCAATTTCAGCTATTATGGATCCATTCAGAAAGATATTGTTTGATCCACTTGAAAATGATGCACCAGCAGGAAATTAACTTATTTTATCACTGTGTTGGTTAGGATACTTCATTTTCATCATGCATATGGAATACTTTGAAGCAATACTTTGATTATTTTGCACTCAAGATCTAATGACCTACACGAAGGAATTCAGCATGAAGAAGACTTTTCTTAACTTGATTGGAGCGTCGTTTCTGAGCATTTCCTTCAAGAACATTCTCCAGAAATACCTGAATCTCCCGGATTTGTGTGTTGGCAGGAAGCAGATTCAAAGCCTATGGAACATTACGGTAAGAATCAAAACAATCCTACCTGTAAACAGTGTGAAATGTTGCTCTATTACTATAACCAAACCCAATGTTTTATTTTGGTGTAATACCCATTCTACTATATAGCAAGCAGTCATTTTATGTGCGAAGGACTCACAATGAAATGTTAGAGAGCTTCATCAAAGCTTACCCTTGCTGACAGGTGTTAGCCTTATCCAGAACATTTTGGATTATCTCAGTTTGAGACCCAGTTCTAAGGGGCTAATAAATGGACAGGTTGCTGACATGCACTTCACGAACTGTGGCTAATTGGATTAGTGGAATTCCTTTCAGGTAAAGATCTGAAAACTATTTTTGGTGTTTTTATAGTAATTGTAACTAGCTTCTATTGTGTATATAGAGTATACCATCAATCATGTAAATACTGGAACTTAATGCATCCATAGCATGTAAGAAAGCAGCAATAATTCAACCTTGCAAGACAAATAAAATATTATTCTTGATAATTTCTTCCTGGGTGTATCTAAATAATAGCCTCTTGTGCATGTTTTTTTTAACGAGCATATACACAGCCCATATACCTTTATTTGTGAACAGAAATTAAAACACATTTAACCTGATAAACAGCAACACGCACAAAACACTGGTGAGCTCAGTAGGCCAAAAAGTGAGCATAAGGTGACAAGGAGGGAGGGGAAGGAGTACAAGATAGCAGGTGGTATGCGAATCCAGGAGAGGGAGAAGGTGGGTGGATGAGGGAGGGGGATGGACTGAGAAGCTGGGAGGCGATAGATGCAAAAGGTAAAGGGCTGGCGAAGAAGGAATCTGTTAGGAGAGGAGAGTGGACCATGGGGAAAAGGAAAGGATGGGTGGGGGGGGGGGGCCACCATGGTGAGGTGACAGCCAGGTGAGGAGAAGAGAAGGAGTAAAAAGGAAGCCAGATTGGGGAATGGAAAGATTGGAATGAGCGAAGGTGGATGGTAGGGGAGGAGTGAAATCACTATGAATTAGAGAAATTGATGCTCATGCTGTCAGGTTGGAGACTACCCAGAGCATCCTCAAGCACCTTGGCTCCGTTTGCACACAACAGGCAGAATTTGCTGGAGGCCTACTTCCATTCCCATTCTGACATGTTGGTCGATGGCCTCCTCTACTGCCATAATGTGGCCACTCTCAGGTAGTGGAGCAGTATCTCATTTTCCGTCTGGGCAACGCCCAACTTGATGGTATGAATGTATGAACATTGATTTTTCTAACTTCCAGTAATTTCTCCCCCTCCCCCTTTTTCTGTTCCCAATCTGGCTCCCTCTTACCCCTTCTTTTCTCCTCACCTGCCTATCACTTCCCTCTGGTGTCCCTCCTCCTTCCCTTTCTCCCACGGTCCACTGCCCCCTCCCATTATAATCCTCTTCTTCAGCCCTCATCTCTTCTTCCTATCACCTCCCCTCTGGTTTCACCTGTTTGCACTCCTTCCCCTCCCACCACCGTCTCCCCCTTTCCTTTCAGTCCAGTAAAACCACCTTTCTCATTGGGTCACAAAAATGACACGGTTTAGAAACTCCTCTTCAAACCTTTACCTCTTTCACTCATCCTATCCCAACTTCTTCCTTTATCACCCTTCCCCCTCACCTGGTCTCACCAATCACCAACCAGCTTGTATTCCTTCTCCTCCCTTCGCTGCCTTATTCTGTCTTCTTCCCCTTTCTTTCCAGTCTTGATGAAGGGTACTGGCCTGAAATGTTGACTGTTTATTCCCTTCCGTAGGTGCTGCCTGTCTTACTGAGTTCACCCAGCATTTTGTATGTTGCAACATCTGCAGAACCTGTTGTGTTTTTGATTAATCTGATAAAGTATATAGATCATCAGCATGTTCCATTAACATAAATAAACTTAAAGGTAATCTATAAAAGGCATACAACAGATTATCTAGGTATTGAAATTGAACACGAGGACCGAAAATCAGAACACCACCACAGAGATAATATGCAAGGTTTAGGGAAATGAACACATTTATTGCTCATCAAACCGAGGTTTATAACAGCAGTATCCTCATTGCATAAGCATCTCAAATGTCAAACAAAGACACAGAATTGAGCTGATCTGTATTCTATGTGTAAAAATATATGTATGGGAGATCGAGTATATATAAATATTTATGTTCACTACAGATAGGTTGCTCTTATCAGTGTCAAATGCTTAAAAAATATTAGGTCACATAATTAAGGAGAGTGGGCACCCTCAGCAGCAAATGGGGCAGAGGCAGTGGGAACTTGAATCATATTTGAAAATCAATGCTAGATATGAATTACAAGCATATTGGAGCAATAATTTCCTTAGTCAGCTGAGATTTCTGACATTTGCAACTGAGTATAATATTACCCTGACAGTACCTTTGTAGTGTCTAGCTTGTTGTGGTGCACCTCTAGTATTCTCAGTGCTGCCTGCAGGTTTGCCTGTGGTTCTGGTACCTCCATTCGGATTGGTCCCACACAATGAATGTCAGGTGGTGAAAGGTACATACGAAGTAAAGAGAGGTATACCTAAATGAAACAAAGAGATAATGTTTTGAAAAAGTGAAACAGGTAACCATTCACTATTCAGTGTTGTGTGAACACCAAGAAGATCCAACAAGAACTTATTTCTATCCCGTGAATGCAAGAAAGAAGCACATAAGAACACAAGAAAACAGAACCATCAGGTTCCTCAAGCCTGACCCACCATTCAATATGAATTTGGCTGATCTAAGCTGGTTTCATCTTCTGTTTTATGCTAGTTTTCCATAGCCCTTAACTTGCTAGACCTTTCAAACCAGCTTAAATATTCCTAATGATTTGGCCTTCACTATCCTCTGGGGCAGAGAATTCCAGAAATTCACTACCTTCCAAGAATAGAAATTTCCATATACCTCAATTTTAAATGACTGGACTCTTTATCTTGTAACTATATCCCCTTTTTCAAAACACTGTGGCTGAAGAAAACATCTCAACATTTACCAGTCAAGCCCGTAAGATCTTATACTTTGAATAAAATTACTCTTCCATTTTATAAACTCCAAAGAATACAGAACTAAACTTTTCAGCCCCTCTTGAAAGGAGAACCTTCTCATCCCAGGAACTAGGTTGCTGATTCTCCTTTGGATTATCTCCACTATATCATCTTTTTAATAAGGGGACTGAAACTGTGCACAATACTCCAAATAAGGCCTCACCAATATCCTGTACAATTTAACTAAACATCCCTAGCTTTTAAAACTCTAACCCCTTCGTAACGAAGCCAAAATGCTAACTACTAACTACTTGTATCTGTCTGTGAACACTGTGGAATTCATGCACTCGAACATTCATCTCTATGGACCTTCACCATCTGGGGCATGCCCCCTCTCATTACAATCATCAGGGAGAAGGTAAAGCAGCCAGAAGATCCAAACTCAGTGATTCAGAAACAGCTTCTTCCCTCCACCATCAAATTTTTGAATGGAGAACTGTACAGACACAACAGGAGCGTCCCTGCACAGGTCTGGCTCTAAAAACACAGTCGCTATAAAAGAGAGGTACCGCCTCGCGGGGCAGTCATTGTGGGAGCAGTTGTCATTGGAATAGTCTGAGTCAAGAGTTGTAAGACTTTGGCTCCATGAGGCTTTGGTGAGAACAGATGGAGACAAGGTAAGTAGATAAGTTCATTCCTTATTTCTTTTCTTTTGAATTAACTGCTGAGAGAACAGGGGTATGTCTGCAGAGCCAGTGTTCTGTTCTGGGTGCCAGATGTGGGATTTCCAGGACACTTCCAGCCTCCCCACTGGCCAGATCTGTACCAGGTGCATCAAGATGCAGCTCCTTAGAGACCAGGTTAGGGAACTGGAGCTGCAGCTCGATGATCTTTGGCTTGTTAGGGAAAGTGAGGCAGTGATAGACAGGAGCTACAGGGAGGTAGTCACCCCAGGGCTACAAGGAGACAGATAAGTGAGTATAAGGAGAGGGAAGGGGAACATCAGACAGTGGAAAGCACCCATGGCTGTCCCCCCCCAACAATAAACATTTCATTTTGAGTACTGTTGTGGGGGAAGGGGGGGAAGATGACATACCTGGGGTGAGCAGCAGTAGCCGTGCCTCTGGCCCTGTATGGTAGGGATTTGAAGAGGATGGCAGCAGTAATAGGGAATTCTATACTCAGTGGGGCAGATAGATGACTGTGTGTACGCATAAAGAAAACATGGATGGGAGTTTGCCTCCCAGGTGCCATGATCCATGATGTTCCTGAACGCGTCCACAGTATCCTGAAAAGGTAGGGTGAGCAGCCAAAGTCATGATACATATCGGTGCTAACAACATGGGTAGAAAAAGGGAGGAGGTTCTGACCTCAAGGGTAGTCATCTCGGGATTGCTGTCTGTGCCACACGATAGTGAGGACAGGAATAGAATGAGGTGGCAGATAAAAGCGTGGCTGAAGAATTGAAGCAGGCAGCAGGGATTCAGCTTTCTGGATAATTGGGACCTCTTCTGAGGCAGATGTGACCTGTACAAAAGGGATGGGTTGCACTTGAATCCGAGGGGGACCAATATTCTCGTGGGCAGGCTTACAAGAGTTGTTGGGAGTGATTTAAAGTAATATGGCAAGAGGATGGGAACCAGTATGATAGAGCTGAGGATGAGCCAGCAGGTTTACAAGTAGATGATGGATGTAACATGAATGTATGGAAGGACAAGCCTTCCTTTTATACCATTTTTGCACTATTTATTTTAGTAATTTATACTGATTTTATGTTTTCACTCTGTACAGTTGATACAAAGCAACAGATTTCATGTCGTACAACTCAGTGATAATAAATCTGATTTTGGATTCTCTCCACTTAGATACTAATTCAGCTTTGATTCCTCTCACCCAAACGTATGACATTCTCACCAGGTATTCATCCAATCAATATTATAATGAAACCCAATGCAAGCATTAAGAACATCACCTCACTACCATACAGCTTTCTCGACGAAGTAATGAATTCCACAATGTGATTTCAGGTATCGGTTGTCCATCTGTGAAATTGACCCAGTCTGTTTGTTGTCTTTTCCCCTACTTTTATTTTCCTCTGTGGGAGTGGAAAAATGCCCAAGTTGACCTACTGGACATGCTTCCCTGCTTCGCACTTACATTCTTCTGATTATGTTCTCACTTCTTCACTTTCCTTCCCAGTTCTGATGAAGAGTCTTTGACCTGAAATATTCAGTCGTTCCCTTGTACCACGGATGTAGCATTTTGTTTTCAGTTTAGATTGCCAGCATCTGCATTTGTTGTTGATTTTTACCCAACCACTCAACCTAGCTAAATCCTGTTGCGGAATTGCAATGTCTCCATTACAACATGCTCTTCTCACCTATTTTCTTATCACTGGCAAATCTGGAAATCTTACCTTTGTTCCCCTTCCAGGTCATTAGTAAATGATTCAGCACTAAAAACGGATCCTTGGGGTCCAGCTTAAAAAGGACCCATTTATTCCAATTTTTTCAACATTACAGATTTCAATCCATACTACCACTTCCTCCAATAATTTGGGCTCTTAATTTATAAGCGAGCTTCTTATGCAGCACCCTGTCAAATGATTTTTTGGAAATCTAAATACACTATACTTAATGGCTCCTCTCTAACAACTCTCCATCATATCTGCAAGCAATTGAAGGAAGTTTGTCAAATATGAGTTACCTTTCATAAAACCATATTGATTATGTTTGATTATATTCAGCTTTCATAAATAATTAGTTATTGCCTTGTTCATTAACTCCAGCATCTTTCTAACCATTGATGTTAGAATAACTAGACTTCTATCTTCCTTCCTTTTTAAACAAAGGGGGGAGGGGGTCACATTAGCTGTTTTCCAATCTTCTGATACCCTCCTGGAACTTAAAATGTTTTGAAAAATATCAACCAAGGGGTGACTTGAACATACAAGTTCTGCACCAAGCTGTTTACTAACTGTGGGGGTAAGTAGTCTGAGTTTCAAACTGCTAAGGACTAGTTAATGTTGCTCCAGCAGAGCAAAACAATAATCTCTGGTGCTCGGAGTGCTAAGTTCCTTACAACTAGAACTAGAACCATTTGTACTCACATCTTTGTTGCCATCCCTGCTCCAGTCATAATGCTTGTGACAGTATCTGAAATCAGAGAAATGCTCAAAAGTATCTCAAACCAAATAATAAGTCCGTTAAAGATACAGGCCATACACAGATTATGACGTTCAACTTCGGTATCAAGCAACTTCCATTATTATTAAATTCAAGGCTCTACATACAGCTGTTCCTAATGACAGAACCAGTTTCCTCTCTTCAGTTTAGTAACTGCTCTCATTAATCTTGTGTGTTTTTCATGCCATTCATTATAATGCTGAGCAGATATGGTTACCATCTTGAATGATTTTTGTGTATTTTCCAACTTATGGACAAAATTGATTCATGAATTCTACAAAATGGAACCCATTTTCTATCTACAATTCGTATGACAGCTTGGCTATACAAGTAAAACCAGCTTAAGGGTCAATTTCCTGAAATGGACAAACTTTGAAAGAAATCAACCCGGCAAATATCTTTCAACTTCACTCTTCCTACACAAACATTTAAGTAGATGCCTGACAATATTCAATATAATCTGTTCATATGCTTTCATTTGTGGATCACAATTCAGAGAATCAGAGCGTAATATAGCACAGAAACAGGCCCTTCAGCCCAAATGGTCCTTGCCAACCACAGCATTCTCCCTGCTAGTCCAGGTGCCCTGAACTCTCCAAGCCACTCTCCTTTATGTACCCATCCAAATCCCTTTAAAATGTTGCAATTGTACCTGCCTCAACTCCTTCCTCTGGCAGCTTATTCAATGTACTCACTATCCTCTGTGTAAAGAAGTTATCTTTTAGGTCTCTTTTAAATCTCTCCCCTCATGTCCTGTATCTGTGCCCTCTAGTTTTAGACTCCCCAATCCTGGGAAAAGATTATGGCTGATTTTATAAACTTCCAAGAGGTTTATAAAATTATGCCTCACTCTCTTGTGCTCCAGGAAGTATAAATTCAACATGGCCAACCGCTCCCTATAACTCAGTCCAAGCAACAGCCTTGTAAATCTCTTCTGCATGCTCTTCTTCATTTTTCTTCCCTCCAAACAGCTCCACATGTCATGAGAGTACAGCTCACCATATCAGGAGGATCCAAGACAACTACTGCCATGTGACTATTTTTGTTTAAATGTAGAGAGAAAGGCACAGCATTTCCATCAGGTTCCATTGGGAAATGACACAAAGGATACTAGAGAAATAGACACAAAATGCTGACAGGCAAGGCAGCATCTATGGAAATGAATAGACAGTTAACATTTCAGGCCAAGACTTTTCATCAGGACTGGAAAGGAAGGGGGAAGATGCCAGTGGTGGGACGGGAAGGAAGGCAAGCTGGAAGGTAAGAGATGAAGCCAGGTGGGTGGGGAAGGGAGATGAAGTAAGAAGCTGGGAGGTGATAGATGGAAAAGGTAAAGGGCTGGAGAAGAAGGAATCTGACAGGAGAGAAGAGGAGACCATTGGAGAAAGGAGGTGATAGGCAGGTAAGGAGAAGAGGTAAGAGGCCAGAGTGGAGAACTAAAGAGGGAAGAAGAAAAATTACTGGAAGCTGGAGAAATCAATATTTATGCTATCAGCCTGGAGACTACCTTGATGGAATATAAGTGTCGCTCCTCCAATCTGAGAGTGGCCTCATCATGGCAGAGAGGAGGCCATGGACCAATATCTTGGAATGGGAATGGGCAAAGGAATTAAAATGGTTGGTTACCAGGACATCCTGCTTTCTGCAGATGGAACAGAGGTGCTTGACAAAGACTCCCAAATCTACATTGGGCCTCACCAATGTAGAGGAGGGCTCATTGGGAGCACCAAATACAATAGATGACCCCAACAGATTCACAGGTTGCCTCACCTGGGAAGACTGTTTGGGGTCCTGAATTGAAGTAAGGGAGGAGTTGAATGGGTAGTTTGCCATTCTGCCACTTGCAGGGATAAATGCTAGGAGGGAGATTAGTGGGGAGGGCCTCCTACCCCTTTTCCTCACCTGCCTATCACCTCCCAATGATGCTCCTCCTCCTTCCCGTTCTCCCATGGTCCACTCTCTTCTCGTATCAGATTCCCTTTTCCCCTATCACCTCGCAGCTTCTTACTTCATCCCTCCTTTCCCTACCCACCAGGCTGAACCTACTGCCTTCTAGCTTGCCCTCCTTCTTATTCTAGCATTCACGTCACTTCCTTTCCAGTCCTGACTGAATCTCAACCTGAAATTTCAACTGTATTCATTTCCATAGATGCTGCCTGACCTACCCAATTCCTCACATTTGCTCTGGATTTGCAGCATCTGTAGAATCTCGTGTTTATGCCACTGAAACAGGACTGCTAAGGCTATATTTCATGTTTGTTTCATTAAAGATCCTGAATTATCAGTGAACCAGTGTATATTGGCAGTGTTATAGAACTGGTTGTTTCTTTACACTAAAATGTCTCCCCGCTGTATTTAGAGATGGTAATCTGATAACTTTATTAATGCAATTGAACATTTATCTTCTCCAAATTTAACACATTAACTAGTCCTCTGCTTATGAACAATCTAAGATTTGAAAATAAACACTTATGAATCACTTAGTTACACTGATGTATTTCATTAGTAAACGAATGTAGTCTAATACTAAGAAAAACAGTTAAAGAGGTATGAAGACCAAAGGGGCACAGGAAAAGTGAGTGTATTTCCAGAGCCTCCCATATTAGCAAATCACCGCAAACTCACCATTTTTGTTCTGATATGGACACAATTTTCCGGGCATAACCCAATTTTGTTGGTAGAATCTCAGGTGGTGATGAGAGGGCGTACAGGAGTGAGATATACCAACTAGTGGAATGGTGCCACGTACAACCTGGCACTCAACGTCAGTAATATGAAAGAGCTGATTGTGGACTTCAGGAAGGGTAAGACGAAGGAACACATACCAATCCTCATAGAGGGATCAGAAGTGGAGAAAGTGAGCAGCTTCAAGTTCCTGGGTGTCAAGATCTCTGAGGATCTAACCTGGTCCCAACATATCGATGTAGTTATAAAGAAGGCGAGTCAGCAGCTATACTTTATTAATAGAGTTTGAAGTGATCTGGCGTGTCAACAAATACACACAAAAACTTCTATAGTTGTGCCGTGGAGAGCATTCTGACAGGCTGCGTCACTGTCTGGTACGAAGGGGCTACTGCACAGGATCGAAAGAAGCTGCAGAAGGTTGTAAGTCTAGTCAGTGTTCATTATTAAGGACCTCCAGCACCCAGGGCATGCCTTTTTCTCACTATTACCATCAGGTCGGAGGTACAGAAGCCTGAAGGCACACACTCAGTGATTCAGGAACAGCTTCATCCCCTCTGCCACCTGATTCCTAAATGGACATTGAACCTTCGGACACTAGCTCACTTTTTAAAAAAATACATAGTATTTTTGTTTTTGCACTTTAAAAAAAATCTATTCAACATGCATAATTGATTTACTTGTTTACTTATTATTATGTTTTATTTATTTATTTTTTCTTTCTGCTAGATTATGTATTGCATTGGACTGCTGCTACTAAGTTAACAAATTTCATGTCACATGCCGGTGATAATAAACCTGATTCTCATCCAGCCAAACTGATAAAACCAATGCTCTCAGGTTTACACCTCTTGATGTTCTTCACTGGTTCACTAGAGTTCACATTCCATCAGAATTTGGGATTCAAACAAGTCCAAATTTCATTGTCACCTCTGCAAAGTCCCTGCGGTCTTTGCTCCCCAGCCTCCTACCCAAGTACACGTGCATAACTGTACTTGTTGAAGTGGTGGGCTCACCTTGCCACTACCTGGTGGACAGCCAATTATACAGAAGGACAGCCAAGCTCGTTCATTGCTCAGAATAATGATTTCTGAGAATATACTTACTCTTCTGCCATTTTGATATTCCTCAGTACATGGACATAAATAAAAAGGGCTTGTTCATGTAGACCCATTTGGCCCATGAGCAGAGCTCGCTCCTCTAGCAATCCTAAAATGTAGAAATATGATTTATCAAGCACACTTCCATTCCTCTGTTTTTTTAAAATACATTGATAACTGTATTTCAATATAATTAGTTTCTTTTGCAGTCCTATATACTCTATTTTATATATTTAAATACATTATTCTGAGAAGGGGTCCATGAGTTCACCAGACTGCCATAAGGATCTATGGTGTTAAAAAGGTTAAGAACCCCTGCTTTATGTGATGGCTTTATATGGAAGAGCCCTTATATTAGAGTGCACAACCTCAATGAAGGTCCAGTATTCCAATTTTTCAGTTGTGAAATGTGTATCGGTAGCAAGCTGTTCATCTTCTCCCTGACCGCATCCTCAGACAATACCTCCACAGTTAGGAGTTAAGGGATGGAATCTCAAAGCTGCTGTGTTTCAGCACTACCTCAACTGGAAGTATGCAAATATAGTATACTATTGTCCTATGTAGCATATTTGGTAAATATGCAAGCAGGATTTTATAATGAAATTTAGACAAGAATAGCCCAGGGAAATGAAAGCAAAGTTTTGCAAATAAATGGAAATTTTCTTAGTTTATCCAAGATAGTGATTAATATGCAAACTATATTCATAAGAGCTTGTTGAAAAAGGAAATCAAATATGACAGACTGTAGCTGGCCAATGTCTGGATAAGCTCATATGTACATTAATCTTAAATGTTATTGCACCTAGTGTAGCAAGATTTTATGAGGGAAAGTACAAGCTTATGGAGCAGATTTACTAGGTATGCAGTTCAATCCTCACCAAGGCCCATCTCCAAATCAGTACACACAAATCTCAAATCTAAGCTTTGTTAGATGTATGTTTACTTGTGCAAGAAGTTGTCTGCACATTAATGACTGCCATCTTTATCAAATATTTTTTATCCTCCAATATCATGTCCAGATAAAAGGTCTATAAATATTGCACAGTATGCATTTATGCTGAATTCCAGTCTCAGTGACTGTCATTGCTATCATATGATCACAGCAACTTCCAATTACCTGAACACTAGCTCAGGTTTTGAGTATCAGGGCTCTTAGGGGAGTCCTCAGCTCCTGGGCTGGAGGGAAGGGGATGTCAACTGGACTAGAAACAGGGAGGGGTTGGAACATGGCCCTGGGTGTCATCAGCATGCTTTGAGACTGCAATACTTTTTGCCGTTTTCCACTTTCAGGAAACTACAAGGAAGTGATGGAAATTACAATCTAAGCACTTTAACATCTGGCAGACGTCTGGGAAAACTTGGGCAAATTATTTCCATAAACCTAACACAATTCTGTTAACTACAAAAGGCCATCTGCACATAATATTTCACCAAAGCAATGCAAGCTGTGCTTATTAACCACTCACCATCAAATGGAAAGTCACTGATAAGCTTACTGGGCTGATAATATGTTGAGATTTCCAAGAATGACAACAGTTTTCTTCTATATTCTCCCAGCTCCCCTTCCTCCATTCCAGCAGGAACAGGAATATCATCTGCAAAACAAACATCAACTCAAGATGATTTTAATCAAATTGTTATAAACATGCAAGTCTTTAGAAAAGAAAAAAAAATGCTTGCTATGTTTTACAACTCTCACAGAGCGTTCCAAAATACTTCAAGGACAATAAACGGTTTAACATAATTTGGGGAAAGGAAGCAACCTTCAAACATCGTTGATCTGTCTTAATAAAACTGGTGAACAATAAATACTAGGGATTAGCCTCTATTTTCCTTTGAAATTATTCAACGGAACCATTTATGCCTTCCTGAAAAATAGCATATCATGGATTGATTTAACATCACATCAAAAGGCAGCACTGACAGTGCAATGCTCCCTTAACATCGAGGTGGTAATCACTGTTGCTCAATCTGTGGAATAAGACTTGAACTGAGAATTCCTGAGTCAGAAGTGACAGTGTTACAAACTCTGCCATAAACATCACTGCCAAAAAAAAGCAAATTGGGGCTGATGAAGCTTTCTGCACAGGCTCAGAAATGACAAAGTAAGTGAGAAAATATTTAATACTAAGTAGTTCTGAACAAAGCTTTAAATAGTTCCATTGTATTGTGATACAGCTTTACCTATACAGTTCAGAATCACTTTGCACTCATTGCTAGCTATTCTATATTGACTGGGCATGTGCATCAAGATTCTGATGAAAAGTGGATAGAAGAATCTTGGTCTCAATGGATTCTGTCAGGTGCAGCATTTTCAGCTTGAAAATCTTGTTAAAACACAAAGGGAAATGAAATTCACTGAAGTGTATAAAATTTTATTTCAGGGAGAGTATATGAAATGTCCATACACCTTTGTCTATTCAAAGCTAGCTTCTTTAGGCATTTTCCACTTAGATGGAGATTGCTTGCAACACATCTTGGCATCATTATAGTACATTAATCAAATAGCAGAAAAATGAACAAGGAGGAAGGATTACTCTTCAACAACTTCAAAGAACGCTAGCCACAACAATAACAGGGTGATATGGATTTCCACTAAAGATAGCCTATTAACAGATATCCCACCCTGTAAAAATTCATTTCAGGGAGGTAGCACCACCGTTTGCGGGAGACTTCCGGGAGAGGTGGGATGTCTGCAATAGAGTAGCTCCTTAGCAGCTGGCCAGCTAGTTTAAATAACGTTAGCTATGCTAATGAATGAATGACACCTGTTAAACTCACCTCAACATGTCTTTTACAGTCCTAACCCACCATGGGCAATAGAAAAGTCATTGGTACAAACAGTACAGCGAGCAATACTGTCATTATTTTGACCTCTATTAGGCAGGGGTACACTTTAGTGTAGTCTGGGGTGACGTACGTTTTTTTTGGAACACTCTGCGATGGCGCGCTCTCTCTCTCGTGGTCGCTCGCGCTCTCGCTTTCTCGCTCGCGCGTTCGCTTGCCTTCGCTCTCGCTTGCTTTCTCTCTCGTTCTCTCTCTCTCTCGCGCGCGCACTCTCTTGCTTTTCTCTCGCTCGCTCTCAAAAAAATTGATTTCTGTGATATTGTATATAATTTGCGTTTATCAGGGAGCGACTATTAATATGCGGGAGACTCCCGGGAGAGGTGAGATGTCTGTATTAAGGCTTTAGGAAAGGTACAAAAAAGATTCACCAAAATGTTCCCTGATATAAGAAAATATAATTGCAAAGACATACTAGTTGGAAAAACACACCCTAGTTCTCACTCAAGAGGCAATGGTGGAAAGCTTTAAGTCCTGGGTGTCAACCTTTTGGAGGATCTTTTCTGGGCCCCACATATTGATGCAATTACGAAGGTGGCATGCCAGCCTCTCTACTTTGTTAGGAGCTTGGGAAGATTTAGTATGTCACCAAATACTCCTGCAAAGTTCTATACATGTATTGTGGTGGAGAGCATTCTGTAAGGTTACATAACAGCCTGGTCTGGAGGCTCCAAAGCACAGGATCACAAGGGGCTGCAGAGGGTTGGCTGCAGACTCAGCCAGTTCCAATATGGGCACAAGAGAACAGTCTCAAGAAGCTGGCATCCATCATTAATGACCTACGCCACCTCATTACTAGCATTGGGGAGGCTCTGAATGGGTCAGAAACAGCTTCTTCCCCTATGCCATAGATTTCTGAATAGTCCATGAAATCTTTATTCCTTTTTTTATACTATATATTTATTCTGCAATTTACAGTAATTTTGTGTCTTTGCAGTGTACTTCTGTCACAAAACGACATATTTCACATTATATACAATGATACTAACCTGATCCTGATTTCAAATGTTCCAGAAAATTTCCAGGCACCCAATACTCTGAGTGCCCTCAGTTCTCTTTAGACCTTAAATCTTTATCCCCCCCACCTCAGTTACTGATCTCTCTGTTAAGGAAAATATATCCTTGTGATCTTAGGGCCGTTCTCATACAATAACAGACAACTTTGCGATTGGAGCACTTGCCTCTCCATTTACTATTTAAGTATCTTAGTCATCATCATCGTCATCATTAAGTGCCATGTCGTATGACGTGAGGGATCATGCTCTTCCACCTGGTGTGACCATCAGTGTTCTTGGCAAATTTTTCTACAGAAGTGATTTGTCATTGCCTTCTTCTGGGCAGTGTCTTTACAAGACGGGTGACCCCAGCCATTTTCAATACTCTTCAGAGATTATCTACCTGGCATCAGTGGTCAAATAACCAGGACTTGTGACCTGCACCAACTGCTCAGACGACCATCCACCACCGGCTCCTGTGGCTTCATGCGACCCTGATTCGGGATTCGGGAGGCGGTGGGCGTGCTAAGTAGGTGCTATACCTTGCCCTAGGGTGACCTGTGGCTAGTGGAGGGAAGGAGCGCTTTACACCTGCTTTGGCAGAGATGTATCTCCATCCCGTCACCCCAAATATTCTAGACTAAACATTAACCATGGGACTACAATGAGGCAGTCATACTGTAAAGGCTGATTTATTCTTGTGCATCAAATGTACGCCGTAGGTACGGCGTAGCGGCGTGCCCTATGTTGTACTCTACACCGAACCCTACGCCGTAGCCTAACGTGCACTTCTCCCAAAATGTAACTACGCGTCGTGGCGACACAGACCAACCAACTGTGATTGGTCCGCTTGGTGGCATCGCATTTCCTCCTACGCTGCCATAGCTTCCCATTGGGTGACTGAAGAGCAGGGAAGGAACTCTGGCTGCAATGCTTTCTATAAAGCTTTACAGACCTCTGAAATTATGGAAGACCCTGTGCTTGATGCCAGTTTGTAGCTAGCTGCTACAGCCTGTTGACTTCCACCTGAAGCTAAAACTCAAATGGTGGTTGCCAGTCTCTGAGTATACTGTGCGTACACTGATGCAAAATAAATGGTTGGAGATGATGAACCCAATCGTCAAATCTACCTGCCAACATCTGAAAATATTTGAAATGCATTTCCTCGTCCATGTCTCTCAGTGGCCGGACAAGCACAGAAAATTCACCCTCCTTCAGTTTCAGATGCCATTGTTTGAAGTATGAGTTTCAACACACGAAGAAACTCAACACAGTGGCATAGAAACCCCATCGCCAACTAGTGTTTTGGCGGTGAATTGCAGAGCAACGCAAACACACCAACGCACAAGTATAAATGCTCACAACAGCGTAGCCCACTTGCGTAGGCGCAAGCTAGTACGCACAAGTATAAATCAGCCTTAACAGGAACAATGGAAAGATATCTGAAGGAGATAAACAACCCAAATATTATCTTGCATCTTTGCCATTTAAATTGAAACTTGTAAATATGTCTTAAAATTGAGCCAGAATGTGTCACATTGCAGATGCAAACAGCAATTTGATAATATAATGGGTACATTATATCAAACAGCTCATCTTAATTGCCTTAAGTGGAACAATTATACTAGGCATCAGACAAAATGATACAGCATGCAAACCGGCTCTTCAGCCCATATAATCCATCACACTCCCACTTGTACTAAACATACATGTACCACTTCATTTTTGAACTTGTTTCTACATTTACATAAATTGCCCTAAGGAATTTTGCGTGTGTTGCTCAAGATTTCCAGTATCTCAGAATCTCTTGAGACTTCTTTCTACATTCTCTTACTTTCATAAATATGACAAGTGCACACCTAAAAAGTTAGGGGAAAGATGTTAGAGAAATAAAGGGAACAAAGGAACATAGTCAAAAGATGCCAAAATTCAATGTTGCCTCACAGTATCACTTCATTAGATGTTAATCAGATGTAAAGTGTAGCCTTGTACAATTTCCATTCGCAAACACGTGGAAATCTGGAGATGCTGGAAATTCAAGCAACACACACAAAATGCTGGTGAATGCAGCAGGCCAGGCAGCATCTATAGGAAGAGGTACAGTCGAAGTTTCAGGCCGAGACCCCTTGTCAGGACTAACTGAAAGAAGAGATAGTAAGAGATTTGAAAGTGGGAGGGGGAGGAGGAGATCTGAAATGATAGCAGAAGACAGGAGGGGAGGGGTGGATCTAAGAGCTGGAAAATTGATTGGCAAAAGGGATACAGAGCTGGAGAAGAGGGAGGATCATGGGATGGGAAGCCTGGGGAGAAAGAAAGGGGGAGGGGAGCCCAGAGGAAGATGGAGAGCAGGCAAGGATTAATTGTGAGAGGTAGAGGTAGAGGTAGAGGTAGAGGTAGAGGTAGAGGTAGAGGTAGAGGTAGAGGTAGAGGTAGAGAGAGAGAGAGAGAGAGAGAGAGAGAGAGAGAGAGAGAGAGAGAGAGAGAGAGAGAGAGAGAGAGAGAGAGAGAGAGAGAGAGAGAGAGAGGGAATAAATAAATAAATAAATAGCTAGATAGATAGATAAATAAATAAGGGATGGGGTAAGAACAGGAGGGGGGGGCATTAATGGAAGTTAGAGAAGTCAATGTTCATGCCATCAGGTTGGAGGCTACCCAGACGGAATATAAGGTGGTGTTCCTCCAACCTGAGTGTGGCTTCATCTTGACAGTAGAGGAGGCCGTGGATAGACATATCAGAATGGGAATGGGACGTGGAATTAAAATGTGTGGCCACTGGGAGATCCTGCTTTCTCTGGCGGACAGAGTGTCGGTGTTCAGCAAAACGATCTGCCAGTCTGCGTCGGGTCTCGCCAATATATAGAAGGCCACATTGGAAGCACCGGACGCAGTATATCGCTCCAGCCGACTCATAGGTGAAGTGTCGCCTCACCTGGAAGGACTGTCTGGTGCCCTGAATGGTGGCGAGGGAGGAAATGTAAAGGCATGTGTAGCACTTGTTCCGCTTACAAGGATAAGTGCCAGGTGGGAGATCAGTGGGAAGGGATGGTGGGGGTACGAATGGACAAGGGAGTCATGTAGGGAGCCATCCCTGCGGAATGCAGAAAGGTGGGGGGTGAGGGAAAGATGTGCTTGGTGGTGGGATCCTGTTGGAGGTGGCAGAAGTTACGGAGAATTATATGTTGGACTCGGAGGCTGGTGGGGTGGTAGGTGAGGTCAAAGGGAACCCTCTCCCTCGTGGGGTGGCGGGAGGATGGGGTGAAAGCAGATGTGTGTGAAACAGGAGAGATGCGTTTGAGAGCAGAGTTGATGGTGGAGGAAGGGAAGCCCTTTTCTTTAAAAAAGGAAGACATCTCCTTCGTCCTGGAATGAAAAGCCTCATCCTGAGAGCAGATGCGGCGGAGACAGAGGAATTGCGAGAAGGGGGTGGCATTTTTGCAAGAGACAGGGTGGGAAGCGGAATACTCCAGGTAGCTGTGAGAGTCCGTAGGCTTATAGTAGACATCAGTAGATAAGCTGTCTCCAGAGATAGAGACAGAAAGATCAAGAAAGGGGAGGGAGGTGTCAGAAATGGACCAGGTAAATTTGAGGGCAGGGTGAAAATTGGAGGCAAAGTTAATTAAGTCAACGAGCTCAGCATGCGTGCAGGAAGCAGCGCCAATGCAGCGAAGGAAAAGTGGGGGACGGATACCAGTATAGGCTTGGGACATGGACTGTTCCACGAAGCAAACAAAAAGGAAGGCATAGCTGGGACCCATACGGGTGCCCAAGGCTACACCTTTAGTTTGGAGGAAGTGGAAGGAGCCAAAGGAGAAATTATTAAGAGTAAGGACTAGGGCGTCACGTGATGACGTGGGATTGAGACGTGTAAATCCAGCTCTCCCATAAAAAATTAGCAAAGTACCGTTTAAACAAAACAAAGTTAATAAATACTTTCCGAAAACTATTTATAAACTTTGTAAGACTACTTTACGATATGCCTCCTAAACCACAACAAAAGAAGTCTGCTGTTGCGAAGCAGCCGCGAGATGGGAAGAAAAAAGGGCCTACTGCAATGATGGAGCCTTGGACTCAGGTTGGATCTCCTTCGGTAGAACAGGGAGCAATGGCGGCGGTAGCGGTTTCTCCGAAGATGCCGGAAATGCGCATGCACAAAGAAGAGCGCATGTGCAAATCGACACAACTCAAACTACAAGAACCGACAGCCACTGCAATTGAAAATGACTCAGAGTCAGAATTGGATTCCGCAGAGAACACAGATGAAGAAGAGGAGGAAGAATTGGAAGCGATTGGAAGTAAAGGAGATGATGGAAACATAAGAGAGGCTATATTGCAATTAACGGCTGAACTAAGAAAAGTAAGGGAAGAGCTTAGAGATATGAAGATGTGCTATAATAAAGCTATGGAAAGACAGGATAAAATGGATAAGAAGCTTCAGAAGGTGGAAAGAGCAATGGGGCATATGAATGATAGAGTGGAAAAAACAAAATGATCTGCTTGTCTGGAACTCGAAAAGAAATCGACTCTTGGAGAAAGTGGACATGTTGGAAAATTTCAGTAGACGTAATAATATTAAAATTGTTGGTCTTAAAGAAGGTATGGAGGGAGAAAAACCAATAGAATTTTTTCAAAGATGGATCCCGGAAGTTCTGCAAGTGGAAGAAGAGGTTCGACCAATTGAAATTGAGCAGGCACATAGAGTTCTAAGACCAAAACCAAAAGATGACCAATATCCATGATCGATTTTAATAAAATTCTTAAGATTTCAAGACAAGGAAAGGATTCTACAGGCAGCTGCTCAAGCTGCCAAGGATAGAAAAGGGCCATTGATGATTCAAGGGAACAAAGTTTTTTTCTACCCTGATATAAGTTATGAACGTTTGAAGAGAAGGAAGAAACTTAATCCAGTGAAAAAAACCCTATGGGATCACGGTTATCAATTTATATTGCGTCATCCTGCAACCTTGAAGATTTTTTTGCCTGGTGGAGAAAAAATATTTTTTGATGACTACCAGAAAGCGGAGCAGTTTGTATGAGATTCTCTGAATATTCACCAGATACAAGAACAAATCCAGGGGAGCGAGATAGATTGAAGATGAAGATTGGGTCAAAGAATGGACTTGTTGGATTTTTGAAGGTGGATGAATGTATAAATATATTATTAATTATACGAGGGGGGTAAGAAAGGTTAAAATTAGAGGAATATTAGTTGGGAATAGTAACATTAATTTTGTCTATATATATATATAATTTTTTTTGTTGCGGGGGAGCTGGAAGAAGCACTGACCAATTGCTACGCTAATCATGTGTGCAAGCGTGGCTTTAGCCACGACCCGTAAAATGGAGGGGGGTAGTGTTGTGTATCTTTTCATTCACAACATTAGTGGGGGGGTATTTTGTTTTTTCTTTTTTTGTATCCTTTCTATTTTTTTTTTTCTTTTTGCCTGGAGGGTTGGGAGGGAAACACATAGCAACATGGTGAAGTTCAAAGAGATTCCCCAAGGAACTATGAGAGTTGAGAAGATAAGTAATGTTTTAGATTGGAGTAACTTTGTTAAGAATAATGGCTAATTTATTGAATTTTTTGAGTTTTAATGTTAACGGGCTTAATGGACCAGTGAAAAGAAAAAGAATCTTAACACATATTAAAAAAATGAAGATAGATTTAGCTTTTTTACAGGAAACGCATTTAACAGAAACAGAACATCAGAAACTAAAGAGAGATTGGGTGGGTAGTGTTGTTGCGGCTTCATTTAATTCAAAAGCGAGGGGAGTAGCAATTTTGATCAATAAAACGTTACCAATTAGAATACAAAATGTAATAACTGACTGCGGGGAGATATGTGATTATACATTGTCAATTTTTCTCTGAACTATGGACTTTTATGAATATTTATGCACCAAACGAAAATGATGCAAAATTCATACAAGAAGTTTTTTTGAATTTGGCGGATGCACATGACAAAATATTAATTGGAGGAGACTTTAATTTTTGCTTAGACCCAGTCTTAGATAGATCAACCAAGGCTGTTATAAAATCGAAGGTAGTAAATCTAACTTTATCATTGATGAAAGATTTAAATCTGATTGATATATGGAGAAGATTCAATCCTAAAGAAAGAGACTATTCGTTCTATTCTAATAGACATAAAACTTACTCAAGGATAGATTTTTTCCTATTATCAATGAATATTCAACACAGAGTGAAAAATATGGAATATAAAGCAAGAATATTATCAGATCATTCTCCTTTATTAATGACAATAATAATGGCTGATAAGGAAGAAGTGGCTTATAGATGGAGATTTAATTCAACATTATTAAAACATCAAGATTTTTGTGATTTTATGAAAAAGCAGATTCAATTTTTTTTGGATACAAATTTTTATTCAGTGGATGATAAACTTATATTATGGGATGCGATGAAAGCATATCTTAGGGGCCAGGTAATAAGTTATACGTCTAAAATTGAGGAAGAATATATGGCAGAACCAGATCAATCGGAAAAAGAGATTACAAAATTAGAAAAAGAATCTCAAAGATATATGTCAGAAGAAAAACGAAGGCAACTTGTCAATACGAAGTTACAATATAATACGCTTCAGACATATAGAATGGAAAAAGCAATTATAAGAACTAAACAAAGGTATTATGAGTTAGGTGAGAGAGCACATAAAATTCTTGCCTGGCAGTTGAAAACAGAACAAGCTTCCAAAACAATAAATGCAATTAGAACAAGGGCAAATAAAATATCTTATAAACTTTTTGAAATAAATGAAACCTTTAAAAGTTTCTATTCTGAATTATATCAATCAGAATCACAAATTGATGTTAATGAGATAGAAAGGTTTTTATCACAAGTATCTCTTCCAAAATTGAATTTGGAAGAACAGAAGGGATTAGATATGCCTTTTACATTAAAAGAAGTTGAAGAAGCTTTAGGATCACTCCAAAGCAATAAATCTCCAGGAGAAGATGGTTTTCCACCTGAATTTTACAAAAAATTTAAAGATTTATTATTTCCTCTCTTTATGGAACTAATACGTCAAGCAGAAAAAATACATAAACTTCCAGAACCTTTTTCAACAGCGATTGTAATAGTATTGCCAAAAAAAGACAGAGACCCTATGAAACCAACATCATACAGGCCTATTTCTCTATTGAATACGGATTATAAAATAATAGCAAAAATTTTATCGAATAGGTTATCTAAATATTTACCAAAATTAATACATATGGATCAAACAGGATTTATTAAAAATAGACAATTGGCAGATAATGTAACCCGGCTACTCAGTATAATTCATTTGGCACAAAAAAGGGACGAGAAGAGTATAGTAGTAGCCTTGGATGCAGAAAAAGCATTTGATAGATTAGAATGGGATTTTTTATTATTATTATTATTAGAAAAATATGGGTTAGGAACATCTTTTATAAATTGGATTAAAACTTTAAATTCTAACCCTAAGGCTAAAGTAGTGACAAACTCTCAAATTTCAACACCATTCCAGTTAAAAAGGTCAACTAGACAAGGTTGTCCATTATCACCTGCTTTATTTGTACTGGCAATAGAGCCATTAGTAGAACTAATCAGAATTGATCCAGATATTATGGGTTTTAGAGTTAATCAGGAGGAATATAAAATTAATCTTTTTGCCGATGACGTTTTGATTTACTTAACAAACCCACAACATTCGTTACATAAATTATCTTCTAGATTGGATGAATATGGGAAGGTATCAGGTTACAAAATAAATTGGGATAAAAGTGAAATTTTACCTCTTACTAAAGGAGACTATAGTCAATGTCGATTAGTAACCCAATTTAGATGGCCGGTAAATGGTATAAAGTATTTTGGTATAAGACTTGATAATGATGTAAAGAATTTATATAAATTTAATTATTTACCATTATTGAAAAAAATTCAAGAAGATTTTGACAAATGGATGATACTACCAATAACATTAGTAGGTAGAGTCAATGTTGTAAAAATGAATATATTTCCTAGATTACAGTATTTGTTTCAAACATTACCAATACAATTGCCACAGAAATTTTTTCAAGAGTTAAATAAATGTGTGAGAAAATTTCTTTGGAAAGGTAAAATGTCAAGAATATCATTGGAAAAATTGACATGTAAATTTGGGTTAGGAGGGTTACAACTTCCAAACTTTAAAAATTATTATAAAGCAAATCAACTTAGATTTATTGCATCTTTCTTCGAAGATCAAAAACCAGCATGGATTAAAATAGAATTAGACAAGATAGGAGAAAATAGACCTGAAGATTTTATATATAAATGGGAATCTAAATGGATCCGGGAAAAGAAACAATCTCCTATATTAACACATTTGATTGATCTATGGAATAAGATAAATGTTGATAATGAAACACAGAAATCTCTATTAGCAAGGAGACCTTTGTTCCAAAACAGACTTATTCCTTTTACAATGGACAATCAACTTTTATATAATTGGTACCAAAAAGGGATTAAATTTATAGGAGATTGTTATGAACGAGGTACATTGATGTCATTTGAACAATTAAAGGATAAATATAACATATCAAATAATATTTTCTTTTGTTACCTTCAATTAAGGGTTTAATTAAAAGGTAAGCTGGGTCAAACAATGTTTTTGTCAAAACCTAATGAAATTGAAACTTTAATTCAAAAAGGGAAAATTAAAATATTTATTTCTTGTATGTATAATTTGATTCAAGAACAGACAATTAAATAAGGAATCTATAAGTCAAAGCAAAAATGGGAAACAGATCTGAATATTAATATTGATGAAACAAATTGGTCAAGACTCTGTCTTGACAGTATGACAAATACAATAAATGTTCGACTTAGATTAGTACAATATAATTTTTTACACCAATTATATATTACACCACAAAAAATAAATAGATTAAATTCAAATCTATCCGATAAATGCTTTCGGTGTAATCACGAAATTGGTACTTTTTTACATTCTACTTGGTCTTGTTTTAAAATTCAACCCTTTTGGATAAATTTAAGAGTCTTATTGGAACAAATTACTGGAACTCAACTTCCACATAACCCTGTATTATTTCTATTAGGTGATATTGAAGGGATAAAACCGAAACTTAAATTGAATAAATATCAGAAAGAATTTATAAAAATCGCATTGGCAGTAGCTAAGAAGACTATAGCAGTTACTTGGAAATCTGATTCGTATTTAAGTATGGATCGTTGGAATAATGAAATGGCTAGTTCTATTCCACTCGAAAAAATTACTTATAATTTAAGAGATAAATATGTAACATTTTTGAATATTTGGCGCCCTTATTTACAAAAGATAGGATGGCATATTTAAGTGCTCCGATAAAGACTTTGGTCCCTTGGGGAAAGTAACGAATAATTATACCAAATTTATTTTGAATCCCATGGAGCATGTGGAAACCTTCCAATACCCAGGCGGCTCTTCTTTTCTTTTTCTCTTCTTTCTTTTTAGGTAGGACTATATATGGGGGGGGGAGGGTAGATTTTATCTTTTCATGTATTCTTTTTGAAAACTCAATAAAAATTATATTATAAAAAAAAGAGTAAGGACTAATTCCGCTAGACAGAGGAAAGTGGTGGTAGAGGTGAACTGGAATCCAAAAAGAAGCGTAGAGCTTTGAGACCTTCCTGGTGGGGGATGGAGGTATATAGGGACTAGACATCCATGGTGAAAATAAGACGGTGGGGGCCAGGGAACTTAAAATCATTGAAAAAATCCAGAGTGTGAGAAGTGTCACGAACATAGGTGGGAAGGGACTGAACAAGGGGGGATAAAACCGTGTCGAGGTATGCAGAAATGAGCTCAGTGGGGCAGGAGCAAGAGACAATGGGTCTACCTGGACAGGCAGGTTTGTAGTTCTTGGGTAGGAGGTAGAAATGGGAAGTGCGGGGTGTGGAAACTATGAGGTTGGTGGCAGTGGATGGGAGATCCCCAGAGCTGATAAGGTTGGTGATGGTGTAGGAAACAGTGGCCTGGTGCTCCTTGGTAGGGTCATGATCGAGGGGGTAAATAAGAGGAGGCATCAGCGAGTTGATGCTCTCCCTCGACAAGGTAGAGGTCAGTACGCCAGACAACAACAGCGCCCCCCTTATCAGCGGGTTTTATTGTAAGGTTAGGATTGGTGCGGAGGGAGTGGAGAGCGGCGTGTTCGGAAGGAGTGAGGTTGGAATTGGAACAAGGTGTGGTGAAGTTGAGACGGTTGATGTCCCGTCGGCAGTTAGCAATAAAAAGATCCAGAGCAGGCAGAAGATCAGGGCGGGTTGTCCATGAAGAGGAGGAGGGTTGAAGACGGGAGAAGGGGTCATCGGTGAGGGGTGGGAGAGCCCTTGCCCTTACATGTCCTCCCTCACCACCATTCAGGGCCCCAGACAGTCCTTCCAGGTGAGGCGACACTTCACCTGTGAGTCGGCTGGGGTGGTATACTGCATCCGGTGCTCCCAATGCGGCCTTCTATATACTGGCGAGACCCGACGCAGACTGGGAGAACGTTTAGCTGAACACCTACGCTCTGTCCGCCAGAGAAAGCAGGATCTCACAGTGGCCACACATTTTAATTCCACGTCCCATTCTGATATGTCTATCCATGGCCTCCTCTACTGTCAAGATGAAGCCGTGCTCAGGTTGGAGGAACAACACCTTATATTCCGTCTGGGTAGCCTCCAACCTGCTGGCATGAACATCCACTTTTCTAACTTCCGTTAATGCCCCTCCTCCCGTTCTTACACCATCCTTTATTGATTGATTTATTTATTCATTCATTCATTTATTCTCTCTCTGTCTCTCTCACAATTACTCCTTGCCTGCTCTCCATCTTCCTCTGGTGCTCCCCTCCCCCTTTCTTTCTCCCTAGGCTTCCCGTCCCATGATCCTCTCCCTTCTCCAGCCTTGTATCCCTTTTGCCCATCACCTGTCCAGCTCTTGGCTCTATCCCTCCCCCTCCTGTCTTCTCCTACCATTTCAGATCTCCCCCTCCCCCTTTCAAATCTCTCACTATCTCTGCTTTCAGTTAGTCCTGACGAAGGGTCTCAGCCTGAAATGTTGACTGTGCTTCTTCCTATGGATGCTGTCTGGCCTGCTGAGTTCCACCAGCATTTTGAGTGTGTTGTTACAATTTCCATTGATAGAAAAATGCGATGACTTAAATGTTCTTGATCCTGGACATAGCAGCTGTGCTAGATGATTGTTCAATTCCATTTCTTGCAAAATGATGGTAAAGTTTAATGTAGAATGGCATTATGGAATATTTATTGCTGTAAGATGCACCAAGTTTGGGACCACTGGTGCAATATCACAGCAACAGAGTAGTGAAATTCCCAAGAAAGTACTTTCATAGGACGGTTGAAAAGTTGGCTACATAAACAAAATAATTTTGTTCACAACTCAGAAACAAAATAGGAATTGCAATGCAGCACAGATCCTCTGCAGACATGGGTCTTACCCTCAGGTAGAGAGTTCAGGTAGTCCTTCATGAGGGTTTGCACTTTTTCACGGTACAACTGGATCAGGCAGTTGTGGAAGACTGGCCCTGTTTCATCCCAGATGTAAATGATATGTTCCTCGAAAAGAAGATAACAAACAAAAATCATCATAAAGATCCAATAAATGGTTGATGGGTAAGGAGTAATGGGGAGCATTATCTCAGGCCTATGCCCAGAGCAATTATTCTATCAGATCTCACGGTCTTAGATTAAACAAAGATTAATAACGAGTTACTGGAATAACATTCTGACAGAATAATCAAATTCCAGAGTACCTCCACAGGAGCACTGACAAAGAAAGAATCTTTTAAAAAAATATTTATGCATCTTGGATTTCATGTAATTATATTTTTCGGGTGGGCAGCACAGAGAAAAATTTATTTAAAAAAAATAAAACACAAGCAGTGCTGAAAAAGGCAAGATGCTCAAAGAAGCTTTAGAAGACTGGAAACTGAGGAAGATACAGTTTGGTAATGAGCAGTAGATGAGGCAGAGCAAGCAATAGAAGGCACAGCCAGGAGGGGAGTCAAATACCTCAGGTCCAAGCAATTATCCACAATATACTTATCTAAAAGGAAAGCACTGATGCAAGAAATCTGAATCCCACCCCTCGGGGGGTGGGGAGCGGTATACTTGTTGCTGAGGGGAATAGCCAGAAGGGAACCCTGTAATGACTGCTTATTCCCCTCACTTCTCCTGATGCTCACCCATCTACTATCTGAAGCCTGCACTCTGCGTATGACCACCTTGGTTAAAAAAAAACTCACAAATGTAGCTTTCAGCCTCTAGGATGGTCTTAAGTCAGTCAGGAGCTGAAGTTGAGTGCACTTCTTGTAGATGCCGTCATCAGGGAGACCACAGGGTCACAGAAGAAGTATTCCACGGCCTGAACTACCATCGTGTCTACATTTGTTATGCCTCTAACTTCTCAAACTTAAGTTCTATTCTTCACCTGTTCTCACCTCAAGCCTATTGAGCCAAAGCCTGATGACTTTAACACTGTCCGCTCACACAATGGCCGTTCTGCTTCTTTATATTGGCTCTTGCTAATTAACCATAGTTGTATCCTAGCACTATTCTCAAGGATGACTAGGGATGGGCAATTAAATGCAATTAGTGAAGCTCAGTCCCTTGAATGAATATAAAAAAAGTAAAACCAATGAGACAGAGGCCTCTTCACTCTTGCAGGTGGATGGTGCTACTTAGAACAGCAAGAGCTATCCCAGATTTCTGGACCAATATTTAATGTCCAATCTGCAACACTAATACAGATATACTACTTGTGGCAGTCTGCTGTGCATGCTTCCAACATGACAATGATAACAGCAAGTCCAAAAACATTTAATTGGCTGTGGTGTAATAGAACCATTTAAATGCAAGTGCCTTTTTTCATACTTCCATACCAGTCAAGTCCTACTCCATCAATGTGAACATCAATTGAATTGAAAGTAACTTGCAAAACTCAACCTTGCATTCTTGACCAAATACTGAAGGAACACCCAGCAAATTAAAGGAAAATTTATGCCGGTCTGTGAAAAGTGCGGGAAAGGATGAACACCCAATGACATGTCTGTATAAAATGTAACAAAATGCACACATCACTGAGGGTAATATTAATACTATTTCTAGATATGAAGAGTTCTTACCAGGTATGGAGTAGCAAGTTCCTTAAAGCTCTCCTTCAAGAATTCCAATACTTTGTCTCTTGGTAGGTTTTCCACTTCAGGGAGATCCTCTGTAAATATCTAAATAAAGACAACCAAAAGCAAGTATGGACCAATTTGTTGTGCACCTTGGTAAATTCATCTGGGTGTTTAAACTCTGAGCAATTCTGCTCCTGACAGACATCTCCTTGCCATGTTACAGTCTATGATAAAGTTCCATCTCAGCACTGCAGCTACATAGCATAATCTCTCCATAAAACTTTATCAACTAGTGTTAAGCGACATTGACAATTATATTCACACAGGACATATGTCAGGACTCAAATGGAAATCGTGTATAGCAAACTATTTAGATTTTAACTAAGGATCAAAACAAAGCCTGTTATAAACACCAACCTTTAATCCATCTTCAGGACATGCTTTCAGGACCCAAAGAGAAAATTCAAAAATTATATTCAAGTTCTCTTTCCCTAAAGAGAAAAGAAACATATCAGAAAATAGGTACAGAAAGGTTTCTTCTGGAATACATCTAATGCATAAATTAACCATAACAAGTTAAAATCATCAAATTCCAAATGTAAAAACTGCAGATTACTGGAAGGCCTCGAAAGGCTTCTTGAATGCCAATATTTCCAAAGACCCTTCCTGCCAATATGCAACAGCAAGCATCAAAGCTAACCTCAATCTCGTCTCACTCAATGTCTGCATAAATGCCCTATTCAGAAGTCACTGGCTCATGACCTGCAGCCATGTCCTTCATCACAGCCCATGAACCTAATTACAACCTGAAAACTGCAGTGAATCAGAGAAGGAACTAACTACATTGATCAATCATCTGTTAACAGGTTTCTGTGTAATGTTACTGTAATACATTACTAACCCAGTCTTTGCAGGTACTGCACAGTTCGCTCATGTCCTTTCAGTGGCGAGTTAGCTTTTTTTGCCTGGTCTAGAAGGACCTGTAAAGCTGCAAAGAAAGCACAACAGCACATGAAATATCCTTCAAAAACAAGGGAGGAATGGACACATGACTGCAGCACCACAGTGTTTTAAAGTCACCTGAACATTTGTGACAACATGTCATAAAACAGGCTTTTATCTATGAATTATATACATTAAAACAGTGGTGCAGTCCAACTCTCTTGGAATTCTTTGAGGAAATAACAGGTAAGAAAGACAAACAAGAATCAGTGGATGTTGTTTACTTAGAATTTTATAAAACCTTTGACACAGTGCGAGGCTGCTGAAAAAGGTGAGACCTGTGGAGAAGTTCTGCCGTGGACAAAGAGTGGGATTTTCTGGGTGTTCAGATCAGTTCTTTTCACATTATACGTCAATGATCTGGATGACAGAACTGACGGTTTCGTGGCCGCGTTTGCGGATGATATAAAGACAGGTGGAGGGGCAGAAGGTGCTGAGGAAGCAGGGAGTATGCAGAAGCAAATGGACAAAAAATTAGCAGCTTGCTGTGCATATTTGCAACATGACAATGATAACAGCAGCAACAAAAGCATCTATTTAGCAGTAGTGTAATGGAGCTATTTAAATGAAAGTGACTTTTTATACTTCTGGTCATGCAATTTGGTGGAAGGATGCAAGGACGTAATGATGAGGCTATTTAAGGCATTGGTTAGACCGCTCACGAAGTAATATGAGCAGTTTTAAGCCACTTATCTAAGAAAGGATGTGCTGGCATTGAAGCAGGTCCAGAGATTTACGAGAATGATCCTAGGAATGAAAGGTATTAATATATGAAGAGTACTTAATGGCTCCTGGCCTGCACTCACTGGAGTTTAGAAGCATGGTCTCGTTGATACCTATCGAATATTAGAAGGCCTAGATAGAGTTGACGTGGAAAGGGTGTTTATATAGTGGGGGAGTGTAGGACCAGAGGGCACAGCCTCAGAATAGGAAGTCCCTTTAGAAAAGGGTTGAAGATTTTCTTCAGCCAGAGGGCAGTAAATCTATGAATTTCATTGCCAGACAGCTGTGGAAGCAAAGTCATTGGTTATACTTAAAGCAGAGGTCGAGAGGTTCTTGATTAGTAAGAGCATCAAAAGTTATACGGAGAAGGCAGGAGAATGGGGTTGAGAGGGATAATAAGTCAGCCATGATGGAATTGTGGAACAGACACGACAGGCCGAATGGCCTAATTCTGCTCCTAAGTCTCATGGATCTCACTGAAACCTATCAAACAAAGACTGGATATGCAAGCAACACACATAAAAGTTGCTGGTGAACGCAACAGGCCAGGCAGTATCTCTAGGAAGAGGTACAGTCGACATTTCAGGCCGAGACCCTTCGTCTCTGAGCTTCCTGTCAAACCTGGAGGGAATTATGGTGTTGAATGCTGAACTGTAGTCCAAGAACAGCATTCTTACAAAAGCATCCTTCTTCCCCAGATGTGTAAGGACAGTGTGTAGAGCTGTTGCTATTGTGTCATCTGCTGAACAGTTGTGTTAATAGGCAATCTCCTTCCCACCCTCCTCCCACCTTCTTTATAGTGCCTCTGCCCCCTCTCTCTTCAGTCCCGATGAAGGGTTCCGGCCTGAAACTTTGACTGATCGTTTCCGCAGATGCTGCCCGACCTACTGAGTTCCTCCAGCGTGTTGTGAGTGTTGCTTTGACCCCCGCATCTGCAGAGTATTTAGTGTTTACGGTAGGCAGATTAACAGTTCGGTATGGACTAGATGGGCTGAAGAGCCTGTTTCTGTCCTGTAGTGCTCTATGACTCTATGACTGCCAATCCAGCAAGCTGTTTTGACCTGAAAGATATTGAGTATTGATGGAGATACAGTCATCCATGCAGCTGGAAAGCTCCATCATACTCATAACTGGCACATTATATGTGGTGGAAAAGCTTTGGTATGTCAGGAAATGAATCATACTGCAATGCAAGTCTCTGATCTGCTCTTGCAGCCAGGATAACATTTATGTACTGTAGCAAGCTCAGCTGAGCTTCTGGTCAATTGTGAACTACAAGGTGTTCAAGTTATAATAATGCCATTGAATATCACAGGTTGGTAGCTTGACGCTCTAGTTGAAAACTACTATTGCCTGGCATTTGCATGACAACTTGACTTCCCAATTATCAACCCTGTTCAAATGATATGTTTCTTTGCTGCACACAGGCATAGTCTGTCATTTTGAAAGGAATTGAACACTGTATAATCAATGAATCTCCTCACCATGATGGAAGGAATATCACTGAGGCAGCAGCCAAAGGCAGATGGACCCAGGACATTGCCCTGAGAAACTCTTGCAACAATGGCTTGGATCTGAGATAATGGACCAACAACCACAAACACCCTTCTTCAGGCAAGATATAACTCAACATAATAGTGTTTATTCTTACTCCTAATGAGTTCAATTTTACTAAGACTCTTGTTGCCACTTTCTGTCAAATGATGCCTGACTTGAAAGGTAGTCACTTGAACCTCTCCTCTGGAATTTACCTCTTTTGCCGATTTGGATGAAACATTATTAACAGATTGAAACCAAATAGTTATAGGAAAATCTGATATAAGAGGCCATTGGTAAGTATGCTGATAGCATAATGTGTCCCTTTTCTGATGGTTGACTGTAAAATATTGGGTAATAATTGGCTGCTTATAATGTGGTAGGACATAATTAAGGAAATTTCGCATTGTGAGGTAGATGTCAGTGTTGTAATGGAAATGCAAGTACTTGGGTACAAATTTGGCTACTTTGGGAACACTAGTGTTTTTCCCCTCTTTTACATTCAGGGCACCATCATTCCATGCTATCATGTGGATTGTATGAAGGTGGGGCTTTGTCTCTATCAAGACAATCCTATAAACATTAATGTGGATTGATAGCTCCATAACAAGCAAACTGAGGCCGATGTCAGGCAGGTTCATCTCTTGCCTTAGGCTTAAACTATCACCACTGACAGTATCTGACAATTACGTCCATCAGGCTGAGGACAATTCAGTTGCTGGTATTGATATCTTGCTGCTTGTTGCTGGACATGAAAACCTTATCCAGAATTAATTTTACACCACCATCCTTGGTGCTTCTTCCAAGTATTGTTCAACGAGAAGTACCGATTCATTAGCTAAGAAAGGGCAGCAGATAGTGTTCAGGTGGCTAACTGTTTTAGTTCAGAGATCAATCATGAAGTGGATAGTAGAACAGGTTACTCCTGCTCCTGTAAAAGGAAACAGGACTGCAATGGACTTAAGTTTATCATTTTACCTTTCTCGTGTAGACCCTTCTTTTCATACAGAATAATAAGCTCACTGTACTTCTGTGCTTTCTTCAGAACGTGTTCACTCTCCTCAATGTGACAATGGTTGTTTTCCAGCCGTAACAATGGTGCTACAAGAGCTACATTAGTCTGAAACAAACAGAGTCAGCATTCAGTAAGGAGAATGATGAGAACTTTTTGTATGCTAACGACACACAGCTCTACTTCATCATCTTTTTCATCCCCTCCACTGTCTTGTCACAGTACCTGTGACGGATGAAGCCAAGATTAGTTAGATACTGGGAAGACTGAAGCCATCATCCTTGGCATTCCCTACTCCTAATTGTTGGCTCTATTCCTCTCAATGACTGATGAAATCTCAATAAGTTAGTAAATCCTAAAATTAGCTGCTAATTGTCTAATACTGTCTTCCACAAAATCACCCTGTAAGTACTTTCCATCTCTAGCTGATTCACTCCACCTGCAGTTGAAACTCATGTGTGTCTTAGGTACTTCTAGACTCGACTATTCTGAAGATAAACAATTGCAGTAACTTCTGTTTCTCTATGTCTGCCCTGACCTTTTGTGCAATTGTGGCAAATGAACCAATTGGGCAGTCCCAAGAACTGAGGCTTAAAATCCTGCCACTTGAGTGTGCTTCCAAAACATGATTTGAGTACCTTCTGAATACTTATTCTCTACTTTAGGCAATCATGGACCAGGGATTCCTAAGAGCCATTCCAGGAAACATGGAATACCTTCTTAAGAATTTCCCTCTTTCTGCTTAAACAGAGCATCTGTTACAGAAGTCCAGTGTCAAGCAGGTGAACTGCGTTGACTGCCTGCTAGAGCTGACTAGTGAGAGGTGAAGTTGGTTTTTGTATACATCTAGTGAATTTGGAGGATTTTCCAGGGAAACTGTGGGTAGTATCTTTCCAGTGTCATGAGATGCCTATTGTTGGCAGTCCACCCACAATCTTAAATTAGAAGCAGCTCACACAAAATCTTGCTGCTCTCTTTCTAAAACAACACAATCCTCATTCACCTTTGGCTCCAATGTTTATCTCAGACTTAAAATTTATGTCCTGGTTTCAAATCTGTTGCCAAGTCCCCCTTTATCACACCTTCCTTATCTAACAATGCAATAATAACTGTTTTCCTCCAAATTTTCCCTTAAGATCCCACAACTGATGGTTGTAATTTAGCTCATTACTGGAAGATAAAGGTCCTCTACTGCAGCAAAGGCAGTTTGAGCAGTAGGACCTGCTCCATGCTGTGTCTCTATCAACCAGCACATGCTGCACAACACCATCCACAATGTTGAAAGGTCAAAATAGAATGGTTCACTGAGGCACATGTCAACACCTCAATAGGGAAAAGGAAGTGCAACATTTGCTTTTGCCTTTAAAGTCGGACAAATCATGTTACTGGATCACAATGCTGCCCTACTCACTTGAAGGTAACACTTTAATAATGTTGTGTCAATAATCTGGAGCAACTTTTTCTTTGACTTAATGGTTGGTGTTCCTTCCATTAGTGGTGAAGTGGTAGAGGGATCTGAATCATTCAGTTGTTTAACCAAATGCATTCGTTTCTAGGAAGAATGACAAAAATTATAAACAATATATTAATAAAACTTTACAATGCCATAAACAAATTTGTATTTAAACCCACCATGCATCTCACGACCACGTCACTACAAGATTTATTTTACAAAGCCCAATGTTTGTGTATCCGTCATTAGGTAGTCTGCACTTCTTTCCAGGAGGTACAAACCACTTGTAAATATAATTGTATTCACCTTTAACGGGTAGAATACCCGATTTCCTGCCCAAATCCAAACTCTGCAGCATTTACTTTAGTGTAGCCAACCCCAATCCAATACATTCAGATATTTCTGACACTCTGTTGTTCTAAGTCCAATCGCAGCCTGAGTTGAACCAATCTTCCAATGAACCATTCAAATATGACAGGCAACAAAGCCCTAGGAGCATTCATGATATGTTACTTCAAAGTTATGCATGCCCTTACAGGTGTATTCAAAGAAGGCAGAATTTGATTTCACCAGGGACGTTTACCTGGGTCAAGTAGTCTATGAGTGCTAAGTGTGCTTTTTCCAGCTCTGCAGTAGATAGTGTGGGAAGTGGGTTTGGATACTGAAGTTGCTTCCTGAAATCAGCTGGCAACAAGTCCGGATACAGACCAATCACATGAGTGGGATCTGATAAATCAAATAAATTTAATGAAAAGAATATAATTCAGTTCCCTTTGCAATCCAAAATATCTAAAACCTTCAGTGCATATCTATAGCTTTAAATATGTATGTATTAAGTGCTCCTTAAATATAGTTGATATTTAAGATTAAATGAGTTAATATTTAAGATCTTTCATATACCTTCAGTTTGGGATATGACACTGTTATGAACTGTTCCTCTTATTTCTATGTTCTTTAATGCACAATACTACATTGTTCCTTGTCACATTCAAACCAATCCTCTCAGAAGTTTCTCATAATTGCTAAATTATTAAGCCCCTTACTACTATTTCTTGCTCTCTGTTTCCATTACACATACCCAATATTGCTTCACTTAATCATTTCTGATTATAGAAAGGGAAGTAAGAATTAGTAAGAGATTACTAACGAGAGTTTCAACTTCTTTCCAGTATTCATATGCTGTTATCATTCCTGGCACTGTCCTGCACTGGCCCCTGGTTCATCATCTATTTAAAAATGGTATAGGTATGTTGTTACCTGTGCCAAGCTTAGCAAAAACCTGCATGGAGTCATCAAAGCGTTTTTGGCAGAACAGGTTGAAAGCAAAAAGGTTCTGTATATGATGAATCTGTTGCCATTTATCGCTGTCTGAATCATCCTTCATTTTCTGAAATAAAATGGCAACACTTCAGACAAATACTGAGTGATAAGTAGACAGTCAGTATTCACAAACACCACTGAGCACAGCACTCTGAAGCATAAACCAATTGGCTTATGAAAATTTTTGATGGGAAATAAGTGAATAAAATACATGGCTTTCTTTTGTAAATGTCCAATGAACAACAATCAGAATATTCTTGCTATCCTGTCTGGTAGTAAGTCCTATAACAAGACCCCTACTCTGTGAAAGAGAACCCAACATAATCCGAAACTCATTACAACTCATCAAGCCCATGCTAGCTCCTGTCAGTCCCATTCCCCTCAACTCTAACTCTTTTCTTCAAATACTCATCAATTCTTTAATACTTTTGTCACTTACCTACAAAACGGGTAATTTGCAATAGCCAGTTAACCTAGCAGTGTGTATTTGGGAAATTGAAGCGGTGACCAAGAATATGCAAACTCCACAAGGATAGCAGAGATTAGGATTGAAATCTTGGTACCTGAAACTTTGTGACAGCTAACTGTTATATTACTATACCACCCAAAACAATGAGGAGAAGGAAAGGCATAAAGTTCTGGTGCAATCTAAAGAGTTTCTGTAACCAAGTGCTGCACAACTGCCTGGCTGGAGAAAAGAATCTTTCATCATTTTCACTGCCTGAGATATTCAATGCAACAGAATTATAATTAATGTGCTTTCACATGTAGCACATTACATCTTTTTTTAAAAAAAATTGTCCATTGTATTGACTAAATTCTGAAACCGACTTACTTTGCCCAGTCAACAAACAAGAGAAAATCAGCAGATGCTTGAAATTCACTGAACACACACAAATGCTGGAGGAACTTAGCAGGTCAGGCAGCATCTATGGAAAAGAGTATAGCTGATGTTTCGGGCCAAGACCCTTCAGAAGGTCAATTGAGTTCTCTAGGTAAGTTATATACTGTAGGAAGATTAATAATCACAGGCTCCCAGGCGAACTGAAGATGGTCTTGGAATATATCTTTACTATTTGATACAGACATTCAATGCTACAAAATATTTATCCTATCCATCTAAGTGAATATCTAAGCTAGCAACTGCTTTGTGATAATAACAAGGATCATGTTACTGAGGTGGTAATTTAGGAAACTTAAACTTAAATGAAAAGAATGGACACATAAAACCATTATATAAATGAAACAAAGGCATATATCTGGTCTGGCCTTGAGCAACTCCTGTCCAACAACAATCTTCTGAGTTCTCCCTTAAAGTAGTGCAAAACAGTCAATTTTTGAATAATACCCTTCACGAATGCCAAGGCTCCATTAATCATTCTAGCATTTACTGTCAGATTAAAAACATCTAGTGGAGGATAAGCTACTTTACTTTGATTGTGAAACCTTGAAATAATCAACCCAAGAGAGTCATAATCTTCATTCACTGAGTAAGTTTAAGACAAAGTTCAAACTTTTTTTGGGATGAAGAAATAAATCCAGTTTGAGCACATCTATTACATCTCTTTCTTAACCTTCATTTACTTTCTTAGAAGTTTGTGAAGATTCAGTACGTCGTCTAAAACTTTGACAAACTTCTACAGATGTGTGCTGGAGAGTACACTAACTTCCTTCAACTGTTTTTCATTACTTTATTGATTTCAATCATGTTTGTTACCCAATGCATATTGTTCAAAATCCTAGTCTCAGTTTCATGACGACATTTAATCAACCAGCCTATAGTTACTGATTGTAATCCTCTTGTCTCACGGATTAGGGATGTAATAATCTATTTTTCCATTAATACACTGAATACCCAGAGATCCATGAATGGTTGTTGTGGTAGCAGTTTCCATAATTTCTTTACTATTACTTTCAGCAATCCAGCATGCATTCCAATAAAGGCCAGGTAGATTTTATGTGCTCAGCACCAATAATGATTTAAATCCCATCTCTCTATTCTTACATTTCAGTCATAGAAAATTACACAGAAACAGGCCCTTTGGCCCATGTTGAACCATTTAACCTGCTTAGTCCCATTGGTGTACACCTGGACCATAGCCCTCCATACCCTTCCTATCCATGTACCTATCCAAACTTCTCTTTGCACACTGAAATCGGGCTTGCAACTAGCACCTGCACTGGCAGCTCGTTCCACACTCTCACCACTCTTTGAATGAAGAAGTTTCTCCTCATGTTCCCCTTAAACATTTCACCCTTCATCCTTATCCTATGACCTCTAGTTGTAGTCTCATCCAACCTCAGTGGAAAAAGCCTGCTTGTATTTACCCTATCTCTACCCCTCAAAATTTTGCATACCTCTATCAAATCTCCTCTCAATTTTGTATGTTCCGAGGAATAAAGTTCTAAAATATCCAATGTTTCTTTTTAACTCGGGTCCTCCAGTACTGGCAACATCCTTGTAAATTTTCTCTGTATTCTTTCAATCTTATTTACATGCTTACTGCAGATAGATGACCAAAACTGAAAACAATACTCTAAATTAAGTCTCACCAACATCTTGTACAACTTCAACATAACGTCCCATCTCCTGTACTCAGTACTTTGATTTATGAAGGCCAATGTGCCAAAAGCTTTCTTTACAACTCTATCTACCTATGACACCACTTTCAATGAATTATGGAACTGTATTCCCAGATTCCTTTGTTCTTCAGCACTCTTCAGTGCCCTCCCATTCACTGTGTAAGACCTACCCTAATTGTTCTAGTGAAGTGCAACACCTTGTACTTGTCTGCATTAAATTCCATCTGCCATTTTTCAGCCCATTTTTCCAGCAAGCTTTGGTAGTCTTCCTTGCTGTCCACTACACCTCCAATTTTGGTGTCATCCACAAACTTGCTGATCCAGTTAACTACATTATCACCCAGATCGCTGATATAGATAACAAACAACAAGACTCAGCGCCAATCTCCAGGCCTCCAGTCAGAGACGCAACCATCTAAACCACTTTTTGGCCCCTCCTGCAAAGCCAATGTCTAATCCAATTTACTACCTCATCTTGAATGCCAAGCGACTGAACCTTTCTGACCAACTTTCCATGAAGACCTTTGTCAAATACCTTGCTGAAGTCCACGCAGACAACACCTACTGCCTTGCCTTCATCAACATTCCTGGTAACATCCTCAAATAACTATAAGTTCAATTAGACATGATCTACAACACACAAAGCCATAATGACTTTCACTAATCAGTCCTTGTCTATCCAAATAATCATATATCTGGTCTCTTAGAATACCTTTCAATAACTTTCCCACCACTGATGTCAGGTTCACCAGCTTATAGTTTCCTAGTTTATTCTTAGTCTTTCTTAAAAAGTGGAACAATATTAGCTATCTTCCAATCCTCCAGTACCTCACCTATTGCTAAAGATGTTTCAAATATCTCTGCTAGGGCCCCTGCAATTTCTGCACCAGCTTCCCACAGGGTCCAAGGGAACACCTTGTCAGGCCCTGGGGATTTGTCCACCCTGATTGGTCTCGAGACAGCAAACACTTCTTCTCTGTAATCTGTATAGGGTCCATGATCCCGCTGCTGCCTTTATAGATTCTGTGTTCTTCTCCCGAGTAAGTACAGATCCATTTAAGATCTCCCCCATTTCTTTTGCTCCACGCATAGGCTACCATTCTGATCTTCCAGAGGACCAATTTTGTCCCTTATAATCCTTTTGCTCTTACTGTGGAAACCGTTAGGATTCTCCTTCACCTTGTCTGCTAGAGCATCGTCATGCCTTCTTTTAGCTCTCCTGATTTATTTCTTTAGTGTTCTCTTGCATTTCTTATACCCCATAAGCACCTCATTTGTTCATACCTGCCTATACCTGCTATGCACTTCCTTTTTCTTCTTAACCAGGGCCTCAATATCTCTAGAAAACCAAAGTTCCCTAAACCTGTTATCCTTGCCTTTTATTCTGACAGGCATATACAAGCTCTGCACTCTCAGAATTTCACTTTTGAAGGCCTCCCACTTACCAAGTACACCTTTGCCAGAAAACAACCTCTCCCAATCCACACTTACCAAATCCTTTCTGATACCATCAAAATTGTCCTTTCTTCAATTTAGAATCTCAACTCGTGGACCAGACCCATCTTTTTGCATACTTACTTTGAAACTAATGGCATTGCAGTCACTACATGTAAAGTGTTCTCCTACACAAACTACTGTCACTTGCCCTGTCTCATTCCCTACTAAGAGATCAAATATTACATACCCTCTTGTTGGGATTTCTATGTACTGATTAAGGAAACTTTCCTGAACACATTTGTCAAACTCTATCCCATCTAGTCCTTTTACAGTATGGGAGTCCCAGCCAATATGTGGAAAGTCACCTTCTATCACAATGGTATGTTTCTTGCAAAGTCTGTGATATCTCTGCAAATTTGTTCCTCTAAATCCTGCGGACTGTTGAGTGGTCTATAATATAGCCCCATTAATGTGGTCATACCTTTCTTATTACTCAGTATTACCCACAAAGCCTCACTAGATGAGTTCACCTGTCTGTCCTGACTTGACATTTTCCCTGACTAGTAACACCATCCCTCCACCCTTTAATGCCTCCTGCTCTATCATGTCTAAAACAACAGAATCCTAGAATAATGAGCTGCCAGTCCTGCCCCTCTTGCAACTAAGTCTCACTAATGCCTGCAATATCAATTTCCCATATGTTGATCCATGCCCTGGGCTCATCAGTCTTTCCTACAATACTTCTTGCATTAAAATATATGCGACTCACAATATTAGTTGTACCATGGTCAACCTTTTGCTTCCTGACTTTGTCTGATGCCTTAACATCATATGTTATAATCTTCCACCTTCTTCTCCACTCACCATTTCTAGATGGAAGTCAGTGAAATAAAACATGAAGAAATTAAGCTATGAAACCATAAGACAATAAAACATAGGACCAGAATTAGGGCATTCTAATATAGCTGATTCATTTTTCCTCTCAATCCCATTCTCCTGCCTTCTCTGTGTTATCTTTGAAGCCCTTACTAATCAAGAACCTATCAACCTCTGCTTTGACTATTAACCAATAACTAGGCCTTCACAGTCATCTGTGGCAATGAATTCCACAGGTTTAATACCTCTGGCTAGAGAAATTCCTCCTCACCTTTGTTCTAATTGGACTCCCTCTATTCTGAGGCAGTGCCCACTGGCCCTAGACTCTCCCATTCTTGGAAACATCCTCCCCATGTCCACTCTATCTTGGCTTTTAAATATTTGATAGATTTCAATGAGATACTCTCCCTCATTCTTCTCTACTCCAGCAAGTATAGATCCAGAGCCATAAAACACTCCTCACATGTTAACCCTTTCATCCCCAGAAACCTTCTTGTCCCTCTTCAATGCCAACACATCCTTTCTTAGATAAGGGGCCCAAAACTGTTCACAATACTGCAAATGTTTTTTGATCAATACCTTGTAGAGCCTCAGGAATGCATAAACACAAGAAATTCTGTAGATGCTGGAAATCCAGAGTAACTCACACAAAATGCTGTAGGAACTCAGTAGATCAGGCAGCATCTATGGAGAGGAATAAAAAGCTGAGGTTTCAGGCAGAGACCTTTTATCTGGAGGCCTGATGATGGGTTCTGGCCCAAAACATTGACTCTTTATTCCTCTCCATAGATACTGCCAGACCTGCTGAGTTTCTGTAACATTTTGTGTGTGTTGCTCAGCAGTACATCTCCCTTTCACACACACTGCCCCTTTAACCCATCAAATGGAACATCTGTACAACTTAATCGCTTGTGATTTTGGCCTCATTTTACTAGATCTTATCTTTGGTGTCATCCTTTCCAACCTTCACTGCAAATGCAAACCACCTTGTTTTCTCTCTTTCACAGTTCTGACTGACTAAGGGCGCTTGGCTAGATTTTAACTGTATTTCCCCTTCCATTAACGCTGCCCAAGCTGCTGTGTGCTTCCATCATTTTACATTTTTTAGTTCCCAATATAAAGTATGCAGAATAGTCTGAAATATCTTGGACATCTCAAAATCATAAGGAAGACATTAATTTGCAAACAATTAGCATGCCATTTCACTTAATTAAGTACATTAAATACAGCAATCAAGGGTATTATCAAAGCTAAGATCATCATACCCTCTTGCATCAGGGAGATATAAGGACAAGCAATGCAAGTTGATATTCACTGTATTTTAACAGTAATTTAAAAAAACATGCAATATCCAGAGGTTAACTTCCATAAATACTTACAGCAAGTTGCAAAGCTAGTTCAAATTGCTTGTCTTGAAGAAGCTGTCGAATCTGAGTTGCAATTGAAACAGGTACCAGTCTCCACACGAAGTGATTACTAGCTACGTAAACAATATTAGACCTGGGAAGAAAAAAATGTGGCCCGCAGGTGAGAAAGGTAGAGAGACAGATGAAAACACTACATTTGTCCAGCTTCCAGATTAATAATAAGCAAATGAAGAGAAGCTCTTTGACTGTGAAATTAAGAAATTCAGCCTTCTTCTACAGGAGGAATGCAAGGTAAAACAGCTTTCAGATGAGTATTTTGCCTTTACATTCTTGATCCAAACAAATCTGCATGATTTCAATGAAGTCAACAAATCTATACAGATATTCAAATATATAGGCCTTATAGCTAATGACAATAATAATTACACAGTGAAAGAAAAAAAGGAGGCTCTGAGATTGCTAGATGTACTGTGCAACAAAAAGATGTTATTAGTTTACAAACAGGGAGAAAATTGATATTAATAATAACTTTATTTATATAGCATCATTCATACATCAAAATGTAGGCTCAAACTGCTTTACAAAGGTTGTAACGATAAATCAATATAGTCATAGAATATGAAACAAACTTAAAATCAATAACTAAAGGCAAACATTATATAGAATAAAATGTAATTGAATATACTAAATTATATAAACAGACATTAAGTAATCCTAAAAGTAGGCCAAATTAAAAAAGTAGAATTTTAGAAGAGTTTCGAAATGTTCTGCATTGATGGTACATTTATTTACAGGTCAGCACCAAATTAAAAATCCCAGAAGGAATGCAAATATACTTGGGTCCTCTGTGGTGGTGGTGGGGGGCATGGCTTATTCCGGTTGCTGAAAGTCGCTTCTGTCATGATTGGTTAGTTTAGAAACTGCAGCTGCTTTTCCCATTGGTTAGTCACCTGGTGTCCAGTTCAAATATCTCAGGTATAACACGTGGAAGAGGCTTGCTCTCTCTTCCTTTGTTTAAGGCAAGGGTGCACATAACCACTGGGAAGGCATGCTCTGTGCGCACTTTTAGCTAAGTATGTTTGTTGAATGTATGTTTATTAAAGTACGCTTGTTGAACATTCAACTTTGTAGTGTCTATAACTTGGGGAACATGAATGTTTGGTTGAATTTTTACTGTTTATAAATAAATGAACAATATAATTATTTGTAGTCAGTGTTTTCTGTCTCACTTGCCAGACCTGCAAACCTGACTCAACGTTACAATTTTGTGCAGTGAAGAGCACAAACACTTGTTTATGTTCACAGGGCATTAATGGAGAACTTAATTGGTAAAAACCTAAATAACAATACAACACGAATTAAATCTTCCATTAAGAGGAAGATATACACTTGCGTTCCCCCCTTGTTCAACATTTTTTTGCGTGACATAGCTCAGCATATCACTAGAAACAGCCTCCCCCATAGACCCTGTCTATGCTTCTTGCTGCCCTGATAAAACAGCCAACATAATCAAAGCCACCACCTCCCCCTCCTCCCCCCTGGTCATTTTCTCTGCTACCCCCTCCCATAGGTCAGGAGATAATAAAGCCTGAAAGCACATACAGCCAGGTTCAAGGACAGCTTCCATTCTGCTGTTATATGACTATTGAACATTTCCCTTGTAGAATAAGATGGTCCCTTGATCTTGCAATATACGTACTGCATCATGGCCTTGCACCTTATTGTCTATATGCATTGTATTTTCTCTTATTCTGCATTCTGTTATACTATCTCAAATTACTAATGTGATAAAGTGATATGTTTGTAAAACAACATTTTTCCACTGTACCTCGTTTATGAGACAATAATAGATCAATCTATCAATTTACATTTAGACCAAAGGTGTAGGACATAATTTCAAAATTTGCAGGCAGCAAAATGCTGAAGTATTATTAAGAACAGGAAAGGTAGCAGTTGGCTTTAATGCAGTGATGGGGTAGGAAAGCAAATGGCAATTGAAATTCAGTGTAGGAGACTGTGAGATGATACACTTAGCCAAAAGAATCATCATCAATACACAGCCAGTGCTCCATGTTTGGATTCTGAGCTTCATAAACGGACATAGATTATAGGAAATTAGGCTAGTAGTTCATTCATTTTAGAATAATGATAGCATAAGACTAAAGGTTTTTAATTAGATATAAAAGAGATTTACCAGTGATAATGGATTACATTTATTGGACTGATTAGTGAATGTTATTAGATTATTGGATAGTTCTCCTCTGTGGTGAGAGGCTAAAAGATAGATTAGAGAAATTTTGCAATGTTTGTGATGATGACTGGTGGAGACAGATTTTAATAGCTCGGATTGTAAAGTAGTTCCCAAAGGTATGATGGAAATAGATATAAAAGGAAATTGGACAAGTACTTTAATAAGGAAAACAGAAGTATGGCAGAGGAGCAGAGAAGATAAATCTTTTGAAAGATTTGATGGAAATTCATCCGCAGAATTACTCCATTTTATACTGTTTTGTTGTATGATAACACAACTTTCATCACCATCGTCCAGTGTTTTCTGTTTCAGCTTATTAAAAAGACTGACTAATCTCTCCTCAAGTATAAGATAACTTAACGGAATACCACGCTTTGTACACCCATCAATCCACTCAAGCAATAGACTTTCCATTTTATCCATTACTGGATGCCTACTAAAAGAGACCACTTTGCTATTAGCAGAACCAATAGTAACATTGGCAGCTTTCAAGACTCTTTCTCTCTGTGGGTAAATAGTACGAATGGTGGACGCAGGCAAGTTCAACGCATGCACAATGTCTTTATTTCGTTCACCACGATCGAAATACTTAATTACGTCCAGTTTTACGCTAAGCGTAACACCTTTACGAGCTCTCTTAGGCTTTTCTGATACCTTAGGGCACATCTTGCTAACGGATGCACAAAATAAATCGAGATAAAGCACAGATGCTCACAGACACAGTTCAAAGCTATGGCTGCTTGATGCCGAGATGCTGAGTGTAGTTCCCGGGGAAGGAGCTTGGCGCCACTCTCACTGCCCGGGGTGCGCGCTGCCTCTATAACAGCTCGCTGCAAACCAAACGCTGAATGCTATTTTCGCTTTTCGCCTTTTTTCATAAAAGTGAAAATCCTCTTCGGATTTCTCTCGGGTAGCAAAAACAGGTACTAATGTAGGTCTTTCGTAAAAGCGAAGTGGCGTAAAGCGAACTTTCGAAAAGCAGGGGATACCTGTACTGGGTAATATCATTCTTATAGTGTGTATCCCTACATTTCAAACTAATCTGCACTGTTAATAATCTGGAATGAGACATTAGGGTAGTTTCTAACTGAGATGCTGCAATTCTTGGACAAGTTATAATGTCTATCTCGAAAAGATTAAATTCCTGCTGATGCCCTCCTTGCTTTGTAATTTGCATCTGATTTGGAATATAATATAGTAGTGAAAGGATAGTGCACACCTACCCTCCAGATGTGATAAACCGGGGCCTTTGCAGCTCCACACTCTGTACCAGCAGCCGTGGCTCAAAGGTACGAATCTCTACGTATCGTGGCAGCACGGCTATGATATAAGGAGACTGATGTTCTATTGGAAATATAAATAAATTAAGTGGATATGAGTCATGAGAAACACCTTTCACTGAGAAATTTTGGAAATTCCTTTACAGTGTTTTTATGATCCATTTTTCATCATCCCCTCTGTTAAGTATTCTTCAAGCAAATCATAGATCTCCACAGTAGATTCAGTATTAATTCATGGATAATGCTGAATTACCTACCCACAGCTGATCATCTGCTATTCTACAGTTTGGCAATGTCATCTGTGACGTAGACTGGAAGGGAATAAAACTATTCATTGATTTATACTTAGACAGCACATATCAAGACCTGGTGAATATAGAGTTAAGCTCAATTGTCAAGTAATCAAATAGAATGCAAGGTAAGCGATCAGTCATCAGGAAGTCAAGTTGACTCTAAATCCATGCATCAGGGCATCCAGAAAGCACGTGGAAAGGGTTACCATAGTTGACATAAATATAAAAGATCAATGGACCTATTTTGGTACTGTATGACTCCAGAAATACACCAGACAAATTATGGCTGGAAGGATAGTGCAAGAGGAAAGGATTTAGAAGTGTGTATTGGTAATAATATCTCCTCCTCACTGACGATCAACATTGGTGCACCTTAACGATGTTGCCCACTGCTCTACTTTCTCTGTACCCATGGCTGTGTGGGTAGGTATAGCTCAAATGCCATCTACAAATTTGCTGGTGATACAACCACTGTTGGCAGAATCTCAGATGGAGACCAGAGCGTACAGGAGAGAGAATATCAGCAAGTTGAGTGGTGTCACAGCAACAACCTTGCACTCAACCAAAGAGCTGATTGTGGACTTCAGGAAGGGTAAGACGAGGGAGCACGAACTAATCCTCATAGAGGGATCAGACGTGGAGAGAGTGAGCAGTTTCAATCTCCTGGGTGTCAAGACCTCTGAGGATCTAACCTGGTCCCAACATATCGATGCAGCTACAAAGAAGGTAAGACAGCGGCTATGTTTCATTAGGAGCTTGAGGGGATTTGGTTTGTCACCTAAAACACTTGAAAACTTCTACAGATGCCCTGTGGAGAGCATACTGACAGGCTGCATCTCTGTCAGGTATGGGGGGGGGGGGGGGGTGCGCTATTGCACAGGATCAAAAGAAGCTACAGAAAGTTGTAAAATTAGTCAGCCCTATCTTGGGTACTAGCCTCCATAGTATCCAAGACATCTTAAAGGAGCGGTGCCTCAGAAAGTCGGCATTCATTATTAAGGATTCCCATCACTCAGGACATGGCCTCTTCTCATTGTTACTATTAGGAAGGAGGTTCAGAAGCCTGAAGGCATACACTCAGTGATTCAGGAACAGCTTCTTCCCCTCTGCCGTGCAGTTCCTAAATGGACATCAAACCGATGAACACTACCTCACTTTCTTGTTGTTTTTATATTATTTGTTTTTGCACCATTTTAAATTTTATACACACACACACTTACAGTAATGATTTATTGATTTACTTATTTATTTCTTATTTTTTTCTCTATATTATCATGTTTTGCATTATACCGCTGCTGCTAAGTTAACAAGTTTCACGGCATATGCCAGTGATATTAAACCTGTTTCTGATTCCAGTGCAATGTGGAACCCCGTGAAGGTCAAGTGTGCAGCACTTTAACGTGCCCGAACCAGTAGGGAAAGAGAGAAGGATGGCAGGGGAGGGGGTGTTGATGACTATTTTGAGAAAAGGGTATACTGTGTGCTGGAGGGAACAGTATCCAAGAATGACCAAGGGCAGAATTTATCTGTTTAGAGTGTAAAAATGCTAATTGTGCCTTCATACTTCCAGTTAGTTCTAAAGACCACCAATTATTCAGAAGGATAATGAACAGCAAACCTACAGGGAAATTGGAGAAATGTATAACACAGCCACGGAGGGTCCCAAGCCCAGCTGTGAAAGGAGGAGGGTTGGGCATGAGGCTAGCAAGCCCATCCCATAAAAACCCAGAGCTACAGAAACACCAGACCTCAACCCTGGGGGAGGAAGAATACTAAGTAGGTGGGCTACATGTGGCAATAATAAAAAGATTGACTCCAGCCCTGATAAGGTTCTTGACCCAAAACGTCAATAGTTTATTCCTTTTCATAAATGCTGCCTGACCTACTGAGCTTCTCCTGCATTTTGTGTGTGTTACTCAGAAGCTAGGAGAGAATAGAGGAAAGAGGTAAAGGTTTGAACAGGAGTTTCTGAAGTGTATTCCAAGAGAACTCAAGTTTATCTGTAGTTACTGTAACCCAATGAGGAGATGGTATTACTGGAATTGATTCTGGGAACTACACCAGGCCAAATATCAACGTGAAATATCCAGAAAGGTCAATGAAAATGAGCATGCTGGAGTGTCAGCAGCTGGAGGTATAGTTGAGATTCCGGGTGGGCTAAAATATAATAAAGAGAACGTACTAGAAAGGCTGGCTTCACTTCCTAGATAAATCACTTGCTCAGGAAGCACCTTAAGCTAGCATGGGAAGATAATTGCAGATTCAGAGGGATGCTCATCTGAAAAAAAGCTGAATAAATAATTGTGCAGTAACTACAGAGTAACTAACTTAACCTGAGTAGAACATAGAAGAGTCCAGCATAAGAAAAGGCCCTTCAGTCTATGATACTGTACTGAGTTAAACTAGTTGTGGAGAAAGTTTCAACAACAATAATCAGGAACAAAAATGATGGGCAAGTGTAACTACTTCTAACTGTTTGTCTACTTTTGGATTCATTACCTCTTAAGAAGATAAATTATGTAGCCAATCCATACCATAATTACTTGCTATGCAAAAAATATTTCCTCTTGTCACTTTTAGTTCTTTCGCTTCTTTGTCTTTGCAGATGGGAATATTCAGAAAATAACAAGAGTGAGGGGATGGGATGGAAATCTTGCTTCCACATTTATTTGGGAAAGAAAAATGACAAATATCGTTAAGCTTTTCAAATTCTTCTTGAGGTACAAATCTGGTGCTACAATTTGCTCTGAATGGGCTGTATCTATCATTTTCCATCCTTGTGCAGTTCTCCGAATACTAACATTTATAGGAATCCTGTGAAAATATTAATAGAAAAGATTAAAAACAAGGAATAATTTAAATTTTATATACCCATAGCAAGAGGGATATCAGTCCAGTTCAGGGCACATTTCTGAGTGCAGATTCCATCTTTGTTCAGAACCACTGTTAAGTCATCTTGCCCAACTGCCACCTTTTGGTCCTCCAAGGGAGTTACGAGAGGCTCCAGTTGTTTCCCGGTCGGAAAAAGTTCCTTGATTGAACCTTTTCCATCTAACTGTTTGCAAAGAAAAAAAAATGCATGTTATTGATTCAAAATTAGATTATCCCACAAAAATATAATCTTCACTTGTTAAAAAGAGAGTCTTCATTCATATTAATAATGCAAATGGTTTACTACTTATTGTACATTCTCATAGAGACTGTAAAGTATTTTCAAATTATATACTACTATTGTCCATTTCTGTCCGTAATTGTGAAACATTGTGTGTGTGTGTGTGTGTGTGTGTGTGTGTGTGTGTGTGTGTGTGTGCATGCCTGTTTGACTGTCTGTCTGTGTGTGTGCATGTATAACTAAGGGATAGGAAATACCAGGAATTCAGGCAATACTTTATATGATAACAAGCCCATCCTTCATATCCCTCCTCTCATGAAATCTTTGCTAGCAAGTTTGGAACAACAAGATAACAACCTCTATTTGAATCACTTACTGATCTATGGTCAGGGCATACTAACAGCAACACTTCTGAAATCCTTTTCTAGTAAGTAGTGACATGAAGAATTCATGCAATGCCCTAAACTGAGTGTACATGTTACGCTTAGATTACTGTGCTGACAGAGAACTAAATGCTATTATATCACCTGCCACAGATTAGAAAAACACTGAACCTTTGAACCTGCAACTGGCTGGAGCATGTGAGTGACATTAGAAGGTTGTTTCTCAGATTGGAGGCCTGATACTAGTGGTGTGCCACAGGGGTCAGTCCTGGGACCTCTATTGTCCATTATTTATATAAACAATTCGGATGTGAATATACAAGCCCTGGTTTATAAGTTTACAGATAATACTACAATAGGTGGTATTGCAGACAGTGAAAGAAGCTTATCAAAAATTATGGGGTGGGGGGGAGGAATCTTGATCAGGTAAGTAAGTGGATCAAGGATTGGCAAATACCTATCAATTCAGAAAAGTGTGAGGTGTTGCTTTTTCAGGAAGTCAAACCAGGATAGGACTTATATGTTGGGCCCTAGGAAATGTTATGGAACAGAGGGACCCAAGAGTACAAGTATATGATATGCTGAAAACGGTGTCAAGTAGACAGCATGGTGAAGAAGGTGTTTAGCATGCTGGCCTTAAATCAGTCATGGCAGAGGGTAAGAAGACGTTCCTGAAACGTTGAGTGTGTATCTTCAAGTCCTGTACCTCCTCCCTCATGGTAAGAATGAGAAGAGGGCATGTCCTGCGAGATGGGCTCCTCAATGACTGATGCCGCTTTTTTGAGGCATCACGCCGTGAAGATGTCCTCGATGCTGGGGAGGCTAGGGCCTATGATGGAGCTGGCTGAGTTTACAACTTGCACTAGCTATTTCAATCCTGTGCAGTGCCTCCCATGCCATACCAGGCGGTGATGCAGCCAGTTAGAATGTTCTCCATGGTACATATGTCGAAATTTGCAAGTGTCTTTGTTGACATACCAAATTTCGTAAAACTCATGCCTTCTTTGTAACTGCATCAATATGCTGGGTCCAGGATAGATCCTCAGAGATGCTGACACCCAGGAACTTGAAACTGCTCATCCTTTCCACCTCTGATCCCTCAATGAGGACTATAGGGAGAGGTTGAGCAGTCTGCGACTTTATTCCTTGGCATGTAGGAGATTGAAGAATGACCTTATAGAGCTGTATAACATCATGACAGGTGTAGCGAAGGTGATTACATACAGGCTTTTTCCCCATGGAAGGGAAGCTAAAAATTAGAGGGCATAGGTTTAAAGTGAAAGATCTGAAAGAGACTTACAGCATCTTCTTCACAGAGGTGGTGCATTTATGGAATGAGCTGCCAGAGGAAATGGTTGAAGCAGCTAAAATAACAGCATTTAAAAGTCATTTGGATAAGTACAAGGTAAACTTGGTGGGCAGGATGGATGAGTTGCGTTGAATGGTTTGTTACATGCCATACTTCTATATAACTTGGACAGAAGAACAAAGCAAATGAAGACACAGGCAGAAAGAATCACCTACAAGTATTCATGTGGAGTCATCTTAGAGTGCTAGTATGCTTCGAAGAAACATTCATTCTTTTAACTGTGCTCCTATCTTGAACTTTGAAGTTTATTGTCATTCAACCATACACATATATAGCTAAATAAAACATGGTTGTTTTGGGGCCAAAGTGCAAAACACAGTCCATATAGTCACACACAGCACATATAGTTACAATCCTGCACACAGAATCACAAAATAACATTAGCATCATTCCCCGAGTGACATGGCCTGAAGATTGACAGGTTGACATAAAGTGCAGGGTGCACGCTTATTAAATGTCACTGGCACTATCATAATGAAACAGCAGTCATATATATGAAGCAGCAGCAATCAATGATGAAAACTGACCAGTACAGGATAAGAGCGTGCCTTTGAGTTGGGGAGTGCCAGGGCATTCAGACAGGGTGTTCCTGTGTGCTGGGTGGTAGCAGGCTGTTAAGAAGTCTGCCAGCCAGGGGGAAGAAGCTGTTACTCAGCCTGACAGTGCTGGTTCTAATGCTGTGCTGTGGTACCTTCTGCCTGACGGCAGGAGGTCAAAGAGATTGTGGGAAGGATATGAGGGCATTTCTTAAATTGAAAATCACGTTCATCTGCTGTTTATCCATTCAGCTCAGAATAGGGGCATGAAGAAGAACAATTTACATTACCCTCAGCCAAAGATTACTCAGCTTTCTTTTTCATAGTGTGCTGTCAGCTGGCCATGATGGTTTTTGAAAGCTCTGGCACTCAGGACTAGATGAATATGACCATATTAAAAGTATTTTAGAAATTGGGTTGGAAGAACATTGATACTATGTTTTGGGAAAAACTGAATGAATTAGTAGTTACTAATACATTATGAGGTGAGAGGAGGGAGATGTAATGTATGCTTTATTCTCTGAATTATTGTAAACTACAGCAATGTTATGGTTTCATCAAAGTCTGTTATATGCACCTGTGCTGCCCTGGTAACTCATACTCAGTTAAATAGTGTTAAGTAAAGACAACAGTGCCTTTATTTTTATTTATTTTTTAATTCAGAGATACAGCATAGTAACAAGCCCTTCTGGCACTGTCAATTGACACTCATACTAACCTACTAACCCGTATGTCTTTGGACTGTGGGAGGAAACTGGAGCACCAGAGGAAACCCACACGCTCATGTGGAGAACGTACAAACTCCTTACAGACAGCAGCGGGAACTGAACCCTGGTCTGTAATAGCATTAAGCTAACCGCTAGGCTACCGTTGCTCCAAATTTGTGGAATGCTCCAAATATAGCTCTGCATGAAACCTGCACGGTCACCAGAAGCAATAAAATGGTTGACCATTCAACAAAAGAAAATCAATGGCCATAGTTAATTGGAGAAGACTGAAAAAAGAATCAGGGATAAGGTGCAAGGTTAGCAAGATAATACTCAGCAATTTTTAGATCTTAAAGACTTGCTTCATATATATATGTAGCACATTTATCTTTAAACTGAGCTTTTGTGGATGGCTTTAAACTGAACAAAGGCTAACAAACATACATTAAAAAAACAAGTTTCCCACTTCCTATAATGTTGAACCATATTCTCATACAATAACAGATAACTTGGCAATCTGAGCACCTGCCTCTCCATTTACTGGATAAATATTCTAGCCATTATTGTTAAGTGTCGTGTCATATGATGTAGGTGATCACGCTCTTTCATCTATCCTGACCATCATTGTTCCTGGCAAATTTCTGGACGGTGTCTTTACAAGATGGGTGACCCTAGCCATTATCCATACTCTTCAGAGATTGCCTGACATCAGTGGTTGCACAACCAGGACTAGTGATATGCACCAGCTGCTCGTATGACCACCTATCACCTGCTCCCATGGCTTCAGGTGTCCCTGATTGGGGAGGGGGGGGGGGGCTAAAGCAGCCCAAGGGTGACCTGCAGGCTAACGTCCCTTATCTGGGGACCATATATTAAATTGATTTTTGGAACAGGGAGATGGAACAGGGTCTTGCTCCGTCCACTCCGCGCATCCACCCACTGCTTACACCTCCTTTGGTAGAGATTCATCTCCACCCCACCACCTAACATTTTGATTAGCAGTTCCATTACATCTGTTCCTTTAATTCTGACCTTCAGAGATCATTAAAATATTATTGTTGGGTTACTGATAAAGCAAATTCATCGTGGAACGCACATTAGTTCTTACTGTCCATGCTCAGTTTAATATCTCAGCCTTCACACAAGGCTATCAACTGCACATTAAAAGAATTTCTACAATCAAGTTACAAATATACTGTACCAAATTTCCATCAAAAACCGCAATTCTGGTAATCAGTGACCTACATTTTACGTACCCTGATAAGATAATAATCTCTTTTAAAGCCCACACAAATGGAATTCTCACACCAGGCCATGGATTTGGGAACATCGGGAACACTGAAATCTGCCTGCAACAACAACAAAACATGTCTTCAATGTAATTCATTTAGAATTGAAGCATACTGAGACAGCAGACCACTGTTGTTAAGAATATGCTGCACTCTCTTCCATTCTTCATAAACTCCTTTTGCCTCAAAGTCTGTTAAATTTGTCTGCAATATTTCATTGAACACATTAGTACATAAATTTGTGCAAGCTGTTCATAGATGAGAGGAGGCAATTGATAAACAATGGTTAATACACTGTCAGTTTATGAGTATTACATACGTCACTTAGTCTTTAAACTTTAAGGTCAGATTAATGATGGAACAACAAGCTGGAGAAGTTAAATTATGTAGAACAAATGAAGAAGAGCAGAAATATAGTAGGCAAAAATCTATCACTATGTTACCAAGTATTTTCTCATTATTCCCATCAGGAAGGAGCCTGAAGACATATATTCAGTAAATCATAAACACCTTCTTCCCCTCTGTCTGAATCGTCCATGAACCGATGAACCCTCATTATTCCTTTCTTTTTTTCCACTTTATAGTTTTATAATTTTAACTGAGGTAACATCTTTGCACTGCACTGCTGTCACAAAACAACAAATTTCACATCACCTCAGTCAATGATAATACATCTGATTCTGATCTTCTTGATCATAAAAGCTTGCATTTAGAGCAAGATGCATACAAAAACTGGAAGAACTCAGCAAGACAGGCAGCATCTATGGAGGGGGTGAGATCTTCACTGGTACTGGACAGGAAGGAGCAGAAACCACATTATGCAGGCTGGGGGTGGGGTGGGGGAGGGAAAGAGTTGGCAGGTGATAGGCGAGACAAGGTGAGGGGGAAGGTGCATGGGTGATAGGCGAGACAAGGTGAGGGGGAAGGTGCATGGGTGAAGGAGGAGTGGTTGATGAAAGAAGCTGGGAGAGAGGTTAGGTGGAAGAGATAAGGGGGTAGAGAAAGAATCTAACAGGAGAGAACAGTGGATCATGGAAGAAAGAGAAAAGAGGTGATGGGCAGGGGAGGGAAAGAGAAAGGGTAACCAGAATGAAAAAATGGATGGGGGGGGGAGGAAGGGGGTAGAAAGTACTAGAAATGAGAGAAACTTATGCTAATGTCTACCTTGACTTCAGGTTATCTTGCTGGAATTTCCCTCAACTGAGATATCCTCACCTGTGCTTCCTGGAACTCTCGACCACGCCAGTTGTACAGTTGCAGTTTCTTCTTCACAGCTACACACATACTGAGGATTGGCTCATCGCCATCAGTTCGCTGAAAATATAGGATGCAGGTTACCAATTATAGTTTCTCTGGATTAAAACATACAACATATTGATATAATCATGAAAAAGACATGCCAGCAGCTCTACTTCTACTTCCAAGACTCTTGTAAATTTCTATGGAAATATGATGGACCATTTTAAAAGGTTGTGTCACAACTTGGTATGGATTGTTTAATACATCTTTCTCTGGATCAAAATATACAACACATTAATTCCATCATGAGGAAGGCACGTCAGCATCACTACTTTGTTATGAGTCTGGAATTTGAGAAGACTTGGTATGTCACTTACAAATTTCTAGAGATGTAGTGGAGAGCATCCTGACTGGTTGCATCATTGCCTGGTATGGAAGCTGCAGTGCACAGGCTCGCAAGGAACAGCAGAGGATTGCAAGATTTAGCTAGCTCCATTAGAGCCAAAGATCCTCCCCATTATTGAGGACACCTTCAAGAAGGTGGCATCCATCACCTTCACCAACCAGAGCACGCCCTCTTCTCTTTACCATAGTTGGGGAGTTAGTCCAGGAGCCTGAAGACCCACTCAATGATTTAGGAAAAGCTTTTCTCCTTTCACGTCAGATTTCTGAATAGCCCCTGACCAGTGAACACTATATTGTTATTCCTTTCGTTTTTGCATTATTTATTTTTGTAATTTATAGTATGTTTATGTTTTTGCATTGTACTGCTGCCACAAAACAAATTTTGCATATCACTGATAATAAAACTGATTCTGATATAGTGGACAATATATAATATTGATATACCGCTAAAGGAATAAAAATATTCCAGTTTTACAATAACCATCAATTACGCAAATTTACATGAGCAATTTTACATTTTGCTGTTATAGATTTGATGACAAGACTACTGCAACTAGATTTTTTCAAATATAAACAGTAGAAGGTAGAAGATAATTAATCAAATACAGAGCAACTCTATTCCAGAATCCCTCTAATTATTCTGTTGGTTAAAGGAATGATCAATAGACACAGCCTAGTTAGAAGAAAGATCCCAAGCTTGGACTGAATTTGCAAGCATTGTTGCTGTGGCAGCAACATCACTAATTTGTCAGAGAAAAGGAAAGCAGGCAAAATGTACACCCACATGTACACCTGTTAATCATCACTGGCAAGAGTCATCTTCACCAAAATGACTCACTGGCTGAATTACCGGGCATATCTAGCAACCAGAAACACATCCATATCAAGGAGTCGATCCCTCCAAGTGAAGGGGCAATAATCAATGTATTTATGACTACAAGGTTTTAAGTGGCAGGGCATTCCATAGCCTCACAGCCTGAGGAAGGAAGCTGTTACCCAGTCTAGCAGTGCTAGTCCTGATGCTTCTGTACCTCTTTCCTGACAGTAGCGGGTCTAAGAGATTGTGGGATGGATGGTGGGGGATCCTTAACAATGCTGTGGGCCCTTTGTCTGGAACTCTCCTGGTAAATGTCATAATTGGGGGCAGGGGGGGAGGAAGGAGGGAGGGAAACCCTGATAATCCTCTCGACAGTTTTTACTATCCTCTGTAGGGTCTTGCAGTCTGATGCCTTGCAGCTTTCGTACCATACAGGACACTCTTGATGGTGCTCCTGTAGAAAGTTGTTAGAACAGGGGCGGGGAGCCCTGCACACCTCAGTCTCCTCAGAAAGGGTAGACACTGCAGTGCCTTCTTGGCTAGTGAGATGCTGTGAGTCCAGGTTAGATTGCCCATTATGTGGATGTTGAGCTCTTCACTCTCTCTATGGCACTGCCAATGATGTGCAATGGAGAGTGGTTGACTGTGCCTGCCTGAAGTCCATGATTATTTCTTTGTCTTGTCCATGATGAGACTCAGCTTGTTGCTTTTGCACCATTTATCAAGCCTCTCTACCTCTTCTCTGTATGCTGACTCATCATTGTTGTCGATGAGCCCACCCACTGTAGTATCATCAGCGACTTTGGTGATGTGGTGTGCGCTGGATATGGCAGTGCAGACATGAGTCAGCAGTGTGAACAGCAGCACACTGAGCACACAACCCTGGAGGTCACCTGTGCTCAGTGTGATGGAGTTTTTTATGTTGGTGCCAACTTGGACTGTCTGGAGTCAAGAAGTTCAAGATTCAGTGCAGAGAAGGGTACTGAGTCCCAACAAGGACATTTTACCCACCAGCCTCTGAGGGATGAAAATGTTAAATGCCAAGCTGAAGTCGATGGACAATATCTTGGTGCATGAGGCATTGTTTTCTAGGTGGGGCAGGTGAAGTGGAAGGCCAAGACTATGGCATCATTAGTGGACTGATTTGAGGAGTCGGTGAACTAGAAAGGGTCCAATGTAGTTGGAAGATTGGATTTTATACAATCCATAACCAACCCCTCAAAGCACTTCATGCCTGGTGAAGTCAGTGCCACTGCGCAGTAATTATCTCGACCAGTTACCATTGCTCTCTTGGGCACTGGAATGATGGTAGCTGCCTTGGAGCTTGCAGGGAGAGTGGACTGTTTCAGAGAGGTATTAAACTTGTCCGTTTAGATCTCTGTTAGCTGGGCTGCACAGTCCCTCAGCACCTGACCAAGTCTGTTGTCCAGTCCTGTAGCTTTGCATGGGTTTACCCTGGCTCGGGTTCTCCTCACCTTGGCTGCAGCCAGACTGGGTGCCTGTTCCTCAGGAAGAGAGGGGGCTTTCCTTGATGTCACATCATTCATCAAATTGTACATAGATAGCTTTCAGCCTGCCAGGAAGGGAGGGACAGTCACTGATGCTCAGGGTGGACTTGCAATCGCTTATGGTATGTAGAGCTGGCCACATGCGCCGGGTGTCCCTGGTGTCACAAAGGTGATAATTGATTTTCTATGTGTACTCATGCTTTGCCTTCCTAACGACACAAGAGAGCGCAACTCTTGCTGACCATAGAGTCATTTTGAGCCCCCGATCTGAAGGCAACGTCCCGATCCCTAAGCAGTGCATGAACCTCTACAGTCAGCCATGGCTTCTGGTTTGCCTTGACAGTGTAGTGTTTAATCACGATGATGTTCTCAATGCACTTTCCTATGTAACCAGTCCCCATTCCTGCATTTTCATCAATGTTGACGTGATAATCGCAGGTAACCACTTCCCTGAATATGCTCTGTCCATCCTCTCAGTCCTGCAGCACTGAAGTGGCACTTTCTGGTCAGGTCCCTGTGAACTAGTTTGACTAATTTAACCTGTGGTCAGTATGCAGGGATGAGCAAAATGAATATGTGGTACAAGTTTCAAAGCCTCATTTGTGGTCCAAACCATCGAGTACCAATACACGAATTAAAAACATCTGTTCAGTGACTTCTATGGGGAAAACATGAATGTGGACATCAGCTGCCACGTGCACCCTCTCACAATCATCATCCTCTCAAAAGTAAGTCATGCAGTCTCCTTGACAATCTCAACCTACTGTAATTCACCTAACATCAATACAGGTCTCGGCCGCTGCCATCTCCCTAGCCCCACACACATCTACGGAGCATCTGTTTAGGAAAGACATCCAAGTTAGACAATTGCTCATTGATTAAAGCTTCACCTTTTATTCTATAATTCCAAGGAAATTCATCCTGAAACTCCTAGACCTGCAACTCAACACTTTATTTTGATCATTAACATCCTGACCAATAGAGCACAATTGGTTATCCTCAGCACTGGTGTCCCACAAGACACATCTCAGCCACCTGCTCTTTGCCCTATAGAGTCAAGATTGACTGTGTGACCAGACTTCATCTACAAGTTTGCAGATGATACCTTCGTGGTGGGCTATACCTCAAATAATGATGAGTCGGAGTAGATCAAGGAGATAGAGAGCCTACTTGTTGTTTCGTATGGCATTCACATTTTTAATTGAAGTGTGGTCCGGGAGGGGGAGATGCGAGTCTGTCTGTTCAGGAGCAGAGGTTGGATCGATCTTCATCTAGCATCTCATCCGCAGCCATTCCAATATGGGTGGCCCTGAGTTGGCATCGCCTGACAGAGTCCTTGAAGTACGCAAGCCTTCATATGACGTCAACGTGTTGATCCAGGTCGTGGAGGAGGGCACTTACTGACATGGTGTCATGATAACCACCTTTTCTTCAATGTCAGCAAAACAAAAGAGCTGGTCATTGACTTGAGGAAGGGGAGTTGTGCACACGCTCCTGGTTATGTCAATGGTGCTGAAGTTGAGAGGGTTGAGAGTTTCAAGTACCTGGGAGTTGAACTCAGCATTAGTGGCCTGTCCTGGACCATCCACGTTGGTGCTAGAGCCAAGGAAGAGGATATAGAAACTTGGCATGTTCCCTTTGATCTCTAGTACAATAAGATGGATTCTTAACCTTATTCTACATCATTATGACATTGTCTATCTGCAGTACATTTCCTCCATAACTGTAACACTTTATTCTGCACTCTTATTGTTTAACCTTGTACTACCTCAATGCACTGCTGTAATGGATCGATCTGTATGCAAGGTAAGTTTTTCCACTGTGCTTCAGTGTGATAATAATAAACTAATCTACCCTTGAGGTTATTCCACCATTCAATAACATGGCTGATCTGACACCCTCTTACATTCCCCTATACTGACAGAAATCTATCGCTCTCCGCCTTTAAGTACAACCTTCCTCTCAGCTATCAGTGGCAGGAAGTTCCAAAAACTCTCAACCTTCACAGAAGGAATTTTTTTCTCATTTCAGTTGCAAATGGCCTCTCCTCAGTTTCAGACCATGCTTTCTGGTTCTGGATTCTCTGATGAGAGGAACAATCCTCTCAACATTCATCCTGTCTGGGCACACAACAACCTCACACGTTTCAACAGAATCACCTCACATGTTTCTGAACTCCAATGAGTAGAGTGGATAACTTCACTCACCATAACACTGGACACAACCTATGGGCTCACTTTCAAGGACTCTACAACTCATGTTCTCAGTATTGTCTGTTTATTTATTTATTAATTATTAATACTAACATTATCATTTGCTTTTCTGTACTTGCAATTTGTCTTCCTTTTACACACAGGTTGCTTAGTCTTTGTGTATAGTTTTTCGTTGATTCTATTGTATCTCTTTATTCTACTCAGAATGCCTGCAAGAAAATCAATCTCCGGGTTGTATATGGCAGCGGTCCCCAACCATCGGGCCGCGAAGAAATGATATGATTTGGCGATATGAGTCAGCTGCACCTTTCCTCATTCCCTGTCACGCTCACTATTGAGCTTGAATGCACGCGAGGTCATGACCCGCGCGTCATCGGGAAGGGGATCAACTCTTTGAGCTTGCAAATGACGGCGAGCTGAAAAGCATGTTTGACATAACATCTCTGCCAGCATTCTGGATCAAAGTCATGGCTAAATATCCTGAGATAGCCACGAAAGCACTGAAAACGTTGCTTCCATTTCCAACATATCCCTGCAATGAATACAACGAAAACTAAATTGCGGAATAGACTGGACATAAGGAACCTCCTTCAAGTATCGCTGTCTCCCGTCACCCCTCGATAGGACCGTCTTGTTGCAGGGAAACAAGCCCAGGGCTCCCACTGATTCAGCGATATTGATGTGTTGCAATGATTTTATATGTTCATACGGGGAAAATATGTGCTGTGTGTTTAATATCCAAACATTACTTAAAATGTTATGATGCTATTGACTTATATAACCATATAACAATTACAGCAGGGAAACAGGCGATCTCTGCCATTCTAGTCCGTGCCGAACCCCACTCTCACCTAGTCCCATGGACCTGCACTCAGCCCATAACCCACCATTCCTTTCCTGTCTATATACCTATTCAATTTTTCTTTAAATGATAATACCGAATCTGCCTCTACCATTTCTACTGGAAGTTCGTTCAACACTTACTTCAAGCTCCCCTGATAATTGACTTATCGCTATATTCATGCGAGGAAAATATGCGCTGTGTGTTTAATATTAAATTTGTTAGACAGACTCTTTTAGAAATGAAATTGAGTGTATTAGCCACTTATCACCTATATTGCGTTCGTGATTTACACCCCCCCGACAGAGTCGCCAAAACTGATTTGTAGAAAAAAATCGGCACGTACACGCGTGCGCAAATTACGCATGCGCACTGGTGCCCGCGCAAGGCTTCATGGTCATTGTAGTCTTTGTCGGTGTAAACCCAACGTATTTGACGGCAACCCTATCCCCCTCCCCCCCCCTCCCCTGGCCGGTCCGCAAGAATATTGTTAATATGAAACCGGTCCGCAGTGCGAAAAAGGTTGGGGACCCCTGGTGATGTATATATGGTGATGTATACTTTTTTTGATAATAAATTTACTTTGAACCTTTCCTCATAAGATAATCCCTTCATACCCAAGAGCATCTGAGTGAACCTTCTCTTAACCATCTCTAATGAAATAATACCTTTTCTTATGTAGGGGGATCAAAATTGTTTACAGTACTCTAGATGAGCTTTAGACAGATGCAGAAATAATTGAAATAAAGGTCAATATTCCTTATATCTTCACAAATTAGCTCTGCATTTGTGCTGGGTTTCTGCAGTTCATACACAAGGTCTCCAAATCCCTTTATGTTACAGCTTTCCATGATTTTTCTCCATTCATGTAATACTGGTCTTCTTTCCAAAATGAACTTCACATTTTCCCATATTCCATTTCTAACCTTTTGCCCCATTACTTACTCTATCACATCTCTCTAAAAACTGCTTGTATCCTTTTCTCAAACAAGAGAAAATCTGCCGGTGCTAGAAATCCAAGCAGCACACACAAAATGTAGGAGGAACTCAGCAGGACAGGCAGCATCCATGGAAAAGATGTTTCAGCCTGACACCCTTCATCAGAATTGGAGAAAAAAGATGAGAAGTCAGAGTAAGAAGGTGGGGGAGAGGAGGAAGAAGAAATACAAGGTAGTTGGTGATAGGTGAAACCGAGAGTGGGGGAGGTGTGAAGTAAAGAGCTGGGATGTTGATTGGTGAACAAGATAAAGGGCTGGGAAGGGGGAACCTGATGGGGGCGGGGAAGAGGGAAAAATGTGCTTGGTGGTGGAATCCCGTTGGAGATGGCGGAAGTTACGAAAAATAATGCGCTGGATGTGTTAGCTAGTGGGGTGGTAGGTGAGGACAAGAGGAACCCTATCCTTGGTGGATCCTTTTCTCTACTTTTCTTCCCCACATAATTTGCTGTTTTCCGCAAATCTGATTACTGTGCACTTGCGTCTTCCCCTTCAAGTCGACAGCGACAGGTGTGTAAAATGCAAAATGAAGGATCACTGGGGACCCGAGTCACCCAACCAGAAACTGTTCCAGCTGTTACCATCTGGTAAACGGTACCGCAGCATAAAAGCCAGGACCAACAGGGTCTGGGACAGCTTCTTTCACCAGGCCATCAGACTGACTAATTCACGCTGACACAATGGTATTACTAAGCTATATTGACTTCTGTTGTATATCTTACTGTACATACTATTTATTACAAATTACCATAATTTGCACATTCAGACGGAGACATAACGTAAAGATTTTTACTCCTCACGTATGCGAAGGATGTAAGAAATAGTCAATTCAATTCAAAGTCATCACTGTTGTGGCCTTGCTGTCAATCTTGGTACACATTGGTCAATGGCTGGCAAACTGAAAATGATCCCCTTATACCCAGTGACTGCACCCTGACTGTTAGCTACATCTCCATCCACACTAATATGTTCTTAACTTGCAACTTAACCTTTTGTGCAATGCTTTTGAAAGTGCAAACATCTTTACTAGTTCTCTTCAAAGTTCAAAGTAAATTTATTATCAAAGTATATATGTCACAATATACAACCCTGAGATTCATTTTCCTGTGGGCATGCTCAATAAATCCATAATAGAATAACAAACACAGTAGAATCAATGCAAGACCGCACTAACTTGGGTGTTCAACCAGAGTGCAAAAGACAAACTGCAAATACAAAAGGAAAGAAAGAATAATAATAATAAATAAATAAGCAATAAATATCGAGAACGAGATGAAGAGTCCTTGAAAGTGAGTCCCTATGTTGTGGGAACATGTCAATGATGGACCAAGTCAAGTTGAGTGAAGTTAACCCTTTTGTTTCAAGAGCCTGATGGTTGACGGGTAACAACTATTCCTGAACCTGGTGGTGTGAGTCCCAAAGCTCTTGTACCTTCTTCCTGATGGCTTCTTCCTCTCCTATTTACTCTGGTCAAGAGTTCCTCAAAAACACTTCAAATTTCCCCTTCAACACACAAAAAAATGCTGGAGGCACTCAGCATGTCAGACAGCATCTATGGAAATGTATAAATAATCAACGTTTTGGGCTGAGACCCTTCGTCAGGACTAGAGAGGAAGGGAGAAGATGTCAGAATAAGGTGGTGGGAGGGGGAGGATGACAAGCTAGAAGGTGCTAGAAGGTGGGTTGGGGAGTGGAGGTAAAGTAAGAATCTGGGTGTGGATAGGTGGAAAAGGTAAAGGGCTGGAGAAGAGGGAACCTGATAACAAGATGGTGGCAAGATAACTTTCCAGGAAGGATATAATATGTGGCTGGGTTAGTGAATCTGAGTAAGCAGAAAGCCACAGAGTTGGTGGGTAGCAGAGATCACAGCAGGGGAGTAGTGAGAGAGGATCTCACTGAAATTCCATTCAAAAGAAGATATAAAATTCTTCAGGGTAGGCATACCTTGAAAAGACTTTATAGGGGAGCAGCAAATCATAAACACATGACATTCTGCAGATGCTGGAAATCTAGAGCAAAACACACAAAATGTTGCAGAAAGTCAGCAGGTCAGACAGCAGGCCAAAACACTTCATCAGGACTGGAAAGGAACTGCGTAGGGATAAGATGCCAGAATAAAAAGGTGGGGGGAAAGTGAAGGAGTACAAGCTCGAAGGAGATGGGTGAAGTCAGGTGGGTGGGAGAGGCGGGGATGAAGTAAGAAGCTGGGAGGTAATAAGTGGAAAAGGTAAAGGGCTGGAGAAGAAGGAATCTGGTAGGGGAGGAGAGTGGACCATGCAAGGAAGGGAAGGAGGAGGGGCACCAGTGGGAGCTGATAGCCAGGTGAACAGAAGGGGTAAAAACCAGTGTAGGAAATTGAAGAACAAGGAAAGGGTATGGGGAAGTTGAAGATATCGATGTTCATGCCATCAAGTTGAAGGCCACCTGGTTGGAATATGAAATGTTCCTCCAACCTGACAGTGGTCTCATCACGACATCAGAGGAGGTCATGGACCAAAATGTTAGAATGGGAATGAGGACAGGAATTAAAATGGTTGGTCACCAGGAAATCCTACTTTTTTCAGGTGGAATGGAGGGGCTTGACATAACAGTGTCCCAATCTGTACCAGGTCTCACCAATGTAGATGAAGCCACATCGTGAGCGCTGGATACAACTGTGACGGAAGTACACATAGACTAAGATGTTAACTGTCCTGTGCTGGCACCAGTGGGATCAGCAGTTGGTCTGCCACCTCTCTTCAGGAGAAAGAGAGATAAGGAAAAACAATGGAGCAGCATTTGGAGATGTTAATGAAGGGACGGGAGAGTTTAACAGAAGGAGACACGGTCTGAGAGCTGTCAAGATCGGCTCCTCTTTGAACCCTGAACTGTTTGAAGTGATGGACAGGCGATACCCCAGCAGGGGGATAAAAAGGGACAGGTTCGCTAAGGCAACACACACATGACACCCCGAGGTAACGAGACCCTGGAAGCAGTGCGTCTCCCACAAGTTGGTGGGAGTTTTTGGAGGGCTGGTCGCGGGACCAAGCCATAGACGCACAGGGTGGAAAGGAACGATCGGCAGGAACCTGGTGTGTGTCCGCCCTTGCCTGGGTGCCAGGTTCACTGTAGAGGAATGGAGGGGTCACAGTCGGTGACCTCAGAAGACATTACAAAGGGCTCGCCCGAAAGCTGACTGCGAGGAATATCGAAGGTCTGTGTGGAAGCCGTTTTTGAATATTTATTCGCTTTCTCTCTCTCTCTCCACAGCAGTGATTACTGTGAACTGAACTGAACTCAATTGAACTGAACTTTGCGTCACTTTGAAACTGGTCATTTACCCCTAGACGACGATACAGCTTGATTGATCCTATTATCCTAGTTTCTGTGTACATGTGTGTTTATTATTGCTGAACTGTTGTATTCATTATCCTTTTGATTGGAGTACCGTGTTGCTTATTTCTTTAATAAAACTTTCTTAGTTCCAGTAATCCAGACTCCAACTGAGTGATCCATTTCTGCTGGTTTGGCAACCCATAAGACCATAAGACAAAGGAGCAGAAGTAGGCCATTCAGCCCATCGAGTCTGCTCCGCCATTTTATCATGAGCTGATCCATTTTATCCTATTTAGTCCCACTGCCCCGCCTTCTCACCATAACCTTTGATGCCCTGGCTACTCAGATACCTATCAATCTTTGCCTTAAATACGCCCAATGACTTGGCCTCCACTGCTGCCTGTGGCAACAAATTCCATAGATTCACCACCCTCTGACTAAAAAAATTTCTTTGCAATTCTGTTCTGAAAGGGCGCCCTTCAATCCTGAAGTCATGCCCTCTCGTACTAGACTCCACCATCATGGGAAACAACTTTGCCACATCCACTCTGTCCATGCCTTTTAACATTCAAAATGTTTCTATGAGGTCTCCCCTCATTCTTCTGAACTCCAAGGAATACAGTCCAAGAGCGGACAAACGCTCCTCATATGTTAACCCTCTCATTCCCAGAATCATTCTCGTGAATCTTCTCTGTACCCTCTCCAACGTCAGCATATCCTTTCTTAAATAAGAAGACCAAAACTGCCCACAGTACTCCAAGTGAGGTCTCACCAGTGCCTTATAGAGCCTCAACATCACATCCCTGCTCCTATACTCTATTCCTCTAGAAATGAATGCCAACATTGCATTCGCCTTCTTCACTACTGACTCAACCTGGAGGTTAACTTTAAGGGAATCCTGTACGAGGACTCCCAAGTCCCGTTGCATCTCAGAACTTTGAATTCTTTCCCCATTTAAATAATAGTTTGCCCGCTTATTTTTTCTGCCAAAGTGCATAACCATACACGGGGTTACGGGGTACGTAACACAACAGATAACCCCCAACAAATTTGCAAGTGAAGTATTGCTTAACCTGGAAGGACTGCTTGGGGCCTTGAATGGAGTTGAGGTTGGAGGTGAATGGGCATGTGCAGCACTTCTGTTCCTCGCAGGGCTAAGTGCCAGACGGGGGTTTAGTGGAGAGGGATGAATGGACAAGGGAGTCACGGACAGAGAAATCACTGCAGAAAGTGGGGGTGGGGGGGGGAAGAGGCGGCGGGTGAGGTAAAGATGTGTTTGGTGGTAGGGTCCTATTGAAGATGGTGGAAATGATGGTGAATGATGTGTTGGATGTGGAGACTCATGGGGTGGTAAGTGAGAACAAGAGGAACTCTATCCCTGTTAAGTCAGTGGGAAGATGGAGTGAGCGCAGATGTCCAGGAAATGGAGGAGATATGGGTGAGGGCAGTATCAATTGTGGTGGAAGGGAAACCCGAATCTTTGAAGGAGGACATCTCTGGCGTCCTGGAAAGGAAAGCCACATCCTGGGAACAGATACAGTATAGATGAAGGAACTGAAAAAAAGGAATGGCATTTTTACAGGAGTCAGGGTGGGAAGAGGTACAGTATAGTCAAGATAATCGTAGGAATTGGTAAATTTATAAAAAAAAAAATCTGTACACAGTTTGTCTCCAGAGTTAGAGGCAGAGAGACTAAAAAAGAGGTGTCAGAAATAGAGCAAGTAAATTTAATGGCAGGGTGGAAGTTGGAGACAAAGTTGATGAAATTGTCTAGCTCAGCATGGGTGCATGAAGCAGCACCAATGCAGCACGGTGAGAGTTGGGGAGCATTACCATGGAAGGCCTGGAACATGGACTGTTCCATGTAGCCAACAAAAAAGGGGGCACAGCTTGAACTAAGGACTGTTAAGTCTCCAGGCCCATGTAGTCTGCATCCCAGGATACAAAAATAAACGACTGCTAAGAGAGTGGAATTCATTGTTAGAATTCCTCAAAAATCCCATGATTGTAGAGAAGTGTCAGAGGATTGGAAAGCTGCTAGTATAATCTCATTTCTAAAAGGGAGGCAAAGCAGCAGGTATCTGTAGGCAGTAGCTCTATTGTAGAAAAAATATTTAAATCAATAATTAAGGAAACAATATCAATACATTTGGGAAATCATAATCTAATTAAGCAGGATCAGCATATCCTTGTGAAGGAGGAATTTGTAATCACAAGTTATTCTGTAGATGCTACAAATCCAAAGCAACTCACGTAAACTGCTGGAGGAACTCGAGGGCAACTTTTCCATTCGGAGGATGATGAGCATATGGAATGAGCTGCCAGAGGAAGCGGTTGAGGGAGGTACAATAGTATAATTTATGAAACACTTGGAAAGGTACATGGAGGGGATGGTTCAGGTGCGATCTGGTCAAATGTAGGAAATCAGGATAAGCTGGGTGGACAACGTGGTAGGCATGAACTGGTTGGGGTTGGGCTGAAGCATGTGTATCTGTGCAGTATACATGCACACATACACTGTGCCATGAATTACCTCTTTAAATGTCAGCCACTATTTGTCTATTGTCTTCCCTTATTTATCAGTGCAGTGCACTTTAGCTAACACCATCTTCATTCCACTGTAATTCCCTTTACTTAATTTAAGCACATTTGCTTCTAACCCAAGTTTCTATCTCTCAAATAGAGGACAAAATTATATCATATTACATCATTATTCTTTATCAGATCTAATTTAGTGTGTCCCCGGGTTTATCTACATACATTGTACTCCAAGAAACAATCCCAAATACACTATGAATGTTGTTGTAACTCCGCTTTTCAACTTGACTAATCCAATCTACATGAAGATTACAGTCTTCCGTGATTATCTTCCTGTTCTTTTTACATGGCCTCATTATTTGAATTATACTCTTTCCTACAGCGTGGCCTCTGTATGGGGAGTTAGGTGACGTGTCAGGGAGTTGGTGTGAGGGAGTAGTACCACCTTCCTCCAACCAGTATTTTCCTTCCCGTGGCTTTTGTTTAAAAACCTCAGTCTAAAGTTAGTATCCTCTGAGCACATATTACCTCTCACAGTTATATTTATCTAATCCTTCATTAACAGTGCCACTCCATAATCTTTTCCTTTTCACCTGTCCTCTCAAAAAGTCAAATACCCCTAAATATTTAGTTCTTGATTTTGTTCCTCTTGCTACTATGTCTCCATAATCATACCCATTCACCCACGTGCTGTTAGTTTAATTATCTCTTTACAAATGCTTTGTACATTAAGGCTACGTCCACACTATACTGGGTAAATCCGTAACCGAAGCCTTTTCTCTTCGTTTTGACCCTCCGTCCACACTGAAACGGCATTTTCCTCCCCCGAAAACAGAGCTTTTCTAAAACACTCCCCAGAGTGTTCAAATCTGAAAACGTTGGTTGGCCGTTGTAGTGTGTACGGGGTAACCGGCTAATTTTAAAAACGCTGTCATGACGTGCCGGAACAAAATGGTGGTGGCAGCACGACATTTCCTTGTTTTCTTGAACGCAACCTCCAACACCACAACAACATCTGACAATAGATGTGTAACAGCCTAATGTAACATTGTATGGAAATACAAGATAACACTGATGCAGACATGTTTTATACATTTAACAAGGCGCTTTATTTGTCATGGTCCCTTCTGGCAATCCCCCACCTTAATATTTACCTCAGGAATTGGGCCTCAATCCCCTCACTTAACATTTCCAATCATTCCCAGGTTCCACTAACTACACACACCTACTTTCCATCAGAAAATGCAGGATAAAGACCCTGTGATCTCAACAAGGAGCTGCCAATTCGTTGATTGACTCTGGTGTGAATAACCTTGTTTCATGGTTCTTAGGACTGTTAGTTCTAAAGGCTGATTTATACTTGTGCGTCAACTTGACGCCGTAACCTACGCGTGTTGTGAGCATTTATACGTGCATTGGTGTGTCTGTGCTGTTCTGCAACCTGCCCGCGCAAGGCTTCATGGTCATGGTAGTCTTTCTCGGGGTAAACAAGTTTAAAGCGAGCATCTTTTTTTTCGTAAAAGCGAAATGTGTCCTCCATAATTTCGAAGGTCTGTAAAGCTTTATGGAAAGCATTGCAGCCAGAGTTCCTTCCCTGCCCTTCAGTTGACCAATGGGAAGCTATGGCAGCGTAGGAGGAAATGCGATGCTACCAAGCCGGCCAATCAGTTGTTGCGGTCTGCGTTGCTGCGACGCGCAGTTACATTTTGGGAGAGGTGTGCGTCAGGCTATGGCGTAGGGTTCGCGGTGTCGCCGTACCTACAGCAACGAGTTGATGCACAAGTATAAATCAGCCTTAAGTCTAGCATCGCTCCTGGATTCTCCCCAAACCCAAGACTTCGGGTAAAGACTCTCCTGGAAACCGATTCCACGCCCAACTCTGCCCCCACGCCCGTGTTCTGCACTTGGGTTTGTCCACCGCCATGCTCGTGTAACATGATTAATGTATTGCTTGTGCAAGCATTCAATAGATGCAATTGTCACTTTTGCCCAGTAACTTGTTTTATTGCACATGTTAAATACAGCAAAGTAATACACAAAGACATGGCAAAAGTAAAGGCAAACAGATGAGATAACAGCAAATTTCACTTTTGCCCAGTAACAAGCCTTACTGCATTTAGTTGTAGCTGTCGTCCCTTTCATCGGTGAAGAGACTATGGCAGTAGGAAATGTTTCTGGACAAACGCGCACCAAGTCTTTCGTTTGGCAATTTCCTTTTAAATTTTTCTAGTCTGCAACTGGACAAATGCCCACCAAGTATACTGTTTCCTCTTCGCTTGTTTTCTGTGTGTCCTGCGCTTGCCCAGTAGAAGGAGATTCGCCCAAATATCTGTTCTAATGTGGACGGAGGTATTTTGAAAAATGCCTGGTGTGGATGCCTATCGCTTTTACGCGAAACCTATCTGGTTTCAAACTTATCTGGTTTAGTGTGGACGTAGCCTAAGATACAATGCTCTTAGGTTTGATTTTATAAAAATTATTTTTAATCTTTTTCATGCTCTGACCCTTTTTGCCTCCAAGCCTTCATTTCCCAGCCTTCGCTGCTTCTATTCGACTGTGGTTTCTTTATTTCTGTCCTTCTTTCAGTCTATCCATTCTCAACTCCAAGGAAGGCTGGTGAGATTCACTAATGGAAGGACATTTGAACAAGGTACCTGATAGGGCAAACATACCCCAGAACAAGCAGCAGCATCAGAAGAGGTAGGTAGAATACTACAGGAAGGAAGGAGATGGAGAGATATTTTGCCTTTTCTCAACTAACTCTGCATTTGTAAGGTGGGAGAATGGTAGAAATTACCAGCCATGAAACATGCATTCAAATGTTCCCTATTTTAAATCAGTGCTACAGGTTGAGACCTGATTGGGAAAAAAATGAAATTGTAGACATCATGACCATTATATTTAGATTTATTATTCCAGTAATAATACTAGGTACAACTGGCAGCACATGTTACCTCTTACCTTCAAATCACATGAGAAGAGACTAGCACCTTTAGCTTTTGCAACCATTGTAATTTGTTGGAATGTGAGTAAATCATGAACATAAATATTATTTTCTGCAGGGAAAAAGAAATATATATTTAAATTTTGTTAGAAGCATTTCTCCCTTACATAACAATTTCATTGATATTTGTCTTCTACTGCCGTTATTTTGGCAACTGCTTGAAAATCTCATTTTAGTCAGTATATACTACAGCATCAATTCTGCCTGCTCCAATAAACTATACTGTATATTGTTAAAGTTCAAGACACACTTTTAGTCTGGGCTTAAATGTCTCTGATTTTAACTCATTCTTCACCAAGACCTCAAAAAACCCTGCTTACTCAAATTTCCATTCCACTAGGAAGGACCAATTTTACTTCTGAGATTATCCAGTCAGAATGGACCAATCACCTCGACCACTATTCTATTATTACTTTACCTTTTTAACTGGCTTCTTAATGTTAAATTTCTGCACAAACAATGCCTATTTTTTTAAACTGAAGGCACTATTACGTTCAACCACTGATAAAGAATTTTGCAGAATTCTTGAATAATTAACAAAATGTTAGAACCACATTACAAACCATTTGCTAACACATTGTTTACGATAAAATTCAAGCTTTGTGCTCTTCTATGCCATACACATGAACAATTTGCAATAAGGTTTATTTTAGAAATTGCTATAAACTAGTTATATGTCAGAGATTTTGAGGAAAAGGGAGATATGTCAGCTACAACTGTATTACAGCTCAGTGATACAAGATGACAGATACTGTTGCACAGTTTTTATTAAGCTCACAATTCCTGTCACCAGATCTGAATTAGTTACAAATGTTTTGCTCCAATTCCTTAAACCACTCATATGATCATAGGATGTCAGAGAAGATGAAATCAAACCACTGGTAAAAGTATTAAATTACATGTAACTGTGTATCTCCTTTAATAGACATAAACTTGATACATGGCACACCAAGGAGCAGAGCGGAAGTCATCTCACAGCTCAGATGATGAGGGAATATGGGGAGAATGATTAGTGCAGTATCAATGTAAATGGGTGCTGGTGGGACCAAAGGGCTTGTTGCCATACGGTTTTCCTTTCTGACTCTGAGAGTCATGTTTTACTAACCATGCAAATAAAAAGTACAAAATTCAATTTGTGTTTTCAGCCAAGTTAGCTAAGCTGTAATGACATGGCATCTGTTAATCTCACCAGTTCCGGTCTGGGTGATTAAACCTGCTAACACTACAAAATCAAGATGCTGGAAAGCTAAAATAAAAACAAATGATGTTGAAATAGTTAAAAAGATAATGTAGCACCTGGAGATGGAGAAACAGAGGCAGTATTCCAGTCCATGACTTTTCATCCGAACAGGTAGCTTTCCAGTTGGTGTAAGTGGAAGCAACAGAAGCACTCCCTAAAACCACTGAACCCAATTTTGAAACAGGGACGTTGTATCATGCCTAGACTAAAAGTCCGGTGTTGCTCCCAGTATACTTCAATGAAATACTGTAGTCAAGGACCAGAAAAGTCATGAATGAGAGTGGGATAGAAAATTACAGCACCAAACAGTCCTGTAGCTTTGAGTCTGCTTGCAAACTGACAGTGATGTTTCACAAAGCAGTCACACACATTTGTCTTTAGTCTTTTCTAATCTAGGGGGCACTACTGTACGTTGCAAGCACTGTACTAAACTGCAAATTGGTGCTTCACCCGGACTGCTCAGAGACCTGGACTCTGGAAACAAAGGTGTTATATTCCCAGCATTTGCATGAGAAGGATAGTAATAATATTTATGATCAAAGAGTGAACCATAAATGGTGTCATGGGAGGAATGATTCCACTAGAATGTTAAAGAAAAAGGAAAGATAAATTTGGTGCTGACATTTTCTTTACTAATTAATTATTGACATACAATGCGGAACAGGCCCTTCTGGCCCTTCGAACCGCATCGCCCAGCAATCGCCTAATTTAATCCTAGCCTAATCATGGGACAATTTACAATGACCAAATACCCTATGAACTGGTACACCTTTGGATATTGGGAAGAAACCAGAGTACCTGGAGGAAACCCACGCAGTCACGGGGAGAACGTACGAAGTCCTTAAAGGCAGAGGCGGGAATTGAACCTGCATCTCTGGTACTGTAAAACATTGCGCTAACCACTATGCTATTGTGCCACCCAAGGAGGTTTCTGAAATAAATATAAAATTGAACCTTACCTTACTCACTTTATACTTATGACTGTGTGACTAAGCACAGCTCCAATGTCATATTCAAGTTTGCTGACGGCACTACCATTGTAGGCCAAATTAAAAGTGATGACGAATCAGAATATTGGAGAGAGATTGAAAATATGGCTGAGCGGTGCTATAACAACTTCTTACTCAATGTCAGCAAGACCAAAGAGCTAATTATTAACTACAGGAGGAGGTCCATGAGCCACTCCTCATCAGAGGTGCAGAGGGTCAGCAACTTTAAATTCCTCAGTCCTTTTTTAGGAGTTTCCAAAGATTCGACATGTCATCTAAAACTTTGACGAGCTTCCATCAGGCTCTTGAACCTGAGGGGATAACTTTAACCTCACTTGCCCATTGTTGCTTAAGGACTCACTTTCAAGGACTCCATCTCATGTTCTTGATATCTATTGTTTATTTATTACTCTTTTTTTTCTTTTGTATTTGCACAGTTTGTTGTCTTTGGCATACTGGTTGAACACCCAAGTTAGTGCGGTCTTCCATCAGTTCAGTTATGGTTATTATTCTATTATGGATTTACTGAGCATGCCCACAAGAAAATAAATCTCAGGGCTAATTAGCTGCTTGGTCTTACTGACATTTAGTAAGAGGCGTTGTTATGGCACCATAAATATATGGTGACATATATGTACTTTGATAATAAGTTTACCTTGAACTTTGAAAGCCAATGTTTCCAGGAAAGCAAGGGGAAGAAAAAGCTCACAAAGACAGAAAATTCTGGAGGATCTCAAATCAGGCAGTACTCATGGCAAGGGAAGCAGTTAACCTTTCATCAGCTGCTGAGCATCTCTAGCTTACTGTGATTTAAGCAGATTTCCATCTTCAGCGAGTTTTTGCTGTAAAATTTATGATTCATCACTGCTGAGGATTTCTGAGTTTATTATTTCCAATTACTCATAAATTTAAGGATTTCATTTCTTTGGCAGAAAGGAGGAGAAAATGCAAACTATAGAGCACTACATTAAAGGGGGTATAGAGTGATCTTGGCAATAGCCAGACACGTTGAAAGTGCAGTTAATAATGCACAAAGTATACTGGACTTCATAGGTGGAAACAAAGGGGCAAAAAATGATGCTGGAACCTTTGTAAAGCATATTTGGCTACAAATATGGTACTCCATTCATTCAGAAAGGAAACAAAGATGCTAGAGAAAATATAGACAATTAACTTATAGACTATTCTGGGAATGAAGAGGGGACTACTTGTGTAGCCTCTTTATGAGGAAGTAGATCAGATTAATGAAGAAAGTGCACTTACTGCGATGTTAACTGAATTTTCAAAACACTTGTAATAAGATACTGCAAGACAGATTTGTCATTAAGACTGAACTATGGACTAAAAGAGGCTGCAGCTTAGAACATTGGCTAAGTGACGTGAAGCAACTGTGCATGACTACTCTATTTGTTAGACTAGATGGAAGTGCCTAGTGGCGTGGCCCTGCAGTGGGTACTAAGCCCACTGCTCGTCTTTATATTAATGACTTGAATGTGGGAGACAGGGCACAATTGTCAAATCTGCAGACAACACAAAACTCGAAAACACAGTAAACTGTGAGGAGGATAGTACTGGACTTCAAGGGGAAGGTTGAGAAAGAACCTCGTGGGAGAGTATCAAATTGGAGCAGGACAAATTAGGAAAACATTAGGCATGAATTAGGGAGTTAGTTGGAAACAGCTGCTTTTGGGCAAGTTCATATCTGATTTGTGGAAGATGTTTAAAGACCAACTGCATAAAGTATAAGACAGAAGCAAGGACAAAGATGGCAAAGTAAGAGAACCTCAGATGTTGAGAGAGATAATGAATTTAGTCAAGAAGAATAGGAAAAGTATGTAAAGCTCAGGAAGATAGAATCAAACACAGCCCTCAAGGATTATAAAGAAGCCAGAACAAGAAACTCAAGAATGGGATTAGGAAAGCCAGGGAGGGTCATGAAAGGTCCTTGGCAAGTAGGATAACTAGGGAGAGGGTAGGACCACTCAAGTAGGATAACTAGGGAGAGGGTAGGACCACTCAAGGATAAAGGGGGAAACATTTGCTTGGATGCAGAGGATGTGGGTGAGGACCTTAATGGGTACTTTACATCAGTATTTACCAATGAGAAGGATGTGGAGGATATGGAGATCAGTGCTGAATATAATGATATTGTAGGGAATTTTGAGGTAAAGGACAAGGTAGTGTTGGATCTCGTAAAGAGTATTAAGATCGATTAGTCCCCAGGGCCTGATGGGATATATCCTAGGTTACTGAGATAGGCAAGAGATTGCTGAGGCCTTGACTGATATATTTATGACACAGCTGATGTTCTGGAGATTGGTGAGTAGCTAATGTTGTCCGATTATTCAAGAAGGGAAAGAGGAATACTCCTGGAAACATTATAGACTGATTCTGCCAGCAGGAAGGGAGATTCTGGGTATGGTTTTGCACAAGTCACTAGACCAAATAACGAAAGCAATTCCGCAGAGACAACTCTGTTTTGAAGTCTGAGGATGTGGTGAGGATGTGGAAGACATATTGTGCAACATACTTAGGAGAACAGAATTTGTTCCACAGTTGGGTAAGTCAACTTTGTCAGGCAATGAATCTTTGTTTCTTGGTTATGTTTTCTTCATAAAACATGAAGCCATTTTTCAGGAGTTTTTTTGTGAGGGGATTTGAAACAGGTAGGAAGACGGGAGTCAATAGTTTGGGTTGTTGAGCAATTTTTCAAGGAGGAGAACATTCTGCTCATCAACATTCTCGATTGTGTAACAGATGGGGCACCATCAAAGACAGGACGCCACCAATGGGTAATTACTTTCTTGAAAAAAGCTGTACCTAACATATTTACCATTAACTGTAAATATGCAATTCATTGTCATCTTGTTGCAAAATATCCTAAATGATCAGCTGCACAAATCATTAAATACTGTTATCACAGCAGTAAATAAAATCAAGCCCCATGCTCTCAATTTTCGACTATTTCAAGAGCTTTGTATTGAGAATGATGAACAGTTTGAATGCTTGCTGTTGTACACAGACGTCAGGTGGCACTCAAAAGGAAACCGCCTGGGACACTTTTATGTGCTTTTGGAAACTGTGATAAAATTCCTTGAAGACTCAAATGCTTCATTCAGTAATCAACAAGGATATTAGGCATAACATTGCATATTTGTCAGAATTATTTGCAAAGTTTGATCTTCTGCAAGGAAATGATGTGAATTTTATCAAAGTCAAATCAGTCGTCTCCACGTTTCTGTCCAAGTTAACCCTATTTAAATACAACACTGGCCATTTCATCCTTTTCCAATTTCTGAGCCTCTCTGAGTTGAAAGAGAAAGAAAGAATGTCAGAAGATGATCTTGAAGTACACTGTGACCATGTGGGAAGATGCCTAAAGAAATGTCAGAGAGATTTTAGGATTTTCTCTTGATCCAAATTCCAGATTGGGTAATAAATCCATTCCTACATACTTATGAGGAATTAACACAAAGGATGGAAGAAGAACTGATCTCACTAAAAATGAATTTGAGCTGAAGGCGAGGTTCAAAAAAATCATATCAAGACGTTTGATTGCAGAAATAAATCTCCGTAATCTATCCTGTACTGTGGAAAAAGTCAAGATGTTCTTTATTGCCTTTCTAACATTATATTTAGGAGAGCAGTTTCAGTGCAGTTGCCTAACTTCTTTCAAAGCAACAGAACAGACTGCAAATTACTGAATGTGGGAATCTGAGTGACATTCATGATGATGTCGAGAAGCTGGTATCACTGCACCAAGCCCAGCTGTCTCTCTGAAAGCTCAAAAAGCAATGAAATAGTGAATAGATGGACTACTAATGTACATTCTAAAATTATTGATGAAAATTGTTTTTACTGTAATTAAATAAAGAAATAATGTTATTTGTAGCTATTCTATTCTGGGGTTCATAGAGAACTTGTAAGGAAAGAAAATGCAAGGTCTTAGAGAGTGGGGCAAAGGCTAGTTTTTGGAAAGATCTGGGCATGATGAAGGTTTTTAGATACAAGGTCAGACTGCTCTCCTAGCAAAAATGGAGGCTAAGCAGACATTTGATAGGGGTATACAAATTCACAATGGATAAATGTAGCAGATGGTTCAAGGACTAGGAAATCCAGCCTCCGAGAAAGAAATGTGGAAATGAGATGCAGTTGAGCACTCAACACAGGATTGTTCAGACACGATGGGCCTCCTCCTGTCTTTGGTGATGAACCTGAGTAAGGTACACATCACATTTTCTGCATCTCAGTATTTTCTCGTATTTTGCTTCAGATTTGAGTGCAAGCTCAAATTATAGTCTGCCCGGTTTAACCTCGTCACCTGAATGAAAGCTAAAATACCTATTCCCTTAATGGACACGGGGCTACCTTTTTTAGTGTTCTGATTTCTCAGTTTGCTTTCTTTATTCCTTAACATCTACTTAGCAAAAGACATGATCTTTTGTGGAAAGTAATTTGTATGGGGATAACTCACTGACAGCTTGAGATACTGTAAGCAATCATCCAGAGACATTTTGGTGCAAATTTTGTGAAGTTGATTATGACAACAGAATAAAATCTACAGGTAACACCAATCAAGATAATGAAGCAAATGAATTGTTATGTACATGATTAATTTTCTTTTATAAATTTAATCACCCATCCATTTTATTTCATGTACAACAGTTAACCTACAAACAGCTTAATTCTCTTAAAATCAGACTTTGATTCAAAGGTAAAACATAAGCTTTTAATTTTTTTACTTACCCAAGAGTGAAATCAGTATCTTAAATTGCGATACCACATAAAGCTAGAAGACCAAAACAAAAAGGCATTAATTCAGTTAAATCACCATCATGAAAAACCACAGGACACCTGCTACTCATATTTAAGATTCCATTTAAACAGAGCAAACAGGAAACACAGCATATTGTTGAATGAAAAAAAATGAGGTAGTATGCCAAGCGAAGGGATAGAAGGGATTGACACATGATGCACCAGAATGGTAAATAAGCAAGAAGGAGCAAAACTGCTTGTAACATGACAACTAATCAAATTATTCATTCAGATGGCCATGTCTTGATATAAATAATATATTAACAACTGCACTTATATGTAAATAAACAGGGAATCAGTCTGGGCACATTATTATACTGAGGATTTCACGACATTATTACTGAGGCAAAGTTCGATAGTAAACGTACTACCAAAGTACATATATGATACATCACCAGATACCACCCTGAAATTGATTTTCTTGCAGGCATTCACATCAGAACAAAAAAAACAACAAAATCAATAAAATCTGCACACAAAGACTGACAAGGAAACAATGAGAAAAAACAAAAGCAAACAATAATAAATGAGAACATGATCTGTAGAGTCCTTGAAAGTGAATCCACAGATTGTGTTCAGTGTTGTGGTGAGTGAAGTTCTCCATGCTGGTTCAGGAACCTAAGGTTGAAGGGTAATAACTGTTCCTGAACCTGGTGGTGTGCGACCTCAGGCTCCTGTGCCTTTTTCCCTATGGCAGTAGCAAGAAGAGAGCATGGCCTGGGTGGTGGAGGTCCTTGATGACGGACGCTGCTCTCTTGTGGCAGTGCTCTTTGAAAGTGTGCTCAAATGTGGGGAAGGCTTTTCCTGTGATGAACTGAGCTGTGTTCAACACTTTCTGTAGGCTTTCTGTTCTCGGGCATTGGTGTTTCCATACCTGGCCATTATGTAACAGTCAGGATACACTCCACTGTATAAAAAACTGTCAGTTTCAAATGACATGCTGAATCTTTGCAAACCTTTATGAAAGACGAGGCAGTGCCGAGTCTTCTTTGAGTTGGCACTTACAAGCTCATTCTAGGACAGATCCTCCGATAACAGCCAGGAATTTAAAGTTACTGACCCTCTCCACCTCTGATCCCCGAATGAGCACTGGCTCATGGACCTCTGACTTCTTCCTCCTGTTGTCAATAATCAGTTCACAAACAAGAGAAAATCTGCAGGTGCTGGAAATCCTGCCCAAGGGGTTCGGCTCGAAAGGTCGACTGTACTCTTTTTCATAGATGAATTTAGAATTTATTTAAATCTTACATCCCACAACGTGAGGGAGTAAAACTCTTCATGTTATGATTCTGTTGCAATGTACAGACAAGTGAATTTAAAAGTCTAATAGCTTGTAGAAAGAAGCTGTCCCCTAGCCTGTCGGTTCTGGCTTTAATGCTGCGGTAGTGTTTGTCAGAAGGAAGCAGCTGAAACAGTTTATTATGGGGTGACTGGTGTCCCCGATGATCTTCCAGGCCCTCTTCCTGCACCTGCTGTTATAAATGTTCTCAGTGGAGGGAAGTTCACATCCACAGATGCACTGGGCTGTCCATACCACTCTCTGCAGTGCTCAGCGATCAAGGTTGGTGCAGTTCCCATACCAGGCGGTGATACAGCCAGTCAATATGCTCTCAGTGGTGCCTCTGTAGAATGTCTTGAGGATTTGGGGCCCATGCCAAATTTCTTCAGTCGTTTGAGGTGGAAGAGACACTTTTTTTGCCACAAAGCCGGTGTGTATAGTCCAGGCGAGATCACTGGTGATGTGTACACCGAGGAACTTGAAGCTACTCACTCTCTCAACTGCAGACCCATTGATATTGATCAGGCCGAGCCTGTCTCTGCTCCTCCTGTAATCCACAATCAGCTCTTTTGTTTTTTGGACATTGAGGGAGAGGTTGTTATCCTGGCACCACTGTGTCTGTCTCATCACCGCTAGAAATAAGCCCAATCAAAGTCATGTCATCTGTGAACTTGATCAGCAGATTGGAGCTGTGTGTGGCAGTGGGTGTAAAGGGAGTAGAGAAGGGGACTCAGGACACAACCCTGGGGGGCAACTGTGTTGAGGGTCAGACGGGCAGAGGTGAGGGAGCCCATCCTTATCACCTGTTGGAAATCCAGCAGGAGGTCTAGGATCCAGCTGCACAAGGCGGGGTGCAGTCCAAGGTCTCTGAGCTTCCTGTCGAGTCTAGAGGGAATTATAGTGTTGAATGCTGAGCTGCAGTCCAGGAACAGCATTCTAACGAATGCATCCCCCTTCTCCAGGTGAGTGAGGATGGTGTGTAGTGCTGTGGCTATGGCATCATCAGTAGACTGGTTCCATCGGTAGGGGGTCAAGTGTGGGTGGTAGCAAGCTGCAAATGAAGTTTATAACCAGCCTCTCAAAGCACTTGCTTATAATTGAGGTGAGTGCGACAGGACGCCAATCGTTCAGGCATGCTACCTTGGTTTTCTTAGGTACAGGGACAATAATGGACAATTTGAAACAGGAGGACACTACACACTGGGGGAGGGAGAGATTAGAAATGTCCATAAACACACCAGCCAGCTGTTCTGCTGAGTTCCTCCAGCATTTTTTATATGTTGAGTCAATAATCAGTTCTTTGGATTTGCTGATATTGAGTGTGAGGTTGTTGTTGTGGCACTCAACAAGATTTTCAATCTCCCTCCAATGTACCAAATTGTCACCAGCTTTGATTTGGACAACAACTGTGGCGTCAGCAGCAAGCTTAAATATAGTGTTAGATCTATTCTTAGCTTCACAGTCATAAGTGTAAAGTGAGAAGAGCAGGGGGCTAAGCACACAGCTTTGTGGTGCATCTGTGATGAAGGTGATTGTGGAAGAGATGTTGTTGCCAATCCAAACTGACTGGGGTCTGTAAGTGAGGAAATTGAGGATCCTGTTGTATAAGGAAGTATCAAGGCCTAGGTCTTAGAGTATATTGATCAGTTTTGAGAGGATGATGGTGTTGAATATTGAGCTGTAATCAATGAAGAGCATCCTGATGTATGTATCTTCACTGTCCAGATGTTCTAGAGTTGAGTGGAGAGCCAATGAAATGGCCTCTGCTGTTCACCTGTGGTGAAGGTAAGTAATTTGGAGCAGATCCAAGTCACTTCTCGGGCAGGAGTTGGTATGTTTCAAAGCACTTCATCACAGTGGATGTAAGTGCAACTGGATGACAGTCATTGAGGCAGGCTACTACTTTCTTCTTGGGCACTGGTGTGATTGAAGCTTGCTTGAAGCAGGGGGACCTCAGATTGTGAAAGCAAGAGGTAAAAGATGTTAGTTGATTACACAGGACTAAGTACTCAACCAGGTACACCGTCTGGGCCAGATACTTTCCGTGGGTTCACCCTCCTGAAGGATGCTTTCAGGTAGGTCTCAGAGACTGAAATCACAGGGTCTTCAGTGCTGTGGGAGTTCATGAAAGTTCCTTGATGTTTTGTAAGTTAAAGTGAACATAAAAGGCATTCAGCTCATCTGGGATCGAACCTTGATGGCTTTGCTTTTTCAGGAGGTGATAGAGTTCAAGCCCTGCCACAGTTATCAGGCATCTGTGTTTCATGTTTAGTCCAGAATTGCCACTTTGCATGTGAGATGGCTTTCCGGAGAGCATTCCTGGACCTCTCGGATTTTACCAGGTCACCAGTCCTGAACCTTACTGATCTAGCTCTCAGTAGATTGTGGATCTCTTGGTTCATACACGGTTCCTGGTTGGAAAAGACTGAATGATTTCATGGGTACACACCTGTCCATGGATGCCTTTATAAAGACCATAGCATTCATTGCATATTAATTCAAGTCCTCTGAATGTGGCCAGATACAGACTCCAAATAATCCCATAGCCACTCCTCTGCCTCCCATGACTACCGCTTTGTTGTCCTTCCCTCTGGTGTCTTGCTTTCTAGCTTCTGCCTTTACGCAGGTAGGAGGACAGCCAGGTTATTGGATTTCCCAAAGTGCGGCCTACGGATGGAATGCTAGGCATTCTTCATGGTAGTGTAGGAGTGGTTGAGTGTGTTGGGACCCCCGGCTCTGCAGGTGATGTGCTGATGGTACAGGACAGTGATTTCTTCAAGTAAGTCTGATTGAAGTACTGGGAAAGGCATCAGCGTTGGCTGTTGGTTGTATGCTAACCATGGCATTCAATATATCAAGAGCTTGCTTAACCTCTGCCTTTGTAAACTGTATGTAAACTGCAGTCAGGATCACGATGCAGAACTCTCTTGGTAAGTAGAATGATACTTAAATCATTAGATGTTCTAAGTCAAGAGAACAAGATTGCAACAAGATTGCGACAAGACTGCTAGTCCAAGCACCATGAAGAGTTTGTCACAAAATACAGTCCTTCAATTATTGCCGCCTTCGAATCTATAGTTCAGTCCATCCAGTGGATTGAGAACACCTGGGCTGCAGCGCTGGGTCCAGAGTGAGCCACATCCCAGTGGAACAGAATACAGGAATCTCTCATTTCCTATCTGCAGGCTGAGAATAAATGGGGAAGGCATAAAACAAGTAAAGAACTTTTGCTACTAAGGAAGCTGGGTGACATCAGATGGCAGGTGCGACTTGGACATCAAAAGAAGAATAGGGATGGCAAAAGACACCTTTACGAGAATGAAGAGTATACTGACCAATATACTAAACTAGGCATGACAACCCGCCTCAGAGTACTGAAATGTTACGTTTATCCAGTGATGTTATATGACTCAGAATGTTGGACAATATCTAGTAACACGAGGATACGAATTGTAGCAGCAGAGATGTGGTTTTTGAGCAGGATGCAAAGAAGAAGAAGAAGAAGAATATCTTTATTGTCATTGTTGTGGAGCAATGAAACACAGTTTAGCAGCTCAACGTTTTGCAGCATGACAAAGAATATATACATAAAATAAACTCTAAAACCTCAGGAGTGCAGTCCAAAATTAATAATATATGGATGGGGGGGGTAGGACCATTGCACACCTGCCATTCCTGGAAGTGTGATGCATTTAGCTGCCGCTGTCTTGGGGGGGGGGGCAGGAGAAGGGAAGGGGGCTGTTATACATTTCACTGCTTGTGGGTAGAAGCTGTTAAGGAGTCTCTTTGTTTTCGTCCTTAATGCTCTGTATCTCTTCCCAGAAGGTAGAGGGGAAAACAGGTGATGTCCAGGATGAGTAGGATCCTTTGAAATACAAGTAGCCTTCTTTTGAAGTCTGCCAGTATAAATGTCTCTGAGGGAGGGTAATGTTGTGCCAGTAACCCGCTCTGCTACCCTCACCACCCGCTGCAAGTCCTTCCTGTTCTGTTCTGTGCAGCTGGCAAACCACACTGCACAGCAATACGTCAGGAGGCTCTCTATAGCTGTCCGATAGAAGTTGATCAGCAGGTGATGAGAGAGGAGAGCGTGCTTTAGCTTCCTTAGGAAGTAGAGCCTCTGTTGGGCCTTCCCCACCTGATAAGAGATATGGGCAGTCCAGGTGAGGTCAGCCGAGATGTGGGCGCCATGGAACTTGACACTGTCTACTCTCTCCACCTCTTTCCCGTATGTGTGCAGAGCAGAGTGCTCGATGTGCTTTGATTTCCTGAAGTCTACTATCAGCTCCTTGGTTTTTGTGATGTTCAACTCCAGGTTATTACGACAACACCATTCTGTCAAATGTTGTACTTCCTCCCTATAGGCTGTCTCATCACAGTCTGATATGATACCTATCAGGGTGGTATCGTCAGCAAATTTGACAATGGTGTTGGTGGAGTAAATGGTAGAGCAGTCATGGATGAAAAGAGAATAGAGGATGGGGCTGAGAACACACCCCTGTGGTGCACCGGTGTTCAGGATGAGAGTAGATGATGTGTGTTCTCCCATCCTGACACTTTGTGGTCTGTTACTCAGAAAATCCAGTATCCATGACCACAGTGAACTGCCAATATCGTGGACAAAACGAATATCTAACGAGTATGTCATGAACAGAGCAAACACAAAAAGAGAAATAATGTATGAGATCATGAAAAGGCAACGTAACTTCATTGGACATGTGATTAGGAAAGAGGAATTACAATGCATGGTAATTATGGGAAAAATTGAAGGGAAGAAAACAAGAGGAAGACAAAGACAAATGATGATGGAGACAGCAGCCAGAGAATTGGAAATGAATACCAATGAATTGATCCACTTGACCCGAAACAGGAGTGTGTGGGCCATGGCAGTCAAAGCTCAAACTGGGCATGGCACCTGATGATGATGACAGCAATGTTGGCTTAGGTCTTCAATCTTGTTCTCCATTGATTACACATTGGTCAGAAGAGTGCTTGGGAGAAGTAACCTCATATTTCGACGCTTTGATCTGGCTTAAAGTCCGCCCTGGCGCTCTTTCTTCCAGCAATGGCCGAGTTTCATCTGTTTCAAGGTGCTGAACCCTCATTCCTGAGAGCTAAGTTTGCCGAATCCTTCAAGAGACTGTAAGATCGCTACTTTGTTTAGACAGTTCAAAAGTACATTTCTTAAAGGGAATTATGGGTTGTGGATTGCAGCAATCATAGTACAGAAGTATATCTAGTAGTTTTGCGAAATGCTCACAACAACGTTGTCATGTATTGCCAGCGCTATCTTAGGAAGAGAGGAGCAAATATGTCAAATATGGAACAATGTCATTGTACTCAATCAGGACAATGCAAAATGACTAGCTCCTGCAAGATGGATATTCAAATAATAGGAAAGTTGTGTGAAGTAAGCTCTGCAGATGGAACAAAGAGGCTCTGTTCAAAGAGAATTATACCATATTGCTATAAATTAAGGAACCGCAGCTCTTGATCCTCTAACACTCTCCAGTTGCCAAAAATTAGACAATATTCTCAGTAACAAAGTCTAATCTCATCCTCAGAATAACAGTGCACCCAAACTGATTCCCTTATCCCAACACAAGCACCAGCAGAGAAATCCTTCCAATATCTATCAAAGGGAAGATGTAATAGGAATCACCCTTGATAATGATGTGAGCTGTGACCTAGCTGAAAGGTCTTCGAACTCTCCAATACATACAGAAAGTCAGTGGTCACCACACAAGCATGTGACTTCTACTACAGGCCAACAAAACTCTGGGGAAAGAGTATATGCAAAGATCCAACCTAGCCTTGCCTATATGTAACCCGTTTTAATGACTTCAATTGATCTAGTAAAGTGAAATAATGCCATTTCCATCAGTTTGTTTTTTTCCTTTTTATTAAAAGTTGCTAAATTATTTTAAATGTTATATATGTTTAAATGATCCCAGGAATGAAATGGTTCACATATGAGGAGCGTTTGATGGTTCTGAGGCTGCAAAGTTAGAAGAACGAGGGAGAGATCTCATTCAAACCTAATGAATATTGAAAGGCCTAGATAGAGTGGAGAGGATGTATCCTATAATGGGGGAGTCTAGGACAGCCTGAAAATAGAAGGAAGTCCATTTAGAACAGAGATGATGAGGAATTTCTTTAGTCAGAGGATGGTGAATTTATTTATCCCTGATTTCCATACTTTCCCTGTGGCCTGATAAACTATTTTCCCTGATGTGCCTGATGTACTCAATTTCCCTACCTTAACAGTCAGTGAATTCAAGATCACAGCCATTCTGTCTCTTTTTAAAAACATGATTATGTATTTTCTTATGCTTTGTTTCAGTTATTTGGTTCTCAAACTATCCACTAACACCAACAGATCATTTCAATGTATCCTATCTATACCATCACGACCTTGTAACACCTCTCCCAAATCTCCTCTCAGCTGCCCATGTTCCAAGTACCACAATACCAATTCTAACCGATACCTGAAATTCCACATTCCTGACCAAATGTCAGCTTGATTCAGTGGTTGGGAAAGTTGGAGTCCATTACTAAGGAAGAGGTTTCGGAGTACTTGGAGGCACATGATAAAATAAGACCAAGTCATCGTGGTTTCCATAAGGGAAACAAATCCGTTGGAATTTTTTGAGGAAATAACAGGCAGGATAGACAAAGGATGTTTACTTGGGTTTTCAGAAGGCCTTTGACAAGGTGCCACACATGAGGCTACTAGACAAGATAACAGCCCATGCTACTACAGGAAAAATACTAGCAAGGATAGAAGATTGCTGACTTGCAGGAGGTAAAGAATGGGAATAAAGGGGGCCTTTTCTGGTTGACTGCTAGTGACTAGTAAGTGGTGTTCTGCAGAGGTCAATGTTGGCAACACTTCTTTTCAAGTTATACGTAAATGATTTGGATGGAATTGATGGCCTTGTGGCAAGATTGCAGACAGCATGAAGATAGGTGGAGGGGCAGGTAGTGTTGAGGAAGAAGGGAGTCTGCAGAAGGACTTAAACAGATTAGGAGAACAGTCAAAGAAGTGGCAGTTGGAATACAGTGTAGAGAAGTGTATGGTCATTCACTTTAGTAGAAAAAATAAAGGCATTCGCTCTTTTCTCAAATGTGGCGCAAATTCAGAAATTAGAGCTGCAAAGGAACTTGCAAGTTTTCCTGCAGGATTCCATCAATGTTAACTCGCAGGTCGAGTCAGTGGCAAGGAAAACAAATGCAATTGCTAGCATTTCATTTCAAGAGGCCTAGAATACAAAAGGATATAATGCAGAGGCTTTATAAGACACTGGTCAGACTGCACTTGGAATATCGTGTGCAGTTTTGAGCTCCTTATCCAAGAAAGGATGCACTGGCATTAGAAAGGGTCCAGAGGAGGTTCAGGAGAATAATCCCAGGAAGAAATGGGGAGGGCAGGGGGAGAGCTCACTGAAGCCTATCAAATATTGAAAAGCCTAGAAAGAGTGGATGTAGAGAGGGTGTTTCCTAATGTGGGGGAGTCTAGGACCAGAAGATATAGCCTCAGAATTGGAGTACGTCCACTTAGAACAGGGAGATAAGGAGGAATTTCTTTAGCTAGAGGGTGGTGAATCTGTGGAATTCATTGCCACAGACAGCTGTGGAGGCCAAGTCATTGGGTATATTTCAAACAGAAGTTGATTGCTTCTTGATTAGTCAGGGCATCAAAGGTTACGGGGTGAAGGCAGGAGAATGGGGTTGAGAGGAATAATAACTCAGCCATGAATTTTATTTCTCACATCCACCTCACAACATGAGGGAATAAAAATCTTTATGTTGCATCTCCATCACTATGTACAAACAGTAAGTAAGAGAAATGTGGGAGGATATTGCCCAAACACTAAGATTGTATACATAATTGTTTTGTGTACACGTATAGACAGTCAAGTATGCCATCAGATCAATGTGTATTGATCAATCTGTTGGCCTGGTGAAAGAAGCTGTCCCGTAGCCTGTTGGTCCTGGCTTTAATGTTGCAGTACTGTATGCCAGATGGAAGCAGCTGGAACACTTTGTGGTTGGGATGGCTGGAGTCCCCGATGATCCTCCGAGCCCTTTTTACACACCTCTTGCTGTAAATGTCCTGAATAGAGGAAAGTTATAGTGGAGAATACTCGATGGGCCAGACGGCCTAATTGCGCTCCTATGTCATATGGTCTAACATGGGAAGGAGCCACAGGACTTAACAGCTCCAAATCACAGCCATCAAATGCATCCATATAGCCAGGAGCTTCAATATTGAAAAATTTTACAAATTAAGGAGACATATCAGGGAAACAATAACACTTGCCTTTATATGATGTAATTAATATAAAATACTGTAAGTCTCTCATTATTTATTCATTTCTCAGTAGGTGGATTTATTGCTCATCAGTAGGTGTCAGAAGAGGTGTCATTTGCCAAACACAGTTACGGTAGAGCATGTCATGGATAGCTGACTAGACACTCTCTTTTTGGAAATGGTCATTATCTAACAATTTTGTGGCTTATTTTGAAGCAAACTTTTTTTGAAGTAACTTGTAGTAAACTTTCACCACAAACAATGAAGAGGCGAATGAGGGCAAAGTGAACTCGGGAGATGTGCCCTGCTGGTACACTGCAAAATCAACGCACTCGGAGTTGGAGCCGTGCTGGTTGCAGTGGATAACTCAGAGACTGAGGAGTTCTAATGCCTATCCAATTTACCAGGGTGTGAGGGAGCTCCACTCTAAGTATTGAGCTGATTTGGTGAGGTTGAGAATAGCTTCTTCGGCAGTGAAATCCAGTCTGAAACGAATCGCTGGGCAGTATATTCTAGCCCTGGAGCGATTCACCACGGTGAGGTCCGGGTCCTAATGTGAGATACAACCCGCCGTTTGGACAATCTAAACGCCTTCCGAAATACACTGGAAAGGCAGGGTGCGGAGAGTTGGGAGTGGTTGGATCACTGTAAGTGCTGAGCCAATTTGGAGAGGTTGAGAACAGCTTCTCCAGCAGCGAAATCTAGACCTGGAACGATTCACCGTGGCAGGGCCTACTTCCTACTGCAAGGTTTGGGCAATTGAAATGCCAGCCCAGATAGTCTCAGGACTCCTCTCTCCGCAAGGCCCCTGGCTATTCTGCTTCATATCTGCGAACCATGCAGCGATTTTCCCAGCTAATATGATGAACTGAGTACTGAGGCTTTGGGCCTACTCCGAGCTGCTCCAAAGATTTGGATCTAAGGGCTCAATTTGAGTTGGAGTGCTGTTGTTGCTGCTCATTTCTACTGTTTGCATGATTTGTTTTGTTTTTTTCCCCCTCTTTCACTGTGGGTACTGGGGATTAGTCTTATTTTTTAAAATTCGATTCTTTCGGATTCCTTGTTTTGTGACTGCCTATTAAGCAAACAAATCTCAAATTGTATAATTGATATATTTGTTGATAATAAATGTACTTTGAATCTCTGAATCTTATTTGTTACTTGCTGCTTATCAGGCCACACTTGATCCTTGTCAACAGTACTGTGCAAAAGTCTTCAGCATATGTTAAAAACATTCAGTAAAGCGAAGTTTTCAAAAATGAAATGAAAATTTTGTAAACATCAAAAAATTGACTATAAAGAGTAGTAAACAGTAAAACAAATCTAAATCAAATCAGTATTTGGTGTGACCAGTTTTGCCTTTAAAACTATGTCAATTCTCTTTGGTACACTGTCATGCAGTTTTATAAGAAAATTGGCTGGTAGGTTGTTCCAAGAATCTTGGAGAACTTGCCGGAGTTCTTCAGCAGACTTTTGCTGTCTCTCTTATTTCTGTCTCTCCAGGTAATCCCAGACAGCCTTGTTGATGTTGAGATCAGGGCTCTGCAGAGGCCATTCCATCTGTTGCAGAACTCCTTGTTCTTCTTTTCACTGAGAAGAGTTATGACCTTAGCCACGTGTTTGGAGTCATTGTCCCACTGCAGAATGAAGTTGGAACCGATCAGATGGCTCCCTAATGGTACTTGCGTGATGGATGAGAATCTGCTGGTACAGTACTTGTCTGTATTGAGGATTCCATTATTTCTAACCAGATCACCAATTTCATGTTCAGAAGTGCAGCCCCAAACTTGCCAAGAACCTCCGCCTTCCTTCGTTGTTTGGCTAGAAAGAGGACTTAGCCATGCAGATATTTGAATGTGATGACAAGAATTTGAAAATAAGACAAGCAAGAGGAACTATCAGGAAGCATACATTTTGATTTCCGTTACAAGGCCCTCCAAAATAGTTAATCAGCTGAAGGAGATAGTGGTGAATGCCCACCTTTGAACTCATGTGTCATCAGGCATGCTGGCAAGTCAATGTGTCACTATTATTAAACTAGAACAAGGAACCTGAATTTTTCTATAAATCCAGAAAAGAAAATGATTTAACAAGCCACATTGATTTCATCATATTCTGAGCAAAAGTCTCACGGTGCCTGTGCTTGAAAAAAATAAAGCAAGCTTGATGGAAAGCAAATGCGTGCATACAGAGATGAGGCCAAATAGCCCCTAGGATTAAAGAATTGGGAATCACACAAATTTTGGCTTTAGACTAGCAGAGGACCCAAATCCACAAAACTAGCTGGGGCACATTTAGTCCAAGCTCACAGGTCAGTGATACCACAGCACAAATACTTGCTGTTGACCACTTGCAGATCCACTGGTTAGGAATTGAATATTTAATAGAAGTGTAGTGAGGTAGGATAAATGGAGACTAGGATTCCTGCCTCTTTCTCACTGCACTCAAAAGTTTTCCCTAAACTCATACTTTGCAATGACTAACAGTACCCCTCCCGCCTTGCCATTCAATTGGTCAAACCAAGAGAATACTGGACCTGGAGATGATATTGTCGATAAAATTATTTGGCCAGTAAGTTTAATGTCGGTAGTAGGTAAGTTATTGGAGGGAGTACTAAGATACAGAATCTACAAGCATTTGGATAGACAGGGACTTATTAGGGAGAGCCAACATGGCTTTGTGCATGGTAGGTCATGTTTGACCAATCTATTGGAGTTTTTCGAGGAGGTTACCAGAAAAGTGGATGAAGGGAAGGCAGTGGATATTGTCTACATGGACTTCAGTAAGGCCTTTGACAAGGTCCCGCATGGGAGGTTAGTTAGGAAAATTCAGTCGCTAGGTATACATGGAGAGGTGGTAAATTGGATTAGACATTGGCTCGATGGAAGAAGCCAGAGAGTGGTGGTAGAGAATTGCTTCTCTGAGTGGAGGCCTGTGACTAGTGGTGTGCCACAGGGATCAGTGCTGGGTCCATCGTTATTTGTCATCTATATCAATGATCTGGATGATAATGTGGTAAATTGGATCAGCAAGTTTGCTGATGATACAAAGATTGGAGGTGTAGTAGACAGTGAGGAAAGTTTTCAGAGCCTGCAGAGGGACTTGGACCAGCTGGAAAAACGGGCTAAAAAATGACAGATGGACAATTTAATACTGACAAGTGTGAGGTATTGCACGTTGGAAGGACAAACCAACGTAGAACATACAGGGTTAATGGTAAGGCACTGAGGAGTGCAGTGGAACAGAGGGATCTGGGAATACAGATACAAAATTCCCTAAAAGTGGCGTCACAGGTAGATAGGGTCGTAAAGAGAGCTTTTGGTACATTGGCCTTTATTAATCAAAGTATTGAGTATAAGAGCTGGAATGTTATGATGAGGTTGTATAAGGCATTGGTGAGGCCGAATCTGGAGTATTGTGTTCAGTTTTGGTCACTAAATTACAGCAAGGATATAAATAAGGTTGAAAGAGTGCAGAGAAGGTTTACAAGGATGTTGCCGGGACTTGAGAAACTCAGTTACAGAGAAAGGTTGAATTGGTTGGGACTTTATTCCGTGGAGCGTAGAAGAATGAGGGGAGATTTGATAGAGGTATATAAAATTATGATGGGTATAGATGGAATGAATGCAAGCAGGCTTTTTCCACTGAGGCAAGGGGAGAAAAAAAACCAGAGGACATGGGTTTAGGGTGAAGGGGGAAAAGTTTAAAGGGAACATTAGTGGGGGCTTCTTCACACAGAGAGTGGTGGGAGTATGGAATGAGCTGCCAGATGAGGTGGTAGATGTGGGTTCTTTTTTAACATTTAAGAATAAATTGGACAGATACATGGATGGGAGGTGAATGGAGGAATATGGTCCGTGTGCAGGTCAGTGGGACTAGGCAGAAAATGGTTCGGCACAGCCAAGAAGGGCCAAAAGGCCTGTTTCTGTGCTGTAGTTTCTATGGTTTCTATGGAAGTGAAGAAGGGATGCTCGACAGCTGTGGCAGGGTTTGAATGCTATAACCTCCTACAAAGTTAAATCTTGCAACATAGGGGACAGCACAGCTTCACTTTCAGAGGAGCTCAATGCCTTCTATGCTCGCTTTGATCACCAGAACAGCGAGGAACCATTGTATACCCCCATGTTTCCCAATGATCCTTTGGTCTCAGTATCTGAAGACAACATGCAGGCTGCCTTCAAAACAGTGAATCCAAGGAAAGAATCCAGTTCGGATGGAGTACCTGGCTGAGTACTGAAGACCAGTGCTGATCAATTGGCTGGTGTGTTCACAGATATCTTCAACATCTTGCTCTGGCAGTGTGTGGTACCCACATGCTTCAAGTAGGCTTCAGTCATACTGGTGCCCAACCTACATCAATGAATATTGCTCAGTGGCACTTACATCCACTGTGATGAAGTGCTTTGACAGGCAGTGTTGAAGCATATCAGCTCTTATCTGAGTGGCATCTTGGATCTACTCCAATTTGCCTAACGAAGCAACAGGTCTACAGCAGATGCCATCTCATTAGTTCTTCACACAACCCTGGTACATCTAGATAGCAAAGATGCATACATCAGGATGCTCTTTATTGATTATAGCTCAGCATTTAATACCATCATCCCCTCAAAACTAATCAGTAAACCCCCAACACCTGGGCCTCAATAACCCTTTGTGCAATTGGATCCTGGATTTCCTCACTTGCAGACCCCAGTCAATTTGGATTGGCAAAAATATCTCCTCCACAATCTCCATCAGCACAGAAGCACCACAGGGATGCGTGTTTAGCCCCCTGCTCTATTCACTTTACACCCATGACTGTGTGACTAAGAACAGCTCAAACACCATGTACAAGTTTGCTGATGACACCACTGCTGTGGGCTGTATCAAAAGTGGTGATGACTTAGCATACTGGGGAGAGATTGAGAATTCAGCTCAGTGGTGTAATAAAACAACCCCTCATTCAATGTCAATAAGACCAAGGAACTGATTGTAGACTTCAGGAGAGGGAAACCAGTGGTCAATGAGCCAGTACTCATCAGAGGATCAGGGTGGAGACGGTCAATAACTTCAGATTCCTGGGCGACACTCTCTCAGAGGACCTGTCCTGGACCCATCATATACAGTGCCTATAAAAAGTATTCCCCCTCCCACTGGAAGTTTTCATATTTTATTGTTTTACAATACTGAATCACTGTGGATTTAATTTGGCTTTTTTGACATTGATCAACAGAAAAAAACTCCGTGTCAAAGTGAAAACAGACCTCTAAAAAGTGATCTTAATTACGTTTGAAATTACAAATATAAAAACACAAAATAATTGACTGCATAAGTATTCAACCCCTTTAATATGACACACCAAATCATCACTGGTGCAGCAAATTGGTTTTAGAAGTCACATAACTAGTTAAATGGAGATCGCTGTGTACAGTCAAGGTGTTTCAACTGATTCTAGTAAAAATACACCTGTATCTGGAAGGTCCAACTGCTGGTAGTCAGTATCCTGGCAAAAACTACACCATGAAGACAAAAGAACACTCCAAGCAACTCCGTGAAAAGGTTATTGAAAAGCACAAGTCAGGAGATGCATACAAGAAAATTTCCAAGTCACTGAATATTCCTTGGAGTACAGTTAAGTAAATCATCAAGAAATGGAAAGAATTTGGCACAGCTGTAAATCTGCCTAGAGCAGGCCGTCCTCGAAAACTGTGTGACTGTGCAAGAAGGGGACTAGTGAGGGAGGCTACCAAGAGGCCAATGACAACTACAGAGAAGTTACAAACTTCTTTGGCTGAGATGGGAGAGACTGTGCAGACAACAACTGTTGCCAGGGTGCTTCACCAGTCACAGCTTTATGGGAGAGTAGCAACGAGAAAGCCATGCGAGACTCTGGAGTCAGCTGGAAGAAGGTTCTAAGGTCTGATGAAACCAAAATTGAGCCTTTTGGCCATCAGACTAAACACTATGTCTGATAGCCAAGGGCGTAAGCAAAACATCGCACATCATTCAAAAACACAGCATCCCTACCATGAAGCATGGTGGTGTCTGCATCAGGCTGTGGGGATGCTTCACTGCAACAGACCCTGGAAGGCTTGTGAAGGTAGATGGTAAAATGATTGCAACAAAATACAGGGAAATCCTGATGCAGTCTGCAAGAGAAATGCGACTTGGGAGAAGATTTGTTTTCCAGCAAGACTGACTCCAAGCATAAAGCCAAACCTACACAGGAATGGCTTAAAAACAACAAAGTTAATGTCCTGGAGTTCACAAGTCACAGTCTGTCCTCAATTCAATTGAGGATTTGTGGCAGGACTTGAAGGGCTGTTCACTCACGATCCCCATGCAATCTGACAGAGCTTGAGCAGTTTTGTAAAAAAGGATGGGGCAAAATTGCAGTGTCCAGATGTGTAAAGCTGATAGAGACCTATCCACACAGACTCAAGGCTGTAATTGCTGCCAAAGGTGCATCTACTAAATACCGACTTGAAGGGGGTGAGTAATTATGCAATTATTTTGTGCTTAATAAATTTAGACCAGTTTGTAGAAATATTTTTTCACTTTGACACGTCTTTTATGTTGATCAGCATCAAAAAAAGTCAAATTAAATCCACTGTGGTTCAATGTGGTAAAACATGAAAACTTCCAGGGGGAGGGGGGCCGGAATACATTTTATAGGCACTGTAATCGAAAAGAAAGGTTGACAGTGCCTCTACTTCCTCAGCAGTCTATGGACATTTGGCATGTTATCAAAAACCTTGGCAAACTTCTACAGATGTGCTGAAGGGCTACATTACTGTCTGGTATGGGAACACCAATGCCTTTGAGCGGAAAATACTGCAAAAGAGCAGATTTGGCCCAGTACATCACGGGTAAAGCCCTCCCAACCACTGAGCACATCTACATGAAACATTGCCGCAGAAAAGCAGCATCCATCTTCAAAGATCCTCACCATCCAGGGCATGCTCTTTTCTCGCTGCTGCCATCAGGTAGAAGGTACAAGTGCCTCAGGACTCACAGCAGCAGGTTCTAGAACCGCTACTACCCCTCAACTATCAGGTTCTTGAACAAAAGGGATAACTACACTCATCCTATTTCTGGTGTTCCCACAACTGATGGTCACATGTTACGGATTCTTTCTGTTGCTGTTTTATGCTTTTTCATTTCATGTTATATCGTACTCATTATTATTACTATTTATTTATATTTGCATTTTCACAGTTTGTTGTTCATTGATCCTGTTTACAGTTACTTTTCTATAGATTTGCTAAGTATGCCCACAGGGAAAAAAAATCTCAGGGTTGTATGTGGTGACATGTATGCTGTAGCACATTTTTTATTTGCAGTTATTTTGTAAATAACACTTTTTTGCATTTCTGGTTAGATGCTAACTGTATTTCATTCGCTTTGTATCTGTACTCGGCACAATGACAATAAAGTTGAATCTAATCTAATTTTGATAACACATTTTACTTTGAACTCTCAACTAGAATGAGGCACAAATCTTAAGTTACAACAATTTTATTAGATGTTCATTATTGTACAGGTCAGATAAAGTCAGCCTATTCCAGCCAGGCAAGTAACACAACAGCAAGAAGTAAAAAGAAAAGGCAATTAACAAGAAAGACAGATAAAACTGGCATTCCCTCTAAACTGCAACCTCGTTCAAGCTGAAAAGATAGGGAGTTTTTTTCTTATAGCTATCTATGAAGTAAAAAGCACAGTTCAGTTTTATGCTGCCATGGCATCTCAGGCTTATAGACAAGAAAAAACTATAGAAAAATAGAAACAGCTATACTATAATTACTGAATATCTATTAAAATTTTACAAAAGGTGATTATACGAACATATAAGCAAGCAAAGCTAACGTTAAACTACAAGAAAAATAAGAATTTAAATAGCAATTTTGACCCTAATCAAAAGTTTCTGGAAGGCTATAACAAATGCAGGTAAAAAAAAATCCCACTTGCAAGCCAGAGCAGCAATAATTCCACCCTGGTGGTTAGCAGTGAAGAACCTTGACAGCAGTCAACAAGAACTACAACCAGGCTGCTCTGACGGTTCCAACCAAGGGAGACCGTCTGAGGCAGGAGACCAAACTCCATGAAGAGCAGAGATCCTTGGACTCAGAGTTCAGTGAAGATGCCTTTGACCAGCCCCAAGCACAACATATAGTATTTGGGACGTGGATAGATAATGACAGCCTAACTTAAGTACTGCATGATTAAATACACATATCAAGAAGACCACAGTATGTGTGCTTGCAACACTGTGTGTCCGACAGAGTGATCAGCAGCACTGGGGCTCCACAGGGGACTGTCTTGTCTCCCTTTCTCTTCACCATTTACACCTCGGACTTCAACTACTGCACAGAGTCTTGTCATCTTCAGAAGTTTTCGGATGACTCTGCCATAGCTGGATGCATCAGCAAGGGAGATAAGGCTGAGTACAGGGCTACGGTAGGAAACTTTGTCACATGGTGTGAGCAGAATTATCTGCAGCTTAATGTGAAAAAGGCTAAGGAGCTGGTGGTAGACCTGAGGAGAGCCAAGGTACCAGTGACCCCTGTTTCCATCCAGGGGGTCAGTGTGGACATGCTGGAGGATTACAAATACCTGGGGATACGAATTGACAATAAACTGGACTGGTCAAAGAACACTGAGGCTGCTTACAAGAAGGGTCAGAGCCGTCTCTATTTCCTGAGGACACTGAGGTCCTTTAACATCTGCCAGACGATGCTGAGGATGTTCTACGAGTCTGTGGTGGCCAGTGCTATCATGTTTGCTGTTGTGTGCTGGGGCAGCAGGCTGAGGGTAGCAGGCACCAACAGAATCAACAAACTCATTCGTAACGCCAGTGATGTTGTGGGGATGGAACTGGACTCTCTGACAGTGGTGTCTGAAAAGAGGATGCTGTCCAAGTTGCATGCCATCTTGGACAATGTCTCCCATCCACTACATAATGTACTGGGTGGGCACAGGAGTACATTCAGCCAGAGACTCATTCCACCGAGATGCAACACAGAGTGTCATAGGAAGTCATTCCTGCCTGTGGCCATCAAATTCTACAACTCCTCCCTTGGAGGGTCAGACACCCTGAGCCAATAGGCAGGTCCTGGACTTATTTCCTGGCATAATTTACATATTACTATTTAACTATTTATGGTTTTATTACTATTTATTATTTATGGTGCAACTATAACAAAAACCAATTTCCCTGGGGATCAATAAAGTATGACTATGACTATGACTAAGAAAGCTGCAATTAGATTGGGATCAAATTTGTGTTCTTTTGTTCGGCTTGAAAACTTAAAGCACCTGGGTAAAACACATTTAAGGGATTTTGACTGAAGTACTCAGAAACTATAGGAGCAACAGAAGAAAAGCACCACTAGATTTGGTCATATTATACCTCCTCCACCACTCCTACCAGACAAATAGCTCACCATCATGGCTCACACTTGAATAAACACAAGATAAGTCATCTACCGCAAATGGAACCAAACTGTAGCAAAAATAAAATCTTGATGAAGAAAAGCTATCAGAAAATAAGGATAATGAAAATACTGAATTTAGAAGCAGATTTTAAGAAACATTTCAATTGGGATCTTTTTAAAACCTACTTTACTGAATCTTAACTGCAAAAAAAAAAATCAAATTATTAGTAACAATCAAGAGAAAATCTAGAGTTGTTGGAAATCCAAGCAACACACACAAAATGCTGGAGGAACTCAGCAGGCCAGGCAGCATCTATGGAAAAGAGTAAGTAAACAGTCAACATTTTGGGCCAAGACCCTTCTTCAGGACTGGAGAAAAAAAGATGAGGAATAGATTCAAAAGGTGGGGGAAAGGGAGGGAGAAACACAAGGTGAAGGTGAAACAGGGAGGGGGAGGGGAGAAGTAAAGACCTAGGAAGCTGATTGGTGAAACAGAGAGATGCGGAGAAGGAGGAATCCAACAGGAGAGGACAGAAGGCCATAGAAGAAAGAAAAGGGGGAGGAGCACCAGAGGGAGGTGATGGGCTGGCAAGGAGATAAGGCGAGAGAGGGAAAAGGGGATGGGGAACGGTTGGGGGGAGGATATTATCGGAAGTTGGAGAAATTGATGTTCACACCATCAGGCTGGAGGCTACCCAGACAGAAAATAAGGTATTGTGGCCTTAACGTGACAGTAGAGGAGGCCATGGATTGACAGACTGGGATGGGAATGGGAAGTGGAATTAAAATGGGTGGCTGCTGGGAGATCCCACTTGTTCTGGCGGATGGAGCATAGATGCTCGAAGTGGTCTCCCAATCTACGTCGGGTCTCACCGATAAACAGGAGGCCACTCAGGTTACACCGAATACAGTAGATGATCCCAAAAGACTAAAGTGTCGCCTCACCTGGAAGGACTCTTTGGGGCCATGAATGGTAAGTGAGGTGTAGGGGCAGGTGTAGCACTTGTTCCACTTGCAAGGATTAGTGCCAGGGGGCACAAATGGACAAGGGAGTCGCATAGGGAGGGATCCCTGCAGAAAGCAGAACATGGGAGGGTGGTGAGGGAAAGATGTGGTTGGTGGTGGGATCCCATTAGAGATGGCGGATGTTCTGGAGAATTATGTGCTGGATGCGGAGGTTGGTGGGATGGTAGGTGAGGACAAGAAGAACCCTATCCCTGTTAGGGTGGCAGGAGGATGGGGTGAGAGCAGACGTGCATGAAATGGAAGAGGTTGAGGACAGCATTGATGGTGGAGGAAGGAAAGCCTCTTTCTTTGAAAAAGGAGGCCATCTCCTTTATTCTGGAATGAAAAGCCTCATCCTGAGATTATTAAATTTGTAAACTATTAGTAAATTTGAATTTACTGCAGCTACATTCAGAATTCAAAATCAGGTTTATTATCATTGGCATATTTCCTGAAATTTGTTAACTTAGCAGCAGCAGTACAATGCAATACATGATAATATAGAAAAAATGAATCAATTAATTACTGTAAGTATATTTATGTATATTAAGTAGATTAAAAATAATGCAAAAGCAGAAATAATATGTAAAAGTGAGATTGTGTTCATGGGTTCAATGTCCATTTAGGAATTGGATGGCAGAGGGGAAGAAGCTGATACTGGATCACTGAGTGTGTGCCTTCAGGTTTCTTACCTCCTTTGTGACAGTAACAAAGAGAAGAGGGCATGTCCTGGGTGATGAGGATCCTTAATAATGGATGTCACCTTTCTGAGGCACCATTCCTTGAAGATGCCTTGGGCACTATGGAGGCTAGTACCCAAGATGGAACTGACTAATTTTACAACTTTTGATAGCTTCTTTCAGCCCTGTGCAGTAGTGCCCCTCCCCCACACCCACACCATTCCAGACAGACAGTGATGCAGCCTGTCAGAATGCTCTCCATGGTACATCTATAGAGGTTTTCGAGTGTTTTAAGTAACAAACCAATTGTCTTCAAACTCCTAAAAAAAAAAGTATAGCTGCTGTCTTGCCTTCTTCATTGCTGCGTGGATATGTTGGGACTAGGTTAGATTCTCAGAGATACTGACACCCAGGAGCTTGAAATTGCTCACTCTCTTCACTTCTCATCCCTCCATGAGGATTGGTTCGTGTCCCCTCGTCTTACTCTTCCTGAAGCCCACAATCAGCTCTTTTGTCTTACTGATATTGAGTGCAAGGTTGTTGCTGTGACACCACTCAACCAGCTGGTATATCTGGCTCCTGTATGTGCTTTCATCTATATCTGAGACTCACTGGTTGTATCATTAGCAAATTTGTGGATGGTATTTGAGCTTTAGCTAACCAGACAGTCAGGAGCAGAGCACACACCCTAGCTGCGCCAGTGCTGATTGTCAACGCTGAGGAGATATTATCACCGATCCGCACAGATTGTGGTCTTCCGGTTAGGAGGTTGAGGATCCAACGGCAGAGGGAGGTACAGAGGCCCAGGCTCTGTAGTTTATTGATTAGGACTGTAGGAATGATAGTGTCAATGAACAGCATCCTGACATAGGTGTTTGTATTGTCCAGGTGATCTAAGGCCACGTGAAGAGCCATTGAGATCGTGTCTACCGTTGACCTATTGTGGCGATAGGCAAATTACAGTCAGTCCAGATCCTTGCTGAGGCAGGAGTTCATTCTTGCCATGCAAAACTCTCAAAGCATTTCATCACCGTAGACATAAGACCGTAAGACATAGGAGCATAATTAGGCCATTCATCCCATTGAGTCTGATCTGCCTTTCAATCATAGCTGATCCCGGATCCCACTCAACCCCATACATCTGCCTTCTCGCCACATCCTTTGATGCCCTGACCAATCAGGAAATGATCAACTTCCACTTTAAATATACGCACAGACTTGGCCTCCACCACAGTCTGTGGCAGAGCATTCCACAGATTCACTAATCTCTGTCTTACAAAATTCCTCCTTACCTCTGTTCTGAAGGGTCGCCCCTCAATTTTGAGGCTGTGCCCTCTTGTTCTGGATACCCCACCACAGGGAACATCCTCTCCAGATCCACCCAATTTAGTCCTTTTAACATGAGTGCTACTGGATGATATTCATTAAGGCAGATCATACTATTCAGTAAAGTAGGTTTTTGAAAATCCCAATTAGAGATACAAATTCTAAATAACACCAGTGAATAAAAACACAGCACTGGTCATAGTTCTCAGGAGAAAAGGGTTGAAAGTTGGAGAGAGTAACCTATTTGAAAGAAAGCAAAGGGGATTTTAAAATTACTGAAACTTCATAACTATTAGATAATATTGTATCATTGAAAAAAACGTAGTAAATACCTGTTGAATTTTCTTTGAAAAGTTTTTGTTGGACTTTTCTAGTAAGACTTCAAATTTGTTACTTCCTGTTTAAAGAGAGGAAAATGAGAACACACCAATTAACAAATTTTTCATAACATTCAAATACCTTAAAACCAACAAGAATTTCTCAGCTTCTTAGATTAATAAGTAACATGGCCTGAAGCCTCCATTCAATTATGATCACAGTTGTACAGGTCAGAAGTGAGTTCTTTGCCCCACCATATCCATGCCAATCTTTCTTTCTCATTTACACTAGTTCATTTGTTCGCTCCAATACTGTATGTAACCTTTTATGTCATGTTATTTAAGTGACTGCTAAATGTCTATTCCTCCAAGAGGACGACAGCCTTGGTTTGAAGGCTTCTGTGCCGCAATGACACAGAGCTATCTTGGCTGGAGTCAGGACTTAACGCTTTCGTTCCTTGTAGGGTCACCCATGCCAAATAGGTCAGATTAAGTGTGGTCCAGCAGTTCTCCAGGTTCAGGGATTCACTCAGGGCTAACAATCCTGACCGGTGAAACAAAATTGTTACTGAAACAGCAATGAAGAATCCTCAACATCTGAGCGTGATGGTATTCCTGAGTTTCCATCTGGAACTTGCATTACTGATAATAGTGAAAACCAATAGGAAGCTACTGACATGATGAAAGAATACCTGAACACCACTCGAGATTGAGGACCTTCATTGCTGCCCTAAACGCCAACAGTGTAACGGGCAGTAACACGTGTATATTATATGCAGTGATTATATCTGATTCCATCACCTCCTCTAGCAATGAGCTCAATAAGTGTTTAAAAAAAAGTCCCCTCAAATCTTCTTTAAATCTACTTCCCCTCACCTAAAATCCATGCCCTTTCTGTTAATGTCCCTACCATTCCCTAATGACATAATTCACCTTGGCTCAAACCCAAAGCAAATTTATTATCAAAGTGCATATATGTTACCATATACTGCCTTGAAATTCACTTCTTGCAGGAAAATAAAGAAATACAATGAATTTGTGTAAAACTATGCATAAACAAAGACTGACAAACAACCAATGTGAGAAATAAGACAAAATGTAGAAATAAAAGAATACATGAGTTGTAGTGTCCTTGAAAGCGAGTCTCTAGGATCAGAGTCAGGTTTAACATCATGAAACTTGCGGCTCTGCGGCAGTGGTACATTGCAATACGTAATAAAACCTATAAATTACGATAAGTACATGTAAACAGATTCAATTAAATAAATAATGCAAAACGGAAGTAAAAGGCTGATTCTTGAGTTTATTGTTCATGAAGAAATCAGATGGCAGAGGGGAGGAAGCTGCTCCTGAAACTTTGAGTGTGTCTTCAGGCTACTGCACCTCCTCCTTGACGGTGGCAATGAGAAGAGGGCAAGTCTTGGGTGGGGGGTGGGGTCCTTAATGATGGATGCTGCTTTTTTGAGGAATTGCCTTCTGAAGATGTCTTTGTCGCTGGGGAGGTTACTGCCCATGATAGAACTGGCTGAGTTTACAACTTCAGCTTTTTCCAATCCTGCACAGTGCCCTGCCCCCACATACCAGATGGTTATGCAACCAGTTCACAGTTGTTTTGAGTGAAGTTATCCATGCCAGTTCAGGAGCCTGATGGTTGTCTGGTAAAAACTAGTGGGACCTAGCTCCTATGGTAGTAGGGAGAACAGAGCATGACCTGGATGGTGGGGACTCAAAACAGCTAATTGCTTCCTAGTATTATGTGTCATAGTAGAATGCAAATTAAGAACACATACATTATGCAAGAGAATGATGTGGAGGAATTTGGAATGATGCAACAGGGTTTAACACATCAAATTTCAGTTCCTAAGTGCAGTCAGCAGATCCTAGATACAACTAAAAACAGCATTCATGTGACATGAATTCCAATCCAAAAGAAATCAACTTGCCCAATTCCTTCTTGATCCTGTAGAGCAGAAGATGTCCTGGCTTGGTACCAACAAGCAGCCAATCCTCTAGGAGAAAAAAAATAGTGCAAGGTTATGCTCGTTGTTAAAGAGCTAAAGGATATGATAAACACTGTTTCTCTAACAATTTGTAGAGAACTCCAGCTGCTCTGTTGCTACTGAAATGGTGTCACAACACAGCAAATATATACATCTTATTAGGTATATATCACAGTCAGTACATAAACCATTTAAAAAACATCAAAATTGTAAGGACAGAATCTAGAAATGTTTTGTTATTACTCAAATACCACTGGGTCTATAGCCTGGAAATCCTCACCCAACATCACTGGGAGGACTTTTACAGGAAAGACAGTTGCAGTTCAGGAAAAGGATTCACGGCCTTTTTCTCAAAGATTCAAGATTCAATATTGTTTAATGTTATTTCCAATATACAAGTGTAAAGGAGAATGAAATAATTGTTACTCAGGATCCCATGCAGCACAAGAAAATTAAACACAACTAGACAACGGGGTGACCTGTTGGGGCACCCTTTGAGAGAAGGGTAGTGCAGTCTGAGGTGACCAGAATGAACATTAAATTTTCCTGAATGCTATTGGTATCAGTTTGCTTTGGAAACTGAAGTAGAAAACCACGGTTTATTAAAGAAGAACGATGCGTAGCAAAGAAAATATAGCTCCTCCTTGTTTAATGAAGGACACTTTTGATGGCATCATTTCTGGTTTATCTGCCACCCTCGTGCCTCTCGTTGTCATTCTGGAGACGTGCAGTCCTTTCATCCCCCGTCTCTTCATCTCTTCTGCTGTTTGTTCTTTGTCTCTGATCCTGGAGACGTGCATGCCTCTCCTCCTCTGTCTCTTCTTCTCTCATCTTTTTTTGTCCTGACTCTTTGATCCTGGAGTTGTGCGGCCCTGGCCTCATCCAATTCTTGTTCTTTCCCTCTCCTTCCCGACGACGTTTGGCGTAATCTCTTGACCATAATGTCCCTCTTCCCTTTCCACGTGGCATAATTAGGCTGACCATTTTTTTTTACCCTAATGCTGGATAGAAGATAGGAAGCACTAACACCAAAGGATGCTGATTATTCTTGATGATGTGGTTGGCGCTCTCCTAAGTGGACGTGATATAGTCACCGCTGTCCTTTGACTGCAGCAAAGGGTTTATGGGTGTCTCGAAGTACGTCATTACAATAAGATTTAATTATCTCTTATTGATGGATGGCAGTTAGATATATCCCAATCCTGCACATGCTGATGATGATTAGCAGAATGTGACCCCTCGAAATAGAGCTGCCTGCCCTTTTGCTACGGTTGGTGTCGCTGCTGAGGCTGGCTGTGCACATGTGCCCGGCTGTCACATCCCGATTTCCATGATGGCCGATCGGATCTCGGGTGAAAGCCAGCCTGTTGATTTTTGGTGAATGAGCAATTTTATTCGAATATATAACCCTGAACTTTGCCTAAATTCTGTAAGTTAGCGCATTTTAATTCGATTTAGCCAAAAAAAGTGCCGTTGTAATGCACCGTTTACGCTAACTGGAGGTCACAAACAGACGGACAGAGCATGAGAGTTTTAGTGGTATATAGATAAGATGAAGAACACAATAAATAAGATAGATACAATAAATACATAAGATAGCTTATATACATAGATTGTTTGTATGTCCATAAAATGAAGCAAGGCACTGGAATGACTGTACATAAGGTGACTGATGGGAAATGATATAGTGGCAGTGGTTGGGTATGGAGGGGTGGGTTAATGTGTGAAGGTGTTGATCAGTCTTACTGCTTGGTGAAAGTTACTGTTTTTGAGTCTGGTGTCCTGGATGAGTGAAGTGTTGTAAGATGTCTATGAAGTTGTCAGTGAGCTGGCGTGCACAGTTCGAGAACTTGGCCTGGCAAGTTGTCTGGTCTGGTCACCTTATGGGGGGGGGGGGGGGTTGACTCTTCACAGAGTCCTCCTCACGTCCTCTGCTGTTACAGACAGAGGCTGCTCACCTGGAAGGGTATAGCATTTGTGGCCGGCATTCTATTGCATGCCTATAAGTGTGCATAAAAGTTGTTTTAATTAGAAATGGGCAACAAATCCTAACTTTGGGAACAATGCTTTGAGAGAAAAACAAGGTCTATATGTGGCACATCACCACCTCCAAGGCATAAACCATCTTGGCTACGGTCACAGATTTAAATTCTGGAATTCCCTATCAATGAGGTTGCAGAGGTTCAACAAAGCAACTTGCTATCCTTTCTAAAGACATATATCTGAGCCCATATAACTGCAACATTCAATTAAACAATTCAGCTATAGTTAACATCTGAAGTTATTCAGTCCAATCTGTCTATATGAATTGAATGGCAAAGAAGTCTTGCTTTTGATTCAAGACATTCTGGTGATCCTTTGAACACAAAGTGATGGAAATTCTTAAACAAAAGGATCAGGGTACAATCAAAGATGAGAAGGGATCGGCACTTTATCAAGTTCAAGTTGATTGTCATCTAACTGTACATATATACAACATTCCTCTGGACCATGGTGTACCCACAAATTGTATAACACATACAGCACATAAACCAAAATACAAGTTGATCACCCCTTTCCAAAATTCAAAAATTCAAAAATCTGAAATTTATTTGAGTATTGACATGATGTCAGAAATGGAAAATTCCACAAAGCGCTGGTAAGGTTCCCAGGTGATGGGCAGGTCTCTGCGCACCACAGACTGTTCTGAGAAGTGACCTCACATATAGAACGAACAGAAGTTAATCAAAAAAAAATAGAAAAACACTGCATGAAGCGAAAAATGGAAATCTCTATCGTGTATAGAAAGTGTGGATTTGTCAACTTCAGAGTGAACACGTGCCGAATCATAAAACAAGTAAAGGTCTATCATGACGAAATGAGAATTGAAGGTAATTGTGAATATTCAGCAGACTGGTTGCAGAAATTGAAGAAAAGACATGGCATTTTTAAAGATTTGTAGTGATAAAGAGTCTGCTGATCATGAGGCAGCAGAGAAATTCACTGAGTTTGCTGAGGTCGTGGCTGATAAAAATCTAACACACTGAACGACTGCATCAGTACAATTGTGTGATGAACGAATGTAAGACAAAGTCTGCTTACCAGTAACACAAATTCAGTCGGGATTAATGGCGATGCCAAACACTGACTGTCCATGTGGGCAACCAAGGTAGTGACAGTTTACCTTCCTGATGGTTCAATGAACACATTGTTTCATGCACAAAATTATTAAAAATATTATATAAGGTATATAAAACTACCTTCAAGGTACATCTACGTAATGTAAATGGATTTTGTGTTTAGACTTGGGTCCGATCTGCAAAGTATGTCATTATATAGACTCAAGTATTCCAAATTCAGAAAAAAATCCAAAATCCAAAACATTTCAAGGCCCAGGCATTTTGGATAAGAGGTGCTCAACCTGTATTACTATAAATAAATTAATAAAATATAACAAGATGCATGTGAAGTGTACAGCACAGGTAAACAGTAAACTACTCACTGTCCTAGTGACAAGGCCTTGGGGGTGGCAAGGTATTCATTAGTCTCACAGCCTGGAGGAAGAAGCTGTTACCCAGTCTGGCTGCCCTAGTCCTGATGCTCCTGCACCTCCTTCCTGATGGTAGTGGGTCAGAGAGATTGTGGGATGAGTGGTGGGGATCCTCAACAATGCTTCAGCTCCTTCATCTGCAACATTCCCAATAAATGTCACGAACAGGAGTGAGGAAGTCTCTGGTGATCCTCTCGGCCTCTGTAAGGTCCTGCAGTCTGATGCCTTGCAGCATCCATACCACACAATGATGCAGCCTGACAGGACACTCTTGATGGAGCTTCTGTTGACAGTTGTTAAAATGGGAGTGAGAAGCTTTGCACGCCTCATTTTCCTCAGAAAATGTAGACGCTGCTGTGCCTTCTCAAGTAGAGTAGAGATGTTGTTAGATCATCCATTATGTTCTCACCAAGGAACTCTGTGCTCTTCACTCTCCCCGTGGCAGAGCCATTGATGTGCAATGGAATGTGGTGACCCATGCCTTCCTAAAGTCCACAATCATCTCTTTTGTCTCATCCACGTTGAGTCTCAGTGTTGTTCTCACACCATTTAACAAGCCTCTCTACCTTCTCTATGTATGCCGACTCATCATTTTTGCTGATGAGGCAAACCTGAAGATGGGGTTTGAGTTGGACCTGACAGTGCAATTGTGAGTCAGCAGCGGGCAGAACACACAACCTTGGAGAGTGGCAGTGCTCAGCGTGATGGAGTTTGAGATGTTGCTGCCAACTCGGACTGACTGGGGTCTTTCAGTCAGTAAGCCCAAGATCCAGTTACAAAGAGGGATGTTGAGTCCCAATGAAGACAGTTTACCCACCATCCTTTGAGGGATAATCTTGTTATTCGCCAAGCTGATGAAGATAAATCATAATTTTCTAGGTGGGACAGGACAGAGTGGAGGGCCGTGTCTATGGTATCATCAGTGGACTGGTTTGAGCAGTAGGCAAACTGGAAAGCGTCCAATGTATCTGGAAGGTGGGATTTTATACAATTGACTAGCAGCCGTGAAAGCACTTCGTGACTGCTGAAGTCAGTGCTATTGGGTGATAATCATTTAGACCAGTAGGCGTTGCTCTCTTGGGCACTGAATAATGGTGGATGCCTTGAAACCTCCAGAAACAATGGACTGCTTGAAAGAGATATTAAAGATGTCCGTTAAGATCTCTGTTAGTTGGGTACAGTCCCTCAGCAACTGACCAGGTACATTGTCCAGGCCTGCAGGTTTCAGTGATAATCGTAGGTGGCCACCTCCCTGAATATGCTCTACTCTGTGCTCTCGAAGCAGTCCTGCAGCACTGAGGTGGCACCTTCTGGCCAGATCCTGATCTCCTTGTGAACTAGTTTGACTCATTTAACCAGGAGTCTATATGCAGGGATTAGTAAAACGGATATGTTGTCTGAGTATCCAAAGTGAGGGTGGGGGTGGATGTGGAGTAGAGGTTGGGTGAAGTTCTGTAAGCTCCACCAACGTTGATATAAAGCAAGTCTAATATATTCTATCCTCTGGTTGAGAAGTTGTCATGCTAGTAGAACTTCAGAAGGACTGTTTTTTTATGTTGCCATGATTGAGGTCACCAGCAACAAAGACACCATTGGAGTTTGAGGTCGCAGATGGCGCCATAGACCTCCTGCAGCACTTCCCCAGCACTAGTGTGGGATGGGGGATAGGGGGAATGTAAACAGCAATAATTACAACAGCAGTGAACTCTTAGAAAGTAGAAGGCCCTACACCACTCCAAGTAAACTTTTTTTCCCACAAATACAAAGTTTTATTTGCCCAGGAATATACAATAAATGTTTTCAATAATAATTCACACATACCAACAGCTTTAGCCAATTGCCAAAAAATCCTGTTCTTATGCTAAGAACTATTTTGTACACAAGGCTCAGAAGATGTTGTGATTTTGGTTGAGAAGACTTTTGTCATAAACAAGAGGAACTGTAATAAATGCATGGAAACTAAGTGGGAGCAGTGCGCAACGACTTCAACAACTCATTTATATGCCCTTTCAAACTTCAGCATGCCCAACTGTGAGAGGGTCTGTGGATCCCACTTAGGATGTTTTCATGGACTTCAAGGACCTGCCTAAGGAGATATTTCTGTCAAGGCATTGAAGGAAACCTCACTGCATTATAAAATGTGCAAAGCAGCTTAAAGGACTTGCTGGAACCTGGGCCTTCACTTAATGTTTCAACCTAAAGCAGCATACCACCTCCAATATTCCTCCAAAGTATCATTTTTTCAGTTTATGTCTAGATGCTGGAATGCTTGAACCTATCGTCTTGGGACTCAGTGTAGTAAAAAAAAGTTTAAGGTATTTCTACATATTTCTCACATTTTTTTGTTAAAGAATATATATTCTCCATGCTCTCAAAGGGCTAGAAATTGCTGACCCAGTTCTCCAACCCAAAAATTACTACCCACAGTTTCCCATCGCCCACACTAGTCTACAGTCAGAATAGAAACCTCATGAACCCAAAGATTCACAGCAGCAGGGCTTGCAATAAATCAATGAGGAGATGAAGCTCCCAAAACATCCTTCATTGCTTGAAAAATTAAAGCCCAATGCCCAAATTCGATGGCTATAAAGCAGAGGGGTCTTTAATGGTTTGTTTGAAATGCCTTTGATACTTAAGCAGTTATTACAAGTAATAATTAAAACAGAATTAGAATAGGTTTTATTACTGTCACGTGCACCAACCTAACAGTGAAAAGCTTGTCTTGTATATTGTTAATACAGATCAAATCCTTACTCAATGCCTTGAGGTACACAAGGTAAAACAATAACAGAATGCAAAATAAAAGTATAACAGCTGCAGAAAAGGCAGACAATAAAGTGCAAAGTCATGATGAGGTAGATTGTGAGTTCAAGAGTCCATCTTATCATTCTAGGGAACCATTGTATAGTCTTACAGCATGGCAAAAGCTGTCCGTGAGCCTGGTGGTACTTACGTTCAGGCTCATGATCTTCTGCCCGATAAGAGAGGCAGGTGGGGATCTTGATTATGCTGGCAGCTTGACTGAGGCAGTGAGAAGTGTGGTTAGAGTCCACGGAGGGGATGATGATTTCCGTGATGTGTTGAGCTGTATCCACCACACTGCAGCTCCTAGTGGTCCCAGACAAAGCAGTTGCCATATCAAGCCATTATGCATCCAGGCAGAATGCTTTCTGGGGTCTATCAATAAAAATTGGTAAGTGTTGACGGGCACGCCACATTTCTTTAGCCTCCTGAGGAAGTAGAGGCATTAGTGAACTTTCTTAGCCATGGCGCCTATGTAGCTGGACCAGAACAGGCTGCTGGTGAAGTTCACTGCAAGGAACTGGACGCTTTGAGTCACACCGTTGATGTAAACAGGAGCGTGTGCACCACTGCCCCTTCCTGAAGTCAAAGACCAGCTTTTTTGTTTTCCCGTGATTAAGGAAAGGTTGTTGTCTTGACACTATGTTACAAGCTATCTTTTTCCTGTACTCCAACTCATCTGCAAATCTGTAGATGGAATTAAAGTAGAATCTGGCCATACAGTCACGAGTACACAGTAAGCAGAGGAGGCAGAGGTGCACTAGTGTTAAGAATAACCGTGGCAGAGGTGTTGCTGCCTATCCTAATTGATTGCAATTCATTGGTCATTAAGTCAAAGATCTAATTGCCAAAGTTCAAAGATTCATTTCCTCTCCAGGTTGCCATGAAATCAAGAAAGAAGAGAAAGGAAACACGATCATCAACTCCCACATCCCTCATCCTGCACAAAATGGAAAGGAACAGGCACATCAACCCCCAATTCCCTCCTCTTGCACAAAAATATGAACAAAACGGAACAGGCACATTGATCCCTCACCCCACCACCACACACACAAAAAAACAAGAAAGATCAGGCGAAAACAGAGAATATGAAAAAACAGTAAGACTTTAGAAAAGTCTATAGTTCACGTTGCAGAAAACCTGGACAGACCTTTCTTGCCTCGGGGCCTGGCCACAGGCCTTTCTCTCTCCATAACTGGTGCCCACACTCCACCCTTGTCCCGATGCTTCAATTTTCCTTGTTGCTTTAATCAGTGAACAGCGGAAGCTGTAATTGGTGAAACGGAATCGAACAATAGCTTGTGTCCCGCAGCCTTCCGTCCGTGAAGTTTGCGTACATTGCCTCTGCCTCCTGGAATCCTCTAGGAGGTTGCAGAGCACTGAAGCAGCCAAATGATCTCCAAGCTTCCACATTCCCCTCGATGTTTCAATCTCACCCGTCGCTTTAATCAGCAAACAATGGAAGCTTTAGGCTCCAATACGGAGTTGAACATTGGCTCTCACCCCATCCTGCAGCCTTCTCACCACAAGGTTCACTCACGCTGCCTCTTGGAATCCTCTCAACTGCTGAGCTGAAACACGCAAACAGTCTCCGAACAGCAAAACATAGGCTCCAACAGTTCCATATCCACTCCTAAATCACTGATTATACAGTGAGGAGACAGACATGGCCCTGCAGGACACCCTGCAACATGCTCAACCAGCTAGTGATTATCATTACTTTGTTATTCAAAACAATTAGGAGGATATTTGCATGACACCCTTGTTGCTGTAATAATGGCCATCAACTTCATCAATTCAAAGCATTTAGGAAGAGCTCAGGAGGATGATGGCACCTAACGGCAACTCCTTTGCTTGCATCTTTGGAAACAGCTTCATTTCTATCTTTGATATCTCTATCTTTCCCTTTCAGGGTTCTTTCGAAGACCCTGACCTGGAGTTACACACTGACTTTGGTTCTTTGCAGAAATGAGACCTGCTCTTGGGGCCTCACGACCAGCTGCTTTTTGACATGCCAAGGACGCGGCCTGGAAGACTAGCACGCCTTCAGGGTGCCGGATTTTCAGGCTCTGGAGGCGGGCAGATTCAAGGCCGGTGCCACTGCCTAAAGTATCGTGGGAGACGGAAGACTGTAAGCAGCGAACTGGTTGTGTGCCCAGAGACCAAAGTTCTTCGGGTACAGAGCTCAGAAAAAGCAACGCAACAGACTTTTAACATCATAAATCAGCGAGCTGCTTTGTTATGACTCCCCTCTCGCTACTTAACTGGGACACCTCTTTCTCCCTTATTAGGGAGACAGCGAGCTTGTATGTTGAATTACCAGGCAAACAAATAGTCTTTGGGGTACTGCAAGTCTGTGTCTTTATTGATGCTTTACTGCACGCTTGAGTTGTTGCGGGGGGGGGGGTGGTGGTGCCGATGCTTTTTTGCTGGTGGGGGAGGTCGTTGCTTTGCTGCTGCTTGTGTGTGGGAGGGGAGAGCTGGGGGAGCTTTGGGGTTCTGACATTTAACTGTCATTCATTCTTTGGGGCACTCCTCTGTTTTCGTGGATGTTTGTGAAGAAAAAGAATTTCAGGATGTATATTGTATACATCTCTCTGACATTAAATATACCTATTGAAACCTAAAATGCACCTCAAGATTATCTTTTTTGACGATTTGGTGAGGAAACAGAAGATTTTGAACTCTACTAATGCATACAGAGTGTTAAGAGTGATTTTTGGGTTTAGGTCATTTACATTTAGCAAATGGCTTTGGCCACCAGTCTTCTATTTCTTGACAATGTTTTATGGATTTAGTTTGTAACAATGAATTTCCTAAAAGCTGTGAATCCCAGTCCACAGACGATGCTGGTGTCTGTGGGATGGACGTGAACCAGAAGGTGTGAAGTTTGCATGTAGTTTCAAAGAAAGCATTATCTATACTTTGTAAATATGGAATTGTCCTTTATGTTTAGCACGTAAAATACCAAATAAATGTATTGTGGATTTAGTTTGGAACAATGGATTCCTGAAAGCCCAATCCAGACGCTGCTGGCGCCTGTGGGATGGATGCAGATCAGAAGGTGTGAAGTTTGTATGTAGCTCCAAAAGAAAGCATTCTCTATACTTGTAAATATGCAATTGTCCTTTGTGTTTAGCAAATAAATATCGAGCCCCACACCGGGCCAGCAGACCTTTCTACCAAAAGCGTCTCCGTAAGATGCCTGCTGTACCTTGTTTTGTCGAATAAAGAAGCTGCTTTGTATCTACCAGTAACTCTCTCAGAGATCTAGTAGTAATCAAAAAGTCTTCTTCGCTTTGTTGTACTTTGGGATAATATTGTAGCATTTCTAAGTGATAAGTAGCTTGGAGAACAAATTGTCACTGCCAAGTGTGACATATTTTACCTGTCAAATACAGTATATTTGATAAAACAATTTATTAAACAAGCAGTTCCAGGGAAAAACTTTCCTTAGAAAACTCAAAACTATTTAGCAACAATATCGGACATTGCAAGTTTAAGCAATTTCCTTCACTGGCCACTCTAAAATAGAATTGCAAGATGATTTGATTGTATTTTATCAATATACTAATCTGCCAAAGGGTTTTGGCCTAAAATGTTGACTGTACTTTTTTCCATAGATGCAGCCTGGCTTGCAGAATTCCTCCAGGATTTTGTGTGTGTTGCTTGGATTTACAGCATCTGCAGATTTTCTCTTGTATATTATGATCATTTGAAACAACTGCACACTGATATGGAATTTCGGTTCAGAGACCTACTGGAAATGCATACTCCAGACTGGGTGGTGGATCCATTTTGGTTGAATGTAAATAACGTTGGCATCACAAAAATTGACCGGCAGAGTGACATGACAGCACAAGCAAAATTCAAACACAGCAGGCAAAATTTTTGGATAACTAGTGATATTCAAAATAAATTTTCAGAATTCTGGGAGAAAGCAATGTTGTTTTTAATTGGATTTCCCTCCTTTTATGGAGTTGAATGTGGTTTTAGCCGTTAGCAAAAGCTCGCAACCATCTTGATGTTGTGAAAAAAGGTGATCTTCAATTATCTTTAACCAAGTGCAACCAGACATTCAAAAACTCGCTAGTTTGCATCAGCAGCAAGGATCTCACTAAATATCCAAAGTAACAATATAAGGAACACTCACAACACGTTGGAGGAACTCAGCAGGTCGGGCAGCATCCGTGGAAACGATGAGTCGACATTTCAGGCCGGAACCCTTCGCAAATCCTGACGAAGGGTTCCGGCCCGAAACGTCGACTCATCGTTTCCACGGATGCTGCCTGACCTGCTGAGTTCCTCCAGCGTGTTGTGAACATTGTTTTGACCCCAGCATCTGCAGATTATTTTGAGTTAACAATATAAGGAGCTTTTTTGGAAGAATCTTATACAGCATATAAATGTGCTATTCAGAGCTTTGATTTAGTTTTAGTTTTCATATACACCTGTAGCATTACGTTTAACATATAATAACTATAACCTGTTAAAACATATTAACTGTATGTTAAAATAGTTGGTACAGTTGACCAACAAAAAAACAACTTTAGAAACTAATGGAGACTACAGAGGGTGGGGCCACAGAGGAAAATGAAAATCAGAAGAGAGCAAGCCACAAGCAGAAAAAGGTTGAGAACCACTTGACTAAAGGAATTGCTAGAATCAGAATCAGTTTTATTATCACTGGCATGTGACGTGAAATTTGATAACTTAGCAGCAGCAGTTCAATGAAATACATAATCTTGCAGAGAGAGAGAGAAAAAAAATTAAATAAAACATAATAAACAAGTAAATCAATTACATATATTAAATAATTTTTTTAAAATGTGCAAAAACAGAAATACTGTATATTAAAAGAAGTGAAGTAGTGTCCAAAGCTTCAATGTCCATTTAGGAATCAGGAGAGGGGAAGAAGCTGTTCCTGAATCACTGAGTGTGTGCCTTCAGGTTTCTGTACCTCCTACCTGATGGTAACAGTGAGAAAAGGGCATGCCCTGGGTGCTGGAAGTCTTTAAAAATGGATGCTGCCTTTCTGAAACACCACTCCCTGAAGATGTCGTGGGTACTTTGTAGGCTAGTGCCCAAGATGCAGCTGACTAGATTTACAACCTTCTGCAGCTTCTTTCAGTCCTGTGCAGTAGCCCCTCCACACCAGACAGTGATGCAGTCTGTCAGAATGCTCTCCACAGAACAACTATAGAAGTTTTTGAGTGTATTTGTTGACATCCATACATCACCAAGTTGTTTCAATGACCCGGTTGTTTTATCCATCATCCTAGCCCACACAAGAAGTACTGATCCAGAAACATGACAGAATATTTAACCACAAATCCTGGTTCACTTTTCATTAGTTTCTATAGAAGTACACAATGTAATGAAAAATAGCTAAGAGAACCACTGAGAATTATTTTAAAGCAGAAGATTTTAAAGTCCCGGTTTAATGTGTACATGATGCTATTGGAACACAGCAGAATGACAGGAAGGAATATAGCAACAGCTTAAGCTGTCCTTGAGTACATTCTACAATTCAGTTAAATCTTACCTAATCTGCATCTCTATCTATCTATCCTGACTGCTTAACACAAACCAACAACATATAGAAAAATCAGTAATATTTGTTTTAATTTCTCAGCCTCAATAAGATTTTGGAAAAGACAGATCCAAACCTCCATGTTCTTTCTGCAGAAAATGTATTTGTCTTGCTTACCCCTTCTACTTACAGAGCTGCTGTTAGTTCTAGATTTCCCAGAGAGTAATAGTATCTTACGCCATTGTCTTTAATCAACTTGAACCTCAATTATATCATCTTTCCACCTTCTATATCTGAGGAAGTTAGCAAGTCTATACCACCTGTCCTCAAAAGCTAAGCTTTCAGCCTTGGTATCACATAATCCTAGGTGGTGGGGTGGAGATACATCTCTACCAAAAGCACATGTTCCCCCTGCTGGCCTCCAGGTCACCATTGGGCAAGGTGTAGCACCTGATCAGGGTCATGTGAAGCCGTAGGAGCAGGTAGTGGATAGTCGTATGAACAGCTGGTGCATATCATAAGTCTTGATTATGCAACCACTGACGTCAGGCAGACAATCTCATAAGAGTATTGATAATGGCTGGGGTCACCTGTGTTGTAAAGTCGCTGCCCAGAAGAAGGGAATATCAAATCCCTTTTATAGAACTATTTGCCAAGAACAATCATGATCACCCACATCATACCACACAGCTCATAATGACGATGACAGAATTGAAGTTGATCTGTGACATACTCAACACCTTCACTCCACAGCTCTTTCCCTTTCATACACTCTTCCTTTCACTCAGATCCTACGTACATCTCTGTATGCTGTGAAAACAGTTAGAGGTTTGCTATACTAGCTCTGGGAATGAGGAATTTCAAGTGTAGGTTAGAACTGAAGAAGCTGGTTTGTAGTACTTGGAACATAGGTAGCTGAGAGGAGATTTGGAAGAGGTGTACAAGGTCATGATGGTGTAGGCAGGATACATTGAAATGATCTTTTGGTGTTAGTGGATAGTTTGAGAACCAACTAACAGAAACAAAGCACTAGAAAATACACTATCATGTTTTGAAAAAGACACAGAATGGTTGTGATCTTGAATTCACTGACTGTTAAGGTAGGGAAACTGAGTACAGAACAGTCACGTCAGAGAATATATCAAGCCACAAGGAAACTATGGAAGAACAGGAGTAAATAAAACTATTCTACAAGCAAACACGAGGAAATCTGCAGATGCTGGAATTCCAAGCAACACACATAAAAGTTGCTGGTGAACACAGCAGGCCAGGCAGCATCTCTAGGAAGAGGTACAGTCGACGTTTCAGGCTGAGAAGAGTCCTGACGAAGGGTCTCTGCCCGAAACATCGACTGTACCTCTTCCTAGAGATGCTGCCTGGCCTCCTGCGTTCATCAGCAACTTTTATGTATTCTTCAAGCAAACATGGATGGGCCAAACAGATTCAAAGAAAGGAACTGTGCCAAAGGTAGGCAACTACAGTAGACAAGGGTGATGCCACCAGCCTTTTCTCACAGCTAGCATGTGTTGGTGCGCGGGAATATCATTACACCTTCATTAAAGAGGAAACCATGCAAATCCATGTCTAAGGGTGAAAGACAGCATTGTTGTTTTAAATTGTAAACTGGCCAAACCCCGGAGGAAGAATCAGTTGAACCCATCTCTAATCCCACAGATTTTAGTTTGGTTACTTTGATGATGTCATCACCAGGCGACACAAACGTTGTTCTCGGCGTACCTCCCCTCCCCCCAACACCGGCGTTGATATTTTAACTACGTATACGGTGTTTATTTAACGGTAGTGCCATCTTGCCTCAATCCACCAATTCCTAACATCCTGACAGGGATCCCTGCCAACCCCTGCTCTTCCTGTCAGTCTTAGCCCGCAGGCGAGAGATCTCCCCGGCCCAGCACCTTACCCCAGGCCGCCATGCAATCGATCTGCAGCGGCAGCTTCTCCAAGATCGGCACCGGTTCGTATGCATCGTGCATCCTGGCGGTGGATACGGCCCGGCCGGCAACCCAAAACAAACTCTCGGCGCTCGGGCCCGCGCGCGTCCTCAGAGCGCCAGCGCGCGCGCTTGCGTGCCTGCGCACGGGAGTCCCGTGACCAACATCACGTGCACTGCCCTCCTCCCGCAAGTCTGCGCATGCGCCAATGGGGCCTGGGGAAAAGAGCTACATAGTTGTATTTATATAGCGCCATGTTGTCGAGCTGACAGTGTAGTTACGTTAATGGCACGTGGCTGACGTGGAAGGTGCCTATGAATAGGATTCTAGAGAAGTGTTTTAAAATAAAAAGGTCCTTAATGGGTTCAGGTGCTTAGTAAATGTGATCAGGGTGCGAGTAGGTCACCAACTTGCTTCCTGATTGTGGGAGACCTCCAAACTCTCGGATAACCACATCTGCACCGAGCTGCAACTCCTCACAGAACGAGTTACGGAACTAGAGTTGCAGGACAGGAGAATGAGGTGGTAATAGATAGGGGCGACAGGGAGATACTCAGCTTTTGTTTGCAGGAGGCAGGTAACTGAGTGACTGTCAGGAGAAAAAATAGGTAAAAGGAGCATCCCGTAGAGTACCTCTGAGCCATTGCCCTCAGTAATAAGAATACTGTTTGGAAACTACTGAGGAGACGACCTACCCGCAGCAACCTGAAATCTGGTGCTGTGGCTCAGAAGAGAAGAGATGTGAGAGGGACTGCAGTAGTGATAGGAGATTACATAGTTAGAGGACTAGAGACGAGATTCTATGGACGCGATAGAGACATCCGGATGGTCTGTTGCCTCCTCGGTACGAGAGTCAGGGATGTCTCAGATCGGGTTCACGGCATCCTAAAGGGGCAGGGGGAGGGATGAGTGGCCAGATATTGGAACCAATGACATTGCTGCCTGTGCCAAGTGGCAGTGAGGGTAAGAAGAGGAGCATTTGACAGATAAATATGTGGCTGATGAACAGGTGCAGTGGGCAGGAGTTCAGATTTCTGAATCATTGGGATCTCTTCTGGCGAAGGTACAACCTGTACAAAAGGGACAGGTTACTCCTGAACCAGAGGGGAATCAAAATTGTTGTAGGCAGGTTTGCTAGAGCTGTTTAGGAGGGCATAAACTATTTTGACAGGGTGATGGGAACCAGAGAGATGGGAATGAGGATGGGCCAGTTGGTTTACAAACAGAGTCGGTGTGTAGTGACACTGCTAGCGAGGACAGATTGATGATAGGGCAATATTGCAGTCAACTGGATAAGCTACAATGTAACAGGACAAAATCAAAAAAGGTTGATGAATACAGGACTGATGGTGTTACAGTTGAATGAATGCAGTGTATGAAATAAGGTACTGTAGATGAATCTGTAGCACAATTAGAGATCAGCATATGTGATGTGGGCATCACTGAATTGTGGCTCACTGAAAGAAGATTATAGCAAAGAGAGGCTTCACTCAGAGAAAGCAATGGAAAGAGAGACTCAAGTTTTTGTCCCCCTTCTCTTCAGCTAGGACAATAGAGATGCCAGTCAGGGTAGTGAAATGCTTCTCCTGCGGGATGTGGGAAGGCAGGGAGGCCTCTAGTTTCCCTGACCACTACGACTGTGAGAAGTGCATCTAGCTACAGCTTCTAACAAGCTGCATTAAGCAATTGGAGGTGGAACTGCATGAACTCAGGAACATTCAGGAAGCTGAAGGGGTGAAAGATATGACATATAGAGAGGTAGTTACACCCAGGCTGTAGGACACAGGAAACTGGGTGACAGTCAGGAAGGGGAAAGGGATTAAGGAGCCAGTGCAGAGTTCCTGTGCCCATCCCCTTCGATAACACGTACATCACTTTGGATACTGTCCAGGTGGGGATGACCTACCAGAGGAAAGTCACAGTGGTCAGGTCTCTGGCAATGAGTCTGCCTCTGTGGCTCGGAAGGCTGGGGGGGTGGGTGGGAGAAGAGGCGTGCTATGGTGATAGGGGATTCGTCAGTTAGGGGAACAGACAGGAGGTTCTGTGGGCAAGAACAAAATTCCCGGATGGTATGTTGCCTCTTGGGTGCCAGGGTCCAGGACATCTCTGATCAAATCCTCAGCATTCTTAAGTGGGAGGGTGAACAGTCAGAAGTCATAGTCCACGTAGGTGCCAATACATAGGTAGGATGAGTGACGAGGTTTGCATAAGGAGTTCAGGGAGTTAAGTGCTAGTTAAAGGGCAGGTCTTCCAGAGTTGTGATCTCAGGATTGCTACCTGTGCCTTGTGCTGGTGAGGCTAGAACTAGGAAGATTATAGTTTATTATGTGGCTAAGGAGTTAGTGTAGGAGGGAGGGCATAAAATTTTTGGATCATTGAGCTCTCTTCAAGGGAAGGTGGGGCCTGTACAGAGGAATATCCTAGTTGGAAGGTTTGTTAATGCTGCATGGTGGGGTTTAAGCTAGAGTTGCAGGGGATGGGAATCAGAGTGCCAGAACAGTTAGTGGAGATGTTATGAGGCATATGTTGGTAAGACCTCAAACAAAGTCAGGAATCCAAAAGTTGAACATGGTGCGACTAGTGTCCTGAGCTGCCTATATTTCAATGCAAAAAGTATCGTAGGAGAGGTGGATAATTGTGCTGAAGATGAGTTAGTTGGTTTACAAAAAGGGGGCAATATGTAGTGAGGAAAGGTTGCTGATAGGGCAAAATTGCAGTTAACAGGATGAGTTGTAATGTAAAAAGCAGACAACATCAAAAAAGGGTGAATAGAGGACTGAAGGTATTGTATCTGAATGCGCAGTATACAGAATAAGGTAGATGAACTTGCAGCACAGTTGCAGATCAGCAGATATGTTGTAGGCATCACTGAATCTTAGCTAAAAGATCATAGCTGGGAGCTTAATGTCCAAGGATACACATTTTATTTAAAGAATAGACGGGGGCTGGTATTTCTCTGTTGGTAAAAAAAAAATGAAATCAAATCATTAGAAAAAGTTGACATAGGGTTGGAAGGTGTTGAATCATTGTGGATAGAGCTAAGAAACTGCAAATTAAAAGACCTTGGTGGCAGTTGTATACAGACCCCCAAACAGTAGTAAGGATGTGGCCTACAAATTACAATGGGAGATAAATGCATGCCAAAAGGGCAATGTTACAATAGTCATGAGGACTTCAATATGCAACTAGATCAGAAAGATCAGGTTGGTTCTGGATTCCAGGGGTGATATTTCGAGAGTGCCTACGAGATGGCTTTTTAGAACAGCTCGTGGTTGAGCCCACCAGAGTATCAGTAATTCTGGATTGGGTGTTGTGCAATGAACCAAAATTGATTAGCGAGCCTATGGTAAAAGAACCCTTAGGGGAAAGTGATCATAATTCACCCTGAAATTTGAAGAGGAGAAGCTAAACTCAGATGTATGTATGTATGTATGTATGTATGTATGGAGTAAAGAGTATTACAGATGCATGAGAGAGGAGTTGGCCAGAATTGACTGGAAGAGAACACTGGCAGGGATGATGGCAGAGCAGCAATGGCTGGAATTTCTGGAAGTAATTTGAAAGACACAAGGTATATGCATCCCAAAGAGGATGAAGTATTCTAAAAGAAAGACGACACAACCGCAGCTAACAAGAGAAGTAAGAGCTAACATAAAAGCCAAAGAGAGGGCATATAATAGTGCAAAAATTAGTAGGAAGTTAGAGGATTGGGAAGCTTTTAAAAACCAATAGAAGGCAACTAAAACAGTAATTCAGGTAAAGATAGAATACAAAGGTAAGCTAGCTAATAATTTTAAATGATACCAAAAGTTTCTTCAGATATATAAAGAATAAAAGAGGAAGAGTAGATATCAGACCACTGGAAAGGTAGTACTGGGGGAAAAGGAAATAGTGAGCAGACTATATAAGTATTTTGCACCAGTCTTCACTATGGAAGACACTAGCAGTATGCCAGAAGTTGGAGTGTTTGGGGGGGGGGGTGCAGAAGTTAGTGCAGTTGCCATTACTAGGGAGAAGGTGCTTGGGAAACTGAAATATGTGAAGTTAGATAAATCACCTGGACCAGATGGTCTGCACCCCAGGGTTTTGAAAGAGACGGCTGAAAATATTTTGAGGCATTAGTAATGATCTTTCAAGAATCAATAGATTCTGATATGATTCCGGAGGACTGAAAAATTGCAAATGTCACACCACCCTTCAAGAAGGGAGAGAGGCAGAAGGAAGCGATTATAGGCCAGTTAGTCTGACCTGAGTGGTTGCGAAGATGTTGGAATTGATTGTTACGAATGTAGTTTGAGAGTACTTGAAGGAACATGATACAATAGGTCGAAGTCAGTATGGTTTCCTTAAGGGAAAATCTTGCCTGACAAACCTGTTGGAATTCTTTGATGAAATTGCAGGCAGGATAGACAAGGAGAAACGGTGGATGTTGTTTACTTGGATTTTAAGAAGGCCTTTGACAAGGTGCCATACATGAGGCTGATTAACAAGTTAAGAGCCCATGGTAGTACAGGAAAGATACTAACAACGATAGAACATTGGCTGATTGGCAGGAGGCAAAGAGTAGAAATAAAGGCGGCCTTTTCTGGTTGGCTGCCAGTGACAAATGGTGTTCAAAGAGGGTCGGTGTCAGGACCACTTTTTTTTATGTTATATATCAATGATTTGGATGATAGAATTGATGACTTTGTGGATGATATGAAGCTAGGTGGAGGGGAAGGTACCGTTGATGAAGCAGGCTGCAGAAGGACTGATACAGTGTCAGGGGTGTATGGTCATGCACTTTGGTAGAAGGAACAAAAGAGTAAACTATTTTCTAAATGGAGATAAAATACAAAAAACAGAGGTGGAAAAGGACTTGGGAATCCTTGTGTAGGATTTCCTACAGGTTAATTTGCAGGTTGAGTCTGTGGTGAGGAAGGCAAATGTGATGTTAGCATTCATTTCAAGAGGACTAGAATATAAAAGCAAGGCTTTTATAATGTTGAGGCTTTATGAGGCACTGGTGAGGCCTCACTGTGTATTGTGAGCAGATTTGAGCCCCTTATTGGAGAAGGTTCAAAGGAGGTTCATGAAAATGATACCGGGTTTGAAAGGGTCATCAGATAAGGAGCGTTTGGTGGCTCTGAGCCTGTACTCACTGGAATTCAGAAGAATGAGAGGTGACCACATTGAAACCTATTGAATGGTGAAAGGCCTCAATAGATTGGATGTGGAGAGGATGTTTCCCATGATGGAGGTCTAGGACCAGAGGACACAGCCTCAGAAAAGAAGGATGTCCATTTAGAACAGACTTGGAGGAATTTCTTTAGCCAAAGTAGCTGTCAAGGTCAAGTCATTGGATATATTTAAGGCAGAAGTTGATCGGTTCTTGATTAGTCAGGGCATGAAGGGTTACAGGGAGAAGGCAGAACATTGGGGCTGAGGGGAAATGCATCAGCCATAGTGAAATGGCAGAGCATGCTTGATGGGCCGATTGGCCAAATTCTGCTCCAATATTTTATGTTACTTTAGTCAGATTTGTCTTTGATTATGGGTGTTTTGCTTATGGGTCAGCCTCATCACTGCCCTTAAAGCCACTAGATAAAGTTCAAACATTGAGATTATGTTGTAGTGCAATTAAATCATCCCCAATTTCAGCATTGCCTGTGGAAATGGGTAAAGTACCTTTACATCTACACAGGTTACTGTTAGCAATAGTTTACCGGGTTAATGTAAGAGAACAAAGTTGACATCCGATTGGCAACATTAGTAGAGTGTTGAGAGCACTGCATTAATAAATTTTGGTGCATGGAAAATGAATGGGCACAAAATCTTAGGTTGTTTAATGTGGAATATGGTCCCAGTGTGTATCAGGGGTTCCCAACATGGAACCCACAGACCCCTCGATTAATGGTAGGAGTCCATGGCATAAAGAAGTTTAGGAACTCCTGCTATGGTATATTTAATATTTCAATAATATTATAAATATATTGTTTGATTAAGCATTCTTGGTTTGTTTACAGAATTCATTATGGGTTATTTGTAAGTAGTATGTGAATGACATATGTCATTATACCACCATGTCAAAGTGAACACCTCACTAAAGTAACATGAAGTAAACACTTTTTCTTAGGTTATGTGTTTCCCTTTTGATTAATTTCTGGAGTTACAAAACACAACCATAGCAAGGAGTAAGTTTTAAAACAAATCCTAGAGAGAGATATTTAAGTTATAAAAAAAAAATGCAGCATATACTTTTTCAGAAAGGGAGAGAGACGTTCGAGTTAACAAAAAGGTAAAATAGATGAAATTCATGGGCTGAAACAGTGAGTACCGGGCGATGATGATAATAATAAAAAATGCAGAAGTGACTGGCAACAGTGGAAACATAAACATGGTCGATCGCATAACAGATAACTGCCTTATGTATACTGAACAGAATGAGCACTATTTTAAAGCAATTGAAATAGTCAATAAGAAAAGAGTGCCACTTTGCTGAGTGCAATGTGTGGAAAAGCAGTTTGCTTAGAAGTTTGACTGCTCCAACCAAACCAGATGAAATGAGCTTTGCTGATTTTGTGAACATGATGCAGGAACATTTAGAATCAAAATTGTTGTTGATTGCAGAATGCTTTAGGTTTCATAAGCAGAATCAAAAGGAAGGGGAGTCCATTTTAGTTTACATGGCTGAATTGAAAGTTGTTTGAACATTCTGTTTATTATGGCTTAATGAACCATAATGCCAGTTAAATGAGAGATCATTTAGTTTGTGGAATCTTACAAGAAAGCATTCAAAAATGGCTCCTAACTGAAGCACAAGTCACATTTAAAAGAGCCCAATGGAGTTGCAATCAGGAATGAAAGTGAGCGTGAACAAAATTGCACTAAGCAGAAACCTGCCTGGCTGAAGAAATTGTGTTTCCATTGTGGCAGGGGCTCATATACACCAGAGTAATACAGGTTTAAAGGTGAAACATGCAGAAAATGTAACAAATTAGGACAAATACAAAGAGCATGTTGGGCAGACAAAAGTAAATGGACTGCACAAGGAAGAGAAAAAAAAACTAAAAAATCAAGTTGCAGTTTTGAAAAGAGCACTAATATGCATACTGTTGATGAAAACTCTGATAAGAGTGACACAGGGCTGGGTAGTCTTGAACTTTAAAATATGAAAGCTAATAATAGAAAACCAATTTGGCTTACACCAGAAATGAACAGCAAATTAACTAAAATGGAATTGGACACTGGAATTCCACAAAATGAGTTTGCACTGCATTTCAAAGATACTGAACTGCATGTATCCAACTAAGAACGTACACTGAAAAGATAACTCCTGTGGGAATTATATTCGTAACAGAGACATATGACAATCAACAAGCTACATTGAGCTTGTATGTGGTAAAAACAGGAAGGCCAGCATTGTGGGATCGTAATTGGCTGAGACAATTACAACTTGATTGGAGATCCATCCACTACTTGCATGCCACATGCCCAGCAATAGTCATCTGAAAGTGGATTAAAAGGGGTACTGGATAATGCCACCTAGTGTTCAAGGGTCACTTTGGAAAACTCAGACATATCAAAGGTAAAAGTGTTAAATGAAAATGCCATACCCAAATTTTACAAAGTGAGTCTGGTTTCTTATACCATCCGTGATAGGGTAGTCAGTGAGCTAGATTGCAAAAAGGCTGATGGAATTCTGTCCAAGGTTGAGTGGAGCCCCTGGGCAATGCCAGTGGTGCCAGTAGTCAAGAAGGATGGGTCTGTCAGGATCTGTGGTGATTTTAATGTCACCATCAACCCTGTACTGATAGTAGATCAATACCTTCTGCTCAGGATAGAGGATGTTTTTGCAAACCTTTCTGTAGGTAAACACTTCAGCAAAGTGGACTTAGCTGAGGTTTACCTACAGATGGAGATGGAAGAAGAGTCCAAAGTGTTTTTCACCATAACACTCACAAAGGGCCTTATCGCAGTCTGCACCTGCATCTGCATCTAGCAGAAAGCAATGGATCAAGTGCTGCAAGGCTGCCCAGAGATGCAGCGTTGCCTGGGTGGCATCATTGTTATTAGTGAGGATGACAAGGAACATCTCCAAAATATCAAGACTGTGTTAAGATTATCAGCTCAGAGTGTGACACAAGTATGAATTATTTAATCCAAGCATCATTTACTGTGGTCACTCCACTGATGCACAGGTGTGCTGAGAAAATTCAAGTAGTAGTGAATGCCAAAGGATGTGTCACAGTTGTCAATTACTATAACATGATTTTCATGATTTGTCAATTACTATAACAGGTTCCTGTCAAATCTGGCTATTGTGCTCCACCCTTTGAACTCATCACTCCAGAAATTAGTTGAGATGAACTCATTACTAAAAAATGGGGATTGGGAAAGTAGTGTTTAAGTGACTTTCCAAAACACAAAGGAAATGGTGACATCAGACCTGTGCTCATATATTATGACCCACATTGTCCAGTGAAGCTTCCCTGGGACGCCTTACCTTATGGTATAGGTGCAGTAATGTCACGTTATGAATGATGAAAGTGAACACCCCATAGCCTTTGTATCATACTCCCTTACCACTGTAGAGAAAAATTATGTAGAGATTGAGAGGCCTTGAATCTGATTTGAGGTGAAATACATCTCAACGAGTACCTGTATGGGAGAGAATTTACCCTCATTAGAGATCATCAACCACGGGTGTCCATTTTCAGTCCACAGAAGGGTGTTCCACTAACAGCAGCAGCATGAATGCAGAGATGTGTTGTTTCTTGGAGGACACAATTATAAGATCGAATTCAAGAGGACAAGTTATCACAGAAATGCTGATGGATTGTCCTGTTTACTCTTGGAAAAGGAAATACCTGAAAAACTTACAAAAGAGGATACTCCTCTTAGTTTATTCTCCCTAACACAAATAGAAAGTCTCCCTATTATGGCCAAGATGATCCAAAGGGAAACCAGAAAAGACGCCTATATATGTCTATGTTGTTTGTCTATAGATGATAATCCAAAATGGCTGAAACATCCAGTAGAAATTCCAGTTTCTGCATTTTTACCAGCGCCATGATGAAGTTGCCCTTGATGGGGGTTGCCTTATATGAGGATTGAGAGTTGTTGTACCATCCAAGCTAAGATCCAAAATGGAGTAGCTACATGGTGGTCACCTAGGCATGGTCAAAATGAAGTGTTGGCTCAAAGCTTTGTCTGGTGGCTTGGGACAGATCAGCAGATGGAGCAGCTTCCCATATATTATTTGGGATGCCAACACATCTAGAAGATGCCAAGAGCAGAAGCATCTCTCCATTCTGGGAATGATCTGCATTGCTCTGGCAGAGGATTCATGTGGATTTTACTGGACCATTCAGAGATACAAATTTCTTGATAGTAGTGGATGTAGCTACAAAGTGACCAGAAGTATTTCCAAAGCTTCCACTACAGCCTTGCACAATCTTGAAGTGTTGAGAAGCCTCTTCTCAAGGACCGGTGTTTCAGAACACAGTAACAATTGACCACAGTTTGTTGCAGAGCAATTTCAGTCACTTCTGAAAATGAATGGAATGAGATACATCTGCCCCATACCATCCAGCTACAAATGGCCTGGTAGACAGGCTTGTCCAGAGTCTAAAGGTTGTTCATACTTGGATCTCCTCAAACCCAATCTCAGGAGTATGCAGGAAAAACAGCTGAGACAAATTGAGGGGTTCTCAAACAAGGAGGTTCTGTTTCAATCCTGGACAAACAGTCCTGGTGAGGGACTAGAGAGATGATCAAAAGAAGGTACTTGGAAAGATTAAGGACAGAACTGGATCACTCTCCTACACAGTGGAGATTGCATCTAATGTTATCTGGAGATGACACTTCAATCAGTTGAGGAGAGCAGGGTCAATTGTTAGAGAAGAAAGGCATCAGAGCCGTCAGAACCACTTCCTGCAGTTCTAAGTCAACACAGCAGGCCCCAGAACCTGAAATTGTTTCACAGCCACAAGTCTCACCCGCCAGAGTGACTCCCCTTGTCAGGAAAGACTTTATCCCACAAAAGCAAGAAATTTAATATGTACTATGCTGTGGATGTCTATATACTAGTTGTATTATATAGTACAATGTGCTTGCATGTATACACATGTGACTCACTCACTCTCTCTCTCTATATATGTAAAAATAAAACAAGAGGCTAATATGTTATATATTTGAGTTAGAGTTTATAGCAAAGCAGCAAGGAGTATAGTGGATTTAATATTTCAGTAATATTGTAAATATATTGTTTGATTAAGCATTATTTACATAATTAATTACGAGTTATACGTAAGAAGTATGTGAATAGCATACATCATTACACCACCATGTTACATGTGAGCACCTCATTTAATAAAAATGGAAAAACTAAGTCAGCAAGAATCCCTGGCTCCAGTTTTTTTTTTGTTTGATTTGTTTCTGTAGATACAAAACATAACAGTCACCTCCAGCCAGAATACACCCCACTGACCACTACCCTCTGTTTTTTTTTAAATGGGGAAGCCAATTCATCATGTATCCCATATATCTCAACTTTCTGGAGAAGCCTATCATTTGGTACCCCTTGTCAAATGCCTCACTAAAATCTATGTAGACAACTTCCACAGCTTTACTGGTATCAATCATATTCATCACCTCTTCAAAAAACTAAGTCATGTTGTTTGTCCCTAATTAAGCCATGGCTCTTCAAATGCTCACAATCTTATCCCTAAACATGCTGTTGAATAGCTTCCCTGCCACTGATGTGAGAGTCACCAGCCTAGTTACCAGGATTACCCCCATTTCCTTTCTTAAACAATGGAACAACATGAGCAATTAGCTAGTCCTCTGCAATCTCACCAGTAGCTACTGAGATACAAAGATCCTGGTCAAAGTCCCAGCAATCTCATCTCTTGCTTCTCTGAAAAACCTGGAGTATATCTCAACAGTCCTTGGGGACTTATCCATCTTAACGTTCTTCAAGAGACCCAGCACTATCTCTTTCGTAATCTCAAAGTGCCCTTGCATTAGCAGATTCCACACTAATCTCATTATCTTTCACTTCTTTATTTTTGGTGTATACTGATGCAAAGTACTCATTTAGGTACTCCCCTACATCTGCTTCCAAGTATATTTTTTCTCCTTTATCCCTGTGTGGTCCTTCCCTCTCCCTAGTTATCTGTTTTCTCTTAATGTAAATGTAGAATGCCTTGGGATTCTCTTTAATCATATAAGCAAATGATTTTCATGGCCCCTTCAAGATTTGTTTCATGTTAATTTTTGTAACATAGTAATTTTTGTCTTGCACTGTAGTGGTTACTTGAAAAACAAACCAAAACCACTGAAACTGAGCGAGGGACTCGACACTGTATGACACTTCCAAATAACTGAGTTCCAAGTTGAAAACAGTATGTTCAATTCTTTATTACAAAACCAGCAAGACGAATGATCTTAGGTAGTGAGAAAAGCTGACAAAACTAGGTAGCAATAGTGAAATAAACAAAATAATCTAAGTTAACGTAATCAAATTAGAGACAAAGTAGTCAACAAAAAACATCCAATTCCTGGCTGATTCCAACTAAAAATTAACTGCACAAAGAGTGAATACATGACTATACTCATCTGCTTCTACCACACGCCAACCCAAGTGACAAATTACCATAACCCATAATAAACACAATTCCAGCCCCTAATTATTACACTATAATTACAACTATACACTACAAAAGAGAGATGAAATCTTCAAGGATAAACATTCATGCAAATCTACTTTCTTCTGTAAGTTATATAACGGTCATCCAGGTCAGAGGTTACCAGCACTTAGCTAAGTACAGAATGATCTTTACCACCACTCTGCCAAGTCAGTAAATCAAGTCAAAATCATGAAGCTCCTTGAACCTCTACCTCCTGTTAACCAACAGAACTTGGTTATAGGGCTTTCCGGATAGCTAGACTTAGTCTTGATGGCAATTGCCACTAAAATCTTTTTATGTATGGAAAGGCTTGAGTTGTGTATTTAATATTTCAATAATATTTGAGTAACCTTGCATACAATATATAAATTGGTTGGTTAAGCATTCTTGTTCCTTTAAATAACTTATTATGGGAATATGTATAAATACATGAATTGCATATGTCATCATGCTACCACATGATACGTGTGTGCCTTGCTTGAGGTACACTTGAAGTTCAACCTGCATTTTGGACTCCTGTGTCTTCCTTTGAATTAGTTTAATGTTCTGAAGTTACAAAATATAACAACTTGAATGACTCTTCCCATGATCCATGAGTTGAAGTGCTGTGTTGCTACAATGTCTCATGGGAGGAAATTGCACTTTATACTTGACCATTTCTGATGTTCCTGTAACAATGATAGGTATTCCATGACCCACCATTTCCAAAACAAGTCTGACAATGTATTGGACCTGCTTCCATCTATGATGAGCATAAATGTTGTCCTTTTGGAACTCTCCTGGTGCTAGGGATTGTGAGGTCTTCAGACACAACAGATGGGTGGGTGTTAGTGCTTCCAAATCATCAGTATCAGAGGACGCCTTAGTAATTGGATGAGAATTGATATTAATCTCTACTTCACAAAGGACTATGTGGAAACCCTCGCCTTCAAGATTCTGTACCTTCATGGTGGAATTAAGGACATTTCACACAGACCTGACCAATCTCGCCTGTGTTCCTCCCTGATGTGAGCACATCATTGATCTATGAATAGTTCCATTTCTCAATGCTCCTTTTAACTGATGCTCAGCTCCAAAGTTTGCCACATTATCAGAGCGCAGTTCACTAACTTGTCTTAGTCTTATTATAAAGGATCAAAGTGCACTAAGGGATGTGTTGAAAGAGGATGCCACTTCAATGTGAGCAGCTCATAGAACTGAACAGGTAAATATTACCCCATAACCTCTTCACTGTACTCCTGCTCTTCACCTCAAAAGTCCAAAGTTGTCCACTCCTAAACATGTAAATGGAGACTGTCCAGAGGTAGATCTGCCATGTGCTGGCATCCTGAAACTGCATGCAACCATCAACAAGCAACACACTAAGACAGTTTCCTTCTTATAGCTGTATTAGCACCAGTATTTTTGGTGCAACCTGGATTATATGTGGTTGCGGCCATGATGTCTCACCTCTTGATGTACATGCCTCAATGGTATCTGAGATCTGGAGATCCTTTGCCAGTAAAACAGGAAGTTTAGACTCTTCAGGCATGGCTGCCCTCCTAAGCCATTCACCAACTCTCAAGACACCATCTTCAAGTACTGGATTGAGTTTGAAAATATGGTTGTTCCTTTTCACACTTTCACCCCTTTGCAAACTTGAGAATTCATCTGGAAATCTTTGGCAAAACCCAGTGATCTCCATTTCAGCCTTTCTGAGCTCCTCTACTGACAGAGGACCTCAGCCAATCTGACCTTTGGCTTTTTCAATCTCTCTCTCCAAAGAATACCCTTGTCTTTCTTCATCCAAGTCAGACTGAGCAAGAACCATTCTCAATTGCTTTCTCTTCTAAGAAACAAGAACAAGTTCTTAAATCTAAGAATCCAGGCCACTGTCTTCCTCAAATAGGTCCAAGATGAGAAGTTATGTATTATACACATTACTGTATCCAACTCCTCTTCAATCTGCATGATGTTCATTGCAACACTCTTGACTTCAGATCATAAGACCATAAGACAAAGGAGAAGTCAGCCATTCAGCCCATCGAGTCTGCTCCACCATTTTATCATGCGCTGATCCATTCTCCCATTTAGTCCCCCTCCTCCACCTTCTCACCATAACCTTTGATGCCCTGGCTTGTCAGATACCTATCAATCTCTGCCTTAAATACACCCAATGACTTGGCCTCCACTGCCACCCGTGACAACAAATTCCATAGATTCACTATCTTCTGGCTAAAAAAATTTCTTCGCATTTCTGTTCTGAGTGGGCGCCCTTCAATCCTTAAGTCATGCCCTCTCATACTAGACTCCCCCATCATGGAAACAACTTTGCCACATCCACTCTGTCCATGCCTTTCAACATTTGAAATGTTTCTATGAGGTTCCCCCTCATTCTTCTAAACTCCAAGGAATACAGTCCAATCATCTAGCAGGATTTCTCCAGAACAATCAGGATTCAGAGGCCATTCCCTCTCGGGCTGAAGATACTAAAGCCCTGATGCCCATGTTTCATTCTTGATGTACTTCAGCACAGAAGCGCTATCAGTCCAAAAAACTGAGTCATTAGGCTGAATTAGGGAGGCCAGACAGTCCAGCTTTTGAACACTTGGTCCTCCGGCCGGCGCCACCTCCAGCCGGATGTTAATTTGTCCTCCTTTTTTGGGCCTGACTAAAAAACTTACATAAATTACCTCAGATATACTAAAACAGTGGGAACTGAAAGCTGTAACAACCGTTAACGTATTTTTATTATATGTAGTTGCCGTTGTCAACACTGCTGATGAGCCGCAGTGTACGAGTCACGTGACGTCAACACGTGCCAGAGGGTCAGTCCGCCCAAGGTTGCCACCGCAGTGGAGAGTTCTTGTTTCAAGCCCCTAAAGAAATGCTGAAAAGAAAGACTATATTTAATCATGAATGGGCTAAAGAATTTGGATTTATTGCTAAAAGCAGAAAAGGTAACTTTCATGTTTTTTGTACACTATGCCGCTGTGATGTGGAGATTGGCAGTAAGGGAAAAAGTGCAGTTGAACGACACGCTGCCACAGATAAACAAAGTTAACACTCATACTGCTGGTATGTCATCGTTATCATTTTTCTCCCCAGCCCGATCAACTCAAGATGACAAAATCAAGATGCAGAACTGTGTAAAGTGTATGATGCTGTGAAGCATCAGTCATACAGAAGTGTTGATTGTGGAGTAAAAGTTGACAAAGAAATATACAGTGACTCATTGATAGTGAAAGGTGTAACATGTGGGAAAACTAAAGCTGTGTACATACATCTATTGATGCTTCTGGACACATCTTCAGTGATGTTCCTGGAATCATTGGGTGTTTCGGGTCTTTCAACATCATACAACCTCCTCCAGGTGACCAGGCAAAGAAATATACAGTGACTCATTGATAGTGAAAGGTGTAACATGTGGGAAAACTAAAGCAAAAGCTCTGCGTGAAAATATTCTAGCACCATATTCTGTACAAAAGCATGTGGAGTATATCAAAGGACATGGCTTGCCCTTTTCAGTAGCAACTGATGCTTCAAACAAAGGTGCAACAAAGTGTTTCCCAATACTTCTGAGATACCTTAATTTTGAGAAGGGAGTGCAACATGTGTTACTTGACTTTTACAGCACTAACAATGAATCAGCAGAGGACTAACAAATCAGCTACTGGTTAAACTGGAGACGTCAGGTCTGGATCTGAATAAAGTGTCAGCATACCCTGTGTAAACTATGGAAAACACAACAGTGTTTATCAAAAACTGAAAATGGCTCAAAAGAACATTATTGCTGCAAATTGTCTGGCCCATATTTTGTACAATGCAACAAGATTTGCTACAGGAAAACTGGAAATTGATGTTGAAAATATTGTGTTCAAAGTGTACAACCATTTCAGCATCTCAGCTAAAAGAACAGCACAGTTAAAGGAATTCTGTGAATTTGTGGATGTTGATAATTGTAATCTGTTACAGCATGTTGTGACAAGATGGCTCTCTCTTTTGCCATCTATTGACAGAATACTTGAAGTGCTGGGAAGTCCTAAAAAGTTATTTTCAGAGTCTGGGTGAGGAGGAGTGCCCCAAGGTACTGTGGAAGTGCTTTGGAGATGAAGGAAATGCCTGTGAATTGTCAGAGATCTATTTCTTCTTCTTCAGTCACACTCTTAAATCGTTCTCAGACATTGAAGCACTAGAAGCCTAGTCATTCAGCATAATTTCAGTATTTAAGCTAATGGCTGAACTGAAAAGCAAACTTGAGAGAAGGGTAAAGGACTGTTTTTTTTGGCTTTGGAGTGAACACCAAGCTCAGCCAGCTTACCCCTGATGTGTCTAAGAAATGTGAAGCAGACTTCATTGTTTTCTGTGAGAGAGTCATAAAGTACTTAAGTGACAGGTATGACTTCTCTGAAAACAGCTTTAATAACAAAGTGTCAAAATTGAGCCTAACAAGTGCCATACCTTTTGGAGAATTCTGTGATGCAGTCAAGGCCTGTAACCTTCAAGGTATTGATATGGATGAATTATATGAAGAGTATGGGATTGTGGAGGCAATTATCAATACTCCTGAGATGGTAGGTAGCCATAGCGAAGAACGTTAACTCAAGCTGTTCAGTATATCTGAGGTCTCTCTTACAAACCTGAAGATGGTGAGTGCTTATATCTTCTCTATTCCACGCAGCAATGCTCACACAGAATGAGTTTTTTCAATGATGACCTCAGCTTGGAGAAACGAGAAAAACCGTCTGCAAGTGGACTCAGTTAAAGCAGAGCTCCAAATATGTAACAACTTCTCAGAAGAGTACCCAGCCATGTACAAAAAACTCCTGGCCAACAGAAAACTCCTGGAGATGGCAAGTAAAGGGCAGAAATACAAAAAATAAACACCCATACCTGGCAGTCCATGGTAGGCCTAAGTAGGTTACTTCCTTTAGTTTGTGAAGTTAATTTGGTTAGCATATCGGCTTCAGCAGGAGTAACAATGAATATTCATTTCTTTCAGTTCTTTATTTATGCTGTATGAATGTATGTATGTAATTTGCAGAATAAGGAATTGAATAGGAAAAAGGACTCTGGCAGAAAATCACTGATTAATGATGAAATAGCTAGGTTTTTGCTGGATTTATATAGGCAAAAAAAGTATCATGTTAGAATTTTTGTTTACTAAAATAAAGTGATCATCTGTTTGCATTTGTTGTTTTTGCAATACGGTTTAAATTTTATAGAAAAAATAAATTTTTTGAAACACACAGTTTTGAAATGAACCTATGACCAAGTATGCAATGTCCTCCTTTTTGGAAATTTGGAAATGGCCACCCTAGACTGAATGCATAACTCCTTCCTCCATGAGTGTCCATATGGCTTACTACCATAGCAGCATGAGCTCCATATGAGGGATAGAATCTGATTTCAGAGCTACCCTAGATTTCCCCATGATAAAAGCACGGAGCACTACGCGCATTTTGTGCAACAACAGATAGGTTACTGTTTCACAGCCATCTTCATTTGTTTCTATAAAGTAGTGTATCTGTGCAGCAATAACTTCAAAATCCAGAGGCTTCAAACATTTAACAACCTTGAGGTCTTCCAACTGGCAGAGTTCCTTCAGACAGCTTGTCCACCTATGAGCAACTGATGTTGGTATAGTGTCATCCCAGCTGAGCTCTTTCTTACATGGATCTTGAAGAATCTTAGCAGATAGCATCACTGGTCTCAAGTTTCCTAAAGGATCATAGGTGGAACTAAAACACAAGGAAATCTGCAGCTGCTGGAATTTCAAGCAACACACATAAAAGTTGCTGGTGAACGCAGCAGGCCAAGCAGCATCTCTAGGGAGAGGTACAGTCGACATTTCAGGCCGAGACCCTTCGTCGGGACTAACTGAAAGAAGAGGTAGTAAGAGATTTGAAAGTGGGAGAGTGAGAGGGAGATCCAAAATGATAGGAGAAGACAGGAGGGGGAGGGATGGAGCCAAGAGCTAGACAGTTGATTGGCAAAAGGGATATGAGAGGATCATGGGACAGGAGGCCCAGGGTGAAAGGGTGGGGGAGCCCAGAGGATGGGCAAGGGGTATAGTGAGAGGGACAAAAGAAGAGAGAGAAAAAGAATGTGTGTATATAAATAAATAACGGATGGGGTACAAGGGGGAGGTGGAGCATTAGCAGAAGTCAATGTTCATGCCATCAGGTTGGAGGCTACCCAGACGGAATATAAGGTGTTGTTCCTCCAACCCGAGTGTGGCTTCATCTTTACAGTAGAGGAGGCCGTGGATAGACATATCAGAATGGGAATGGGATGTGGAATTAAAATGTGTGGGCACTGGGAGATCCTGCTTTCTCTGGCGGACAGAGCGTAGGTGTTCAGCGAAATGATGCCACTGGGAGATTCTGCTTTCTCTGGTGGACACTGTCCCCCACATTTCCTTCGCTACATCGACGACTGCATTGGCGCTGCTTCCTGCATGCATGCTGAACTCGTTGACTTCATTAACTTTGCCTCCAACTTTCACCCTGCCCTCAAGTTTACCTGGTCCATTTCCGACACCTCCCTCCCCTTTCTACATCTTTCTGTCTCTATCTCTGGACAGTTTACCTACTGATGTCTACTATAAGCCTACGGACTCTCATAGCTTTCTGGACTATTCCTCTTCTCACCCTGTCTCTTTCAAAAATGCCATCCCCTTCTCGCAATTGCTCCATCTCCGCCGCATCTGCTCTCAGGATGAGGCTTTTCATTCCAGGACGAAGGAGATGTCCTCCTTTTTTAAAGAAAGGGGCTTCCCTTCCTCCACCATCAACTCTGCTCTCAAATGCATCTCCCCCATTTCACGCACATCTGCTCTCAGTCCATCCTCCCGCCACCCCACTAGGAATAAAGCTCCCCTTGTCCTCACCTACCACCCCACCAGCCTCCAGGTCCAATATATAATGCTCCGTAACTTCCGCCACCTCCAACAGGATCCCACCACTAACACATCTTTCCCTCCCCCCCTTTGCTTTCTGCAGGGATTGTTCCCTATGCGACTCCCTTGTCCATTCATTCCCCCCCCCCATCCCTCCCCACTGATCTCCCTCCTGGCACTTATCCTTGTAAGCGAAACAAGTGCTACACATGCCCTTACACTTCCTCCCTCACTACCATTCAGGGCCCCAGACAGTCCTTCCAGGTGAGGCAACACTTCACCTGTGAGTCGGCTGGGGTGATGTACTGTGTCCGGTGTTTCTGATGCGGCCTTCTATATATTGGCGAGACCTGACACAGACTGGGAGATTGTTTCGCTGAACACCTATGCTAAGTCCGCCAGAGAAAACAGGATCTCCCAGTGGCCACTCATTTTAATTCCACGTCCCATTCTCATTCTGACATGTCTATCCACGGCCTCCTCTACTGTAAAGATGAAGCCACACTCAAGTTGGAGGAACAACACCTTATATTCCGTCTGGGTGGCCTCCAACCTGATGGCATGAACGTTGACTTCTCAAACTTCCCCTAATGCTCCACCTCCCCCTTGTATCCCATCTGTTAATTATTTATATACACACATTCTTTTTCTCTCTCTCCCCTTTTGTCCCTCTCACTATACCCTTTGCCCATCCTCTGGGCTCCCCCACCCTTTCTCCCTGGGCTTCCTGTCCCATGATCCTCTCGTACCCCTTTTGCCAATCAACTATCCAGCTCTTGGCTCCATCCCTCCCCCTCCTGTCTTCTCCCATCATTTTGGATCTCCCCCTCCCACTTACAAATCTCTTACTAGTTCTTCTTTTAGTCCTGATGAAGGGTCTCAGCCCGAAACGTCGACTGTACCTCTTCCTAGAGATGCTGCCTGGCCTGCTGCGTTCACCAGCAATTTTCATGTGTGTTGACAGATGGAACTAAATGTGGAAAGGACGCTCCTTCTGTTAAGTGGTCTATTTTGGATCATGATCTTAAACTTTAAAGTATCAGACTGAATGCACCACTGCACATCCAGCATACACTCCACTGACGCCATTTCTTGATTCAAATCCTTCATGTCTTTCATTCTTTGCTCTTCTGGTATCACAGCTGGCACCCTGTGACTGCTGCTTATCCACTTTGAGAGTTGAAAGCCACCTTTAGCACAAATGGATACAAGAGAGACACCACTTCTTCCTCAGAGGACACTGATACAAGGCAGTCAACATAGAAGCAAAGCAAAACCTTATCCACCATCTCTTGGCTAAACTGTTGTTTATTGTCTACTGTGCATTTCCTAAGGGCAAAGATGGCACAGCTCAGTAATAAAGGTTGCTCCAAAGAGATGTACAGGTTGACCTTCACTAATCCTGCACCATTGGGACCCAAGGAGTGCTGGATTAGTGAAAATGCCGAATTACAGAAGGATCACATTAAGCATAATCAGTGCCGGATTATCAAAGGAACCAGATTACAGGTAGTCAGATTAGTGAAGGTCAACTGTACCTTCATTTTAAAGTCCACTGTATCTTGCTGTAAATGAATGTCTCCATAAGCCTTTTGAGCTGTTGGACATAACATAGGTACAAAGCGCCTCATTAGCGCAAGCTGATAGTAAACACCCTGAACTACCTCTTAGAGGCCTTGTTCATGTATCCCATACACCTGAGGAACAAATGAATCAACATTGACATTGAGTATTTTTGTGTTCCTTTGTGCCTTTTCAATATAGGAACTCGCACTATAGGACTGTCCTGCTAGAGCACTTTTAGCAGTCACCACGTGTGAAGCTCCTATCACATAAACTTCAGCCATATGTGCGGCAATTTTTTCCAATTTAAGCTGTTCCTTTCTTCTCCATAGTTCCATAGCAATTAATCATTCCTCTTGCACCTCCGGCATATACTTATCCTTCAATAATCGATATGCCATTAATGCAGCTAAATCAGCCTCTTCTTTTTTAAAACATGTGCAGAGCAGGTATTAGATACAGAAGCTTTTCTTCCTGCAGCAGAGCTTCATTTGGCACACAGCTGTTCGGTTTCACATCATCTTGTGGGTCATCCGCATCGTCAAAACATGCCTTGAATTTTGAGAAGCACCGTCTGTTGGAAGGTGATACCTATTTTCACTTATTGCAGCAACATGACCTTCACTGTAACATGTTTCGGTCAACCATTCTTTCACAACCTCTGAATGCACTGCTATAGCTATCAATGCTTGAAAAACATTCATTCTGATTTTTCTGTTCGTCCTTGGGAAGTAATGACATTAATATTTGATGTTGCTAAGCAACAAATTCACTTTCACAGATTAGTTTTCAAAATGAGATTGCACTTGTAAGGCATTTTCCTTCTTTTTCATAGGATCATTAATTGATGGTATTAAGCCTTTAACTTAGTTCACAATTGTTTTATACTTCTTTTGAAGACACTCCACTCTACTCGCCAAAGCTTTGATAGAAAGTTTAATTTATATTTGCCAGCCCGACTTTAGGTCACTGATGTCAGTTCCATGCTTTGATTCACTCATGTTACTTTCTCCTCATGGTGCAACTCTCAGTTAACTCCTTGCTGGTCTGCAGCACACTTGCAAAATACACCAATATTCCGTTCAATAAACATAGATGACAAACTGTCTGCACATCCATAACACTAAACCAGACCACACAAACACCATTCAATTAAATGTTGGCAACTGGAAGAATATTTCAACCTTTCAATTAAACAAAGCAATGAATCCTCACACAATCTAGCAATGGTCCCCAATGGATGGGTAGTGCTGACCATTTAAAACTATGTTTAAACCACAAATACACAGCATGAGTCAACAAAAGGTTGCAGATAATCCTATAGAAGCAGCTCCGGGTTCACCAACAGGTCCCATGCAATCCTTTTGCCTTAAACTGGTGTTTGCTTGGTATAACTTTTTTTTTGTTGACAAAATGTAGCAGTTACTTAAAAAACAAACCCAAAACTGCTGAGATACTGAGTAAAGGATTCGACACTGTATGATGCACTTCCAAATAACTGAGTTCCAAGTCCAAAAAAAGTACGTGCAATCCTTTATTACAAAACCAGCAAAAACAAATGATCTTATATAGTGATTAAAAAAAATAACAAAAGTAGCATAGAGATAGTGAAATAAGTGTAAACAAGTGAAATAAACTAAGTTAACGTAACCAAATTAGTGAGATAGTGGTCAACACCAAAAAAAATCATTCCCTGGCTGGCTAACTAAAAACTTATGGCACAAAGGGTGAAAATGTGACTATACTCATTCCCTTCTGCCACCTGTGACCATAACCTAAAATACAATCCAGACAGAAGGTAGATTAATGGCTCCTACATGTACTATAATGCTGTTGCAGAACAACAAATTTGACGTTTGCAATGATAACAAACCTGATTCTGATAAGAATGATTTTGAATCACCCAGCCCTATTTTATTTGATTAAGTTAGCTTCCTGCTCTCCTTAAATAATAAAACCATCTTTTTTTTTCCAACTTCCAGTGTGGCTGCGGTAATTTTGATGGAATATTCTCAGACAAGAAAATTATTTGACCCAATAGCCTTGTTCTATTCTTTACATCCAATAAAAATTTCATACCTAAATTTCAATCACTCTAAATTTGAAAGTGCAAAAGTAGAGTCTACCAAAACTTATTTCCCAACCCTGAATGGTTAATTTTCTCCCATCACATATTGATTTTATAACTGTACAGTTAAATTTCACTTCCACCATCCAACCACATCACTTAATAAATACAGTATTCATGTCTGATTGTGACCAAGAAAACAATTTTCAGCCAAAACAGAAACTTCACAAAAATTGGATCAGCAGAACACAGTACTTTGTTGTAAGATATTCAAATAGGAATTGAAGCTGGAGAACACAAACAGATGGTTTGAATTACCTGAATTTTTACCCCCACTCAGAATGCATTCCATGGACACTGGTCACCCATCACTTTCCATCCAGTACCCTAGATTAGTTGTGTTAATTGTGATCTTGTGGGTCAGCATCAGAATCCACCGTTATTTGGTGTCCACATTTACCCAGCAGTTAGCTGAAAATAGGAACCTTGGCCAATTTTGTCCTTCTGTATCCTTTGGCACTAACTTGTTATGGAATTAAATGTGCCAAGCCTAATTTTTTACTTCTGCTTTCTTAACTAGTCCAAGCTATGTGGAACTCCAGAGCTGTTTAACCATATGACTGATTCACAATTGCCAGCTGAAGTGGCTGTAAATAAATACTTAGTTGAATCACAATTATACATTGTGGTTTATCGCTATCATCCCAATGTCAATTACAAATACTCAATAAAAACTGCCTTGCCAGTGATAACTACATCCCATGAATGAATAAAATTAAAGAGCAATTCACAACTTCAAATATAATGTCACTTTCATGCACTAGAAACCTTGTGTTTTAAACCTTAGCACCTCTGTGATAACCAAAGGTAAATTAAAAAAGTTAACTTGTACCACTAGGGAAGGACGGAGGAAACAAGCTTCTGAAATAAAATATTCAGAATCAACGTGTTTGAGCTGAGTTGTTAACAACGAATACATAACTTTTAATTGCTTTAACTATCAACATACATGGATAATTTTGTGGGATGGCGATGTGGGGCTTTGAGGCAGGGAAATGATGGGTTGAAAATTACATAATTTTGCAACACAGACAAAATGCTAGAGGAACTCAGCAAGTCAGGCAAATTCCCTGTATTATGCAAGATTTCATGAATGGAAATGTTTCCCAGAAAAAAATGAAAGATGCCACTAGCGGGCTAGAACACATGGGTGCATTATCCACCATTGTGGAATTATGTCGACACAAAATTCTGTAGATGCTGGATATTTTGAGCAACACACACAAAATGCTGGAGGAATGCAGCATGGAGTGGAATAAACAGTTGATGCTTCGGGTCCTTTCCAGTCCTGATGACGGGTACAGGCCTGAAACGTTGACTGTTTATTCCCCTCCATAGATTCTGCCTGACTTGCTGAGTTCCTCTAGCATTTTGTCTGTGTTGCAAAATTATGTAATTTTCAACCCATCATTTCCCTGCCTCAAAGCCCCACATCGCCATCCCACAAAATTATCCATGTATGTTGATAGTTAAAGCAATTAAAAGTTATGTATTCGTTGTTAACAACTCAGCTCAAACACGTTGATTCTGAATATTTTATTTCAGAAGCTTGTTTCCTCCGTCCTTCCCTAGTGGTACAAGTTAATTTTTTTTTAAATTTACCTTTGGTTATCACAGAGGTGCTAAGGTTTAAAACACAAGTACTGAAAACTGGATTTTGACTTCAAGTTTCAAGCAAACATTCAAGGAAGTACAATTGCAAAAAAATGTCATCCCTACCATTCACAACCATACAAGTCAGGTTTGTCTCAACACTGTCTGGTACAACCTATTTATTGTATGACTATTGGATGTTAGAAAGACCACAAGAACCAAGCTCTATTTTCCTCAACAAGCAACCCAAAACATGTAGTTCAAGTTCAATTGGTATTCAACCATACATGAAAACAGCCAGACAAAATAGCGTTGCCTTGAGGCCAAGGTGCAAAACAGATGACCAACAGCACAAGGCACACAAAGCACATGTAAGATAGCGGTGAATACAGTCACACAAAAAAATATATAGTCCAAGTCCCTGAGTTGATGAATGCTGCAGCAGTGTGCAGTTGAACACAATATGGCTTGTCCTCTGCCTAGCAATTACCGGGGGGTGGGAGAGGAAATGGGCAGCATTGACTCTGACCGTGCCACACCTTCGGTGGAGCACACCCACCTCGATATCTCTTTTCTGGCCTGCTGTAAACAGGTGACACCATGGCTCGAGGCCCAGTCCTCACTACAACCAAGGCCACACACCTTCCCCACTGTCTGCCAATGAACCAGCGAATTGGACTTGCAGCATTCCACATTAACAATGTCAATGGGGTCTTGTGATCACAAGAATGGTGACCAAGATGATCACTTGCTGTTATACTCTACACCACCTTCACGCACCAACTCTTCCGATGCTTGTCTGATGCAGGCAGCAACATGATCCACACCAAGTCAGATTCCTTCAGTTTCTCCGCCAATGAGCAGCTCACTGATGGGTTAGACCAGCAGTACTTTTAAGTTCTTAATATCCAGCAGGGTCTTGCGATAATAATAAATGTTTGAAGTCAACAACATCTTTGATTGGCCCCATAGAAGCTGCTGCGTCTGAGTGCGTCGCCATCTTACCGGACGTTTTTTCCAATATGACTGCTAGATCTGATACTTTTTTTTGTTCAAAGGGTACAAGAAAATTTATCTTGAATACATTAAATATTTATAGATTACAAATCTATAAATACAACCACAATCCACTGTCTGCATAACTATCCTCTGTTCAGATGCTATATCCCATTTACGTATATTTGTTGCTCATCTCTGTCTCCTATTCATGATAAATATAAACTTAGCCAATATAAGCAGTTCCTCTGAATTCAGTTAACATTGGAGGTCACCATCCTAAACGTGAAATCTGGAAATGTTTTCCCAATGAATTATGACAAGAATCTCTTTAAATTGCTGAAACTGACATTGTCATGGGAAGAAGTTCGCAGATAGTCAGAGGAAAATATTTTACAGAATGCTCAGAACTTTAGAAATGGGGATCCCTGGTTCAAGTTGCTCTACGGTGGCCAGAGAACTTTCAGTCCAATATCAATGGAAGAAACACCTCCTTGCAAACTGCTCAACTACTTACCTCATGACAATCCCTGCCCTATTTGTGAGAGAGTCTGGGGTTCCCACATTTGCCTTGGTCAACTCAGAACCAGAGTGGAACAAACCATCTTTTATCCCAACAGGCTGGCTAGGAAGAGGGGCAATATGAAGTAGCAGCATTTAACATTTTAGAGATCAGGACAAGATTTTTATTAGGAAAATATCACGCCTATGGAACAAACAGGACAAATGAAGTAGACATAAAGATCAACCAGGATCTAACTCTATGAGTGAATAAACAAAGCTGAGATGACCTATTCCTAATTTTATGCAACAAAAATGGGTTTGCATGCAAGAGCTGATATTAATGTAAAATAGACTGCAACAGTTTGGGGAAAAGTCAGGCTTTAGTATTAAATGGATAGCTCTTTCAGAAATCTGATAGAAATATGTTGAAGTGTCACCTTATGTATCCTTTGACACTCTTGCAGTGGGAATCTTAAGATGTGTGATACATTTTTTTTTACTCCATGCAAAACTACTAATTCAGAATATCTCAGAAAATGTAATTACACAGCAAACGCGTGTGGACCCCTGTATAGATGTAGGCAAGCTACCTGTAGTACACCAAAAAACTAATACAGTAGATAGAAAAGGGTTCTACTGCTTTGTGCCACAGTCATAAAAATCACTAAAGAACACATCAAGAGAAACTAGCTGCTGCTGATGAGTGCTAGTGATGCATTGATGTGTCTAACCTACCCCTTTGCTAGAGTTTATACTTCACACTTAAGTAAAAACTTGCTCCTAGCTGTTTCAAAGAAAGGAACAAGGAAATTTGAATGGAAGTGCTGCTGTACCCATTATGGGTATCTCTGTTACGATAAAACCCACTTTAGCTACTTCCGGAGTACTTGAAAGTAATTGACAACAATATAAAGAATTGAAATTGTCTTGCATCTAATCAGAGAAGAATCTCCAAAGATTTAAAAAAAATATGGCACCGATCTTTAGCATATTAATTTTGTGCTGTGCAAGAGATGCAGATGTTAAAACTGTTCTTCCACACAATTAAAATAATACTTATTGTTTTTTGTAAGTTTATTTATTGACCTTGAGAATCATAGATCATAACCACTCCACCACACATGGACTTAGCTGCTGCGACCTTCTTCTTAAAAGACCCATCTTATCTACCCACCGACACTAAACTCATTAACCACACTTTTCTTTAGATACTCCATAAAATTACCTCTGGCTTGAACTTTGATTATATACGCCAATGGCTATTGCAGATCAGTGTCCAATTTGCTTTGATATTATGTGTAATACACAAAGGCATTTATTTTGCTACGTTAAAGGCACTTTGATACTGTTTGTATCTCTTGGAAACTCAAGTTGAGCAGATTGCTAGGCATAGGTTCTCTTGAAAGTATCTTTCCACGAACATTATATAAGTAGTCAAAACCAAATTTTAGTGGTCATGGATCTATTGCAGGTCTTACAGCAGATGTGATGGGAAAAGTTGCTTACACCTGGTTTTGTTAAGAGGTCTTTGTTTTTTTTAATAAAAATGAGTGGTTAATATTTAGAATACATTACTTACAGACAACTTCAATAACAATCTTCAGAAGATAATCACAGAATTAATCAAAGGAGGAAACATTCCAGGAATGTACTGAAGCAAGGAAACGTGACAAAAAAGTAGAGGCTTCAAATGCTGGAAGGGCAAGAGGATTCAGCAACAAGTTGTACAGTATGGGCTTGTATTTGAGATAGGAGCAACTTAGAAGTAGGATATAAAGTTCTAATAATGTTTCAAGAAATCGAAGGAAACTTAACAATGACATCTTCTCATTTTGCAAAAAGAGTTAACATGATTAAAAAATGTCCAAGAAAACAAGCAGGTTGGATATTGACCATACAGCATCAGGCTGGAGATTCTCACAGACAATGGTGCAGCAGTTAGCAATGTTGTCTCACAGATTTTGTGGTCTTGGTTTGATTCTGACCTCCAGTGTTGTCGGTACAGTTTATACATTCTCCCTATAAATACATCACTTTTCTTCAGAAATTCTCATCACCCCACTTCCACATTAAGATGGCAGGGTAACTGGCCACTAAATTATTCATTAAATAAGGCAGGAGTATTAAGAGTTGGAGGGATTGTACAGGTTAATGGGCAGGCGAGAAAGAACAAATTACAGGAAAGAAGTGGGGCAATGGAAATGATGTGAAAAGCTCAAAGACAGACTCAGTGGGCCAAACAGCCTTTCAAGTTGTAAGGAAATGTGAAAGATAACATTTTGAACTAAGAGTTGGAGAAGAATCCTGCATAAAGTAAATGCAAAAACAGAAAATTCAGGACTAATGTGTAACTTGGTTTGATTCAGTGTTGGCCATCACAGCGGACATTTGAGAACGCTCAGCTGAGTCACACAGAGGTTGCTTCCTTCTGCCTCAGCAACCCTGACTTGATTAATTTGCAGGGAGGTGAGAAGAGCATCCACTGCTGAAGTGATTCAATGTCAGATGAAAACAAGTTTGAAGGCAGCTATCATACTTCTGACAAGTACTTCTACACTTCAGACAAAGGATGAAAGAATTAAATGAAAGAAAACAAGATGTAGGGATGAATAGTTATTGTATGAGAAGCAAACTTCCAATAAGGGGTAACAAATGCAGCATGGTGAGAAGATCGTACACTGTAACTACTCCCATACACCCCAAAAATCAGGGAAGTTTCCTACTTTTACCCTTGTACCTAGGATTCTCAGTTTTCAGGACCTGACTTGAAACATTAACAATCCTTCCCCCCACCCCTACACAGATATTGCTGGACCTCCTATTTTGGCAGTTTTACTCTTGCCTTTGTGCCAAGTGTTGACTGCCTTTATCACAAATAGTCTTCAATCACACTAATGTCTTCAACCTTGAATATATGAAAGTTGGTGTTGTACTCATTAAAAACAGCAGTATATCCTCAGAATTCAACATGAAGGTCCAATAGAACAAAATACAACAGCTTGATTTTGTCCTTAACTATAAAAATCTGCACATGCACTATAAATCAACAGATGTAGAACTTAAAGCCTATTTTTTTTATTTAATCTGAAACAAGATCACAATAAAGCCCCCTTGATAGTTTTACTAAACCGTTTCAAACCAAGTTTACAAAACTTCATTTTAATACCATTCCTAATGAAATTGGAATAGCCATTCAAGGTGCCAGCACAGCTAGCAATCGGAAACTTACAGTCCAGTGTCTAGAAAGCTCACCTCTTTTCCAGAAATTGTGTGCAAAATAAATTCAGGGAGGAACAATCCCATATAATATGGACAATGGAAACCCACCCACTTGAGAGCTACATTTGACAAGTGGCTGCAGAACACAAGTACCATGCCTTCATGTTGCAGGCTAGAGGAATATTGGAATACAAAGACAGCTTTTCCACTTCATTTGGCAGGATGGATTATAAGGGAATGGGGAAGGGCAACAGGGCAATTTTTGCCCTATCCTTTGTGGACCAGCTTGGTTAAGAATAGTTATAGTAGAGCAGCTTAGATTTACCCCAAAAAAAAGTATAAGCCCATCCAAATCTATGGCAAGTACGTGCAAAATAACTTACTTGGTTTTAAAAACAAAATTCAGAATCGAACTTCAGCAACATATAAAATACACTCTCCCACCCACCCAACCCTACTGAAACTATGTGACACTGTACAATTCCAGTGCTTTTGTGCAGACTGAAGGTGTACTCTCCTCAACAGCTATTGCTTCAAATACAAGAGTAGTGTTTTCATTCCATTTTCACTCCATTTTCGAAATCTCAAATTTTGTGGTCATAATTTCCTGCAAAACAGAGAAATTAACAGTCTTATTTCTAAATTTTCAGAAGTTTAGAATGCTGAAGGTAGGAGTGCAACAGTGTAAGCTGGACCTCTCCCCCATTCATCCAAAATTAATCTTGCTCCTCAATTCTCTTCCCATGGCTTGGCATCTTCCTTTGTTTTAAATATTTACATATTTATCAATACTTATCCCTCAAACTGTGAAATGGTCAATTTTGTTGACAAAAATTCATCATTCCAACATTTGTGCATATAACAAAACCATCTTAAAGTCCCTCCTCCACCGCAGTGATAATTTTAAATGGATGACTCATTATCAACTCTGTAACACAGATAACAATGCTGATTCAGCCTTTTCATCCGAATCCGCCATTAGGGAATTTGTCCCACATCCGGATCATGGCCTTGCCAGGATATCAGCACCTGGCCTGACTTTTGACTTTTGCCATTTGGTCACAGAAGTGTGCATGAACCAGAACTTCTGCACTGATTAAGCAGGATGTTGCTGACCCATTGGAAAGTACTGGGTAGGGACTGTCATTTGCCTGTTACTCCAAGTAAAGGAGGATCTTTGGTCATAATGTTTGCTTCAGCAAACATGAGACACAGAAACCATGTCTAACTGAGAGAACACACTGGGGAAAGGACATCTGCCTTGTTCGGTTTGTCCTGACCTTCTTTCTACTTGTATTGCAAGCTTATCTATTTCAATTTTGTTTCCATTTGACAAGCACTAGTTGCTTAGGGCCCATTCCCTGTAGCTGCAGGACCAGCTAAGGATTAATGGAGGGCTACTGCAAGAGATTCACTCCATGATCTATACAATTTCCCTGAATGTAATGAACATTGAAAGCTAAAACACCATCCTGCTCAGCTCAGCTCACCTGAAGTGATGATACATACAGCAGTTCTAGAGCACGGCCAGACATTATGGAGCTAGAGCAGGAGTTGGGTAGGGTGGGTACAGGCAGCTGGGAAACTGCTTCTTATAAGATCATAAATCACATTTCAAGAGTTCTCACCGCTGCTACGTAATTTTGTTTAATGAAAATTGGTCACGCAATGGATTCTGATTGCTCCTTTGAAGAATAGCATTCATCCACTAAGCATCAATATTAAACATCAAAGACCACAAAAGGTGGAGTGAGTATTTTTCAGGCAGAGTAAAGCCTCCAAAACGGCAACTACCCTCTTCCTACATGCATGCCAACATCACCGCATGCTGCCAATTTCCTGGTCCTAGCCTATTCTCTATGCCCCCACATATCCACTCCCCACACACACAAGCCAGCACACCACACATATATTAGCAAAGGCTTCTTAGCACAATATTTTCTTTGGAGTGAATTACCTCATCTGAGTCCAGGAGGGCAGGAAGAGCTCTGAAAGAATTAGCAAAATTTCAGTTATTAATGAACAGTAATACCATGTACAGCAGAATACTGTTCATATGAATTATTGTCACATACTCCAGCATCATTTGCTTGCCAAGTGCAGAGAAACAGTTCCAGCAAATCCGGCTTTATGCATTTTTTTTTTCAGATTTTGTGAACTTAAGAATGTTGTTAAATCAGCTGGAAAGCCAGAAGCACTCTAAGCTCCAGATCCAATTTCGATGTTGCTTTGCATCCCAGCAGTCTGTCCCTGCATGGATGTTGTTACGCAATAGATGTTGAAAGCAGAAAGCATTGTAAAAAAAAACACTTGCCATAGTGACTTGGCTAAAGGATGTTTTACTAGGAATTTGCTCCACATAAATCACTTGGATTTTCCATCAGTTTTGAATGCAAAAGTTCCCACAGCTCATTCTGTTATGCCTTCAAATGCATGGCAAATCAAGTATTGAAACTGGGAAGCTTTGCTAATTACATAGAGGGTATTAGCGAGATCAGACTTGGAGTATTGTGTACAGTTTTGTCTCATCTGGATTATATATCAGTGTTTAGAAGAATGAGAGATGATCTTACTGAAACATGACCCTATGGGAGTGTGGAAACAGTAAAAAAAACATTTCTCCTTCAAGGGGAAACTGATGCTAAAGGTAAATTTTCAGAACCAGGATTAGTTTCATCACTTTTAGAATTACCTGCCCCTCAAGGCTGTGGAGGTGGAGTCAGTGAATATATTTAAGGATGCAACATACAAGTTCCTGAGAGTTTTGAGAGCTGCAGGAGTAAGGCTGGGGAGTAAGGCTGGAAAGTGAAGCCAAGACAGATCAGACTGACCTTTCAAAATGATGGAGCAGGACTGAGGAGTGAGCAGGGCAGACTGCACTGAAATAGCTGACAAAAGTCACTTACACATCTGCCATGGAAGATGGGACATTCTCCTCAACCCACTTCAGATCTTCATCCTGTCAACAACAGCAACAGCTCTGATGAATTTCAGTCTAATTAATAAATCAATTCATAGAACAGCCCTTCCAGTTCCAAGCACAAGTTTGCCCCCTGTCATGTACACATCTGGAGAACACTACATAAATTTGTGGGAGGGGAGTAAAGGAGAGAAGAGTGCGGTAGCAGGATTCACGGGATGGAATGTAGCAACGGGACAGCAAACCAGGGCAGTCATCTGCAAGACTCTCCACTACACACACTATTTAAACATTTCAGCGGCCGTCACTTCAGTTCTTCACGAGAAAAGTTAAATTGCTCTGCTCTTTTATCTGAAATCACCTTATCTGGGCAATTAAAGAATCAAATGTCCAGACTTTATACACCTTAACAAATGAACCCACAATATGCCTTATTTACAATGCTTTAACTCTACAGATGTTTAATCTATTTAAAAATCAAGATTTCCTGCTGTCTTACCACTTTATTTAGTTTTGCAGTGCCATTGGATTCTGCTTTTGTACCTCGCATCTTCATTCCCTCTGCAAAAAATATACAATGCATAACCATGTTTCTCAATTTTAAGAGCTCTTTGTTCAATGGCTTTTCTAGTTATAAAATCTTTCAATCTCACTTTTAACTGGTACCCTTAACTCTAACTGCTAACATTACATGATAATTTTACAAATTAACGTAAAATGGTCAAAGACTTTTTCCCAGCCCTGCCACAATTCAGAGTTAATTTTTTTTTTAAATCCCAGTTGCTAGCTGATAGATGCAGCCTACCAAAAGCTTCATTAAGCATTGGCTCCTTAACTTCTTCATCATAATCATCATCAGCAAGAGGAGTGAAGGCAAACCTACAAAAAGGAAATCTGAGTTAGCATTAAATCCTGTGTTATTGTTAGTGAATTAGAGATCAAGTTGACGCAAGATTTTCACTAAAACCATCTCGAAATGATTATCTCCTTAGACACACTGAAATGATTCATAATTAGTTCCTGGAAAGTAAATGCAGTTCCTCACCCAATTCAGATAAGTGAACACATTTACTCATGGCCCACATTACTATTATATAAATAAATGCCAATGTTTAACATACGAGCATTTCTATATTCATTGCACTTCATAGCAAAAAGCAACACCATAGAAGTATAAACCAACTTGCATCATCTTGCCTTTAAAAGGAGAATGGTCTGCAGTGGTATTATATTTGAAGCAAGGAAGGCGGCGAGGCTGTAGCGTGTTGGGTAGGTCACGACAGCTGAGATCGGCCCCGTGGTTTGTTCATCCTGCAGCACGTGGGAAATCAGGGATACTTCCAATGTCCCTGACGACTATGAGTGTAGGAAATGTGTCCAGCTGCAGCTTCTGGCAGACAGCATTGAGCGTCTGGAGCTGCGACTGGATTCATACTGGAGTATCCGCAATGCTGAGAAAGTCGTGAATAGCACGTTCAGTGAGTTGCCACACCGCAGGTAAAGGCTACATAGGCAGAAAGGGAATGGGTGGCCACTAAACAGCATAGCAGTAGGCAGCTAGTGCAGGAGTCCCCTGAGGTCATCTCCCTCCTAAACAGATATACTGTTTTGGATACTGTTGGGGGAGATGTCTCATCAGGGGAAGGCAGCAGCAGCCGAGTTCATGGCACCATGGATGGCTCTGCGGCATAGGAGGGAAGGAAAAGGAGTGGGAGAGCTATAGTGATAGGGGATTCAATTATAAGGGGAATAGAAAAGCAGTTCAACGGCCGCAAACAAGACTCCAGGAGGGTATGTTGCCTCCCTGGTGCAAGGGTCAAGGATGTCTCTGAGCGGCTGCAGGACATTCTGGAGTGGGAGGGTGAACAGCCAGTGGTCGTGGTGCACATAGGTACCAACGATATAGGTTAAAAAAAAAAAACGTGATGAGGTCCTACAAGGTGAATTTAGGGAGTTAGGAGATAAACTTAAAAAGTAGGATCACAAAGGTAATAATCTCTGGATTACTACCAGTGCCATGTGCTAGTCAGAGTAGAAACAGAAGGATATATCAGATGAATACGTGGCTTGAAAAATGGTGCAAGGGGGAGGGATTCAAATTTCTGGGGCATTGGAACCAGTTCTGGAGGAGGTGGGACCGGTACAAACAGGGCAGTCTGCACCTGGGCCGGACTGGGACCAATGTCCTAGGGGGAGCATTTGCTACTGTTGTTCAGGAGGATTTAAACTAATGTGGCAGGGGGATGGGAACAAGTGCAGAGAGACAGAGGGGTATAAAATGAGGGTAGAAGCAAAAAGTAGTAAGGTGAAAAGTAGAAGTGGCAGGCAGGCAAATCCAGGGCAAAAATCAAAAACGGCCACTTTCCAACATAATTGTATAAGGGCTAAGGGTGTTGTAAAAGCAAGCCTGAAGGCTTTGTGTGACAATGCAGGGAGCATTCGTAACAAGGTGGATGAATTGAAAGTGCAGATAGTTATTAATGAATATGATATAGTTGGGATCACAGAGATATGGCTCCAGGGTGACCAAGGATGGGAGCTCAACATTCAGGGATATTCAATATTCAGGAGGGATAGACATGAAAGAAAAGGAGGTGGGGTAGCATTGCTGGTTAGAGTGGAGATTAACGCAATAGAAAGGAAGGACATTAGCCGGGAGGATGTGGAATCGATATGGGTAGAGCTGCGTAACACTAAGGGGCAGAAGACGCTGGTGGGAGTTGTGTACAGGCCACCTAACAGTAGTAGTGAGGTTGAAGATGGCATTAAACAGGAGATTAGAAATGCGTGCAATAAAGGAACAGCAGTTATAATGGGTGACTTCAATCTACATATAGATTGGGTGAACCAAATTGGTAAAGGTGCTGAGGAAGAGGATTTCTTGGAATGTATACGGGATGGTTTTTTGAACCAACATGTTGAGGAACCAACTAGACAGCAGGCCATTCTAGACTGGGTATTGAGCAATGAAGAAGGGTTAATTAACAATCTCGTCGTGCGAGGCCCCTTGGGTAAGAGTGACCATAATATGGTGGAATTCTTCATTAAGATGGAGAGTGACATAGTTAATTCAGAAACAAAGGTTCTGAACTTAAAGAGGGGTAACTTAGAAGGTATGAGATGTGAATTAGCTAAGATAGACTGGCAAATGATACTTAAAGGGTTGATGGTGGATATGCAATGGCAAGCATTTAAAGATCACATGGATGAACTACAACAATTGTTCATCCCAGTTTGGCAAAAGAATAAACCAAGGAAGGTAGTGTACCCATGGCTGACAAGGGAAATTAGGGATAGTATCAACTCCAAAGAAGAGACATACAAATTAGCCAGAAAAAGCGGCATACCTGAGGACTGAGAGAAATTCAGAGTCCAGCAGAGGAGGACAAAGGGCTTAATTAGGAAAGGGAAAAAAGATTATGAGAGAAAACTGGCAGGCAACATAAAAACTGACTGTAAAAGCTTTTATAGATATGTGAAAAGGAAAAGATTGGTTAAGACAAATGTAGGTTGCTTACAGTTAGAAACAGGTGAATTGATCATGGGGAACAAAGACATGGCAGACCAATTGAATAACTATTTTGGTTCTGTCTTTACTAAGGAGGACATAGATCATCTTCTGGAAATAGTAGGAGTCCGAGGGTCTAATGAGATGGAGGAACTGAGGGAAATACATGTTAGTAGGGAAGTGGTGTTAGGTAAATTGAAGGGATTAAAGGCAGATAAATCCCCAGGGCCAGATAGTCTGCATCCCAGAGTGCTTAAGGAAGTAGCCCAACAAACAGTGAATGCATTAGTGATAATTTTTCAAAACTCTTTAGATTCTGGACTAGTTCCTGAGGATTGGAGGGTGGCTAATGCAACCCCGCTTTTTAAAAAAGGAGGGAGAGAGAAACTGGGGAATTATAGACCAGTTAGCCTGACATCAGTGGTGGGGAAAATGCTAGAGTCAGTTATCAAAGATGTGATAACAGCACATTTGGAAAGCAGTGAAATCATCAGACTAAGTCAGCATAGATTTGTGAAAGGAAAATCATGTCTGATGGATCTCAGAATTTTTTGAGGATGTAACTAGTAGAGTGGATAGGGGAGAACCAGTAGATGTGGTATATTTGGATTTTCAAAAGGCTTTTGACAAGATCCCACACAGGAGATTAGTGTGCAAACTTAAAGCACACGGTATTGGGGGTATGGTATTGATGTGGATAGAGAATTGGTTGGCAGACAGGAAGCAAAGACTGGGAATAAACGGGACCTTTTCAGAATGGCAGGCAGTGACTAGTGGGGTACCGCAAGGCTCAGTGCTGGGACCCCAGTTGTTTACAATATATATTAATGACTCAGTGTTAACTGTGAGGAAGATGCTAAGAGGATGCAGGGTGACTTGGATAGGTTAGGTGAGTGGGCAAATTCATGGTAGATGCAATTTAATGTGGATAAATGTGAGGTTATCCACTTTGGTGGCAAAAACAGGAAAACAGCTTATTATCTGAATGGTGGCCGATTAGGAAAAGGGGAGGTGCAACGAGACCTGGGTGTCATTATACACCAGTCATTGAAAGTGGGCATGCAGGTACAGCAGGCGGTGAAAAAGGCGAATGGTATGCTGGCATTCATAGCAAGAGGATTCGAGTACAAGAGCAGGGAGGTACTACTGCAGTTGTACAAGGCCTTGGTGAGACCACACCTGGAGTATTGTGTGCAGTTTTGGTCCCTTAATCTGAGGAAAGACATTCTTGCCATAGAGGGAGTACAAAGAAGGTTCACCAGATTGATTTCTGGGATGGCAGGACTTCCACATGATGAAAGACTGGATTGACTGGGCTTATACTTGCTGGAATCTAGAAGATTGAGGGGGGGGGGGATCTTATTGAAACGTATAAAATTCTGAAGGGATTGGACAGGCTAGATGCAGGAAGATTGTTCCCGATGTTGGGGAAGTCCAGAACGAGGGGTCACAGTTTAAGGATAAAGGGGAAGCCTTTTAGGACCAAAATGAGGAAAAACTTCTTCACACAGAGAGTGGTGAATCTGTGGAATTCTCTGCCACAGGAAACAGTTGGGGCCAGTTCATTAGCTATACTTAAGAGGGAGTTAGATATGGCCCTTGTGGCTAAAGGGATCAGGGGGTATGGAGAGAAGGCAGATACAGGGTTCTGAGTTGGATGATCAGCCATGATCATACTGAATGGCAGTGCAGGCTCGAAGGGCCGAATGGCCTGCTCCTGCACCTATTTTCTATGTTTCAATGTTTTATAAGACCTCTGCAACAGTATTTAGCCATACACTGAAACAAATTTTTAAATTCAGACCACTCTTACACATCAGTATTACCAAATTTACCACTCACATTTACTGTCTTTATACATAGAAGAGTTGCAGCTTAAAGCTATCTGTAATTACAAGATAAATAAAATAGCAATGTACCCAACAAACCTTGCTTTATTAGGCACAATGTGCCCCACCTACTAAATAAACACTCAACAGCTGCAACAAATTTGTCACTTTAACTATAAAATACAAAATTTATGGGTTAATGCTCGGTCCCCAGCGTAAAAATGTCAAATAAAAGTGACACGAGGGCAAGTTGTGCTATGCAGAGAGTGGTAGGTGATTAGAACATGTTACCAGGGATAGTGGTGGAAGCAGGCAGTTTGGTGGAGTTTGAGGTTTTTAGACAGACAAGGTAATATGAAGGGAATGGAGGGATATGGTGAAACAGAAAGAGGATATTTAGTATAAATTGGCATCAAGATTGGCACAACATTATGGGCTGAATGGCCTGTCCAGCACTGTACTGTTCTATCTTTTACGCGTTAAGCGCTGCACTTTAGGAAGTCACATGTAAAGGCACAATAAATGGCATGACTTTTTGGACCATTTATGTACAAAGGGATCTTGGGATGCAAACTCATAGCTCCATGAAAGTGACAATGCAAGCAAATCTGATAGCATAAGTAGTCACTCCTTCTGACACGATGAAAATGTTAAACACTGGAGGGCAGTTTTAAGGTGAGGGGGACAATTTAAGAGATTTGTGAGGCAAGGTTTTTTTTAAAAAAAACAGCAATAGTTGCCTGGAGCTCTCTGCTGGGGATGAGTTGGATGCAGATTATGATAGCGATTTTTATGAGCCAAGAGATAATCTAAAGTAGGACGTGAAAAGCAGGCAGCTGGGACTAGTTAAATTGGCATCATGGTTGGAATAGATATCGTGAGCCAAAGGGCTTGTTCCTGTGCTGTACGTTCTCCTGCAATTCTGCGCAAGTGGGGATATGCACTTTGTATTTGTTGGTGCAACACACACACACACACACACTTGCAAACAAGTAATCAATATTTCCCCAGTTTCCATAGCCCACATTTTATAATGAGTGAAGGAAAGAATTTTCAACAGGCCAAGTTTCAGCTGGCCAAGCAATGAGCTAATAACCTAATGAAATTATCAAATTTTCTGATTTCCCACTGAAAGAAAAGAACATTCTGTTACACACATTTCTGCCTATATCATTTTATAACCAGCTGTTCGCAACAGACAAGAGGTGATAATTCTCCGGTTGAGTTTTTCTTCTGTACTTTGACAATATTCCACCTCTTAAGTTATGTGTTGGCACAGCTGTGCCCACTTACACCAGCCGCAATTCACCCACTCTTCGTACCATGTGCCACCTGTACGCTCAATATTGTTATTCCTCAGCTTGAGTAAAAGCACCCGGAAAAGGATTGCCAAAAATGACACTCAAACCTTTGGTTGTTTGCTGATGGCCTCCACAAGATGATTATGACCAACAGGATGACAGAAAAGAGCAATCGCCAGAATGCATCATCTATCCACCGTTCTCTCCAGTCCTACAGGAACATAGAAAATAAGTGCCCGCTTCAATTTTTGCTCTTTGGGTTTCTATACTATCTGTCCTCAACACATGATTGTATTTATTGATTGAGTGGGCATAATACAAACCAGCAAGATACCTTTAATACATTTTGTCCAGTTTGATTGAACTACAAAATTTTGCTAACAAAAACTTTTCTCAAGAATGAAATTCCTTCATTAGATAAGTAGAACCAAATAACAGCCTGGGGATAATTCCATCAGCAGTGTACTCCTCTTAACACACTGCTTTGATTAAGGAGTGCCCCTGTAAAAGTGGGTTAAGGTTGAAGGTTAAATACAAAGTTTTTTCTAGTAATATGTTTCAAATGTAATTGCATAGCAACACCCAAACACCAACCATAACCTTCATTTCATATCTCAACCTCAAGGGAGAGGGACTGGGAGTAGCTGGGGTTTTCCACAAGTTACTCCAATCACCAAAAGAAAATCGCTAAAATGAGTCGAAAAGGAGTATGTTTACTTGCAGAAGGTTGGTTGACTGAATTAGCTTAGATGATGTTGAATGCGCTGTGGTTATGCAATACACTAAGAGAGATTCTGCCTCAGATTTTGCTCATTTTTGAACTCGTGTTTATTGTGACCAGTTGCAGGGACACAAATGCTGCCCTGATTGACAAGAGCTGACAGCACACAAGCCTTTGATGGACAGGTGTGAGACATTCTTGCGGTAGAACCACAAAGGGCAGTGTTAGTGAAGTAGGGCAACGACTTTACCATTATCTTTAATCCTGTAACTTTGGATATCTGTTACTGAAAAAGAAAACCAAATTTAAAAGCCAAAACTTTTCATCCCATAACTGATCACTTACAGAAAATGTTTTCAAATGAACCATGAATTAAGTCTGCCAAAATTCACAGATATTAATCCTCTTCCATGTCTAATCAATGGAAGGCTTAATGGGACCAAACCAGGACAGGGTAAGAAGTTAACTGGTCTGGAAATAATTAACAATGCATCCATGATTAATAACCGGCAAACTATAATTTTAAACTGAAGATGCAAAGCAAAGAATACTCCAGTTTTTAGGAATGCCAGAATTTTGATGTCCTTTCCAAAAGCTGAGCAGCACCATAGAAAAGTAACCTCTTCGTAACTGAACAGTTTTTGAAGTGATGGGACGTATACAGAGCATAAAGGGTAACAACAAACAACGTTGGGGACTTGGCATCAACACCAGTAGCTAGAATAAAGATGCCAATCAAGTGTGACAGTGGAAAAGTGTGTACGGAACCGGAGGAGATGGCAGAGGTACTTAAAACTTTGCTTCAGTATTCACTACAGAAAAGGATCTTGGCGATTGTAGGGATGATTTGCAGCAAACTGAAAAGCTTAAGCATGTAGATATTAAGGAAGAGGATGTGCTGGAGCTTTTGGAAAGCATTAAGTTGGATAAGTCACCGGGACCAGACGGGATGTACCCAAGGCTACTGTGGGAAGTGAGGGAGGAGATTACTGTGCCTCTGGCGATAATCTTTGCATCATCAATGTGGACAGGAGAGGTTCCGGAGGATTGGAGGGTTGTAGATGTTGTTTCCTTATTCAAGAAAGGGAGTAGGGATAGCCCAGGAAATTAAAGACCAGTGAGTCTTACTTCAGTGGTTGGTAAGTTGATGGAGAAGATCCTGAGAGGCAGTATTTATGAACATTTGGAGAGGCATAATATGATTAGGAATAGTCAGCATGGCTTTGTCAAAGACAGGTCATGCCTTATGAGCCTGGTTGAATTTTTTGAGGATATGACGAAACACATTGATGAAGGTAGAGCAGTAGATGTAGTGTATATGGATTTCAACAAGGCATTTCATAAGGTACCCCACGCAAGGCTTATTGAGAAAGTAAGAAGGCATGGGATCTAAGGGAACATTGCTTTGTGGATCCAGAACTGGCTTGCCTACAGAAGGTAAAGAGTGGTTGTAGACGGGTCATATTCTGCATGGAGGCTGGTGACCAGTGGTGTGCCTCAGGGATCTGTTCTGGGACCCCTACTCTTTGTGATTTTTATAAGTGACCTGGACAAGGAAGTAGAAGGATGGGTTAGTAAATTTGCTGATGACACAAAGGTTGGGGGTGTTGTGGATAGTGTGGAGGGCTGTTGGAGGTTACAGCGGGACATTGATAGGATACAAAACTGGGCTGAGAAGTGGCAGATGAAGTTCAACCCAGATAAGTGTGAGGTAGTTCATTTTGGTAGGTCAAATATGATGGCAGAATATAGCATTAATGGCAAGACTCTTGGTAGTATGGAGGATCAGAGGGATCTTGGGGTCCAAGTCTATAGGACACTCAAAGCTGCTATGCAGGTTGTCTCTGTGGTTAAGAAGGCATACTGTGCGTTCACCTTCATCAATCGTGGGATTGAGTTTAAGAGCTGAGAGGTAATGTTGCAGCTATATAGGACCCTGGTGAGACCCCACCTGGAGTACTGTGTTCAATTCTGGTCGCCTCACTACAGGAAGGATGTGGAAACCATAGAAAGGGTTGAGTGAACTCAGCCTTTTCTCCCTGGAGCGACGGAGGATGAGAGGTGACCTGACAGAGGTGTACAAGATAATGAGAGGCATTGATTGTGTGGATAGACAGAGGCTTCTTCCCCAGGGCTGAAATGGCTAGCACAAGACAGCATAGTTTTAAGGTGCTTAGAAGTAGGTACAGAGGAGATGTCAGGGGTAAGCTTTTTCATGCAGAGTGGTGAGTGCATGGAATGGGCTGCCAGCGGCGATGGTGGAGGCAGAAACAATAGGGTCTTTTAAGAGACTCCTGGATGGATACATGGAGCTTAGCAAAATAGAGGGCTATGGGTAAGCCTAGGTAGTTCTACGGTAAAGACATGTTCGGCACAGCTTTGTGGGCCAAAAGGCCTGTACTGTGCTGTAGGTTTTCTATGTTTCTATGCCCTCCAATTCCAGGATAAGTAGTCTTTCCTCTCCCGTGATAAGAGTGCGTAGCTGAACTGTCTCAGGTGGGTGTAAATGAGATAAAAAGAATCGACTGAGGATTTTGTTCCAAGTTATTGGGAGATGGCACCTTCAAGGAAAATGGCACAAGACAGGAGTGTCAGAACCATTCTACATGAAGTCCATACACAACAGCTTATAGAACTTACCGATTGACAATCTGCAAGCCGGAACTTCTTTGTTGTCCAAATGATGAAAAATATTGATGCTGTAGAAAAGGAATCGTGAACATCATAAATCAACAAAGTATTCTTCAAGAGGACATCCTGCCCCAATATCTACCTAGCAAAATCTTCTTACAAGCATCTCCTTAGAAACGTGAATGGATTACAGAGTTAATTTTTAATGTGAATAGAACTAAAAGGCATCAGTAATATATCCAAACAACAGGAATTCTGCAGATGCTGGAAATTCAAGCAACACACATAAAAGTTGCTGGTGAACGCAGCAGGCCAGGCAGCATCTCTAGGAAGAGGTGCAGTCGACGTTTCAGGCCGAGACCCTTTGTCAGGACTAACTGAAGGAAGAGTGAGTAAGGGATTTGAAAGTTGGAGGGGGAGGGGGAGATCCAAAATGATAGGAGAAGACAGGAGGGGGAGGGATGGAACCAAGAGCTGGACAGGTGATTGGCAAAAGGGATACCAGAGGATCATGGGACAGGAGGTCTGGGAAGAAAGACAAGGGGGGGGGAGGGGACCCAGAGGATGAGCAAGGGGTATATTCAGAGGGACAGAGGGAGAAAAAGGAGAGTGAGAGAAAGAATGTGTGTATAAAAATAAGTAACAGATGGGGTACGAGGGGGAGGTGGGGCATTAGCGGAAGTTAGAGAAGTCGATGTTCATGCCATCAGGTTGGAGGCTACCCAGACGGAATATAAGGTCTTGTTCCTCCAACCTGAGTGTTTTTAATTAGTCCTTACTCTTAATAATTTTTGGATTCCAGACCTAATCAGTTCCCCTCTACCACCACTCTGCTCCGTCTAGCGGAATTAGTCCTTACTGTTAATAATTTCTCCTTTGGCTCCTCCCACTTCCTCCAAACTAAAGGTGTAGCTATGGGTACCCGTATGGGTCCTAGCTATGCCTGCCTTTTCGTTGGCTTTGTGGAACAATCTATGTTCTGAGCCTATTCTGGTATCTGTCCCCCCACTTTTCCTTCGCTACATCGACGACTGCATTGGCGCTGCTTCCTGCACGCATGCAGAGCTCGTTGACTTTATTAACTTTGCCTCCAACTTTCACCCTGCCCTCAAGTTTACCTGGTCCATTTCCGACACCTCCCTCCCCTTTCTAGATCTTTCTGTTTCTGTCTCTGTCTCTGGAGACAGCTTATCCACTGATGTCTACTATAAGCCTACTGACTCTCATAGCTATCTGGACTATTCCTCTTCTCACCCTGTCTCTTGCAAAAACGCCATCCCCTTCTCGCAATTCCTCTGTCTCCGCCGCATCTGCTCTCAGGATGAGGCTTTTCATTCTAGGATGAGGGAGATGTCTTCATTTTTTAAAGAAAGGGGCTTCCCTTCCTCCACTATCAACTCCGCTCTTAAACGCATCTCCCCCACTTCACGTACATCTGCTCTCACTCCACCCTCCCGCCACTCCACTAGGAATAGGGTTCCCCTGGTCCTCACCTACCACCCCACCAGCCTCCGGGTCCAACATATTATTCTCCGTAACTTCCGCCACCTCCAACGGGATCCCACCACTAAGCACATCTTTCCCTCCCCCCTCTCTGCATTCCGCAGGGATCGCTCCCTACGCAAGTCCATTCGTCCCCCCCCATCCCTCCCCACTGATCTCCCTCCCAGCACTTATCCGTGTAAGCGGAACAAGTGCTACACATGCCCTTACACTTCCTCCCTTACCACCATTCAGGGCCCCAAACAGTCCTTCCAGGTGAGGCAACACTTCACCTGTGAGTCGGCTGGGGTGATATACTGCGTCCAGTGCTCCCGATGTGGCCTTTTATATATTGGCGAGACCCGACGCAGACTGGGAGACCACTTTGCTGAACATCTACGCTCTGCCTGCCAGAGAAAGCAGGATCTCCCAGTGGCCACACATTTTAATTCCACATCCCATTCCCATTCTGACATGTCTATCCACGGCCTCTACTGTAAAGATGAAGCCACACTCAGGATGGAGGAACAACACCTTATATTCCGTCTGGGTAGCCTCCAACCTGATGGCATGAACATCGACTTCTCTAACTTCCGCTAATGCCCCACCTCCCCCTCGTACCCCATCTGTTACTTATTTTATACACACATTCTTTCTCTCACTCTCCTTTTTCTCCCTCTGTCCCTCTGAATATACCCCTTGCCCATCCTCTGGGTCCCCCCCCCCCGTCTTTCTTCCCGGACCTCCTGTCCCATGATCCTCTCGTATCCCTTTTGCCAATCATCTGTCCAGCTCTTGGCTCCATCCCTCCCCCTCCTGTCTTCTCCTATCATTTTGGATCTCCCCCTGCCCCTCCAACTTTCAAATCCCTTACTCACTCTTCCTTCAGTTAGTCCTGACGAAGGGTCTCGGCCTGAAACGTCGACTGCACCTCTTCCTAGAGATGCTGCCTGGCCTGCTGCGTTCACCAGCAACTTTTATGTGTGTTGCAGTAATATATCCAATCCCCTTTCAGTTTGTACCATGCCATTCTTAAGTAAATCAGCAACACCAGTGGCATATTCTGCAATAGGATTCATTTACTCAGATGAAGTCAGCCCATAACCCAAAACAAATTTGTAGATGCTTTATTTTATTTATTGAGATAGAGTACAAAAGTAGCCCTTCAGGACTTTTGAGCCACACTACCCAGCAATCCCCTGATTTAATCCTAGCCCAATCATAGGACAATTTACAATGACCAATTAACCTACCAACCGGTATGTCTTTGGGTTGTGGGAGGAAACCAGAACACCCGGAGAAAACCCATGCTTTCACAGGAGAACATACAATTCCTTATAGGCAGCTGAGGGAATTGAACCCAGGTCACCTGTACTGTAAAGTGTTGTACTAACGATTATACTACGATAAGACCATCAGAAATAGGAGCAGTAGTTGGCCATTCGGCCCATTGAGACTGCTCCGCCATTCAATCATGGGCCGATCCAATTCTTCCAGTCATTCCCACTCCCCTGCCTTCACCCCGTACCCTTTGATGCCCTGGCTAATCAAGAACCTATCTATCTCTGCCTTAAATGCACCCAAAGACTTCGCCTCCACAGCCACTTTGGCAACAAATTCCACAGATTTACCACCCTCTAACTAAAGTAATTTCTCCGTATCTCTGCTCTAAATGGACGTCCTTTATTCCTTAAGTCATGCCCTCTTGTCCTAGAATCCCCTACCACGGGAAATAACTTTGCCATATCTAATCTGTTCAGGCCTTTTAACATTCGGAATGTTTCTATGAGATCCCCCCTCCAGGGAATACAGCCCAAGAGCTTCTAGATGTTCCTCATACGGTAACCCTTTCATTCCTGGAATCATTCTTGTGAATATTCTCTAAACCCTTTCCAATATCAATATATCCTTTCTAAAATAAGGAGCCCAAAACTGCACACAATACTCCACGTAGTCTCACGAGTGCCTTATAGATCCTCAACATCACATCCCTGCTCTTATATTCTATACCTCTAGAAATAAATGCCAACATTGTATTTGCCTTCTTCACAACTGACTAAACTGGAGGTTAATCTTTAGGGTATCCTGCACAAGGACTCCCAAGTCCTTTTGTATCTCTGTAGTTTGAACTCTCTCCCCATCTAAATAATAGTCTGCCCATTTATTTCTTCCATCAAAGTGCACGACTATACACTTTCCAACATTGTATTTCATTTGCCATTTCTTCCCTCATTCCCCGAAACTATCTAAGTCTCTCTGTTTCCTCAACACTACCTGCTCCTCCACCTATCTTTGTATCATGGGCAAATTTAGCCACAAATCCATTAATCCCATTGTCCAAATCATTGACCTACATTGTAAAAAGCAGTGGTCCCAACACCAACCCCTGTGGAACTCCACTGGTAACCGGCAGCCAGCCAGAATAGGATCGCTTTATTCCCACTCTCTGTTTTTTGCCGACCAGTCAATTCTCCACCCACGCTAGTAACTTCCCTGTAATTCCATAGGCTCTTATCTTGCTAAACAGCCTCAGGTGTGGCACCTTGTCAAAGGCCTTCTGAAAATCCAAGTACACCACGCCCACTACATCTCCTTTGTCTACCCTGCTTGTAATTTCCTCAAAGAATTGTTTGTCAGGCAGGATTTTCCTTTCAGGAAACCATGCTGGTTTTGGCCTATCTTGTCATGTGTCTCCAGGTACTCTGTAATTTCATCCTTTACAATCAATTCCAACAATTTTCCAACCACTGATGTCAAGCTAACAGGTCTATAGTTTCCTTTCTGCTGCCTCCCACCCTTCTTAAATAGCGGAGCGACATTTGCAATTTTCCAGTCATCCGCTACGATGCCAGAATCTATCGATTCTTGAAAGATCATCATTAATGCCTCCGTAATCTCTCCAGCTACTTCCTTCAGAATCCGAGGGTGAATTCCATTAGGTCCAGGAGATTTATCCACCTTCAGACCATTAAGTTTCCTGAGCACCTCCTCAGTCGTAATTTTCACTGCACAATCTTCACTTCCCTGACACCCTTGAATGTCCTGTATACTGCGGACATCTTCTACTGTGAAGACTGATGCAAAATATGCAATCAGTTCCTCTGCCACCTCTGCATCTCTCATTACAATATCTCCAGCATAACTTTGTATTGGTCCTACCCTCGACCTTTTATGTACTTAAAGCTTTTAGTATCTTCTTTGATATTAGTTGCCAGCTTCCTTTCATAATTCATCTTTTCCTTCCTAATGACCTTCTGAGTCTCCTTCTGCAAGTTTTTAAAAGCATCCCAATCCTCTATCTTCCCACTAGCTCTGGCTTCCTTGTATGCCCTCCCTTTTGCTTTTACTTTGGCTTTGACTTCACTTGTCAGCCATGGTAGTGTCCTTCTTCCCTTTGAAAATTTTTTACTTGGAATATATCTGTCTTGCAGTTCCCTCATTTTTCGCAGAAACTCCAGCCATTGCTGTTCTGCTGTCCTTCCTGCAAATGTCCCTTTTCAGTCAACTTCGGTCAGTTCCCCTCTCATGCCATTGCAATTTCCTTTATCCCACTGAAATACCGACACATTAGATTTTAGTTTTTCCCTCTCAAATTTCAATGTGAACCTGATCATATTGTGATCACTGTTCCCTAAGGGTTCTTTACCTTAAGCTCTCTTATCACCTCCAGATCATTGCACAACACACAATCCAGCACAGCTGATCCCGTCTTGGGCTCAATAATCTGTTCTAAAAAGCCATCCCTTAGCCATTCTACAAATTCTCTCTCCTGAGGTCCAGTACTGTTCTGGTTTTCCCAATCCACTTTCTGTTAAAATCCCCAACGATTATCATGACATTGCCTTTCTGACACGCCTTTTCTATCTCCTGCTGTAATTTGTAATCTACATCCTGGCTGCTGTTTGGAGGCCTGTATACAACTGCCATTAGGGTCCTTTTACCCTTGCCATTTCTTCGCTCAACCCTTGGAGACTCTACACTTTCCAATCCCATGTCATCTTTTTCTAATGATTTAATATTATTTCTTATACACGGAGCCACACCACCCCCTCTAACTACTAACCTATTTTTCTGATACACCGTATGTCCTTGGACATTCAGCTCCCAATGGCAGCCATCCTTTAGCCAAGTTTCAGAGACGGCCACAACAACATATTTTCCAACCTGTAGCTGAATTTCAAGATCGTCCATTTTATTCCTCATGCTTCGTGCATTCAAATACAACACTCTCAGTCCAGTATTTGCTGCTTTCTGTTTTAACTGCACCATGCCTCTATTGCCCTGTAACTCATCCCACTGGCTATGATTAAGCCTCATCTCCTGCCTGTTCTTTTTATTATCTCTGTTGCATGCTACCTTTGATTTATTTCTGTTTTCCCTTTCCTCAACCCTATCACTCCAGTTCTCATCCCCCTGCCAAATTAGTTTAAACACGCCCTAACAGCTCTATTAAATGTGCCCACTAGGATATTGGACCCCTTTGGGTTCAGGTGTAACCCGCCCTTTTTGTACAGATTGTACCTCCCCCAGAAGAGGCCCCAATGATCCAGGAATCTGAAGCCCTGCCCCCTACACCAGTCTCTCAGCCACACATTAATACGTCTTATCATGCTATTCTTGCACTCGCTAGCACGAGGCACAGACAGCAATCCTGAGATTACTACCCTAGAGGTCCTGCTTTTCAGCTTCCTACCTACTGTGCCACCTGGAAATCTGAAATGAAAAACAGAAATTGCTGAAAATACTCAGTAGGCTGTGCAGCATCTATGGAGGAAGAAAAAGATGTAGTTTAACATTTTGTGAATCTTTAACCACTTCATTTTTGGGGAATGCTCCTATGCTGTTGAAATTTAAACAGTTTCTTTAGAAATTATGTTTGCATCTATCAACTATTTGCCAGTTAGTATTTTTGCTCTTGGCTACTTTTGCAGATTTTCAGCTTCCTAACACTGGTGGAACAGAGGATATTATGTACAACTGTGGTGCCAATTCTACATAACTAAGAAAATGTATTTGATTTATCACCTCATCAGACAAGTTTAATCCATTTACCTTAGCACCAATGTTGAGTAAGACATCCAATACCACATTACCACCAGGTTATGACAGGGTTCCATTTCTGTGAACCTTTTTGTAACCCAATGAAGAGTCTCAGCCTGAAATGTCAACTGTTCATTCCCATCCACAGCTGCTGCCTGACCTGCTGAGCTCCTCCAGCACATTGTGTGCATAGCCAATATAGTTCATTAGTCAGAAATGGGCTGCGAACCAAGTTCGAGATGCAGAAGCTGCCTGAAGCAGCTGACTTCCAGGTGCTCATTGCATACACAGACTGTTCACAAGTCAGGCTTTTGTACATATTGTGACGAAAGAGGGTTACAAAAGTACACATAGACTAAGATGTTAACTGTCCTGTGCTAGCACCAGTGGGATCAACAGTTGATCTGCCACCTGTCTTCAGGAGAGAGAGATAAGTAAGACAATGGAGCAGCATTTGGAAATGTTAATGAAGAGACGAGAGAGTTTAACGGAAGGAGACACCGGTCTGAGTATTGTCAAGACCGGCTCCTTTTGAACCCTGAACTGTTTGAAGTGTGATGGACAGGCGATACCCCAGCAGGGGAATAAAAAGGGGCAGGTTCGCTAAGGCACCACACACGACGCCATGAGGTAATGAGACCCTGGAAGCAGTGCGTGCCCCCCCCCCCACACAAGTCGGTGGGAGTTTTGGAGGTCTGGTCGCGGGACCAGCCATAGACGCACAGGGTGGAAAGATACGGTCGGCGGGAACCTGGTGTGTGTCCACCCTTGCCTGGGTGCCGGGTTCACCGCTGAAGAACGATCGTATCTGAAACGGAGGGGTCACAGTCGGTGACCTCAGAAGACATTACAAAGGGCTCGCCCAAAAGCTAACTGCGAGGAATATCAAAGGTCTGTTGAATCCGATTTGAATATCAGCATTTGCTCTCTCTCTCCAACGGCACGACGGCGATTACTGCGAACTGAACTAAACTGAACTCTGTCACTTGTGATTGAACATTTTACCCCTAGACTGCGATAGAGCTGATTGACCCTATTATCCTGGTTCTGTGTACATGTGTGTTTATTCATTGCTAACCTGTTGCATTTATATCCTTACTATTAGAGTACGGTGTTGCTTATTTCTTTAATAAAACTTTCTTAGTTCCAGTAATCCAGACTCCAACTGAGTGGTCCATTTCTGCTGGTTTGGCAACCCAGTTACGGGGTATGTAACAATATATTTTACTTGCCATCTTCATCTATCTTTAAGCTTCTTAAACCTGACCCCAAAACTTCCTAACCTTCTCAGCTAACTTGCAATTGCATCTTTTTCTTCCTACTTGCAAATGCCCTATAATTGTCCCATCAGTGAGCAAATTGCCCTTGCCCTCACAACTGGCAGCCAAGTCTTGATACCTCGACTGACATAACCCATGTTTCACTGGTGTAGCCCTTTCTATTCAACTGGTCAGTCCATGCCGGAGATACCCTAAAATGAGAGATTTAGTGGTTCATTAGTGTGTAGTTAGGCCACCCAGAAACACCAAGCATGAGCAATTTTTAAACTTACCTATGACAGCGAAGATAAGTGTGTTTGTGAAATGTCTGTATAAGGACAGCTTCACAACATTCCTTCTCAGTTTTAACATCTTCATTGTTTGGGTCAAGCTGATAAAAATGTGTCAATGGTTAAAGAAAACAGATGGAACATAAAATGGAGCATCAAGTGTGTCACACATGGAAATAAATTCAGAGATATAAATCAGGTCTAAGGTTAAAGGACAGTACAACAGCAATTGTGCATCACCTTGCTCAACTTGATTTCCAAACAAAAACTGTCCAGAGTCATGAAAGCCTACCAATGCCTCTAGATCCTCAGGAGGATAAAGAAACTCAGCAAATCCTCGTTGATCCTTACCAATTTTTGTCAATGGACCATAGAAAGCATCCTATCCAGATGCATCAGGGCTTGGCATGGTAATTGCTCTACCTGTGAAGAAATTGCACTGAGTTGCAGATACAACTCAGCACATCACAGGAACCATAAGCGACACTCCTCGCTGCCTCTGTAAGGAAGCCAGCATAATCAAAGACTCCACTCACCCCAGACATTCTCTCTTCTCCACCATCCCGCCTCCCCCCCACCCCCCCCGCATCCTATCAGGCAGAACATATAAAAGCTTGAAAGCACGTACCACCAGGCTCAAGGACAACTTCTATGCTGGTATTGTAAGACTATTGAATAGTTCTCTAGTAAGACAAGATGGATTCTTGACCTCACAGTCTATCTTATTATGGTCTTGCACCTTCTCATCTCACTGCACAGCACTTTCTAGGCAGCTATTGCACGTTATTCTGCAATGTGCTATTGTTTTACCTCAATGCACTGTGTAATGATTTGATCTGTACAACCTTTTCACTGTACCTTAATACATGTGACAACAATAAACCAATTCCCAAATTTCAGGTCGTGATAGTGACTGCTAAACACCATCACATCTACTGTATGTATGGTGCATTCATCTCCCAAATGACATTGTTCCCCGCTCAATGCTGAACAGATTCTTGCAAAAGCTGACTTCACTCAGTGAACATGGTTGCTGAAGTATGGCAAGGTCTCTGTAACTTGTCCAATTAGGCTAATTGAAATCATCTACATGCATTAGATTAGGGTTGGACATTACAAAATTTATGCCCTCAGGCTTAAAGCCTGGATTATTTGCCATGGTTGGGTTGGGTTGTTATACTCCAGAGTTGTGACTGAGAACGTAATCATTTTGCCAAATCCTTCTCAAACCACATATACAAACTAGATCTTTTGTTAAGTACACTTGTGAAACTATTCTACTACTAAACCCAAATTCGGATGGATTAACCCCAATTTCATAGCCACTTCCAAAACAAAAAAAGGGAAAGATTAAATCCAAGGGTTTATAAACTATATGCTTAGAAAGCAGATTTTGTCAAAATATTCCATTCTTAATCAAGGAATAAATAGAAAACAGGTCAGAAAATCCTTTTTGCTGGAAAAAAAACAGATCCCGAAAGGATATCCACCAGCAGAGAGCAGTGTCGAGAACAGCCAGAGGGATAAAAGCCAGAAGGGTCAGGTCGAAATTCCCCTGAAAAAGAAGGAAGGGATAGCATCAGGTGAAATAGAGAAAGAAAGAAAGAGAGAGAGAAAGAAAATAATGACTTCCAGTTTCATTAGGAATTCATAATGAAGCAGCAGTGGGATGTGTTGACTGAACTGTGAGAATCATTGTATTAGCTTGGGTCTACAATTAACTTCAACGCATTGGCATCCAAGTGTTTCTATTTTACTGGTGATGGACAATTTGGGTTGAAGTAATTAAAATTATTTTAAATCATGATTCTCACAGGCAGCAAAGCGAACATCACATAACACAGACTACTCCACAATGGAAACCGTGTTCCGTTGAATATGGCCAACATCCATTTAGAATCAGAATCAGAAAGCCAGCCCATGGAATCACAGATTCAACAGCTGTTTATATGGCAGATACCAACTCACCAGTCAGCAGAAACTGTACCCATTTTGCTTCTGCTCTCAAGTGTATTAAAGATCAGAATTTGTCAACGTCTTTCATTTATTTTCCACCAGCATTCCAGAAAATAAGCAGTTAGTCAAGAGCTTTGTAGCTTCCATTAGACTTTCCATCCTTTATTGGCAGAATTCATAATTCGACAGCCACTGACAGCAAATGTCTAACCCGCACCCTGCTGCAACAATCCGAGCTTTCTTCCTCAAGACGAAATGCCTTATAGCTCTAATTTCAATCACTCATTGCATCAGAATATTCCTTTTGTCCTATCTCTGTCAATCTTGAAACTACCCTGCATTTTCTCCTTTCCATTTCTGACAAACGTTCCCCTTCCAAAATGTTGATTCTTTTAGGTTTCCGTCATCTACAGTGATTTGAGATTCAAGTGCTTCATTCAGCTTCGTAACTTGCTTCCATGTTTCTCCTGAAGCTAGCAGGATAATGGTTCTACAGATGTAATTGGCTTCTGCTGCCTCATCCAAGTGTTTAGGATTCATGTGGTAAATGAGGCAAGATTCAGCCGTGGAAAGAAACTCAAGAGAACCTGATCACGTACCCCAACAAATCAAATAAGGATCAGAACTCAAACATTTTCAAACCTTCTAGCACTAAAACCTATTCTAAAAATCCTACCACAATTAGATTAACTAATAATCCAATTTAGGTCTTTCCAGTTTATTTACTGCAGCTATTCACTGCTTTAATTAGCAGCCACTGCAAATAGAAAATAAATGGATAAGAACAACAGAACTCAATAGCACCGATTTTCTCCCATGTGGGTGCAAATCACAACTGGGTTTAAAGAGAAGAATCAATGTAACAAAAGGAAAAGCCAATATATTTGAGTATAATGTAAAGGATATCCACCAGAGTATACATGAGTCGATGATTGAAAGGCTGATGTTCCCTATAAGAGCCAAGGTAACAAGTGGGGCCTAAATCAGGAACAAAACAGGGCCAATTTTAGTTAAACTGAGAAAGATTAGAAGTGAAGTGTACCTACCAACATGGAATGATGGACCCAAAGGCCAGTTTGTCATTTTTTGACCAGCAATAAAGTGTTCAGTAGATCGCTGATGGTGAGGATGCCACACTTATTCCACATCCTCACCACTGCAGCTCATGTTTGATCCTCAGTCAGGGAAACATGAGCGCTTGCTAAAGTTCAGGGCACAGCTTGTATACATTGTGAGTGACTCCACAGGTATCCCCCAGATGCACCAGTTTCTTCCTGTGTTGCAAAGGCACAAGCTGGTAGGTTAACTGGCTGCTGTAATTTGCCCCTAGTGTGAGAGTTGCAGAATCACCAGGGAGTTGGTGGGGATATAGACAGAGTAAAAACAGAAATTGGGATGCATGTAAATGGGTTGGTGAGGACCCTGTTTTCCTTCTGTCACAGTGGCACAGCTGGGAGAGCCAAAACCTCTCAGCACCAGAGACCCAGGTTCAATCTTGACCTCCAGTGTTGTCTGTGTGCTTCTGACTGATCGGGTTTCAGCTAGTTTATTCCCACATCTTAAAAATGTGGGTTGGTTCATCATTTGGCTGCTTAAATTTTCCTATTGTATAGAAACTATAGGAGAGGGGGTGGAAAGGGACTGATGAGAACGTAGATAGATTTTAAAAATTAGATTAATACAGAGTCAGAATAATACAACATGGGAACAGGCCTTTTGGCCCAAGTTACCCTTCCCAACCTACCCCATTTGGTCACGTTTGGACCATATCCATCTAAATCTCTCCTAACCAACACACACAAAATGCTGGAGGAACTCAGCAGGTAAGGCAGCATCTATGGGGATGAATAAACAGTCAATGTTTCAAGCTGAGACCCTTCATTAGGATTGGAAAGGAAGGGGGGGAAGAGACATCAGAATAAAAAAGTGCGATGGGGTGGGGGGGGGAGAAGAGGAGGAACGGAGTACAGTTAGAAGGCGATAGGTGAAGCCAGGTGGCTGGGAAAGATAAGCTGTAGTGGAATGAATGTCGAATCTTCACCATCAGGGATCTACTGAACACTTTATTGCTGGTCAAAACATGACAAACTGGCCTTTGGGTCTATCATTCCAGTTGGTAGGTACACTTCACCTCTACTCTTTCTCAGTTTAACTAAAACCGACCCTGTTTTGTTACATTCCCACGCGCCTGGTTTCACCGATCACCGTCTAACTATCCCTCTTCTCCCCCCACCTTTTTATTCTGATGTCTTCCCCCTTTCTTTCCAGCCCCGAGGAAGGGTCTCGACCCGAAACGTTGACTGTTTATTCATCTTCACGGATGCTGCCTGACCTGCTGAGCCCCTCCAGCATTTTGTGTGTGTTGCTCTGGATTTTCAGTATCAGCAGAATCTTGTGTTTATGATCTGTCGCTCCTATCAATACCCTGATCCAAATCTTTGAACTATCATGATGGAGGATTACTGTAAGTGGGTGGCTGCTGGTCAACGTGCACTTGGTATGCTGAACAGCTTGTTTCCATTCTATATGTCTCTATGGTTGCCATCCTACATCACATCATACGGGTTACTAATAAAGCAACTGAGGGCAAAATTGATTTAAAAAACCCCAATCACCCAGATGTTTGATTTGCACAGCAAGTGCAATGCTGCAAATATTAAAAGAACACACACAGCATAGTGCCTGATGAGGACATTGCTTAGTAATCTCTGATTTAGCAACGTCTGAGAGAAAACTGAGCAATTGGCTCAGAGGGCCTAACAACAGTAATACTGAAGTTATCACATAGACAAGAGTAACCAAGAACACTGAAAAATTAAATCAATGATTGTTCTTTTGGATAAGGAAAATAGTTTAACACACTTCAGCAGAACCTGTGGTATCTTCTCTCAATGGGCTAGCTCCTTGAACTTCTGCTACTTACTCCAGTAACTCGAAGATTGCCTTCTATTGCTGAGAAAATTAAATACAGGATGCCAACACCAATGACCCTGTGCAGCATAGCTCCCAAACGAGGCCTAGAACAAAGAAGAGGTTACAGTTATGTGATTTGTTATGCAGACCAAAGAGCACCACAAAAATCTTAAAACATTGCTGAATAAAGTCATGAGTGCCTACAGAAACATGAAGTACCGATGTACTTATACCAGGATTCAATAGCCCCACTCTGTCAAGGAATTACCCTGGTTTCAAATACATCATCTTCCCTAATCCAATGAACCTCTATGAAGTGGGCTTCCTCCAGCAATTAGAGGCAGAAATTTAATGGAGGTGCGTAGAGCAAGGTGTTTTTGTTTATAAAGAAGATGGGTAGGTGCCTGCAATGGCTTGCTTTGGGGGTGGGAGGGAGGGGGGAGAGAATGGTGGAAGCAGATACTTTGGTGACATTTAAAAGGCTGGAAATATGCAGGAACATGTAGGGAATTGAGGAATATTGATAATTATGTACAAGCAAAAGAAATTTAGTTTAATTTAGCTTCACAGACATTACATTATAGACTGAAAGGCCTATTCCTGTGTTGTACTGTTCTGTGTTCTAACTATATCTGAGACAGACATTCATCAGCTATCTAATCTCTGCAATTCCCTCCATATACCTCCTCGTTCCAGAGGTGGCAGCATTGCCTAATCTTGCCCTCCCCCTTTGAGCAATGTGCTAAAATCAGACTTGGGGATAGCAGAGGGAAGCAGTAGTAACCCAGGGTCCTGGGAGGCAGCATGGAGTCAAGCCTGCCTAGTACCTGCTAACCCTAGGGTAGTCCTCAACTCTGACAAAAAGTTTTTGGAAGAGAACAAAATTAAACATTTTAGTAATCAGAGAACTGTGTTCCTGAAATATTAAGTTTGCACCAGTCCTTATATACTTCCATCCCCCATCAGGAAGGTCTCAAAGCTCTCCGCTTCCTTTTGGATTATAGACCTAATCAGTTCCCCTCTACCACCACTCTGCTCCGTCTAGCGGAATTAGTCCTTACTCTTAATAATTTCTCCTTTGGCTCCTCCCACTTCCTCCAAACTGAAGGTGTAGCTATGGGCACCCGTATGGGTCCTAGCTATGCCTGCCTTTTTGTTGGCTTTGTGGAACAATCTATGTTCCGTGCCTATTCTGGTATCTGTCCCCCACTTTTCCTTCGCTACATCAACGACTGCATTGGCGCTGCTTCCTGCACGCATGCAGAACTCGTTGACTTTATTAACTTTGCCTCCAACTTTCACCCTGCCCTCAAGTTTACCTGGTCCATTTCCAACACCTCCCTCCCCTTTCTAGATCTTTCTGTCTCTGTCTCTGGAGACAGCTTATCCACTGATGTCTACTATAAGCCTACTGACTCTCACAGCTATCTGGACTATTCCTCTTCTCACCCTGTCTCTTGCAAAAACGCCATCCCCTTCTCGCAATTCCTCCGCCTCCGCCGCATCTGCTCTCAGGATGAGGCTTTTCATTCTAGGACGAGGGAGATGTCTTCCTTTTTTAAAGAAAGGGGCTTCCCTTCCTCCACTATCAACTCTGCTGTTAAACGCATCTCCCCCATTTCACGTACATCTGCTCTCACTCCATCCTCCCGCCACCCCACTAGGAATAGGGTTCCCCTGGTCCTCACCTACCACCCCACCAGCCTCCGGGTCCAACATATTATTCTCTGTAACTTCCGCCACCTCCAACGGGATCCCACCACTAAGCACATCTTTCCCTCTCCCCCCCCCCCCGGCTTTCTGCAGGGATCGCTCCCTACACAACTCCCTTGTCCATTCGTCCCCCCCATCCCTCCCCACTGATCTCCCTCCTGGCACTTATCCGTGTAAGCGCAACAAGTGTTACACATGCCCTTACACTTCCTCCCTTACCACCATTCAGTGCCCCGAACAGTCCTTCCAGGTGAGGCAACACTTCACCTGTGAGTCGACTGGGGTGATATACTGCGTCCGGTGCTCCCGATGTGGCCTTTTATATATTGGCGAGACCCGACGCAGACTGGGAGACCGCTTTGCTGAACATCTACGCTCTGTCCGCCAGAGAAAGCAGGATCTCCCAGGGGCCACACATTTTAATTCCACATCCCATTCCCATTCTGACATGTCTATCCACGGCCTCCTCTACCGTAAAGATGAAGCCACACTCAGGTTGGAGGAACAACACCTTATATTCCGTCTGGGTAGCCTCCAACCTGATGGCATGAACATCGACTTCTCTAACTTCCGCTAAGGCCCCACCTCCCCCTCGTACCCCATCTGTTACTTATTTTTATGAACACATTCTTTCTCTCACTCTCCTTTTTCTCCCTCTGTCCCTCTGAATATACCTCTTGCCCATCCTCTGGGTCCTCCCCCCCTTGTCTTTCTTCCCAGACCTCCTGTCCCATGATCCTCTCGTATCCCCTTTTGCCTATCACCTGTCCAGCTCTTGGCTCTATCCCGCCCCCTCCTGTCTTCTCCTATCATTTTGGATCTCCCCCTCCAACTTTCAAATCCCTTACTCACTCTTCCTTCAGTTAGTCCTGACGAAGGGTCTTGGCCTGAAACGTCGACTACACCTCTTCCTAGAGATGCTGCCTGGCCTGCTGCGTTCACCAGCAACTTTGATGTGTGTTGCTTGAATTTCCAGCATCTGCAGAATTTCTGTTGTTTGAGTTACATTCTCTACTAGTTTCCTTGCAGACAGCAGTTTCTATTCCCTCTCTTCCCTTAAGCATACTACCATCTTTAACAACATAACGAAGTGGAAGTAAGGATAGGGTATTTGGCCCCTTAGCCTGGTTTGAACATAGGGAACATCAGCCTCCTTTGTACTCTGGTGGTTACATTTCACAATGGATATACTCAGCAAGTGAGTCTCCAAAAATTCACCACCATCTTATCTCAATTCTGATTGGTAATCCTTTTATTTCTGAGGTTGGACCCCCTAGTTGCCAACAACCTCATCCTGTCAAACCCTATAATTTTACAAACGTATGTGTTACTATGAAACGTATACGTTACTACGAAACATTCCTCCAAACTGAAGTTATGAGGCCATTCAGCTACATCTCTTCTCTTACAACAAATCCAGTAGTCCATCTGGTAAATATTTGCTGCACTCCCTCCATTTTAAAAATGTCTTTCCTTGGGTACGGAGACCAGAATTACTAGACAACACTCCAGATGGGGTCTCATCAGAGCCCTATATAATTGAAATAATACATCTTTACTCTTGTTCTCATTTTCTCTTGCAATGAAGGCCAAAATAATCTTACACTGCCTTATTGCTTCATGAACCTGCATGTTAATTTGTGGTGATTCGAGATCAGGGACTCCCAGGCCCCTACAAATATGAACATAAAGGCATGGTGGATGGGAATTAAATACTGGTTCAGCCTTCAAAGCCCACATTTCTTGAATCAATATTCACCATTTAAAGATAATAATGCTGTTCTACTGCCCCCCCCCCACCCTTTACAGAAGAACATATTGAAAAGGAGCAGGACTAGGCCACATGACCCACTGAGCTACTCTGCCATTCACTAAGATCATGGCAGATCTGTAATCCCATCCACCATGTCATATCCTGATCTTCTTAAAGGCTCTGCATCTCTAACGTATTCCAGCAGCTTTGAATCATTAGCAAACTTAATATATCTTACATGAACAATAAAGACATCCAAGTTTGCTGTTAAACATTCCAACATCCAAATTATTAAGACTGATGCTGATCCAGTACCAATCCCTACAGTCTCCCAACATGAAAAAGACAATTCCTTTCTTTGTTATTCATTGATTAAATTCAATTGATACCATAGTGGGAAAAAAAAAGTTCTGTTCAACAAGACCATGAGACATAGAAGTATTAGGCCATTCGCCCAACTAGTCTGCTCCAGCATTCAATCATGGTTGATATATTATTCCTCTCAACCCTATTCTCCTTCCTTCTCCTGCAACCTTTGATACCCTGACTAATCAGGAACACCAACCTCTGCCCAATGACTTGGCCTGCACAGCAGCCTGTGGCAATGAATTCTGGAATGAATTCACTAACCTCTGGCTAATGAATTGCCTCCTCTTTGTTCTAAATGGATGTCCTTGTATTCTGAAATTATGCCTTCTGGTCCAAGACTCCCCCTCTATAGGAAATATCCTCTGCACATCCACTCTATTTAGGCCTCTCAATATTTGATATGTTTCAATGAACTCTCTCCTCACTCTTCTAAACTCCCATGTGTACTGGCACAGAGCAATCAAACACTGCTTATCTGTTAACCCTTTCATTCCTTGAATCATTCCTGTGAATCTTCTCTGGACCCTCTCTAATACCATGACATCTTTTCTTAAATAAGGGACCAAAAACTGCTCACAATATTCCAACTGCGGTCTGGCCAATGCCTTATAAAGTCTCAGAATTACATCCTTGCTTCTATATTCTAGCCTTCTCGAAATGAATATTTCCTTCCTTACCAGCAACTCAACATGCAAGTTTACTTTTAGGGAATCCTGCAAGGGGACTCAGAAGTTCCTTCCTACTTCTGATTTCTGAATTTTCTCCCCGTTTAGAAAATAGACTACACCTTTATTCCTTCAATCAACGTGCATGACCATACACCTCCCTATACTATATTCCATCTGCCATTTCTTTGCCCATTCTCTTAATCCGACTAAGTCCTTCTGCAGATGCCCTGCTTCCTCAACACTAACTGCCCTTCCACCTATTTTTGCTTCATCCGCAAACTTGGCCACAAGCCATCAATTTCATCATCCAAATCACTGACATATAATGTAAAATGAAGCAACGCCAACACTGACCCCTGCGGAACGCCACTAGTCACCACCAGATAATCAGATCAGCTACCTCTTTCAGAACCCTGGGGTGTAGTCCATCTGGTGCAGTTGACTTATGTATCTTCAGATCTTTCTTCTTCCCAAACACCCTTTCTTCTCCTTAGTATGAGCAACTGCATATACTTCTGCCTGACACTCAAACTTCTGGTATACTGCTAATGTCTTCCACACCCAAGACTGACACAAAATACTTATGAGGTTCATCCACCATTTCTTTGCTCCCCATTACTACCTCAACAGTGCCATTTTCCAGCAGTCCAATATCCTCTCTCACCTCTCTTTTACATACATACACACACATATACATACATATCTGAAAAACTTTTTATATCCTCATTATTGGCTAGCTTACCTTCATATTTCATCTTCTCTCTCCTTATGGCTTTTTTAGTTGCCCTCTGTTGGTTTTTAAAAAGCTTCCCAACCTTCTAACTTCCCTGACTTTTGCTGTATTATATGCCCTCTTTTTTGCTTTTATGCTGTCTTTGACTTCCCTTGACAGCCACAGTTGTGTCATCCTCCCTTTAGAAGACTATGACTTCTTTGGGATGTATCCATCCTGAAGCTTCCAAATTGCTCCCAGAAACTCCAGCCACTGCTGTTCTGCTGTCATCCCTGCTGATGTCCCCTTCCAATCAACAATTTTGGCCAGTCCCTCTCTCATGCTTCTGTAATTCCCTTTACTCCACTGGAATACTGATACATCTGACTTCAGCTTCTCCTTCTCAAACTGTAGGGTGAAGTATGTCATGTTATGATCACTGCTTCCTAAGGGTTCCTTTACCTTAAACTCCCTAACCAAATCTGTTTCATTATACAATACCTAACCCAGAATTGCCTTTCCCCTAGTGGGCTCAACCACAAGCTACTCTAAAAAGCTATCTCATAGGCATTCTGCAAATTCTCTTGGTATCCAGTACCAACCTGATTTTTCCAGTCTACCTGCAAATTGAAATCCCCCATGACTATAGTAAATTACCTTTTTTTACATGCATTTTCTATTTCCCGTTGTAATTGGTACCCCACATCTTGGCTACTGTTTGGACGCCCGTATATAACTCCCATCAGAAACAAGAGAAAATCTGCAAATCCTGGAAGTCCAAGCACTAAAAACAAAATACTGGAGAAACTCAGGCCAGGCAACATCTATGGAAAAGAGTACAGTCGACATTTCGGGCCGTGGCCCTTCAGAGGTACTCTTTTCCATACATGCTGCTGACCTGCTGAGTTTCTCTAGCATTTTGTGTGCATAATCCACAACATATCTGCAAATCTCCAAACACAAGATGATCTACTTTATTGATATTGTGTGTTTTCACATATAACAGCTTCAGTCCTGTATTCATCACCCTTTTCGATTTTGCCCCCATGTTATACTTCAACTCATCCCACTGACTGCAATATTGCTCTATCATCTGCCTATCCTTCATCAATCTCACTACACACTGCATCTAGTTGTATACCAACTTCTCCATCTTCAGCCCCATCACTGGGGTTCCAATCCCCTGCCTATCCACAAGGATAATTTTGTTCTTTTCTACAGGTCTTATCTTCCCCAGAAGCGATCCCAATGATCCAGAAATCTGAAATTCTTCCCCCAGCACCAACTCCTCAGCCACACATTCAACTGCCAAATCACCCTATTCTTACCCTCACTGATGTGTGGCGCAGGCAGCAATCCAGAGATTCTACCTAACTCCCTATATTCTCTCTTCAGGACCTCTCCCTTTTCCTATCCATGTTATGGGTACCATTATGTACTTCAACTTCCGGCTGTTCACCCCTTCCCTTTAGAAAACTGTGGGCCTGATCCAAGACATCCCTGACCCTCAAGTGGCTCCTTATCAAAACTTTGCAAAAGTCTAAATACATCACATCAACTGGTTCAACCTACGCTTTACTGCACAACCTCAAAAAAAAAACGAATTTACCAAACGTAATTTCGCTTTCAGAAATCGATTAACTACTCTGCTCAATCCAATTTCGTGTGCTCTGATAGTTTCCTTAATAAAGAATTGCAGTACTTCCCCAATTGCTTTCCAAAGGATTATAAGAATTACCTCAAAAGAGGTACTTAATTCAATGCATCATGTTAATCAGCTTAGCTTGTGAGATATGACTGCAACTGAGATTTAGTACATGCTATTGTTACTGTTCATACTTACTTCACAATTCCATAGCCAAGACTGACTATAATAACCAGAACACGAGCCAAGGAACGCTTCAGCGCTGAGAGTAATTCTGCAAAAATCACTGCTCCTTGCACTAAACACATTTTAAAGAAAAAACAATAGTGGTTATACAAGACTAACTAACTTCAGCAGAAGAATGAACTGTTGTAAGTCTTCATTCATTGCAAACTACAAATGCAGGACAATTGAACTACATCAATGTTGAAACTAAGTGTGGCAGCACTGCATATCAGAAGACCTTAATTCAACATTTTCCACTGACCCACTCACGCCAAGGCAAAGCATTTCTCCTCAGAGTTAAAATGAAAGAGTCCCAGATGGTCAGTTGACACAGCTCAGCAGACAGGTATAGAATGTCAAGACTATAATCAACATTCTAATGGCCTCTGACAATTGAGACATAGTGTGCTCAATGTAACTCCAGCACGTTGTACTGTGTTTTCTTTTAAGAAAATAATGCAAATCATTTTGTCAATACTGTTCAAGAAGATTCCTTCAGGAATCGCTGTTCCATGTGGCACAAACTAGTGGATTGATGTTTCTTTACTACAATAACAGAAGTGAACGGCAGTGTCATAAACAGGCAGATAATGGCAAGAGGACGATGTTCATCTATCTGCCTCGTCATCAGATTTAAAACTATTTCAAATAGTTGGAAAAAGCTCTGATCATGAGCACTGCAAGGATTAGCTTGGGCCTTTTCAATCCTAACAGGTGCAGAGAAAAGTCTATTAAGCAAAGGGAATATTAAATTTTGTGGTCAAAGTACAGATACCAGCTGCCTTTCAGTATGGGACTGAAACGCCAAACCGAAGTGGGAAGAATACAGGGAGTAAATGTCTCTTGCTATTCACACGTGTACTTGCTGGTGAAACAAAGAGGGAAGCTTAATTACTTTGTGGGCTTTAGTCTTCCAGCTCCACTATTGATGTTTCTCATGCTTTGGAATGTTGGGGGAAAAAAATTGCGATCCAGCCCCCTCCTTTCACTACCATCTCTACCCTCCCAGCCCAGCTATACTCATTCCCATTACATCCTTGAACATTGACAGAATCAGCTCATTCATTCAAGACCATTACCGTACACCGATGAGTGCAGGTGCGACATGAAAATGGGCAAACGCAGTTTCGACTGACTCCCACCTCCTGTATTGCCTTAACACCATTCACACATCCATCCAGCAATATTCTGTTCCATTAGCTAGGGGTGCTGAGATGCAGTGAGTAACAGAGAAGGAAGAGGGTGAAAAAGGGAGAGGGCAGCTCCACATATATCAGGCATAAAGCAAGTTAGAAATAACGCTGCTTACTGCCCTTGCGCCAAAGCCTGGCTAAAGCTATAACATTTCATTCATCTGGCAAGCAGTATTATAGAATGGTTACGAGATGAATTGGAAACTTTGTACAAAGAACAGGTTATCAAGATCCCTTACCTGACTCGCCCTTGTAGCGGATATTCTGATACTCTGCGTAAAAGACTGCCTTCTCCAACATTCCCAGGAAGATGACTGCACCAATCCAGAACTGGATGCGCAACAGGTCCCTCCAGTAGCAAGCAGACCAAAAAAGCCACAGCGCTCCAAACAGCACGTAGACAATACACATCACCATAAAAAACTGGCAGAAAGGAAGGAAAAAAAACCTTACGCCAACATCCATACTACCACCAATCAGTTTACCTCCCAGCTGCAGTGCCATTCTATACATTTATGTCAACCAGCCAAAGATTGAGATCTTTTGATCAGACTTGGCTCAGGGACGTACTAGACGTGAAATGTTTTGAATTTTAAACTTTACACCAGTTTCCACTTCACATTCTGTTTTGGTAGTCTCCAACATGGCATCAACATTGATTTTTCTGACTTTCAGTAGCCTCTTTCATTTTCCTTTATCCCATCCCTTTGTTTTCCCTCACTGTGGTAGACCCTCACCCCTTCTCTATACCTCTCTGCCTCATAACCTGCACAATACCTCCCACTGGTTGCCTACTTTCTTCCCTTTATTCCGAAGTCTACTGTCCTCTGCTATCAGATTCCTTTTCAGCCCTTTGTCTCTTCCAATGATCACCTCCTAGCTTCTCACACCATTCCATCTCAGCTACCCACCTCACGCCTCTCATCTGAACTCACCTAACACCTGCTCCTCTCCCTTCCTTTATCATGCCCTCTTCCTTTCCAGCACTGACAAAGTGGCTCAGTCCAAAACACGTTCATTTCCCTCCAGAGATGCTGACTGAATTGTTGATTTCCTCTAGGATTTTGTGCAAGTTGATCTAAACAACTTCCTGAGTTTGAATTAAATTAAATTCAAAGTGTAGGGCAAAAAATATATTGTTCATAAAACAAGCAATACGAAAGCTTGTCATGAGAAAACTTTTATTCCTAGATTGCTGGAGAATAAAGAGAATGTAGGTGTCAGGCTTTGCCCATCTTGCTGTAAAAGAAGAGTTTGGGTGGGCGGGGTGAGGGGGATCATGGTTTGCAATGCCTTAATGCTGACACCATCTGGGAGCTGAACGCAACCTCCAGCCTGGAGGAACACACTTTGTCAGCACTGATATGACTTTCCACCTAGCAGTCATTGAAGATGTTACCACTAGGTAAAAAGTCAGCAAGTGATGTGTTCTGATGTTCTGGACTGTGGTGGGACTACAGTACCATGCAAATGTCTAAGGCAGATGTAAAAAAAAATCTGTAAAGCTAAGATATTTTCAAAAATAATGTAATGAAAAGTTTCTAAATATCAAAAAATGTACTACAAAGATCAGTTAACGGTAAAAACTAAGTCAAATCAATATTTGGTGTGACTACCCTCTGCCTTTAAAACTGCACTAGTTCTCTTAGATACACTGTCGTGCAGTTGTTTTTTTTTAAGAAAAACAGCTGGTAAGTTGTTCCAAGCACCTTGGAGAACTTGGCACAGTTCTTCTGAATACTTTGGTCGTATCACTTGCTTCTGTCTCTTCAGGTATTCCCACACAGCCTCGATGATGTTGAGATCAGAGCTCTGTGGACATCTAGGGTGCCTAGACTTTTGCCCAGAAAACAATTAATTTTTTTTCCAATTATTTTGAAAAGAAGTACAGCCTGGAATAGGTCTTTCCAGTCCTTTGAGCTGCACTACCAGTAATCCAATGATTTAAACCTAGCCTCATCACAGGGCAATTTACAACGCCCAATTAACCTACTAACCAGTACGCCTTGGACTGTGGGAGGAAACCGGAGAACCTGGAGGAAACCCACATATTCCACCTGGAGAACATACAAACTCCTTACAGAGGATGTCGGCATTGAACTCTGATCTCCAACACTCTGAGTTGTAATAGTGGCATGCTAACAGCTAGCTAATGTGCCACCGTCCAAGGGAGGATACATTGAATCTGCAGCAACTGGGGTGATGCATGCTCCGCAAATATTTTAACTGTAGTACTTACCATCATGAGAGGCCAGTCTGCTGGGGAGATGTACTCATTTTGTCCTTTCATTTCAACAACCACTGCAAAGGATAAAAGACATTTAGAATGCACTAAATCCAAACCCAAAAACCCATTTAATTCCCTCATTCAAATTAATTTCTTCAATAACACTGACATTAATATTTTTATTACTCAATAATATCAACATTGATTTTTATTAGGCAAAATGTTACTTGGAACAATAATATTGTACATACACACAGATATGGACCCATTCTATTACGGGCTTTTGTCCAGCTATGTCACTCACTCAGACATTCACTGATCTCAATGAATATTTTGCTTCACAATTTCCATTTCTACCTTTTAAGTCTACAATGAAATGTGTAACTAGAAACCAATGATAACTAGCACAGCTCTCACTGAATGATTTGAAGAGCTAAGTGTTTTGTCCAACAGTCAACATTCAATTTCCAACGGAAGCTGAGGCTCACTATATTTTTCATAACAGGTTATGAAGTGTATGAAATACAGAGTATCCCAAGAACATTGAGCACTGTTAAATATACCATGAAACTCATTTTAACATGGATTGTCATTATTCCCATTGCAAGACATTTCCAATTCAGTTTGACATGAAAGAGGAGAGGACAGTATAATTCAAATGCACACACCCAAATGAATAAGAACATACTTGTGAGTGACAACCCGGCCTGTTTTGCTGCTTCAACCTCCCTTTTCGCCTTTGGCTTGACCTTGGCATCATTCGTCACTGGAACAGTTGCTTTTCCTGTGGATTTGATGTCTTTATTGCTTTCTTGATTCTTTGCCTGCAATGCTTTGATTTTAATTATGAACAAATATGGTCCATCTTCCCAACTTCTAAATATGCCAGGAACCTTTTTAAGTAAAACAAACAAGCTAAGAAATTATAACATAAAACTAAAATGGATTGAAATAGATTCCTGAAGTGATACTATCATTATCTAAAACAGAGAAAAAAAAACTTTTCTTTTGGGGAATACACAAAAAAAATGTTTGCACCTTTACTGATAACGGGATAATTATGACTTTTTTTCATTTCTACTAGTTAGTGCATTCCTATGGAAGAAATCATCATTATGTGCCATGTTGTATGACGTGGCTGATCATGGTCTTTTCATGACCATCATTGTTCTTGGCAAATGTTTCAACAGACCTTGTGGCAGTGTCTTTACAAGACCCATGACCCATTATCAACACTCTTCAGAGAGTGTCTGCCTGGTGTTAGTGGTCCCATAACCAGGACTTGTGATATGCAACAACTGTTCATAATCATCCACCACCTCCTCCCACAGCTTCACGTGATCCTGGTCGGGGTGGGGGGTGGCTCAGCAGGTGCTACACTTTGCCCAGGGGTGACCTGCAGGCTAGCAAAGGGAAGGAGCACCTCACACCTCCTTTGGTAAAGGCACATCTCCACTCTGCCTACCCATACGGAAGAAAGGGCAGGTTGAAGCTATTGGTAGGATCACTCCTCCTGAGGCTGCTACTTGCTACTGCTGTTTCATCATACAACCTGGATTACATTCACATTGGGCAAAGCTGCAAACATGAAAGTTTTGTTCAGAAGGACAATGGAAAAAAAAACACATCTGCAATTGCCGTCTTTTCCTTGTTGGGTCATACAATATGTTCCAATGTGCTACTGGTGCTCTTAGTTTGTTTGGCAACTAAACTCTTCTTTCCTTTTTGATGCAAGTATCGTCCAAATAGCAGTCTATAGCAAAAGTGTTTGTTGTCAGGCTCCATTCTAAATTAAGTTACAACATAATAAAATAGAAGACCTCCAATAGCAACAGAGACAATTGGGAGGCAGATTTTGGAAAGGTGAAAATAACAGGGGTGCTGTCATGGGTGACTTCATCTTTTCTTTTATTGATTGGTAGCTCCTTAATGCCAAAGGGTTGGATGGGGTGGAATTTGTTAGATGTGTTCAGAACAGGTTCTTGACACACTATATAGACAGACTGACCAGAGGAAAGGATAGACTGCATCTGGTACTAGGCAATAAACCCAGACAGCTATCAGCTCTCTCAGTGGGTGACCACTTTGGAGACAATGAATCACAACTCGCTGACCTTTACCCTAGCTTTGGACAGGGATAGGAATGGACAGAAAGTATTTAATTCGGAGAGTGGGAATTATAATGTTATTAGACAGGAAATGGGAGCACAATTGGGAACAGATGTACTCAGTGAAATGCTCAGCAGAAATGTAGACGTAAGAATCAACTTAATTTGCCATTGGGTGACAGGGTGCAGCTATGTCTCTGCTAAAGGAGGTAGAAGGCATTCCTTCTCTCCGCTACCCTGCGGGTCACCGTTGGGGAAAGTGTAGCACCTGCTTAGTCCCCTGATCAGGGTCACATGAAGCCATGGGAGCAGGTGGTGGATGGTCGTATGAACAACTGTTGCACATCACAAGTCCTGGTTATTCAACCACTGTCACCAGGCAGACAATCACTGAAGAGTATTGATAATGGCTGGGGTCACCTGCCTTGTAAAGATACTGCCCAGAAGAAGACAATAGCAAACCACTTCTGTAGAAACATTTGCCAATGATAATGTGGTCATGGACACCTTAATCCCACATCATGTGACACAGCTCATAATGATGATGATAATATTTAAACAACAGGAATTCTGCAGATGCTGGAAATTCAAGCAACACACATCAAAGTTGCTGGTGAACGCAGCAGGCCAGGCAGCATCTCTAGGAAGAGGTACAGTCGATGTTTCAGGCTGAGACCCTTTGTCAGGACTAACTGAAGGAAGAGTGAGTAAGAGTTCACCAGCAACTTTGATGATAATATTTACATGCATTAGGAAATTGCTCTGTTGTGTTGGCTCTACAAAAACAAAAAAGACAACATTCAAAAATCACACAGAATAAAGAATTATATGAAGTTATAAGTACGCATAAGTAAAAGGTACATACATAAATACTCAGGCACTTACAATATAAATAGCATTATAAAATTGGTTTACAGTGCAGTAACAAAGGTGACAGATAGAGGGGGATGGGGAGAAGGCCAACTGGAATGGTTGATCAGAATAACTACCTGGGGGAAGAGACTTTTAAAATGGCATAAAGTTTTTGATTTAATAAGCCTAGGGTGCTTTCAGAAAAGGCAGTTTGTTCAGCGGGTAATATTTGTAATGATTTTTCCTGCCTGATTCTCTGTCTGGAAGTGACAGTAGACTAGATGCAATGGCTTTTTCTGTTGTCTTGACAGTTTAATTTAGTTTTCATATATTGTGAGAGGCTGTTGCACCAAACCAGACAGTAATGGCTGATGTGAGGGTGCTCTCTATGACAGCAGTGTGGAGTTGCACCAGAATGTTCTGGGGAAGATAGAATTTTACCAACTGCTGCAAGTATATCCTTTGCCAAGCCTTTTTGTAAATAGGGCACGACAGCAGGAAGCAAGGATCAGACGGGGCACGGTGCTATTACAGCTCAGGGCGTTGGAGTTCAGAGTTCAATTCCAATGTCATCTGTAAGGAGTCTGTATGTCCTCCCTATGGAATGTGTAGATTTTCTCTGGGTGGCGCGGCTCAAAAGGCCCTATTCCACGCTGTATCTCAATAAATAAATAAAGATATTGTTCTCTCACATGGTCCTGTGAAATAATGTCCTGGAAGTTGATGAGTGAGAGGGTGCAGAGGAGGCATTTTCTTTTTCTGTACCTCCTGTTTTGAGGGCATTCAGCACCAAGTGTCGTGATTGCACCAGGACACCAGCTTGTTTACTTCCTGGTGGTACTTGGATTAGTTGCCTCTGGTGATTAACCCTGTGACAGTGGTGTTGTCCACAAACTCTATCAGTTTAACTGATGGATCACTGGAGACAATAGTCATTAGTGCATACAGAAAATAGGAGAGGGGAGTGAACACAACTCTGGTGCACCAGGGCTGACTGACTGGGCTGTGCTGATGTGTTTGCCAGTGTCACATACTGTCTCCTGTCAGAGAAGTTTGTGATCCACCTGGAGATGGGACACAGCAAGTTAAGATTGAAGAGTTGCTCTTGCAGAAGCTCAGGGAAGATGGTATTGAAGGCTGAAGTGAAATCACAGAGAATCCTAACAAATATATCGGGGCAATTGAGGTGCAATGTTTAGGGAGTGCTTGCTTGGGTTTCTGGATGGGTTTGTCTCACTGAAGCAGGGAAAGGGTAGTTGGGTGAAGGAACCATGGTTGACATGAACTGTGGAACATCTAGTCAAGAGGAAGAAAGAAGCTACGTAAAGTTTAGGAAGCAAGGACCAGACAGGGCACTAGAAAGTCACAAAGTAGCCAGGAAGGAGCTGAAGAATGGACTTGAAGAGGACTGAGAAAGCTTTGGCAAGTAGGATTAAGGGAAATCCCAAGATGTCTTTAAAAAAAAAAGTGTGAAGAACAGCAGAATGACTAGAGTGGGGATAACACCAATCAGGGTTAGAAAAGGAAATGTACGCCTGGAGTCAGGGAAGATCTTTAATGAATATTTTGCTTTAGTATTCACCAATGAGTGGGACGTCGACGTTTGTGAGGACAGTGTACAACAGGCTGATATGCTAGAACATGTCAACATTAAGAAAGAGAATCTGCTGGAAGTTCTGAAAAACTTTGGAAAAGGTAAGTCCCCAGGTCCAGACATGACATAACCCAGGTAATTACGGGAAGCAAGGGAAGAGATTGCTGAGCTTTTGGCGATGATCTTTGTATCCTCACTGACACCAGGGGTAGTACCAGATATTTGGAGAGTAACAAATGTTATTTATTTGTTCAAGAAAGAGAGTAGGGATATCCATCGGATTGATAGACCAGTGAGTTTTAATTCAGTGGTGGACAAATTACTAGAGATTCTTAGAGACAGAAATTTATGAGCATTTGAAAAAGCATGGTCTGATTAGGGATAGTCAGCATGGCTTTGTGAGGGGTCGATCATGCCTCACAAGCCTGACTGGGAAGATGTGACAAAGCAAACTGATGAAAGTAGAGCAAAAGATGTAGCGTAAATGGATTTTAGTAAGGCGCTTGATAACATTTCCCATGGTAGGCTTTTTCAGAAAATCAGGATACATGAGATCTAGGAAAACTTGGCTGTGTGGATATAGAATTGACCTGCTCATAGCAGACAGAGGATGGTTGTAGACTGAGCATATTCTGCCTCGATGACAGTGACCAGTGGTTCCTGCAGGAATCTGTTCCAGGTTGTGGGATGCAAGGTAGTCCAAGGTTTTTTGAAAAGCAGGGAATAAGCCAAAATATCAAAATAGCACCCAGGCCTCAGAAGCATCATGGAAGAGATGTATCCTTGTATAGCCAGAAGTTAGCTGACAGAAATATTTCCAAACATCTCCTTTAAGAAATAATGCCCAAAGCAAATAAGTGAAGTGCATAATTCAGCTGCACTCACCTCATGTCCAAGGACAGGAGATGCAACAGTTGCTACTGTCCTATTGTCTTTGTCATTTTCTTGTGTATTTATTAGATTCTGGAAACAGAAAGAAAGGCATTTGAAATTTTTATTCTCAGCCAACTTATTTTAACCTTGTTCTTTCTCTTCTGAACCTACACATCCCTGTCCTGATTTAAAACTCTGCGATCCTACTCAACCCAATTTTTTTAGTCCAAACCCTTTAGTCATCCTGTTTTGGCCTGTTATCTAAGTGTTCAGCTATATTGTTTCTGTTCTAGGGATCTCTTCTCCCCCCCCCCCATTACCCCACTTGCTCCTTATTAACCCAAGGATACCCATCAGAATTGATACTAAATTTCTTGCTTTCCAAAAATTAATTTGATTGAGTTATTAGTTGTGCTTGGGATTTGTGAAATTTATTTATAGGTATCCATGCTGAAGACAAACCCAAATTTGACTTGCATTGAGGAGACAGCCCCAAATGTGGTGCTGCCCAAGACAGTGTCTAAAGAACAGGCACTGTGGATTCCAGCTAATTGGGACAATTAAGCCCAATTTTGGCCCAATTAAGCAGCTGCCTCAATTAGTTGAGGTTTCATGGATATAGTTAAAAACACAAACTAATTAACTAACACGAGTAACAAATTATGTATTTAAACAAAATACAAAACTCAATACTACTAAAGTACTTTAAAACTGTGTTTTAGTTCCTAATCACAAACAAGAGAAAATCTGCAGATGCTGGAAATCCAAGCAACATACACAATATGCTGGAGGAGCTCGGCAGGCCAGGTAGCATCAATGGAAAAGAGTAAACAAGTCTACGTTTTGGGCTGAGATCCATCATCAGGATCCTCCAGCATTTTGTGTGCATTAGTTCCTAATAGTTATCAATGTGGAATTCATCCAGTGTATGCTGCCCTGTCCTTTTGATTGAGTGCAAATGAACAAAATCAGCGTAGACACCTAGTGTACATAATGGACTGCCTTCATACAATGCTATCGACGATTGCATCTCCAAATCTTTTTTTTATTGTAACATTCAAGATGATTGTCGATCAAGTTCTTGGTAGTTCCTAACTTCTTACAATAATGAAATCATTTCATTTTCACTCTTGGCGGTTTCTGGAATCTCCAAGTCTGAATGCTTCAAACCACAGTGAGCAAAACAGTTCCGAATTATTTTACTGTTTATTTCTTACAGTGGCATGCAAAAGTTTGGGCACCTCAGCCAAAATTTCTGTTACTGTGAATAGTTAAGTGAGTAGAAGATGAACTGATCTCCAAAAGTCATAAGGTTAAAAATGAAACATTCTTTTCAACATTTTAAGCAAGATTAGTGTATTATTGTTGTTTTGTACAATTTTAGAGTGGAAAAAAAGGAAAGGAGCACCATGCAAAAGTTTGGGCACCCCAAGAGATTTGAGCTCTCATAACTTTTACCAAGGTCTCAGACCTTAATTAGCTTGTTAGGGCTATGGCTTGTTCACAGTCATCGTTAGGAAAAACCAGGTGATGCAAATTTCAAAGCTTTATAAACACCCTGCCTCCTCAAACCTTGTCCCAACAATCAGCAGCCATGGGCTCCTCTGAGCAGCTGCCTAGCACTCTGAAAATTAAAATAAATGATGCCCACAAAGCAGGAGAAGGCTATGAGAAGACAGCACAGTGGTTTCAGGTAGCTGTTTCCTCAGTTTGTAATGTAATTAAGAAATGGCAGTTAACAGGGATGGTGGAGGTCAAGCTGAGGTCTTGAAGACCAAGAAAGCTTTCGAGAGAACTGCTTATAGGATTGCTAGAAAGGCAAATCAAAACCTCCATTTGACTGCAAAAGACCTTCAGGAAGATTTAGCAGACTCTGGAGTGGTGGTGCACTGTTCTACTGTGCAGTGACACCTGCACAAATATGACCTTCTGGAAGAGTCATCAGAAGAAAACCTTTCCTGTGTCTTCACCATAAAATTCAGCATCAGAAGTCTGCAAAGGAACATCTAAACAAGCCTGATGCATTTTGGAAACAAGTCCTGTGGACTGATGAAGTTAAAATAGAAATTTTTGGCCACAATGAGCAAAGTTATGTTTGGAGAAAAAAGGGTGCAGAATTTCATGAAAAGAACACCTCTCCAACTTAAGCATGAGGGTGGATCAATCATGCTTTGGGTTTGCGTTGCAGCCAGTAGCATGGGGAACATTTCACTGGTAGAGGGAAGAATGAATTCAATTAAATACCAGCAAATTCTGGAAGCAAACATCACACCGTCGGTAAAAAAGCTGAAGATGAAAAGAGGATGGCTTCTACAACAGGATAATGATCCTAAACACATCTCAAAATCCACAATGGACTACCTCAAGAGGCGCAGGCTGAAGGTTTTGCCATGGCCCTCACAGTCCCCTGACCTAAACATCATTGAGAACCTGCAGATAGACCTCAAAAGGGCAGTGCATGCAAGACGGCTCAAGAATCTCTCAGGAGTAGATGCCCTTTGCAAGGAAGAATGGGCAAAAATCCCCCAAATAAGAATTGAAAGATTCTTAGCTGACTACAGAAAGCGTTTACAAGCTGTGATACTTGCCAAAGGGGGTAATATTAAGCACTGACCATGCAGGATGCCCAAACTTTTGTTTTGGGCCCTTTTCCTTTTTTGTTATTTTGAAATTGTAAAAGATGGAAATAAAAAAGTAATCTTGCTTAAAATATTAAAGAAATGTGTCATCTTTAACTTTATGCCTTTTGGAAATTAGGTCATCTTTTACTTGCTTGGCTATTCACAGTAACAGAATTTTTGACTGGGGTGCCCAAACTTTTGCATGCCACTGTATCAGTGACAAAAATTGCTGAAGAAGAAGAATTTCAGGATGTATATTGTATACATTTCTCTGACATTAAACGGAACCTATTGCTTTTTGAACACAAACACACACAACCAGCACTATTTAAAAATAAGTTTGTTCTGAGCATGGTAAAGTGTCTTATGGTCACACAAATTCATGTGACTGAAGCTAATTAGAAATTAGATATTTAAAACAGTGAACCTGAGGAAAATCAGTTCAACAGGTAAACTGAATCTAAAGCATGTTGCTGTTTAATCCCAGAATCTAATATCAGCATTTATCTCAGTTTTAAAAAGACATGATTTAGCTTTTAACCTGTGTGATTACTGAGTTTAAAAAATATTACTTTCCCCACATTTTAACAGTTTGCATTAACCAGTCCATTTTTAACCAGAACAAACATCTAACCCCAAGACACACTCACCCCTTTCAGAGGCTCCAATTTCTTCACCTGGATCAAAGATGGGTTGTAGGTCTGAGAAAGGATAGTAGTGTTATAACTTTGTAAACGACTGAACATCCTGTGCTCAAAAACCTCCACTGTGTCACCCCTTCACCAACCATCTCTCGTAACTTGATGCCCCCTCACAAACTGCAGGTCACACTTCATCACTCTCCCATTACATACAGAATACTCACGTACCAAATCCAACCCCTCCCCCCCACAATTCAGACAATATTCCTGCGCATGTTATACAACTTGCCTTTCTCTGTAATTCTACATGATCAGTGGCACAATTAAAAAAATAATTATTTCAAATATAGTTAGTGTTAGTGTTGAGGTGGCAGGTGGCGATGCGTCTCTACCAAAGGAGGTGTAAGGTGCTCCTTCCTTCTGCTAGCCTGCAGGTCACCCTTGGGCAAAGTGTAGCACTTGCTTAGCCCCCCACCCTCTATTCAGGGTCATGTGAAGCCGTGGGAGCACGTGGTGAATGGTCATATGAGCAGCTGGTGTCTATCGCCAGTCCTGGTTATGCAACCACTGACACTGGGCAGGCAATCTCTGAAGAGTATTGATAATGGCTGGGGTCACCCATCTTGTAAAGACACTGCCCAGAAGGCGGCAATGGTGAACCACTTCTATGGAAAAAATTGCCAAGAACAATCATAGTCATGGATAGAGAAAAGAGTAAGAACAACAGATGAAAAGACAGATCGCCCATGTGATATGACATGACACATGACGAGGATGATGATGACATGGGCAAAACAGTCATCGTGGATGTAGTGGACCAAAGGACCTGTTTTGGTGCCGTTGGATTCCATGACTACGACAGTTTTCTATACAATCAGTCCCCAGGCAACAAAGGTTTCATCATACCTGTGGCTTAAAGAGCTCTGTGCAGTTCTCAACAATGAAGTGATTTTGAGCATAGCTTCCAGACCATCCTGGATTGATTTCTCTGTTACTTTCAAAGTATACATTATTCTGCTCATCCTACAAGACAATTAGATAATCAAAACATTTCAGTGATTCAAAGAAGAGATGGTTAGAAAATATGCAAACGTGGATTAAGCTTGCAAAGGGTAGCAATGGTGAAGGAATGCAAACTAATGATTCAGATTACAAAGTACTAATGCTGAACCAAGCATGACAAAAGGTGCAATACTGAAGCATTTTGTGCGCAGTTTTTAAACTTCACCTCTCTGATGGTATTTAGAACAATGAACACGGTTACCAGCTATGCCAGAGGGCTGCTTCTTATTGATCCCTCGGCAAGACAAAAAGGGATGGTGGGCAAGCAGGACAGACAAGAGAGACTTGCTCTGCAAATCTCAGTACAAATATGAAATGCAAGAAATGGCAGCAGTACATCCTTTCATCTATTAAATACACATCCACATAATGCATAAACATGGTCTGTGTTTCTACCTGTACGACCCTTTCAGGCAGTGTATTCCAACACCTCTTTCCAAAATACAACACCCTCTGAGTGAAAGTAATTTTCCCCAAATCCAGTTCTCCCCGATTCTTCTACCGATGTCACATTCTTTTTAATGGCTCTGTCCCATTTAACATAAGTGTCGTGCATCACCATGAGAAGAGTACCTGCCAGATAAAGCAGGACTTTCACAAGGACTAGAGGGCTTAAGTCATAGGGACAAACTTGATACTGTCTCTTCCTTGAAGAGGAAGAGACTGCGAGACCTTATGGAAGTGCATAAAATCATGAGGGACACACACAAGGTCTTTTTCCCCAGAGCAGGAGTCTAAAACTAAAGGAAGAGGCTTAAGGAGACAGGGGAAATGCATAAAGGGACCTTAAGGGCAAGTTTGTAAGAGGGTATATGGAATGAATTGCCGAGGCTATGGCAGGTGAATACAATTCCAAAGTTTAAAAGAGAATTTAGTTAGGTACAAGGATAGGAAATGTTTAGAGGCATATGGGCCAAAAGGAGACAAATAGGACTAGTTCAGGTAGGCAACTTGATTTGCAGTGGTCAAGTTGGGCCAAAGGGTTTGTTATTTTGGTCTAACAAGTCTATGACTAGGTCATTCCAATCCACACCATCCATGTCAATTCAAAAAAGTCCCAGGAGCTCATGAAAAGAACCTTACAATATAAAACTCATCGTACTGGGTGTGTTTGGGCAAGTTGATTCAATCACACTGCGGTGACTAGAGTCACACATGGTCTGAAGCAGGCAAGAGACCCCATTGGACAATGTTGAAATAGATGGTCTTTGATTACTATTTAATTATGATGACAGCAATGTGACCATTCCCATTGCCTTTCCATTAGATCTCATGATCAGTACTTACTTCTCTTGATAAACCTTGGCAGCTAACTTTCTCCAAAACAAATGAAAAATCAACTTGAAATGTTAAGCATTATTTCTCAATGCATATTGCCTTATAGTTTGCCTAGCACTTCTTGTTTTCATGAAATATTTTCTCATTCAAATTATAGCAAGCAGGACTTACTGGCATGTTGAACACTTCATTGTAGCAGTGTGAATACCTGAGGTACCAGGAGATATTAAAAGACAGCGAAGAATCACATTCTTTTTCACTGTAAACTACATGCAAGAACACAAGAATGAACATTAGTTTGTGAACATCATGTGATGCTTTTAGATATTTTTACCCAATGGTTCTTGGCAAACAGTGTACGACCTAAATGTTGTGTAAAAAATGTAAAAAAAATCTGAAATAAACGAAAAAATTTCACAAACACTTCACAGTTATCCACTGGAAGGCACTAATTGATACTTCGTTCCTTACGGAAGCTCAAAGACAAAGAATTAGCTGGAATACACTTGTCCTGCTTTTTTATGTGGGCAAGAGAAATCTTGTAATTTTTTCACACTGTTGGATACATCTGTGTTGTAACCTTACTGAGACAACTTGGCTAGATTCACAGTCAATGTATAAATACTTTTTTTTAATTCTGGGTACTAAGTGGAGGGAATCAACCTGACTGAGATATTACTTCTGTGAGGGTAGGAATCCCAACATACGCCCGACATAGATCTTCAACTATTTTGCGAGAAGGTAGTGGCAAAAACGTGAACTACTAAAATATGCGAATGGCTCCAACCATCACAAAATATGTGTTCATGGAGCGGTTTCCATCTACTTGCTGATTAATTATCCATCAGCTTATATGGTAATACTGTGAAGGAGGCTACATAGCAGTTATTTCCCCCTTGAAAACACTTAACACATTCCTAATCCCTTATGGTTCCCATTACTATTTTTATACACATTCCAAAAACTATTACTTACAGTGTAAGGAAATTGTAGTGTCATTGAAAAGAGTCTTCCTGAAGGTATGATTAGAAATAAGCTGGAGAAACAAAAAGGGAGGTTAATGCCCTGTGATTAAGTGCAAGGAAAACCCTCTTAAACCAAACGTGAATATAAAAATTACCTTGGTTCAGTATTATTCTAGGAATGCATGGATCCATGTTTTATAATTCTTGTTCATTACAGCATTATGGATTCTTTTAAGTCAAACTTCTAGATTTGCCACTTACAACCCTTTCTCCCCAACTCCTAGTTCCTCCAATTCTGACTTCATCAGTATCTGCAACATATTTCACCCATCAACAACCCTGCTTTTAGTAGATAAACATCATATTCAAAACTTTCTCACTCATTGTTGGAATGTCACATTAGGCATTTCTGAAAAGGTAGAATGCAATAGGATGATCACCAGTTGACCCAAATGTCAGCCATGGAAAGAATGGAAAGTGTTCCAGTCTGACAGACATGAAGAAACAGGACCACAACAAATTAGTAATGGGTTGTAAATTTGATAAGTGCAATTAGGTTTAAAAATACTACAATGGTAGATGGACTAGAACACACATCTCACGTCGAGTGATTTTCAGAGTAATGACTTGTTAGTTTAAAACAATTTCTAAAAGCTAGCCATCCAAAAGTTACAGAATGGGATATACACATCAATACAAGACTCAGTTATGTAGTGTAATGCTGCCATTATGAAACAAAGTGCCTATATTAACAGAAGTATTGCCAAGAATATTGACTAGTGTGTTTCTGTTTCTTTGAGTAAACACGAGGAAATACTGAATGCTGAAAATTGAAATTTTCAATGTGGTAAGTTAATTTCCTAAATGCATGGGCAGCTGTGTCAAAATATACATGGAAATGACATACAATAGTGGTCAAAGCTTCTAGGGTCAGTGATCCCACATATTTTACACAGGGGATTTGTATCATGGAATGAAGCACCAACTTGAAAGTAAATGTGAGGAAAAACAAGAATAACATTAATGCTCTGAGAACCAACATAGATTCAATGGGCTGAATGGTACGTTATGAATCTAAGAAAAAGATTATACAACAGTAAGCTTTAGGTGTACAAGAAGGGGTCTCTCCAGTTAACTGCTATGACCAACTTCTGAGCAGAAAACTGATGCTTACGGAAGAATGGAATTAATCTCTCTCCCTGCTACAGTCAGCGTGGGAGACATCAAACCTGATGGTCAAACTCAATGGAAGAAAGGCATTCTTTTGAAGACTGACTCAATCATTTAATTTATCTGGGAGACTATCTCAGTGAGTGGGCACGTGGCCAAGTGCACAACATGGTAAGTAAGATGGGAGTTAACTGGAGAGAGTGAAAAAAAGATTCATAACTTTGCTGTGCTTAGTTCACGTGGAGGGTTTGAATGATACAAATGGATAGGCTGGATATATTTTTCCTGCAGCAAAGTATTCTGAGAGTTCACATGTTAACTTAACTGCTGTGAGTGATGCAATGGATCATCTTCTTTAGTGCATCCAAGCTTCAATAGCTAGTGCACACTGTCAATAGCATCTAATACAGTGGCCACTGGATGTATAATTTGTCACATGTACATCGAAACATAGTGAAGTGTAACATGTACATCAGTGACCAACACAGTCTGAACAAGTGCTTGAGCAGCCCACAAGTGTCTAATGCTTCCAGCACCAACATAGGATGCCCACGACTTACTAACCCCACTCTGTGTGTCTTTGGAATGTGAGAGGAAATCACAGCACCTGGAGAAAACCCACACAGATATGGGGAGAATGTATAAACTCCTTACAGACAGTGGCGATAACTGGATCCCAATCGTTGATTGTTGCCGCTGTTATCGTGTCATACCAACTCCTGTGCTCCTGTGCCACCCTAATTATTGAATCGCCCACCAACCCATCTGTTATGTGTCAGTGGAATTCTCTGAGGAAGTTTCAATTAGGATAGGCAAAGGAGAGTCAGAGGCTGCTTAAAAAGCTACGAGCCCATGGTATTACGGGAAAAATTCCAGCATGGATTAAGCAGTGGCTGATTGGCAGGAGTCAAAGGGAGCCTTTTCTGGTTGGCTGCCACTAACTAGTGGTGTTCCACGTGAATCTGTGCTGGGGCCAATTCTTTTTACATTATATGTCAATCATTTGGATGATGGAATTAATAGCTTTGTTGCAAAGTTTGCAGACGATATGAAGATACTGTAGGTGGAAGGGCAGCTAGATTTGAGGCAGTAGAGAGGCTACAGAAGGACTTAAATTTGGAGAATGGGCAAAGTTGTAGATGAAATGCAGTGTCAGGAAGTGTGTGGTCATGCAATTTGGTAGAAGAAATGAAAGGGTTGATCATTTTCTAAATGGAGAGCAAGTACAAAAACTGAGGTGCAAAGGGACTTGGGGGTCCTTGTGCAGGATTCCCTAAAGGTTAACTTGCAGGTTGAGTCTGTGGTGAGGAAGGCAAATGCAATGTTAATGTTCATTTCAAGAGGGCTGGAATATAAAAGCAAGGATGTAATGTTGAGACTTCATAAAGCGCTGGTGAGGCCTCACTTGAGTACTCTGAGCAGTGTTGGGGCCCCTTATCTTGCAAAGGATGTGATGAAACTACAGAGGGTTCAAAGAAGGTTCACAAAAATGATTCTAGGATTCAATGGCTTGTCATATGAAGAGTGTTTGATGGCTCTGGACCTGTACTCACTGGAACTCAGAGGAATGGTGGGGGGAGAGGCGACCTAATTGAATCCTAACGAATGGTGAAAGGCCTTGATAAAGTGGATGTGGAGAAGATGTTTCCTATGGTGGGAGAATCAAAGACCAGAGGATTCAGCCTCAGAACAGAGAGGCATCCTTTTAGAATGGAGATGAGGAGGAATTTCTTTAGCTAGTGGTGAATCTGTGGAATTTGTTGCCACAGGCAGCTGTAGAGGCCAAATCTTTATGTATATTTCAGGCAGAGCTTGACAGATTTTCGATTGGTCAGGGTATGAAGGTACACGGGGGAAGGCAGGAGATTAGGGCTGAGAGGGAAAATAGATCAGCCATGATGTAATGGTGCAGCAGTCTCAATGGGCCAAATAGCCTAGTTCTGCTCCTATATCTTATAATCTTATGGTCTTTTGGGATGTTATTTACTTGGATTTTCAAATGGCCTTTGACAAATGAGGTTGCAAAATGAGGTAAAAGCCCATGGTATTACAGATAGATACCAGTGTAGGGTTATCAGTTTCAGGCATCTGTTAGTTTCATGAGACTATGGATTTGTGCCTTGGAAGGTTTCCAGGGCGCAGGCCTGGGCAAGGTTGTATGGAAGACTGGCAGTTGCCCATGCTGCAAGTCTCCCTTCTCCACGCCACCAATGCTGTCCAAGGGAAGGGCATTAGCATCCATACAGCTTGGCACCGGTGTCGTCGCAGAGCAATGTGTGGTTAAGTGCCTTGCTCAAGGACATAACACGCGGCCTCAGCCAAAGCTCAAACTAGCCACCTTCAGATCACTAGACAAACGCCTTAACCACTTGGCCACGTGCCAACACAGGGTTCTGAGTAATATTAACTGTAATGGCAACTGTTAACTGCTAATAATAAGATGGCTTCTCTGTAATTTTAACTGATGAGGTAATGTTCTTTGTAGCTGAAATATTTGGGTTATAACAATAGATAACAGAGGAACTAACCAATGGAAGTCTTGTTATTCTCTCTGTATGTGTGAGTTTGTACTGGGGTGCATTACACAGCATCTATGCAAACGTGAGACATGGTTTGGCAGGCAGACAGGGTTTCCCCTAGACAAACGTGAGTTGATAGCCCTGAGCGTTACATTTGTGGGGGCTCGTCCGGGATTGTATTCTGTGGATGCTGTGTGACCACGCTGTTTAAAGTAGAGTGGTGATGGCAGCTGCCGCATTTTGGCAATGGTATGCAGTTGTGAGCGTGCCAGTGAGCAAGGCGTGTGTGTTTGGGGGGTGGAGACCAGTGTATGTACCGGATGATGTGTTACTTCGAGGTTTGAGTACGGTTAAAGCGGTTGGCAAAGTGGAAATTGTATCGTGAAACTTTGATTTTGAGGCAGGTACAGACAGGGGCAGAGTTGCCAGAGGAGATTGGCGTCCCAGGGGAGGCGGGACCATGGAGCCTGCAAATTGTCAGGGAGGGAGGGCCAGAGTTCAGTGAGCTGAGTCACCAGCGGATGAGGGTGGGGATCTTAGGGAACAAATTCTCTCGGTACTGAAGGATGAAGGGAAGGTGTGGTCAGATTTGGAAAATTTGGTTAGTTCCCGTTCCCCAGCGAAAGGAGAGAGTTCCGAGTTGGCATCTGCAATTACCTCCCTCGCGAGAAGGATAGAGGGGCCCCTCCAGAAGATAAGAATTTTCTCGGGGATAACACCCACCCCCGAAGGTGAAGAGGATTATGAGACATGGGTAGAGCAAATGTCGCAGTTGTTAAGTGAGTGGCAGTGCTCGGATGAGGAAAAGCGACAGAGATTGGTTGAAAGTTTGCAGGGCGTGGCGGCTGGGGTAGTGTGAGACGTAAAGGTTAACCAGCCTTTGGTCAGTCTGAATGACTACCTGCAGGCTTTGGAAAGTGCTTTTGGGTTGACCGGGAGCTCCTCGGGGAGTTTCAAAACATGCGTCAGGAGAAGGGTGAGAAGATCTCCGTGTACCTTTTTTGGCTAGAGAGATGGCTTGGGGGGCTGCGGCGCCGGGGGGGTGGGGTCATTCGGGCTGAACAGATGGATCAGTTAAGGACGGATCAGTTAACTAGAGGTGCCCAGGCTGAGGACAAGATTGCTTGGAGTCTCCGGCAGTCCTATAAAATGCGCCCCCCTCTGACGTTCGTTCAGCTGATCAGACACGCGAGGGGGGATGAGAACTCGTTAGGTCAAGGGAGGACTCTTGTCAGTGGGGTGAAATCCTCAGTTGCAGCCCCTGGTGGGGAAATGGGCGGAGCCGGCTCCACCCGGAAATTGATAAAGGAGGTGGTGGCGGAGCTGAGAACTGAGGGGTCGGTAGGGAAGGCCCCCCCCCCCGCCGAAGACAGACAACACAGAGGGCTGCGAGAGGAGGGGTGGCCGGTAGCGGGTGCTATAACTGTGGGGAAGAGGGCTACTTCCGGTGGGAATGTGAGCAGCAGGGAGCCCCTCGGAGGGCGCGTCCTCAGGCATCCAAGTAGGGAGAGGTGTCGGGAAACTTAGAGGAGACCCAGTGAGGGAACAGCCTGGTGTCTCTGGGGGAACACGTCCCTAGCGATGTACTAAGGAACCCCCGAAAGAAAAAAAAATCCGATTCCAGAAGGATTAGTGGGACCCAGATCCAGCGTGTCGGTACGGATAGAGGGAATTTATGCTAAAGCCATACTCGATACCGAGTCACAGGTCACATTACTATACTGTTCGTTTTACAACCAGTATTTAAAGCATTTGCCCTTGACCCCATTCAGTGCACTGAAGATTTGGGGTGTCAGTGCTGGTGATTATCTGTATGACGGGTATTTGTCCGTGAGGCTGGAGTTTTCAGAAGCCGAGGTGGGATGTCTGAAGTTCTGGAGGCGTTAGTGCTGGTTTGTTTGGACCCGCTTGAGATGGGTGGTGCGTCAATTCTGGTGGGGACCAACACCCCTGTGGTGTGGAGGCTCATGGGGGACCTGTCAGGAGAGGACGGATGAGAACTTTTGAGACCTGGGCTGTGCACCCAATGTTTTGAGCTGCTTTTGAGAAGTGCAGAGCCACCCTGGGTCGGATACTGAATTTAAACGGGGGACTGTGTGGTGCACTAGTCGAAGCCCAAGGTAATGAGATCTGGGAAAGTGGCGAGAGTGATGGGAACCCCCAGATTTCCTTGAGTGCCTGATGGCGAGGCCCTTTTAGTGGACGCCCCAGAAGACCTCGAGGGGGAGTCGCAATTTCCGTCTGGGATGCTGGTGAGGCCCGAAGTGCAGAGGCCCTCGGTGGTACAGGTGAACAGGATGGTGGTGGTTGTCAGGAACACCACGAAGAGAGAAATCACCTTTCACAGAGGGGTGCCTCTGGCGCATTTGTTCCCAGTGACGGTAATGTCGAGCACCGCCCGTGAGGCCTGCTGGGGGGACGATTGGAAAACAGAGGAAAGCTGACTGCTGAGGCCTTTAACTTTGGGGACTCGCCTGTGCCACCAGGTTGGAAGAAGAGGCTGGTGGAGATGATGTTGAAGCTGGAAGATGTTTTTTCCTTTGGCGAGTTTGATGTGGGTTGTTCCAAGAGCACTGGCCACACCATCCGGGTGACTGAGGACACCCCGTTTAGAGAGAGGTCGCAGCGACTGGCCCCTGCAGATGCGGAAGATGTGTGGCAGCACTTGAGTCAGTTGGAGGAAGCTGGGATTATCTCTGAATCCCGAAGCCCTTGTGCGTCCCCAATAGTGGCCCGGAAGAAGAACGGCAAAGTACGCATGTGCGTGGACCACAGGACCCTGATCCGGCGCACCGTCCCCGACCAGTATACAGTCCCGAAGGTCGAAGACGCGCTGGCCTGAGTGGGGCAAAGTGGCTTAGTGTGCTGGATTTGAGGAGTGGATACTACCAGATCCCGATGAGTGAGGCCAACGAAGAGAAGATGGCATTTATATGCCCTCTGGGATTTTCCAGTTTGAAAGGATGCCCCAGGGTATATTGGGAGCCCCTGCCACTTTCCAGAAGGACACAGAGAAGGTGGTGAAGGATATGAATTTGCTCAAAGTGTTGGTGTATTTGGATGACTTGATAGCATTTGGATCCACCTTGGAAGAACACAAAGTGAGACTACTGAAGGTGCTAAGCTGACTGAAGGAAGAAGGGTTAAAACTCTCCCTGGACAAGTGCCAGTTCTGCAAGATGTCTGTTAGCTACGTTGGGCACATAATCTTGTGAGATGGAGTAGCTACAGACCCAGCTAAGATAGAAGCAGTGACCACGTGGCTGAGGCCCCAGACTGTGAGCACTCTGCGCTTGTTCCTGGGGTTCTGTGGTTATTATCTGAGATTTGTGAAGGGCTACGCCAAAGTGAGTCACCCCTTGAACCAGCTTCTGCGTGGTTACCCTCCCTTGGGGAAGAAAGGGAAAAGGGGACGGGAGGTTGGCGAACTTCGGACAGAGCTGGGATGCAACATGTGAGGAGGCTTTTAAATCGCTGGAAAAGTTGCTGACCCAGGCACCGGTGCAGGTTTTTGCGAACCACTGATTGCCCTATGTACTACACACCGATGCCAGCCGAGAGGGATTGGGGCTGTCCTGTATCAGGATCAGGGCACTGGGTTGAGGCCTGTAGCGTTTGTCAGCCGGAGTTTGTCGCCCTCAGAGAGAAACTATCCCACCCACAAGTTGGAGTTCCTGGCGTTGAAATGGGCGGTGGTGGATAAACTGAATGATTATCTCTGCAGAGTCAAGTTTAAGGTGAGGACGGACACAACCTGCTTACCTATATCCTGACCTTGGCGAAACTGGATGCTACAGGTCATCGGTGGCTGGCGGAATTGTCGGTATATGATTTCAGCCTGAAGTACCGGACAGGGAGCCAAAAAATCGATGCGGACGCTTTGTCCCGATGGATGCAAAGAACACTGAGGCTGTCTACAAGAAGGGTCAGAGCCGTCTCTATTTCCTGAGGAGACGGAGATCCTTTAACATCTGCCGGACGATGCTGAGGATGTTCTACGAGTCTGTGGTGGCCAGTGCATGTGTGCTGGGGCAGCGGGCTGAGGGTAGCAGACACCAATAGGACCAACAAACTCATTCATAAGGCCAGTGATGTGGTGGGGATGGAACTGGATTCTCTGACAGTGGTGTCTGAAAAGAGGATGCTGTCCAAGTTGCATGCCATCTTGGACAATGTCTCCCACCCACTACATAATGTACTGGTTGGGCACAGCAGTACATTCAGCCAGAGACTCATTCCACCGAGATGCAACACAGAGCGTCATAGGAAGTCATTCCTGCCTGTGGCCATCAAACTTTACAACTCCTCCCTTGGAGGGTCAGACACCCTGAGTTAATAGGCTGGTCCTGGACTTAGTTCCTGGCATAATTTACATATTACTATTTAATTATTTATGGTGCAACTGTAACGAAAACCAATTTCCCCCAGGATCAATAAAGTATGACTATGACTATGCATGAGGAACTCGAGAGGGACGAGGAGTGGGAAAGTATTCCTACCCCTGGGGTGAAGGCTATGTGTCAGTTTGTTATCACTGTGAAGGCCGAGGAAAAGGGGAGGCTGGATCCCCTTTGGAGGCTTCTGACAATGCCCTACCCGCAGTTTACTGTGAGCTGACTGCTCTGAAGACCAAACAGCTGCTGGAATTGAGTCCAGGGGACGTGGCAGCTGCTCAGTGAGATGACCCGGGCATTGGCACCATTTGGTACGTGGTGGAGAAGGGGGATATGGAGCGGGCAGAGAAGACGAAACACATTTCGATGCCTCCCTTACTCAGGGAATGGCTTCGGTTGAAGTTGAGGAACCAAATTCTATACTGGGTGATGTCGCCCCCGGACCGATCTCGGTGTTCGCAGTTGGCCCTGCCTGAGAAGTATCGGAAGATTGCATTGAATTCACTGCATGATGATTCTGGACCTTTGGGGGTGGAGAAGACCTATGGATTGCTCAAAGATCGGTTTTACTGGTCTGTCCTGCATTGGCTGCATACGCCGGAAGACACTGCCTGTGTAGGCCGCTCCTTTGTCACACCTTCAGAGTGCAGGGCCCCTGGACCTGGTGTGTATGGATTTTCTGTCCATAGAACCCAATGCCAGCAACACAGACCACTAAACTAGATAAGCTCAGGCTTTTCCTACCAAGGACCAGAGGGCGACAACAGTGGCGAAGTGTTATGGGAGAAGTATTTCACGCATTATGGCCTTCTCCGGCGGATACATAGTGATCAGGGACAGGACTTTTGAGGGTAAGCTCATCTATGAGTTACTGGGCATGTTGGGAGTTGAGAAATCAAGGACCATGCCCTATCATCCGCAGGGCGATCCCCAGCCTGAGAGGTTTAATCGGACCTTGCTAGACATGCTCGGGACTCTGGAGATCAGTAAGAAGAGCAGGTGACGTCAACATATTGGGCATCTGTTACAACTGTACACGCAATGAGACTACTGGGTATTCGCCCTATTATCTGATGTCTGGGCGCGAGGCAAGGTTGCCCATTGACCTCTGTGAAGTTCTCCCAACTCCTGCCTGAAGACCAAGTCCTCATAAGGAATTTGGGACTACCTGGAAAGCACAAGTTGGCTGACCGCTGGGCGGCCACAGCCTATGTGGTGGAGAGTCAGATGCCAAACCTACTGGTTTTCCGGGTGAGGCCCGAGGAGGGGAAGGGGCCTGTCAAGATACTTCATTGGAACCACCTATTGCCCCTACAGGTAGACCAAGAGCCTGAATTGGAGTCTACGCCTAATACGAGGACTCTGCGGAAGCGCAGGGTGAGGGAAGAGCCCATCATGAAAGAGATGGGGCCGGGCCCAGCTGCAGAAAGAAATACTGATTCGGAGGGTGGTGACTCGGATGAGTGGTACGTGCTGCCATTCGTTAACTTCCCCGTGACGGAGGAAGAAACTCCAGGCCCTTCTCCCACTGCGTCGGGTGAGGTGAGCGGGGATGTTGGTGGGCAACAGGGAGGGCAGCAGGACTCAGGAGGAGAGGAGGTGGGGCCTGAACCCGAGACAGGGGGCTCCGAGTTGCAGAGGGGTTTGAGTCACAGATCGCAGGAGGTATCGCCAGGTAGCCCCGAAGTGTCTCCAGTAGTGTCTGAGCTGGAGGAGCTTGAAGAGGGGATATGGAGGTCTCAGAGGATTAGGAACCTCCCCCCCCACCCCCCAGAGAGGTTGGCCTACGTAGTGCCTGGTGATCTCTACTGTTTTGGGCAGTCATGTCACTGCTTTCTGCACTTGGATTGGGCTCTGTGCTTTGCAGGAAGGGTTGGCGAATTATCTGATCGTCATGAGGGCATGACTAAATTCGGTGGGGGAAACATGTGGGGTTCTCAGTGATATTAACTGTTAACTGCTAATAATAAAATGGCTTCTCTGTAATGCTAATTCATCTTTGTAGCTGAAATGTTTGGGTTATAACTATAGATAACGGAGGAACTAACCAACAGAAGTCTTGTTATTCTAGCTGTATGTGTGAGTTTGTACCGGGGTGCATTACACAGCATCTACGCAAACATGAGACACGGTTTGGCGGGCAGACAGGGTTTCCCCTAGACAAACGTGAGTCGATAGCCCCAAGTGTTACACTAGCATGGACAGAAGATTGGCTGACTGACAGAAGGCAAAGAGTGGAAATAAATGGGCCCGTTCTGATTGGCTGCACTGACTAGTAGTGTTCCTCAGGGGCAGGGGTTGTGTTTGCTTCTTTTCACATTATATGTTAATGATCTGAATGAAGGAATTGATGGCTTTTGGGCTAAATTTGTGGACGTTACAGAAATTAGCAGAGGGCCAGGGAGTACTGAGGAAGCAGGGAGTCTACAGAAGCACTCAGACAGTTTGGGAGAACAGACAAAAAGAGCAGACGGAATACTGTGCAAGGAAGTGTATGGTCATGCACCCTGGTAGAAGGAATAAAAGAGTAGACTATTTTCTAAGCAGGAGCAAATTCAGAAATTAGAGGTGCAGCATTCTCGTGCAGGATTCCCCAGCAAGCTGAGTGAAGACAAATTCAATGTTGCATTCATTTGAAGAGTAGACATATAAAAAGCAAAGATGTAATGCTGATGCTTTCTAAGGCATTGGTCTGACCATATTTGGAGGATTCACATTTGCTTCCTTTCTACTTAAATACATCAAACTGGACATAAATATAATTACAGTCGCATTTTCACTTCCATACTTAAATCCTTTTGTATTACAAGCCAACATAGCATTAACCCTTCAAATCACTTGCTACACCTGCATGCTAGCTTTCAGTGACTTACAAAAGATAGCTAAAACTCTTTGAATTCCAACTTTACCAAAAGTCCAATTGGAAATGGGATTTCAATGTTTCCACCTCCACTGACTGCAACCCTTTCTCACTTTCCATTTGCATCTTCCTCCTAATTCCTCTTTATTCTTTATCTTTCTCTATCTCCACACTCTCACCACATCCTAAGAGTCGCCTCAACACCCCTCTCCGGATTCTCCCACTCCCTTTTTACATAACTCATCTTACCTTTCTTCAATACCTCCCATCAAAATTCAATCTCACACTCTAGTTCCTCCCCCCCCCCACACACGCACCCCTCCCAACCTTCTCTTCACGCAGCAACACACCCCACACCTCCCAGCTCTCACCTCCTCAACTCTCCCAATCTCCTCTTTACGCAGCAACCCCCCACGCCTCCGTGCGCTCATCTCTCCTTCCCGACAGACCCTCCCAACCTCCCCTTCACACAGCTGCCTCCCTGCGCTCACCTCTCCTTCCCGACAGACCCTCCCAACCTCCCCTTCACACAGCTGCTTCCCTGCGCTCACCTCTCCTCCCCGACAGATCCTCCCACCCTCCCCTTCACACAGCTGCCTCCCTGCGCTCACCTCTCCTCCCCGACAGATCCTCCCACCCTCCCCTTCACACAGCTGCCTCCCTGCGCTCACCTCTCCTTCCCGACAGACCCTCCCAACCTCCCCTTCACACAGCTGCCTCCCTGCGCTCACCTCTCCTCCCCGACAGATCCTCCCACCCTCCCCTTCACACAGCTGCCTCCCTGCGCTCACCTCTCCTTCCCGACAGACCCTCCCAACCTCCCCTTCACACAGCTGCCTCCCTGCGCTCACCTCTCCTCCCCGACAGATCCTCCCACCCTCCCCTTCACACAGCTGCCTCCCTGCGCTCACCTCTCCTTCCCGACAGACCCTCCCAACCTCCCCTTCACACAGCTGCCTCCCTGCGCTCACCTCTCCTCCCCGACAGATCCTCCCACCCTCCCCTTCACACAGCTGCCTCCCTGCGCTCACCTCTCCTTCCCGACAGACCCTCCCAACCTCCCCTTCACACAGCTGCCTCCCTGCGCTCACCTCTCCTCCCCGACAGACCCTCCCACCCTCCCCTTCACACAGCTGCCTCCCTGCGCTCACCTCTCCTCCCCGACAGACCCTCCCAACCTCCCCTTCACACAGCTGCCTCCCTGCGCTCACCTCTCCTCCCCGACAGACCCTCCCACCCTCCCCTTCACACAGCTGCCTCCCTGCGCTCACCTCTCCTCCCCGACAGACCCTCCCACCCTCCCCTTCACACAGCTGCCTCCCTGCGCTCACCTCTCCTCCCCGACAGACCCTCCCAACCTCCCCTTCACACAGCTGCCTCCCTGCGCTCACCTCTCCTCCCCGACAGACCCTCCCACCCTCCCCTTCACACAGCTGCCTCCCTGCGCTCACCTCTCCTCCCCGACAGATCCTCCCACCCTCCCCTTCACACAGCTGCCTCCCTGCGCTCACCTCTCCTCCCCGACAGACCCTCCCACCCTCCCCTTCACACAGCTGCCTCCCTGCGCTCACCTCTCCTCCCCGACAGACCCTCCCAACCTCCCCTTCACACAGCTGCCTCCCTGCGCTCACCTCTCCTCCCCGACAGACCCTCCCACCCTCCCCTTCACACAGCTGCCTCCCTGCGCTCACCTCTCCTCCCCGACAGACCCTCCCACCCTCCCCTTCACACAGCTGCCTCCCTGCGCTCACCTCTCCTCCCCGACAGACCCTCCCACCCTCCCCTTCACACAGCTGCCTCCCTGCGCTCACCTCTCCTCCCCGACAGACCCTCCCACCCTCCCCTTCACACAGCTGCCTCCCTGCGCTCACCTCTCCTCCCCGACAGATCCTCCCACCCTCCCCTTCACACAGCTGCCTCCCTGCGCTCACCTCTCCTCCCCGACAGACCCTCCCAACCTCCCCTTCACACAGCTGCCTCCCTGCGCTCACCTCTCCTTCCCGACAGACCCTCCCACCCTCCCCTTCACACACCTGCCTCCCTGCGCTCACCTCTCCTCCCCGACAGACCCTCCCAACCTCCCCTTCACACAGCTGCCTCCCTGCGCTCACCTCTCCTTCCCGACAGACCCTCCCAACCTCCCCTTCACACAGCTGCCTCCCTGCGCTCACCTCTCCTCCCCGACAGACCCTCCCAACCTCCCCTTCACACAGCTGCCTCCCTGCGCTCACCTCTCCTCCCCGACAGACCCTCCCAACCTCCCCTTCACACAGCTGCCTCCCTGCGCTCACCTCTCCTCCCCGACAGACCCTCCCACCCTCCCCAGCTACCCCGCCAACAGCCCTTCCCACTTTGCCAGTCTCTCCTCCAAGCGTCTGTCCCTGCCTCTCCCGTATCTTGCGCAGGTTCTCCGACGTCTCGCTGCCCTACCTCGGTAACGGATATACTCCATTTTGACACCTCGGCGGCGATACCGACTCGGAAAGCGCCGAGCAGTAGAACGTAAATCCAACTGGACCCTCCAGCTGGGCTAGACATCATCACTGCCCACAGCGCACGGCAGCCACCGCTCAGTCACATAGCGCGCCGTCACTTCCGCCTCCGGCTGGTGGCACACCTCGGTCTTCCGGCGGCCAGAGGGCGCTGCCGACGTGGCCGTGGCGCATTGCACCGACCGGGCGGAGTTTCGGGCGGCTGAGGGGCTCCCACCGCCCGGCTTGGGCTTCAGTTTGTCCGCCCTATCTCCCCTGTTAGCAACCCCACTCCGCAGTTCACCCTCCCGAATTACATCGCGTGAGTGCTGTAAAACAACCCGAAATACTATAGAGTTCCTTGTTAGAAGACTTAAAGAGGAATTCCAGCGTGCTTATGTTCCACATCAGCTGTAATTTACGGGTTAAATAATTGTAGTTTACTTTGTAAATTAACCTAGAATTCTTGATTGCCCGAATTTCTATCTTTCCTGAACTACATATCCCAGTAGCCCTCCTGTGCCAAGGAAGTCACAGAAATGGAGTGTAAGCGTGGTAGTTGAATTTATTAAATAAACTCCTCTGTTCGATGACACCATGTTCATTTTTATTCGGAGATACAGCGCTGTTGACAGACTATCGTGACACAGGGAAAACTGAAACGTAGAATCGGCTGGGCTGGAAGCCCATTCTGAAATATCAAAGAGACAAGGTACAGGAAAACTCTCAATTTACACAATTAGACTTAAAGAAAGGGGCTTCCCTTTCTCCACCATCAACTCTGCTCTCAAACGCATCTCCCGCATTTCACGCACATCTACTGTCACTACATCCTCCCGCCACCCCACTAGGAATAGGGTTCCCCTGGTCCTCACCTACCACCCCACCAGCCTCCGGGTCCAATATATTATTCTCCGTAACTTTCGCCACCTCCAACGGGATCCCACCACTAAGCACATCTTTCCTTCCCCCCCTCCTGCTTTGCGCAGGGATCGCTCCCTACGCAACTCCCTTGTCCATTCGTCCCCCGCACATCCCTCCCCACCGATCTCCCTCCTGGCACTTATCCTTGTAAGCGGAGCAAGTGCTACACATGCCCTTACACTTCCTCCCTTACCACCATTCAGGGCCCCAGACAGTCCTTCCAGGTGAGGCGACACTTCACCCGTGAGTCGGCTGGGGTGATATACTGCGTCCGGTGCTCCCGATGTGGCCTTCTATATATTGGCGAGACCCAACGCAGACTGGGAGATCGTTTTGCTGAGCACGTATGCTCTGTCTGCCGGAGAAAGCAGGATCTCCCAGTGGCCACACATTTTAATTCCACATCCCATTCCCATTCTGATATGTCTGTCCACGGTCTCCTCTACTGTAAAGATGAAGCCACACTCAGGTTGGAGGAACAACACCTTATATTCCGTCTGGGTAGCCTCCAACCTGATGGCATGAACATTGACTTCTGAAACTTCTGCTGATGCCCCACCTCCCCCTCATACCCCATCTGTTATTTATTTATATACACACATTCTTTCTTTCTCTCTCCTTTTTCTCCCTCTGTCCCTCTGACTACACCTCTTGCCCATTTCCCCCTTTGCCTTGTCCCTGGGCCTCCTGTTCCATGATCCTCTCATATCCCTTTCGCCAATCACCTGTCCAGCTCTTGGCTCCATCCCTCCCCCTCCTGTCTTCTCCTATCATTTTGGATCTCCCCCTCCCCCTCCAACTTTCAAATCTCTTACTAGCTCTTCCTTCAGTTAGTCCTGACGAAGGATCTCGGCCCGAAACGTCGACTGTACCTCTTCCTAGAGATGCTGCGTTCACCAGCAACATTGATGTGTGTTGCTTTATCATATATTTACAGTTTTATAGAGAAGAATCATGGTTGGCATGACATTGGTCTGTTTCTGGGCTGTACAATTAATGACAGTTATCCTTGACCGTTCCACATACACATTTGTCACTCCAGGAAGGTGAGCAAAGGTGCTAATAATTTGATAAAGGTAAGTCTAGTCCTTGTGAAGCTTGGTAACATAATGATTCTGAACTGAGCACATGCCGGAAGTGAGTAAACAAAGTGAACTGACCACAGAGTTATGGTAACCATGTTTCAAATTGAACAAATTACAGATCAAATTACAATAAGTGATTTAAGGAATCACAGTGTGTTGTTCTACATAAAGCAACTCACTGTGATTCCTTAAATGATTTATTTACATAAAGAGGCTACTCGTCCCATTGACTCAGTTCCAGCCTGTTCCCGTTCTCCTGGCATCTCATAGCTATCCAAGTTCTTTTCCTTTCAGATAGATAGCCAATTTTGAATGCCAGAATTAAATTTTGAATAACTTGGCGAGAGCGTTGATAGCATTTCTAACAGTGCATTCCAAATTCTCATCACTGAAATGTTTTCTTAGCGTTACTTTTGGTTTATTCCTAGGAAACCAAGTTTCTTTAGGAATTTTGGTTATTGAATGCTGATTATATTTATAGATTTATCGAAGATGCAAACTGGATATGAAGATGCTAATTTCCAAAATGTAAGGAGCTAGCTGTACCTCATTATCACCTTTTTTGATCTCTTCATATGGTACTGTGCAAAAGTCTTGGGCATGTATACATATATAGTTAGGGTGCTTAAAAGTTTTGCACCCTACTATAGTATTTTTATGTATGGCACTGTGCTGCTGCCACAAATGAACCCAGCAAATTTCATGACACAAATGAGTAATGATAAACCTGATTTTGATATGGGTCTGTATTGTGGACTGAGAATGGGAAGGGGCAGGGAGAGGGGAATCATGGTTGGGAAAAGAGGAAGGGAGTGGGAATCACTAGAGAGACATTCTTTAATGATCAATAAATCAATTATTTGGAATCAAGTGACCTTGCCTGGTATTTCAGGGCTGGGTGTGCCCATACCCACGCCACCCTCCACCCCGGTACTCCTCTGCCACATATCCCACGCCCCTCCCATGGCGCTCCACTCTGGCTATTCACAGCAACCTTTGCTCCTGCCAGATTTACAAACTCAGTCTCCGCTCCACATTGACGAATATAGTACAGTGCAAAGGTTTTAGGCACCATAGCTGTATATACAGTATCTGTGTCAGACTGTTGTACAGTACTGTGGCTCCTAAATTGCCAGATTGTATGCAGGCATTTAGTTACAAGAATAGTAGCAATTCTTCTAGATACTGGGAAGACTGAAACCATCATAATTTGTTCCCTATCGCAAATTGTATTCCTGTTTTGATGTACTCTCGGCCAACCTGTTTTCTATCTCGTGTAGACATCTAGAACGAGGTCATCCTGAATCCTGCTCTCTGTGTCCCATTCCATCAATCCTTGTCAAATAATGATAGTGGATCTAAGTTGGCATCTTAGCATTTTTGTTTTCAAGACACAATATGACTTGGAAGCTCTCTAGCTATGCAATCTCCTCCAACTCTATATCTTTCGTAAACAATAATTATTTTACAATATGCTACATATTCTTTCCTTATTCAGCTCAGGGATTTGCAAACAAAAGGTGTCAACACAGGTGTTCAGGGCCACAAGAAAACACTTTATTAGAACTAGCACAAATGCAATACAGAAAGAAAAACAAATCTCAAAAGCAGTAAGTAGTAGCAGTACAGAAATCAAAATAATATTTATTGTCCTGCAAATGAGCTAAACTGTGGAATGCCAACAGACTTTCATGCAGTCTCTCCCTCTCCCCCTCTGTGTAAGTCGAAGTCTGACTCTCCCGACATAGAGTACTCTATCTGAACACTGGAGATCTAGCCTGGGACAAAACTCTCTTCCCCTGCACCAAGAAGGTGCCCCTTTATACCCTTCAAAGCCCCTTACACTGGTACTTTTCTGTGCATTTGGTACCTGGATATGCATAATTACCTCACCTTCCCATGAAAAACATGTTTTTCAGCATCTTCCACTGTTATGGCTATAGACTTGTAGTCTCTTAACTGTCTCAAATCATTGCTGTGGATTGATTCTCTTGTATTTTCTCAAAACAATCACACCCCAAACTAACAGCACTTTGTCTACAGACTTCCACTTTATTTTAGCAAGGAGGAATCACATTTAACTTTTTCCTTACATCCTTGTGAGCTATCAGTCTTCCCCTTATTCTGGCCTCTTGCCCAGTTCATAATGCTTAGCTTCCAAAGTCCTATTCTGGAATCGCCTCTTTGTATTTATCTCTCAGTCCTCTAAAGGCATTCACTTCTTTTTTGTTTTAATTACATTTGTTTTCCATGTTGGAATCTACAAGTAGGTATTGAAATAAGTCACAGAATGCTGGTTAGTTTCTTTTTCACAAGTTGGGTTGTGGAGATACACTGAAAGGAGGTTGATAACTCATGCATTTTTTACCAGGAGAGGTCATGCTGATAAATCCACACTGACTGACCCTTTTCAGTGGAGCTTCACAGGGTGAGATCACTTTTCTGTGGGACTGCTGGTTTGAAATGGGACACTCCTACTCCGAGGCGGTGGCCTGAGTAACTTCATGATATATTTCATTCTGGTCTGAGTTTTAGATCATAGATTCCTTACCAGTGTTATCTGTTTTGAAGTTTCTCTAATATCTCTCAAAACCATAATGCTCGTATTATCTGCTACTGAAATCCTGATCAATTGCTTATTATCCTAATGTTCTGACCAGCCTACATTTTTGACCCAACATAGACTTGAGTTGTTCCAAAACAATGGAAAACGTATATCCTACCTTGCATTGCATCCCATCCCATCCTGTCAATCCAATGCTTGCTGACTTGTATGGCTTTCTGGGTGGTAACACTAAGGGTTTAAAATTCTCATTGCTTCATGGTAACAACCCTCCTATCAGTGTATCTCTACGTTTTTTTCGTGATCTCTACATAGATCTCGTTGTAGCCTCTTGGTATATTACTGATTTTAATTATTGAAAGAGGTTATGCATCATATTGGTACCAACAACATCAGAGGAAGAGAGATGAGTTCTGTGAACTGAATATAAGGAGTTGGAGAACAGGATCCCTTGGGTTGTAATCTCAGGATTACTTCCTGAGCTGTGCACAATAGATGGATAAGTCAAATAAAGGTATGGCTGCAGAGCTGGTGCAGGTGGGAGGCTTACAGCTACTTGGACCATTAGGATTTCCTCTGGGGAAGAAGTGATCTGTACAAGAGGGACTGTTGCACCTGAACCGGAGGGGGACCAATATTCTTAGAGAGTTTTGCTCATGTTACTCAGGACAGTTTATGCTAGTCTGGTACAGGGGCTTGAACCCAAAATAATGTTATATAAAATGAGAAAGATGAAACAAAGAAAGGCCAATAGGCAAGGGAGAACAGTTCTATTGGACAAAACTATATTTACATTAATGCAAGAAGCCTCACAGTAAAGGCAGATGACCAAAGGAAGGATTGGCACATGGGATTGTGATATTAGAACAATTACAGAAAAGCAATTGAGTGATGGGCAGGACTGGCAGCTCAGTGTTCTGGGGTACTGATGTTTCCAGCATGACAGAGGTGAAGGTAAGAGAGAGGGGTTTGGGCCATTGACTGGGGAGAACATCACAACAGTACTTCAAACAATATCTCAGGGTAAAGTCTAGCAAGGTGAATATAGGTAAAACTTAGAAATAAACCAAGTGGATCACTTAGAAATAAAACAAACAGATATTGTACCATAGGCCTCCCAGTAGGCAGTGGGAATTAAAGGAGCATACAGTATATGGAGGGATATCACAGATAGGTGTAGTAATAATAGGATTATATTGGTAGGAGATTTTAACTTCCCTTATATTGACTGGGATTGCTTTAATACTAAGGGATTAGATGGAACACAATTTGTTAAGTGTACTCAGGAAAATTTTCTGAACAATATGTTGATGGCTGTACGAGAGAAGGGGTTACACCGCTTAGGAAATTATGCTGGGCCAATGGTTGCTTGTTAGTGGGGGAGCATTTTGTGAGCAACGATCATAATTTTGTTAGTTTCAAGACAATCATGGAAACAGTTTAGGACTGGTCCAGAAGTCAGTCCTAAATTTGGGGAAGGCTAATTTCGATGCCATCAGTTGGGAACTCAACAATTGATTGGGAGAAGCTGTTTGCAGGTAATCATACGCCATGCAGTTGGGAGGTTTTTAAGAGTGAGATAGCAAGAGTTCGGGGCCAATATGTTCCTGTTAGAGTGAAGGGCAAGGCTGGCAAGATTAGGGAACCTTGGTTGAGAAGAGATATTGAGGGGCTGGTCAGGAAAAGGAGATAGATGTCAGGCACAAACAAGAGAAGATCTGCAGATACTTAAAATCCAAGCAATACACACAAAATGCTGGAAGAACTCAGCAGGCCAGGTGGCATCTATGGAAAAGAGTACAGTCGACATTTAGGGCTGAAACCCTTCATCAGGACTGGAAAAAAGACGAGGAGTCAGAGTAAGAAAGCTCGGGGAGGAGAGAAAGAGCCACATGGTGATAGGTGAAACCAGGAGGGGGAGAGGAGTGAAATAAAGAACTGGGAAGTTGATTGGTGAAAGAGGTAAAGGTCTGGAGAAGGGGGAATCTGATAGGAAAGGACAGAAGACCATGGAAGAAAGAAAAGGAGGAGGAGCATCAGAGGAAAGTGATAGGCAGGTTTAAGGAGATAAGGTGAGAGAGGGAAAAGAGAATGGTGAAGGAGGGGAAGGGAAATTACTGGAAGTTCAAGAAATTGATGTTCATGCCATCAGGTTGGAAGCTACCCAGACAGAATATAAGGTGTTGCTTCTCCACCCTGAGTGTGGCCTCATCATGACAGTAGAGGAGGCCTTGGATGACATATTTTAATGGGAAGGGAAGTGGAATTAAAATGGGTGGCCACTGGGAGATCCCGCTTTTTCTGGTGGATGGAGCGTAGGTGCTCGGTGAAGCGGTCTCTCAATCTCCATTGGGTCTCAACAATGTACAGGAGGCCATGCCGGGAGCGCCAGATACAGTAGATAACCCCAACAGACTCATAGATGAAGTGTTGCCTCACCTGGAAGGACTCTTTGGCTCCCTAAATGGTAGTGAGGGAGGAGGTATAGGGGCAGGTGTAGCACTTGTTTTGCTTGCAAGGATAAGTTCCAGGAGTGGGATCAGTGGGAAGGGATGAATGGGAAGGGAGTCACATAGGGAGCAATCCCTGTGGAAAGCAGAAAGCGGGTGGGGATGGAAAGATGTCCTTGGTGGTGGGATCCCGCTGGAGATGGCGGAAGTTATGGATAATTATGTGCTGGATGCGGAGGCAGGTGGGGTGATAGGTGAGGACAAGAGGAACCCTATCTCTGGTGGGGTTGGGGAGGATAGAGGTGAGGGCAGCGAAATGGAAGAGATGCAGTTGAGGGCAGCGTTGATGGTGGAGGAAGGGAAACCCCTTTCTTTGAAGAAAGAGGACATCTCCTTTGTTCTGGAAAGAAAAGCTTCATCCTAAGAGTGGATGCGGTGGAGACAGAGGAATTGAAGGAAGGGGATGGCATTTGTACAAGTAACAGGGTGGGAAGAGGTATAGTCCAGGTATCTCTGAGAGTCCGTGGGTTTATAATAGACTTCAGTAGATAAGCTGTCTACAGAGCTAGAGACAGACAGATCGAGATAGGGGAGGGAGGTGTTGGAAATGGACCAGGTGAATTTGAGGGCAGGGTGGAAGCTGAAGACAAAGTTGATGAAGTCGACGAGCTCCACAAGGGTACAGGAAGCAACACCAATGCAGTTGTTGATGCAGTGTGGGAAAAGTTGGGGAGTGATACCTGTGTAGGCTTGGAACATAGACTGTTCCACATAGCTGACAAAAAGGCTGGCATAGCTGGGACCCACGCGAGTGCCCATGGCTACACATTTTGTTTGAAGAGGAGCCGAAGGAGAAATTAAAAGTGAGGACAAGTTTCACCAGACAGGAGAGTGGTGGTGGAGGGGAACTGGTTGGATCTGATGTCTAGAAAGAAACAGAGAGCTTTGAGGCCTCCCTGGTGGGGGATGGAGCTGTATAGGGACTGGGCATCCATAGTGAAAATAAAATGATCAGGGCCAGGGAACTTGTCAGGCATGGGCAGCTGGCAACTATGAATAAACAGTCAATGTTTTGGGCCAAGGCCATTCATCAGGATTGGAAAGGAAGTGGGAAGAAGTCAGAATAAGAAGATGGAGGGAGTGGAAGGAAGTTCACCTATACGGCATTCTCCTCTTTGATACAGAAGTGTTGGGGCACATTGAGATGTCATTCAGATTTGCCATCTGATTGAAATAATTCCTTATTTGTGTTGGAGCCTAAAGTTTTTGAATGCCTGGCCTAGTCAAAGCACTGACTTGGCAAATGAAGCAAAATGACTTGTGGCTATTGAGTGCCACAAAGGATGCATTTTATCATAACATTTTAAAAATGTAGAAGTTAAAGGTACAGTTTCACATGACATCAGTGTGAGTCAGAAGACCAATTTGGAGGCTAATTAAGATCAATTACCTTAAGGCCTAGCTGTTTCCACATTTTGGTCCTTGTATCTGAAATCCTGAGTTTACTCTTATTCCCTGCAGTTTAGGGGCTCGGTTTGAATCTCATGCACATTGAGTAGAGACCATTGATTAATCCACAGCAATGCTTGCCTCTCACTTTAACCATGTAGATGTCCGCGTGAACACAAGCAGAACTTTGCATTGAGGGAATACAAAATTCTGCCTTTTTTGATTGCTTACTTCACTGTAATTTTATTTACAAAGAGACAATATGCTAGGTTGATGTAGTATGATTAAGTCATGTCCATTACTTAGTATATTTATTACGTAGAAGGGAAGCCTGGCTTTTTCAGCCATGTTACCAAATATGAGTACCAGATTAAAGCGAGAGGTGTAGATTGGTTAGTCAGAGCTTTTCTCCCCACAGTTAGGATATCAAAACCAAGTTTAGGTTTAAGGTGGGAGGAATTTGAATATGAATTTGGTTGGGAAGATTGTGTTGAAAGCTGATCATCCCATCACATCCAAATGCATCATCAAGTTGCTCCCACCATAAACCTGCATCCTCTGTTTTTTTATATCCCAATCACAGGGGAGAAAGTTCTGACTGTCTATCTAATCCATACCTCTTGGTTTACTTTAAAGTAATAGCATGGCTGAAAAAGACAGGCCCCCTTTTAACCTAATTCAGAAAGGGATCAAAAGGATAAATTTTCTTTTTGAAAACAGATGCTGGTTGATATGTGGAACTCACTACCAAAAGAGGTGGTGGAATAAGATGCAATACCGTTTCCAAAATCATAATGAACTAGATGGTCACAGTCTTTCTCCCAGAGTGCGAAAGCCTAAAATTAGAGGGCATAGGTTTAAGGTGAGAGGGGAAAGATTTAAAGGGGACCTGAGGGGCATCTTTTTCACAGACAGGGAGGCAGGTATATAGAATGAAGAAGTGCTAGAGTTGGGTAACAGTTACATTGGGTACTGGGTAGCAAAGGTTAATGCAATGTGGGCCAAGCATAGACCAATGGGTCTGGTGCAGGGAGACTCCTTGGTTGGCATGGTTGAGTTGGGCTGAAGGACCTGTTTCGATGCCGTATAATTCTATCACTATGACAATCTTTGATTAATTCACCAAAGAGAATTCAAAACAGAATAAGCAGAACTGTCATCTTCTGATGATTTTTCATTCTCCAAACACTGCAAGAAAATGGAGGTGATTAAATTTTGAGCCATACCTGGCCAAATACTAAAAACCTGTGTGGGCCAACTGGAAATATTCAACCTCTTTTTTCTGTAGTCTGAGGTTCCCATTGTCTTTTGTACTGGTGCTCTGAAAGAGTGTGGCCACCTGTTTCAATGTTTACATCAACTATAATGAAATGCTTCAAGTGGTTGGTTATAGTATGAATCACTTCCTGCTTCAAATTACTTGGACCTGCTTCAATTAGTCTACTGCCAAAACAGTTTAACACCAGGAACACATATGTCAAGCTGCTGTTCATCATTGAGCTTCAAGACCTGGGCCTCTGTACCTCCCTTTCTAACTAAATACTTCACTTTCTCATCAGCAAATTTCATTCAGAGAAGATTGTTAAGATGCTGTTACTATGACCTCAAGGCTGCATGCCTTATTGTGCTGTGCAATTTTTTGCCCAGTGACAACAATATGTGCGCACTGAATTTTGTATATAGAGGTATTCATTTTAATAGCTAGCAAAATACTATTAATAAGAACTTTGATCTCCACTGGATTTGATCATTTTCGCTCTCATTCACCTGCACTCTCTCAAAACATACATAGCAGGTCTGTAGTGGGTAATGAAAATATTTTTCACTGGAGCTTTTGCCAGATTATGATTTGCTTGCTAAATGACGCTTTAAAGTTTCCAAATGTCAGTCCTCCTCTCCTCACTTGCAAATTCTCCAGCAACTTTTGCATCATGACAATACATGCAGGTAACACCAGTTTCTGTAATGTACATAAACATTTCTTGTAGCTGCTCATTCCTGACTTTATGAGCTTACGGAGTAGCAGTTTCTACTGTTTCATTAAGCCATTCCGCTTTAAATGAACTAGTAGTTCTTTTGCGCTTTACGCCCTTTGCTTCTTTGAAATTCGACATAGCGAATCAATAATTTCTTCAATAAAATCAGTATAAATAAGCCATTTCTAAAATTTGTGGACAAAGCTTTGCAAGCTCCATGTTGTCAACACTGTCCAAGTCATAAACCGGAAAAGGAAATGTGATTATGTATGATTGTGAAATATACCTAATATGCCAACAAGGTAGAGGGGACAACCTTTCGTGTGCAGTTTAAATTCTTTTGTGTGCTAGTAGCAAAAGTTGTGCATGTACACACACTTTAGAAGGAACATTGTGAATAAATATTTTGCATTAGTTTTCGCTGTGGAAAACACTAGCATTATGCCGGGAGTTCAAGGATGTCAGGGGCAGAAGTAAGTGCAGTGGCTATTACTAGAGAGTGAGTGCTTGGGAAACTAACAGCTCTGAAGGTAGATAAGTCACCTGGACCAGATGGGCTCCACCCCAGGGTTCCGAAAGAGGTGGCTGAAGAGATTGCGGAGACATTATTAATGATCTTTTAAGAATTACTGGATTCTGGAATGGTTCTGTTGGACTGGAAAATTACAAATGTCGCTCCACTCTTCAAAAAGGTTCGGAGGCAGAAGAAAGGAAATTATAGGCCAGTTAGTGTGAACTCAGTGGTTGGGAGGATGTTAGAATCAATTTGTTAAGGATGTGGTTTCAGGGTAATTGGAGACACATGATAAAGTAGGCCAAAATTAGCATGGTTTCCTTAAAGAAAAATCTTACCCGGCAAATCTGCTGGAATTCTTTGAGGAAACATCAAGCAGGATAAACAAAGGAGAATCAGTGGATGTTATGTACTTGTATTTTCAGAAGGACTTTGACAGGGTACCATATATTAGACTGCTAAACAAGGTAAGAGCCCATGGTACTATAGGAATGATACCAGCATGGACAGAGCATTGGCTGTTTGTGGGAATAAAGGGATCCTTTTCTGGTTAGCTGCCGGTGACTAGTGGTGTTCCTTTCTACATTGGGACTGTCTTTTTACATTGTATGTCAATGATTTGGATAATGGAATTGATGGATTTATGGCCAAGTTTGAAGACAATATGAAGATAGGCGGAGGGGCGGGTAGTGTTGAGGAAGCAGGGAGGCTGCAGAAGGTCTTAGACAGATTAGGAGAATGGGCAAAGAAGTGGCAGATGGAATACAGTGTCAGGAAGTGTATGGTCATGCACTTTGGCGGAAGGAATAAAAGTGTAGCCTATTTTCTAAACGGGAAAAATATTCAAAAATTCAAGGGGAAAAGAGTCATGAGAATACTTGTGCAGGATTCTCTGTGGGTTAATTTGAAGGTGATGAAGGAAAATGCAATGTTAGCCTTCATTTTGAGAAGATTAGAATATAAAAACAAGGATGTAATGTGGAGGCTTTATAAGACACTGGTGAGGCATTACTTGGAGTATTATGAGCGTTTTGGGCCCCTAATCTGAGAAAGGATACGCTGTCATTGGAAGGGTTCCGAGGAAGTTCATGACAATGATTCTGAGAATGAAAGGCTTATCTTATGAGGAGCGATTGATGGCTCTGGGTCTTTACTTACTGGAATTTAGAAGAATGAGGGGGGGGATCTCATTGAAATCTATTGAATGATGAAAGGCCTACATAGAGTGGATATGGAGAGGATGTTTCCCATGATGGGAGAGTCTAGGACAAAAGGGCACAGCCTTAGAGTAGAGGGACTTTCATTTAGAAAGGAGGTGATGAGGAATTTCTTCAGCTAGAGGGTGGTGAATCGATGGAATTCATTGCCCCAGGCAGCTGTGGAGACCAGGCTATTAGGTGTATTTAAGGCAGAGGTTTATAGATTCTTGTTTGATAAGTTGTGAAATGTTATAGGGAGAAGGCAGGAGAACGGGGTTGAGAGGGAAATGGATCAGACTTGATGAAATAGTAGAACTGACTCGACAAGGCTGAATGGCCTAACTCTGCTCCTATGCCTTATGGTCTTATATATGCAGATTCACTCACGGCACCACTGTGGTGTTGAGTCCGTGTACAGGAGTGAGATTGGACACCTGGTGAAGTATTTCATAACAACAATACCTTGCTCAGTATCAGTAAAACTAAAGGGCTAATAGTTGAGTTCATGAAGGGGAGTTCAACGGAAAATCCTACAAAATGTATTGGATACGGCCCAATCCATCACAGGTAATGCCCTCCCTGCCATTGAGCACATCTACACGAAATGCTGTTGTAGGAAAGCAGCGTCCATCATCATGGACTCCCACAACCCAGGACATGTTGTCTTCTTGCTGTTGCCATCAGGAAGGTACAGGGACCTCAGGGAATTTTCCATTCATGCCATGCTGGATATTGAAGTATCACATTGCAGAGCCAAGCTGTAATTTTTTTTAGATTATGAGGACACTCAGTCCTCATTTATTGTCATTTAGAAATGCACGCATTAAAAAATGATACAATGTTCCTTCAGAAAGATATCACAGAAACACAGGACAAGCCACGACTAACACTGACAAAACCACTAATTATAACATATGGTTACAACAGTGCAAAGCAATACTGTAATTTGATAAAGAGCAGACCATGGGCACGGTAAAAAAAACTCTCAAGTCCCGATAGCCCCATCATCTCACGCAGACGGTAGAAGGGAGAACCTCTCCCTGCCATGAACCTCCAAGCGCCGCAAACTTGCCGATGTATTGGAAGCACCCGACTGCAGCGGACTCTGAGTCCATCTGAAAACTTCGAGCCCCCAACCAGCCCTCCAACACCGAGCACCGAGCACCAACCTCTGCCGAGCGCTTCGACACTGCCCTGGCCGCCGAGCAACAAGCAAAGCCGATGACTCGGGGCCTTCTCCGGAGATTCTGGATCACACAGTAGCAGCAGCAGTGAAGCAGGCATTTCAGAAGTTTCACCAGATGTTCCTCCGTGCTCTCACGTCTGTCTCCATCAAATCAGAATTGTGCACGGCACCCTACTTGACAGATAACAGATATCGCCACCGGAGTGGCCGCTGCTAGCTGCGTCGTGCCACCATCTTCTCCTCCCTTCTCCTCATTCCTGAATGAAGGGAATAAGGTTAGCATCAGGTAGAAGGGGTTCTACCTTAATTTCCCAGTAGAACTATAACTATCTCAGAAATGCAAATTAATGCATATTGCTGAGTGTGTGCTTTCAATCTGAATCAGTTGCTAGGCTGTGAAACGTGGGTTACATAAAAGAACTAGCATGTTACAGAACTAGAAGATTATAAAATATTGAGAGTCAGTTACACTCAAAGTGATGGAGACTCACAAACACTTCAGATGCTGGAAATCCAAAGCAACAGACAAAACTGGATGAACTCAGAAGGTCAGGCAGCATCAATGGGAAAGAGTAAACAGTTGACGTTTCATACCAAGACCCTTCTTCAGGACTGAGAGGGAAGATAGAGAGGGGAAAGTGGTTAGCTGGAAGGTGATAGGTGAAGCCAGTTGGGTGGGAAAGATCAAGGGCTATAGAAGAAAGAATCTGATAGAAGATAGTGGACAATAGGAGAAAGGGAAAGAGGAGGGGACCCAGGGGGAAGTTATAGGCAGGTGAAAAGTCAGAGTAGGGAATAGAGGGGGGTTGGAATTTGTTTACTGAAGGAGAAATCCATATTCATACCATCAGGTTGGAGACTACTCAGATGGAATGCAAGGTGTTGCTCCTTCGCCCTGAGGCTGGCCTCCTCTTAGCACAAGAGGAAGCCATGGATCGACATGTTGAATGGGGATATTTTTATTTTCTTCACATCTAAAACTTCAAACATTCAAAATTATCATTTGAATTAAATTATTTTAAATGAAGCACATTTTACAGTAACAACTTTTGAGATTCTTAAAAAATTACATCATTGCAGATCTTGCATGAAACTTTCACTGATATCTAAAAGTCTGGGTTTAACAATATAATTATCCTAGTTGTGACTCTGTGAGTTGAAAGTCAGTTTGAATAAACTGAATATTTGCCCAATTTCCCAAAGGTGCCTACGGTGACATTATTACTGCCTGGGATGAAATTGGTTGCACAATCAATGATTTGGTTAATTTTAAGTACATAATTTTACATGTAATTTGTATGTAAGTATTCCCTATTCACTGCATTTTCCTCAAGAAATCACCTTTCAAAAGAATGTGCTGCAGTTTTAGTTACAATTCTACTTGCTGCTGATCACGGAGAATCTTGTTAAATGGACTCTTATAAACAAACTTTGTTTGCTTAACATCCTCCTCCATACCCACCCCAAAAGCCCCCCGCCAGCTCCATTTTCTTGCTTGATCCCCTGTAGTTCATCTCAGTCTTGAGTAAAGCATCCTTAGCTCTCTGGGGTAGATAATTCCATAGATCACAATCTAATAGAAAAGACTGAGAGAAAGAATTCAATGACTCTGCCTCAGTGGCCATTTCAGAAAGAAAGTGGCAAATCGTGATCCTGGGTTACATTAGTGAGTCCTTATTCTAAGCAGTGGCCTCTTACCTAATCTGTGATCCAACATAAGTTCAGATATTTAATAATTACTTTCACAGTAAAGAACTTGAATGTGTGAAGCTTTCTGTATATGGTGAGTTTTTAATGGCTGAATGCTTAAAGCCTCAACAATCCAAAAAGTTCATTTAAAATTTGTAGATTATCAATCCTTTGGACATTGCATATGAAATAACATTTATCTCATAGTCATAGTCATACTTTATTGATCCCGGGGGAAATTGGTTTTCGTTACAGTTGCACCATAAATAATTAAATAGTAATAAAACCATAAATAGTTAAATAGTAATGTGTAAATTATGCCAGGAAATAAGTCCTATTGGCTCAGGGTGTCTTTAGCTTTAAAAATTATTTATGATTTGTATGTTTCTACCATTATCTTTTTGCTCTATATAGGCATCTGTTAGTCTTGTGAGACCATGGATTTGCGCCTTGGAAGGTTTCCAGGGTGCAGGCCTGGGCAAGGTTGTATGGAAGACTGGCAGTTGCCCATGCTGCAAATCTCTCCTCTCCATGCCACCGATGTTGTCCAAGGGAAGGGACTAGGGCCGATACAGCTTGGCACCAGTGTCGTCACAGAGCAATGTGTGGTTAAGTGCCTTGCTCAAGGACACAGCATGCTGCCTCAGCTGAGGCTGAAACTAGCGACCTTCAGATCACTAAACTGATGCCTTAACCACCTGGCCACATGCCAACAAATCTTTTTGCTCTATTCTTTATGTTATTCTCTACAAACTGTGATTTTTATTTCCTCATGTCGTCTGATGAATACTTTGAAAGTATGAGTCCTGCCCAGGGTACAAATCATCTCTACCATCAATATGTGCTGTATTGTATGATGTAGGCAATCTAGTCCCATGATCATCAGTGTTCTTGGCAATTTTTTTCTACAAAAGTGCTTTGCCATTACCACCTTCTGGGCAGTGTCTTTACAAGATGGGTAACCCCGGCCATTATCAATACTCTTCAGAGATTGTCTGCCCAGTGTCAGTGGTTGCATAACCAGGACTTGTGATCTGCACCAGCTGCTCATACGACCATCTACCACCTGCTGCCATGAGTTCACGTGACCGTGATATGCGGGATGGGGAGGAGGGAGGGTGTTAAGCAGGTGCTAAACCTGATCTGCAGGCTAATGGAGAGAAGGAGCTCCTTCTACCTCCTTTGGTAGAGACGTGTTTCCACCCTGCCACCTGAAGATACAAATACATGATTTAAAAGATATTTACGCAGGTGTTGATTGTCTGTCATTTCCAACAATAACATTTGTCTGTGCAGCTCATCAACTGTGTGTTCTGAGGTGGCTCTGCAGTCTGATTCTAGGAAGGCATGAATGTTGATGGTGAGGGCAGGTAAACTGTTTGGCCACTGTTGGAGCAACTGATGTGGCTATTTTTCTCCCCTCTTGAGCAGCGACCAGATCTGCACGACAGCTATTCTTGAAGTTGTTGGAGGCTAGTCTTACCAGACCACGCCATCTAGTCGGGTCCTGAGCACTCTGCTCAAGCTGCTTAGGTGAGGCCAGCATGCACGAGGTTGACATTCACACAGTCCTTGAACCTCTTACAAGGTCTCCACCTGTCTCTTCTTCCTTGCCACAGTTCTTTGTATAGCAATTGATTGAGTAAAGAGCTGCATAGAAAAAAGCTTGAGTTTTATAGCAAAAAAGCCCTTGCACTGGGGCAGTTCCACTCTCTCGGCCTCAAAAATCTTGGTTCAATGGCAAGAAAAATCATCACAATTGGAGACTTTCTTGACTCCAGTGGATAGCCATGACGGCTTCTGCGCGTTGTCATGCCCTTCACTCTCCACGAAGCATTGCAGCACTGCCTTCTTGGTCATTGGATCCTGTAGCTGATCTCATCCACTCAGCCTGCCGGAACTGTCATTGCTTGCTGGGGTAGGCATATCACTGTCTCACCGGGATTAGAGGTTCCTTGCTATCCTCACCTGGTTTAACCCACCTGTCAGAGCAGTGTAGCAGGCGGTGGCCACTGTTGCATACAAAAAGTTAGATGGAGCCACAGGCGAGAGCTTGGTGGCAGGTGGGGACCAAAGATGGACGAGCTACCCCTGGGCGGAGCACGACAAGCACCAGAACACCCCATATCCCCCAGTTTAGACAGGTACATGGATAGGAATGGGTTTGAAGGAAATGGGTCCAATAGAGGCAAGTGGGCGTCTTGGTTTGCCTGGATGAGTTGGGCTGAAGGGCCTGTTTCCATACTGTATTACCATATGACTCGATAACAAATACTTCTGCCTTAAATGGTTAACCCCTTATCCTGAAACAATACTTCCGAATTTTAGACTCTTCACCGGGGAAAACAATCATAGTAGAAGCAAGCAAACATCTGTAGTAGAAGCAGGTTGTAGAAATGATAGTAACATGCAAACTGTCAGACTGGCGCTGACCATCAAGCACCCATTCACACTAATCCCTAGTAATTCTCTCTACTTTTCCATCAACGCATTCTACTACTCATTTGCACACTAGAATCAATTAACATAGCAACCCATTAAACTGCCAACCTGCTTGACTTTTGGATGTGAGAGGAAATCAGAGTACTGGGGGAAATCCATGCGTTCACAGGGAGAACATATCAGCTCCCCACTACCGGCACTGGAGGTCAGGAATGAACTGGGTCACTGGAGCTGTGAGGTTGTGGTAGGTATTTCACCAGACACTGAATGCTGAGATTGGAGGTGAAAATGTGACAGATGGAATATAATGTGGGAAAAATTTGAGGTCACCCACTTTGAAGCACAGAGAGGTAAAGCAGATTATTTAAGTGGTGAGAGATTATGGTATGTTAATGATTAAAGGGATATAGCTGTGCTTTGTACACGTCACTAAAGACCAATATGAAGGTGCAGCAAGGGAATTGGAGGTAAATGGCACGCTAGCCCTTATTAAAGAGATTTACCCTAACTGCACTTCATTGCACTTGTGTAGAATCTGAGTGAGATCCCATTTGGACAGTTATAGTCATCTAATGTAAGAAAGGATGAGAAATTGCAGCAAAAGAAAAACTAGGCTGTTTCCAATAGTGGTTGATATGCTACATAAGAAGAGAATCAAAAGGTATGGAGATGGTGTGAAATATTGGTGCTAAGGTGAAAGAGCATTCTGGATCCTGGTGCATGGTAGAGCAGGTTTGAGAGGCCATGTGGCCTACTACTTTTATCTCTTGTGTTCTTACCACTTGTCCAGACCTCTCGTGTGCCAATTATGTCAGCAGGAAATGTGTGGAAGTTGTGTGAAGGCAAGGTTTAAAGACAATGTCCAGGCAAGAATAGCCTGTGGCAGTTGTAGTTGAGGAAGATCTTTTAAAGTGAGACCACTGGAGGCACCTCTGCTTACCCACAGACGAGATACGCAGGGGAGACTGTGGCAGTGTGCTGGAGTGCCAGAGAAAGACAAGATAGGCATAACAGAAGGATGTGAAATACTCCAAAATACTGAGGGGCAATTCCTTTCCTAACTTCAAAATACGATGTCATCTAGAAGTTTTGATTGACTTTTAACACCTCTATTGTGAATGGCAATTGATGTTGCAAGTAAGGAATTCAAACATATATGGTACAATTTACCAAATGGTCAATATCTGTAACTGATAAGCCAAATCTGTATAAAAATAGCAGTTTTCTGTTCAGCCTTCAGAAGAGTGTGGGCGACAGGGACCCATGCTGTTCTCCTTGTGCGCACGTAAAATAAAAAGGTGCTTGAATCGTAAGAATGTGTCTGTTCCTGACCTAGTTATTTGTATTATCAGCGATGACAAATCCTCCCACCGAAAAGGCTGCTTTTCAGCTCACCCATAACTGGTTATCATAAACTTGAAGGTCATATTAGTTCATTGTCATATACACCACCGTGCAATGGAATTCCTTGCTCACTTGAAGTTTTCAGAATAAAAAGTATACATGGTAACAATGAATTCAGTCAACTGAATGAATTTTAATTCACTATATTAACAATGCTGGCAGTCATTCCAGTCTGTGAGTAGAGCTGAAGAAACCATTAACTAGTCCTTATCTATTTATTATTTGTTTAAGCTTTTATTTGTGCATTTGACAATTTACTTGGGAATGTTTAAAATATCATAAGAAAGAATGGGTTCCTTAATTTGGGGTTGAATCACACTTTTGAAATGGCAGCTGAGGAAATTTGAAGATGGATTCCGCAGGCTCGTGCCCTGGGCTGACATTTGTATAAATTTTCATTTGTCAGACAGAGAAGCTGACCTTATGTTCAAGCTTCAAAATGGGCTAGCTCATCCTTCCTGTTTCTAATCTCCCTCTCAGCAGTTCCTTGGTCATTTCAAACTTGCATGTTTCAGCAGTAAACTCTGTGAGCCAAGAGGGTGGCCTAGATGAATTGCAGTGCATCAGAGGTAGTTTATTAGAGAGAAACAGAGTAAGGTAAAGTATTCTACAAGCGTAAATTAGTGGCATGATGCAAATGTATTAGAGAGATACAGATAACCTATTAAACTGGTTTTGCCCACAAAAACAAACATGCTTGTTTGTTTAAGCACTTTGGTGCGGTTAGCAAAAGTTATACTTTTTCAAAGTTGTGTGTGACTTATCTGAACTCAGCTGTAGTTTTCACATGTTGTTCCTGCAATAGTTTTGTATTTTCATCCTACAGTGTTATTTCTGGCTTAGTAATTTATTAATAACTGCAAGCTGATTTTAATAGTGTTAACCATTAAAGGTGAAAGATCAGAAAAGCGTCTTGGATTAATCGATAGCTCCTTAAAAAGCTTACAAATTGCAGTAAACCAAGCAGGATACTTAAAAATAGACAAGCAAACAGGATATTGTCTTAGTTTTACAGTGTGCACTGTTAGGACATCAAAGACTTAATTGTATTTATCTAAATGAGGCATGGGTTTGTCTGTGTATGTACTGTTCTGCAGGTTTTCTTTTGATCAAAGCTATTTTGGTTCTGCATAAAATGTAGATATGGAAATGCCAAATTTTAGAGATTTGGATAATGAGGACAAACTGGAATTGTTTACTAACTTAGCAATAAATACTTAGAGGAGATGTAGTTGAAGTTTTTAAATGAAAAAGAACTGAAAACAAATGTAAAGCCTTATTTTTTTTAACACAAAATACTCTGCAGATGCTGGGGTCAAAGCAACACTCACAACATGCTGGAGGAACTCAGCAGGTCAGGCAGCATCCGTGGAAACGATCAGTCAACGTTTCGGGCTGGAACCCTTCGAAAGGACTGAAGAGGGAAGGGGCAGAGACCCTATAAAGAAGGCGGGGGGAGGGTGGGAAGAAGAAGGCTGGTAGGTTCCAGGTGAAAAACCAGTAAGGGGAAAGATAAAGGGGTGGGGGAGAGGATAGGCAGGAAAGGTGAAGAAGGAATAGGGGAAAACACAATGGGCAGTAGAAGGAGGCGGAACCATGAGGGAGGTGATAGGCAGCTGGGGGAGGAGGCAGAGTGAAATAGGGATAGGGGAAGGGAGGGGGAGGGAATTACTGGAAGTTGGAGAATTCTATGTTCATACCAAGGGGCTGGAGACTACCCAGATGGTATATGAGGTGTTGGAGGAGTTTAGCCTCATCATGGCAGTAGAGGAGGCCACGTATGGACATATCCGAATGGGAATGTGAAGCAGAGTTGAAGTGGGTGGCAACCGGGAGATCCTGTCTGTTGTGGCGGACGGAGTTGAGGTGCTCGACGAAGCAGTCCCCCAATCTGCGTTGGGTTTCACCGATGTAGAGGAGGCCGCACCAGATGCAATAGATGATCCCAACAGACTCACAAGTGAAGTGTTGCCTCACCTGGAAGGACTGTTTGGGGCCCTGAATGGTGGCAAGAGAGGAGGTGTAGGGACAGGTGTAGCACTTGCGCTTACAGGGATAAGTGCTGGGTGGGAGATCCGTGGGGAGGGACGTGTAGATCAGGGAGTCACGGAGGGATCGATCCCTGTGGAAAGCGGAGAGGGGTGGAGAGGGAAAGACGTGCTTAGTGGTGGAGTCCTGTTGAAGGTGGCAGAAGTTGCAGAGGATAATGTGCTGGATCCGGAGGCTGGTTGGGTGGTAGGTGAGGACAAGGGGAACTCTGTCCCTGTTGTGGTGATGGGAGGATGGGGTGAGGGCCGAAGTGCGGGAAATGGAGGAGATGCGGGTGAGGGCATCATTGATGACGCCAGAAGGGAAACCACGATCCTTAAAGAAAGAGGACATTTGAGATGTCCTGGAATGGAAAACCTCATCCTGGGAGCAGATGCGGCGGAGACGGAGGAACTGGGATTAGGGAATGGCATTTTTGCATGTGGCGGGGTGGGAAGAGGTATAGTCGAGGTAGTTATGAGAGTCAGTGGGCTTGTAGAAGATGTCAGTGGACAATCTGTCTCCAAAGATGGAGACCGAGAGATCGAGAAAGGGGAGAGAAGTGTCCGGGATGGACCAAGTGAATTTGAGGGCTGGGTGGAAGTTAGAAGCAAAGTCGATGCAATTGACGAGCTCAGCATGGGTGCAAGAAGCAGCACTAATGTAGTCATCAATGTAGCGAAGGAAAAGTTGGGGAGCAGTACCAGAATAGGTTTGGAGCACAGACTGTTCCACATAACCAACGAAGAAGCAGGCATAGCTGGAGTCCAAGCCCATAGCTACACCCTTGGTCTGAAGAAAGTGAGAAGAGCCAAAAGAGAAGTTATTAAGTGTGAGTACCAGTTCCGCCAACCAGAGGAAGGTAGTGGTGGTGGGGAACTGGTGAGGTCTATTATCCAGAAAGTAGCGGAGGGCTTTGAGGCCTTCTTGATGGGGAATGGAAGTGTATAAGGATCGGACATCCATAGTGAAAATGAAGCCGTCGGGACGGGGGAACTGGAAGTTGTTGAAGAGGTGGAGGGCAAGGGATGTATCCCGGACGTAGGTGGGGAGGGACTGAACTATGGGTGACAAAACGGAGTCCAGGAAGGCAGATACAAGTTCGGTGGGACAGGAGCAGGCAGAAACTATGGGTCTACCCATTATTTTATTTTGTTTCCACACTTTTGCATTCAACAGATTATGCTTTGGAAAGATTCCTTTTTAGGTCACCTGTTACTTCGAATATTTGAAAGAGATGGTAATTTCAGGACTAAAGGAAGATAAATTACATAGACATTACAGCTCCTGACTCTCCAAATAGTTGCTCACAAGTGGTACTTCAGAAAAAAATTATTGCCTTCCAGAATTAACTCTCAGCAATGAAGGCCCTTGGAAAAATAATATCAGAGCTTGCTTATGGGGAGAAAACATTCACAATTGCAGAGAGTTACCAGGTTCTTGATGTGATTATTGGGATCATGAACAACCTCAAAGCTCATTGGTCTTGATTATGTGACAGAGAGGTTTTTCATTGCTATTTATAATTTAGGAGAAGCAAAAAATAGTGCAGCTAATAGATTATAGACAGAAAATAGGAACTGGTACACAGTTTTGCACTGCTAATTGGGTTTTATATGGAAGATGATTTTTTTAATGTAAAAGTTATGTTTGTATAGTTACTGCAAGGTTTTTATTTGGAAATTTTCCATTCCTCTGAAAACCAAACGGAACCAAGACTCTCTTGCTTCAGGGCTCTCACTCAAGTCGGAAGCCTCTCACCGTTCTAACATCAAAGCCTCAGTGGAGCTGGGATAGTTCAAGGAGGAGGCCATTACCAGGTTCAGCTCCCACTAATTCAGTGCTCCAAGAAAATTCAACCGTCCATGGGTTTGAATTAACTATGGTTAATATGGTAAGCAACATTCCCTCTAAATTTTTTTACAGCTGCACTGACCATCCATTACTCTGAGCAGGGAAATTTTACACAGCCTGAAAACTGAGCGGCACTTTAAATTTCTTTTTGTAAAATGCTATTATGAATATTTAGAATGAATAGCTATGTGGCAACAAAGGCTAAGTGTGCAGGAGCCCCCCCCTTCAGTTACTGCACTGCTGCGCACCTATGCAGCTTAGAGGGAACATGATAGTTAATACAATTATCTTTCAAAAATTTAATTGCCATCCTCTGTAAATGATTCTAGCGATTTAGCTCTAAAACCCTCTGTGCTCTGTCAACAAGAAGAAATTCTTGTTCACCTTAGTTTTATATGACTGATTCCTTATCTCATAACTATGTCGCCTTGTTCGAGATCTGCTGCTATTGGAAACATCTCAACATCTACCCTGTTGTACTTCGAAAAGATCCTTTATGCTCAATAAAATCATCCCTCACTTTTCTAAAACCCAAGTAATAATTGTGATACTTTGTTTCAGATAATGTGGGATATTGATTTGGATGTTTCTTTTTCCACAAGTGCTCCCTGACCAGCTGAGCTGTCGCCTGTTTTATCTAGATTTTCAGCAAAACATGAAAATTTGTTGGTGGTCCTAAAAACTAGAGAATAGTACCAAAAACGAATTTTCTTTAAACTTCAACCCTATTCTGTGAGTCCTTTACCAATTATTCATCCTCCATCCAAGAGGTTATTACTTGCTGCTCATGGTCAGAATCAGGTTCATTATCTTGTGACAAGTGAATACTAACAGTTCTGTGTTCTGACTTCATATGTGCTCTTCGAGAGGAAGTGTGCATGTTTTGAACATTTTTCAACTGTTGTAAATTAGTGTAAATTTAGAATATGCTTTTTGATCATACTGTTGCAGGCACTTGTGCATAATAAGATGCAAATCAGTGTTGTAAAATAAAAAGAAATTCTGACTGATGTATTTTTGAAAGAGAGGAAACTATAGACTAAAGTTGAAAAGGAAGCAAAGACAGATTCATCTAGAAGTAAATAAATCCTTTTTCAAAAATTTAAAGCATATGGGATTCTGGATTGCCAAAGAACACAAGGAGAACAAAAGCAAAGGAGTTGTGAAAATCATTATAAATCATTAGTTGACCTCATCTGGAGTAATGTGTTCAGTCCTGCACACCATTCCCTTTGATATCAGGAAATAGGAAAATACAGTCTGTACCAGGGTAGTACTGTACCAGTCTTGTGGGAGTTCTGTATAGAAATAGACATGCGGATGGCATCATTTTGAGCTGATGTTGTTATGGGGAATTGGTTATTCAAAGTAGTGATAAAAGAAGGAGTGACTATTTCCATAGTAAGAGGAATGATAACTAGGAAAATTTCCTTAAGATTGGTAAGGAAATCATGGAGTTGTATATTTTTGCAGAGCAAATTTTTATTTGAAATGTACATACTGGCTGAAAAGATCCTGGAGATCTTAATCCAAAGGCATTTGAATATATGATTGAAAAGAATGATAGAACTACAATGGAACTAATTGGATTTCTGTTTCAAGGAATGCAATAGGCCAAATAGTCCATTGCATGATTTTGTGACCTACAGCCTAAAGTTTAAAGGTTCAATGGTTCTTTTATTATTAAAGCATGTATCCACATACAACTCTGAAATTTGTCTTCTCCAGATAGCCATGAAAGGTGTTCAGAGAGAAACATCAACCCCCCCACCCCACCCCACAAAAAAGAATGGCATCCTTGATTATCAACCCCCCCAAAACCCCCTCCCCTGCACTAAATGGAACAGGAACATTGACCCCTCCAAAAAATACCCTCCCCCACACAAAAAGCTAACAAAATACAACAGAATATTAACCCTGAAACACTCTCCCCTCGCACAACAAAATGGCAAAGGAACAAGTGATTTTAAAAAACACAATATAAAAACTCTAAGTTTGAATAAGTGCATGGTCCATAAACGTAATAGTCCAATTCATAAGCACAGAACCGTGATACCATCCTTTGATATCAACAACATTCATCGAAAGAGGGGGACACCACACAAGGCAGAGAGGCCTACCCACCTGCCACACAGCGATAGGCCACTCACAGACTCCTCAGCAGCGATCAAAAGGAAGGCAGTCAGCACTGAACTCTCGCTTACCTTCCACAATCACCTCAATGTCTCAACCTTCCTTGATGTTTTAGTCGGTGATTAATGGATGCCTTAATCGGCTTGGAGTTTCTTCGCATCAAGGCCGTCCGAGTATGCACTCGCTTCCTGGAATCATCTTGGAGACAGCAAAGCGCTGGATCACTCAAAAGATCTCCAAATTGTAAATCACAGGCTGTAACTCTAACAGTCCCAGAAACGCGTTAAAGGTGAAAAACAGACGTAAAAGAAGTAAAAAAGGCATTTTCATGAGCTATCTGGAGATGTCAACCAAGGGAGCATTGTATGCTGGCACCATCTTGACCAGTTTATAAGTACATGGAAAACTATTCAATAAAATTATTTATGCAGTTAATTTTAATCACTTCATTAGTTAATAACATGGAACTTTCTGTTAAAAGGTAGTTGATGTACTCAACTATGGCTATTTAATACTGAGTCATGCTTCTGTATAATATACAGAAGACTGGTGAAAACTGCCTCAGTTAATCCTGAACCACTGTAAAGCTGGATCTTCAGGTGCTGTTGAAATACTGCAGAGAAAAAGGCCTAAAATGTACAAATCCTTGGTGAGGGTCTGTAGCCTGCATTTTTAACATTTATCAAACATTTCAATCTGAAAGCAAATACCAGAAGATGCTGGAAATCTGAGATTAAAAACACAAAATATTAGATACTGTGTCTGAGCAGGTCAGGCAGCCTCTGTGGAGTGAGGAACAGTGTTAAATGTTCAATTGACAAACTTTCATCAGAATCCAGGAAAGGTTCCACAACCTGAAACATTAACCTCTTTCTCTCTCGCCATCTACAGAGTATTTCCAGCATTTTCGATGTTTATAATTATACCCTATTCTATTGGTCATTGCATAAAACAGGTTAATCGTATTCACTTAGTCATATTCATTAAAATTATTAAGAATTACCTGAGAAAGTTGTCACAGCGTTATGGGTGACTGAAAACTTAGATATGTAATTTCCTAAATTACAACTGCAGCTTGCACTTAAACAACACCTGAAGCTTAAGAAATACTTGAGGCAAGTGAAGCAGGTCCAGGAGCCCAATGGCTGCAGGGCAACATCTGCTCCTGAACTTGGTGGCATGGGACCAAGACTCCTGTACCTCCCACCTGATGGTAGTAGAAGGGAGACAGGCTAAACACAGGCAGATGGGACGGGCTGAAGTGGGGGATCTTGGCTGCCACAGAGAAGGGAATTGATCACCAGTACATTTTCTGCTGTCAGCCTTGATGCTTTAATCTTTTTAATCTGGCTCAGAGCTTAAATCAGCTAAATAGCAGTTTGTTTTGTGCTCTGGTCTGAAGTCCATTCCAGAAATGGCCGCCACCGTGATTGCTGTACCCGTATTCTTAAGAGTCCAGTTCGCTGAATCGTTCAGGAGAAAATGCTACATCATTTAGATGGTTCAAAATCAAAGGAATATTACAGGCTGTGGACTGCAGTGATCGAAGGTCAGATGAAGTATATTTAGTAGAATAGTTAACAGTGTCGTGAGCTGCCCACAAAACTTTGCCATATATCGCCAGTGCCATCTTGGACAACAAAGACTTTGAACGAGCCACACAGGATAGGGGTTGTTGATGTAACCAGTCTTTATTCAGCACAGATATGAGAAGTGAGAAACTAAGTTTTTATACTTCATGTATAACAATAAAAGTAGGTGATTAAATATAATTTCAATATTTTGGGTGTGGACAAATGGTTCCACTGAGTTGCATATTTACAATGGGAGCACATCTTAACTGATGAGCTCTAAATAGTTGAACACTTGGTAGTTCATGTCAATATAATAAAGGCTTCCATGGACAAATCTCAGACATCTAAAATACCCTTCTTTTACTGTGATAGTGAGGGTGGTTCTTTGGACTCAATTGACAGAACAAATATAACCACAACCATATGGAACCTTTTTTGATCTTATCTGGTGCTGGAAAGCAGCCTTATTTATCTGTTGAGTACTCCTGTCTATATTACAAAGGTACAGATCTCAGGATGTGTCAATTTTTACTGGTTGATTCGAACACCCTAAGCAATTAGTCATGTGGATGGATATTACATAGTTTAAGTCAAAGTACATTCATTATCAAAGTATGTATGCTGTGCATAACCCTGAGATTTGTCTTCCTGCAGGCAGCCACGAAACAAACACCATGAAACCCGTACAAAGAAAACATCAAATATTCAACAGACAAAGGAAAAGAACAAATCGTGCAAGTCACAAAAATGAGTGAATAACACAGACTAAACATCAAACTACAGAGTAACTAAACCAGTGTAGGAATGTTCAGTTCAGTTCAGTTCAATTCAATTCACCCATTTTCTGCCTTCTTTTTTAACTCAGCAGACTCTGACTGCTTTTGCGGAGAAAACATGCTATGCTGCTTTCTTTTACTTAACTGTTTCTTGTTGTGCTTTTTCAAAGACTTGAATATCCACTGCACTTCAACAGGTAGGTCACCATCTGGGGTTCATTTTAAATATATCTCGTCACCAGTAATGCTTTGTAACTCCAAAACATTAAACTAATTGCAAGAAAAAAGGTGGGAACCCAAGAGAATGGGTCTTTATTTTGTTTTCTTTTACTTTAAATGAGGAGCACCCATATCACATACTGGTGTGAAGATGTATGCCATTTACATACTTTTACAGATAACTCATAATGCATTATGTAAACAACAAAGAATTCTTAATCAAACAATATATTTGTAATATTACTCAAATACTACTGAAATGCTAATTACTCAACGCTCTCTGCTGCTGATCCATCAATGTAGTTTGCTTACTTTCACCCTCCTTCTCCTTCCTGAAGTCAAAAATCTGCTATTTAGTTTTGCTGACATTGAGTGTGAGTTTGTTGTTGCGGTGCCACTCAACCAGGTGACCAATCTTGTTCTGGTAAGCCGCCTGCTCACTACCCACCTGTGATTTGTCCAACAACAGTAGTGGAATTAGAGAATTAGAAGAGCAAGGCTTCAGATTAAGCTTTAACATAAACTACAAGCAAAGCATTAAGTAATAGTATACAGTTAGTACGTACTTGGAAGTGGTGCAGAAGTAAAAACAGTCTTATTTTCTTATTATTGAAAGGAGGAGCAGGTCTGCTCTTGCCTTTTTTGTGTTTTAATGTAGGTCCCCTAGAGAGTAAAATATGAGAAATTGCATTGGGGAATAAATGAACGGACATGCAATTAGAATATTTCAAAGGTTCAAAGGTCAAGTTTAATGTCAGAGAAATGTATACAATATACATCCTGAAATGCTTTTCCTTTGCAAAACATCCGCAAAAAAAAGAGAAGTGCCCCAAAAAATGAATGACAGTTAAACATGAGAACCTCAAAGTCCCCCCCAGCTCCCCCCACCCACGTGTAAGCGGCAGCCAGGCCACAGAGCCTATCTGCCCTGATCAAATCATACAAAATAACAACAACATAGGAGTAACCAGAAACCAGAAACACATATAATATGAACCGTAGTCACCTCATTGATTACAATCTTGCTCAATGCTTTAATTAGTGAGATCAGTGAGAAATTGAGCCAGTCATTCTTTGTGCTCTGCCATACGGCCACACACTCCATTCTGAACCTTGTGACCCTGGGCCACGTCGAATTCCTTTGGAGGCTGCAAAACCACTCGGTCAGCCCAAACACACATTATCAAAATGTAAATTATGGGCTCCAATTGCACACAGGTTAGCAGTAGAGGTATGTTTAACAGAAGAAGAAGAAGAAGAAGTAATTTTGTAATCTGTATGCAGGATGTTGCCGTTTGTCACTGGTGCACAAACTACGGACTTACTTTCAGAGACTGATCTCTTGTTCTCAATATCTATTGCTTATTTATTAATTGCTTTGTTTTTTTGTTGTTTCTTTGTACTTACTGTGAGTGCCCACAAAAAAATAAATTTCAGGTTTGTATTTGCTGACATATACGTACTTTGATAACAAATTTACTGTGAACTTTTTTTGAACAGAAGGGTTGTCTTATCACATGCTTATCATTGCCTCCCTTTGTGCTCTTTTTAATAACTGCTGCAGTGTTTGTTTGCACAGCTGCCTTTGTCATTTCAAAACCAAAAGCCTCTTTGTAAATTACACATAAAATATCAGACAAATCGATATAATTGTAAAATTAGGGACCATCATTTAACCAGAGATGTGTAAGAACTTCTTGCAGTGGGTGATGAACTCTGGAATTTTCTACCCGGTGGTGGGGGCTGTGTAGACTAAATTGTCAGGAATATTTAAAAGAGGAAATGAATACATTTTTCAAAGATCATGGAATTGATAGATGTAAGGAACTGGGATAGGAGTTGAAGCCTAGAGCAGGTCCACCACCATCATATTTCATGGCGCATGCCGGTGATAATAAACCTGATGCTGGTTTAATAGTGGCCCATACCTTCTATTTTCATACATCCTTAAACTATTACTCTTGCCAATTTCCAGGAGGTTCTTGTGACCTACTCCAAGAAGTTGGATGGGGGGGGGAGGATCAAGGGTTTGTGTCACGGCCAGGGACTTGTGTGTCGTAGGGGAGGCCGGAAAATCTTTCACTGTGGGCCCAAAGATCTGCGGTTTCTGTGATCTTCGGACACAGAGCTTGAAAAAAGCGACAAAATGGACTTTTAACATTGTAAACCAGTGGGTGTTGTTATGTCTCCCGCTCACTGTGAAAATGGGGGGCACCTTCCTCTCCCTTGCCAGGGAGAGAGAGAACCAGTGGGTTGTCGAATTGTGGATAGTCATAGTCATAGTCATACTTTAATGATCCCGGGAGAAATTGGTTTTCATTACAGTTGCACCATAAATAATTAATTAGTAATAAAACCATAAATAGTTAAATAGTAATATGTAAATTATGCCAGGAAATAAGTCCAGGACCAGCCTATTGGCTCAGGGTGTCTGACCCTCCAAGGGAGGAGTTGTAAAGTTTGATGGCCACAGGCAGGAATAACTTCCTATGACGCTCTGTGCTGCATCTCGGTGGAATGAGTCTCTGGCTGAATGTACTCCTGTGCCCACCCAGTACATTATGTAGTGGATGGGAGACATTGACCAAGATGGCATGCAACTTAGACAGCATCCTCTTTTCAGACACCACCGTGAGAGAGTCCAGTTCCATCCCCACAACATCACTGGCCTTACAAATGAGTTTGTTGATTCTGTTGGTGCCTGCTACCCCAGCACACAACAGCAAACATGGTAGCACTGGCCACCACAGATTTGTAGAACATCCGCAGCATCGTCCGGCAGATGTTAAAAGACCTCAGTCTCCTCAGGAAATAGAGACGGCTCTGACCCTTCTTGTAGATAGCCTCAGTGTTCTTTGACCAGTCCAGTTTATTGTCAATTCGTATCCCCAGGTACCTGTAATCCTCCACCATGTCCACACTGACCCCCTGGATGGAAACAGGGGTCACCGGTACCTTAGCTCTCCTCAGGTCTACCACCAGCTCCTTAGTTTTTTTTCACATTAAGCTGCAGATAATTCTGCTCACACCATATGACAAAGTTTCCTACCGTAGCCCTGTACTCAGCCTCATCTCCCTTGCTGATGCATCCAACTATGGCAGAGTCATCAGAAAACTTCTGAAGATGACAAGACTCTGTGTAGTAGTTGAAGTCCGAGGTGTAAATGGTGAAGAGAAAGGGAGACAAGACAGTCCCCTGTGGAGCCCCAGTGCTGCTGATCACTCTGTCGGACACACAGTGTTGCAAGCACATGTACTGTGGTCTGCCGGTCAGGTAATCAAGAATCCATGACACCAGGAAAGCATCCACCTGCATTGCTGTCAGCTTCTCCCCCAGCAGAGCAGGGCGGATGGTGTTGAACGCACCATCCTTCGCATGAAATGCGAAGCTTTTGGGGTGACTTTGGTCTGTGTCTTTGCTATCGCTTAGCAGACGCTTGGGCTCGGTGATTGTACTGATGTGCTTTTTATTTTTGCTGGTGGGGGAAGGGGGATTGTTGCTCGCTGCCGCTTACACGTGGGTGGGGGGAGCTGGGGGGGACTTTGAGGTTCTCATGTTTAACTGTCATTCATTTTTTGGGGCACTTCTCTTTTTTTTGCGGATGTTTTGCAAAGGAAAAGCAATTCAGGATGTATATTGTATACATTTCTCTGACATTAAACTTGACCTTTGAACCTTTGAAATATTCTAATTGCATGTCCGTTCATTTATTCCCCAATGCAATTTCTCATATTTTACTCTCTAGGGGACCTACATTAAAACACAAAAAAGGCAAGAGCAGACCTGCTCCTCCTTTCAATAATAAGAAAATAAGACTGTTTTTACTTCTGCACCACTTCCAAGTACGTACTAACTGTATACTATTACTTAATGCTTTGCTTGTAGTTTATGTTAAAGCTTAATCTGAAGCCTTGCTCTTCTAATTCTCTAATTCCACTACTGTTGTTGGACAAATCACAGGTGGGTAGTGAGGAGGCGGCTTACCAGAACAAGATTGGTCACCTGGTTGAGTGGCACCGCAACAACAAACTCACACTCAATGTCAGCAAAACTACATAGCAGATTTTTGACTTCAGGAAGGAGAAGGAGGGTGAAAGTAAGCAAACTACATTGATGGATCAGCAGCAGAGAGCGTTGAGTAATTAGCATTTCAGTAGTATTTGAGTAATATTACAAATATATTGTTTGATTAAGAATTCTTTGTTGTTTACATAATGCATTATGAGTTATCTGTAAAAGTATGTAAATGGCATACATCTTCACACCAGTATGTGATATGGGTGCTCCTCATTTAAAGTAAAAGAAAACAAAATAAAGACCCATTCTCTTGGGCTCCCACCTTTTTTCTTGCAATTAGTTTAATGTTTTGGAGTTACAAAGCATTACTGGTGACGAGATTTAAAATGAACCTGAGATGGTGACCTACCTGTTGAAGTGTAGTGGATATTCAAGTCTTTGAAAAAGCACAGCAAGAAACAGTTAAGTAAAAGAAAGCAGCATAGCATGTTTTCTCTGCAAAAGCAGTCAGAGTCTGCTGAGTTAAAAAAGAAGGCAGAAAATGGGTGAATTCACAGGTCCATAAACAGTAAGTATCATTAAAAAAAGTGGCTGGCTACATCAGAAAAATTGATGCATTTGATTACACAATAGATAACTGGAATATGTATATTGTGCTAATTGAGCAATATTTTAAGCAAATTGAATAGCCAATGAGAAATAAGTACCAATTTTGCTGAGTGCTTTGGGTGGAAAAGCTTACAATTTGCTTAGGAGTTGTAAAAGTAGATGCAAGGACCAAAGCCCAGCTGGATGAATGGAAGGCCAAAAAGAAAAGAGTCAATGGAGATACAACAATAGAGTATTCATCAGATGATTTTGTGGATGAGGAAGCTAAGAGGAGAGATCAGATCATAAAGGGAACAATAGGTTCAATAAGAGAATACTCCAGTGAACTAAATGGATCCTCCCAAGATCAAAATGCATAAATGAGAATAAGAAAAAGAAAGGTGCCTAGAGCTGTCAGAATCACTTCCTGCAGTCTCAGAGTCAACTCCTACAAGCACCACAGAGGAGGCCCCAGAAACCTGAGATTGTTTTCACAACCACAAGCCTCACCAGCCAAGTAGATTAACCTACCTTGTCAGGAAAGACAATATCACACAAGAATAAGAAATCCTTCACAGCAGTTAAATCTTTAGGCCTTAATGGGAAAATTTAAAATTTACTATGCTGTATGTCTGTATAGTAGTTGTATTATAGTTTATACTGTGTGTACATAAGTTAAGATACATTCTGTCTTGAGTTGGAGTTTATGGCTAAGCATGGCTAAACAAGTATTGTGTATTTAATATTTCAGTAGTATTTGAGTATTATTGCAAATATATTGTTTGATTAAGCTTTCTTTGTTGTCTATGTGATGCTTTGCGAATTGTCTGTAAAAGTATGTAAATGCTATATGTCATCATGCCATCATGTGATATGGGTACATTCACTTAAAGTAAAAAAAAGCAAAACTAAGACCTGTTCTCTTGGGCTCCCTTCTTTTTCTTGCAATTAATTTAATGCTTTGGAGTTACAAAAGTCAGCAAGCTGCTGACTCTCTCCTGTCCTGAATTCAGCACTTTGATGCAATCGTAAGGAAAGTGTGCCACACTGTCTTTCTTATAAGGCTAAGGAGGTTTGACTTGCTATCAAACACACTGACAAACGTCTACAAATATACAAGTGACAAGTGAGGTTTATTGTCATTTAACTACATACATGTACATAACATTTATAATGTATATAGAAATGAGATGTTTCTTTGAACCAGGGTGTAAAACATAACATACGATAACTTATGAAGCTAAGGATAAAATCTGCAGATGAATCACACATAAGTAGCAAACTAAAGTGCATGAATATTAAATATCATTCGGTATGGAACAGATTATATTTAGACTTTGTATATGATGTGGCCAGGAGTTCAGAAGCCTAATGGCCTGGAGGAAGAAACTGTTTCTCATCCTGAAACTGTTTCTCATTCTTGCTTTTATGCATCAGAGTCTCCTGCCTGATGGTAGAGAGTCAAAGAGGATGCTGGATGGCTGGATGGGATCCTTAATAATACAAAGGGCCCTGTCTATGCAGCACTCCTGATAAATGTCCTTGAAGGATGGTAGGGAGACTCCTATGATCCTCTCAAGCTGTTCTTGCAGTCCTTTGTAGGGACTTCTGATCCAATGCTCGACTGCTCCCATACCAGATGGAGATGCAACTTGTCAGGATGCTCTCAATGGTGTTCCTGTAAAATGTAGTTAAGATGGGTGGGGGGGGGGTGGTGGGAGCCTTGCTTGCCTCAATCTTCTTAGAAAGTGGAAGCGTTGCTGTGTCTTCTTGTTCAGGGAGGTGATGTTAAAGGACCAGGTGAGATAATCCGTGATGTGAACTCCCAGGAACTTGGTGCACTTAACTCTTTCTATGGAGGAGCTGTGTATTCGTAGAGAGGATAGTTTGTCTCAAGTTCACAATGTTTTCCCTTGTCTTCTCCACATTCAGGCTTAGGTTGTTCTTCTCACACCAATCCACCAGCCACTCCACTTCCTCTCTATACTCTATCTTGTCATCGTTCTTGATAAGGCCAACCACTGTTGTGTCATCTGCAAACTTGATGACATGGTTTGAGCTGGATCCTGCGACACAGTCATGCATCAGCAGTGTGAACAGCAGCAGACTGAGCCTTGGGGAACATCAGTGTTCAGCGTAATGGGACAACAGATGTTGCATCCCACACAGGCTGACTGTGCCCTTACTGTTAAGAGGTCCAGTGTCCAATTGCAGAGGGAGGTGTTGAGACCCAGCAAGGACAGTTTCCCCACCAGTTTCTGGGGTATGATGGTATCGAATGCCAAATTGAAATCTATAAGCAGCAGTCTTGGCATGTGAGACCCCATTTTCCAGGTGGGACAGGACAGAGTGGAGGGTAGAGGCTATTGAATCGTCAATGAATCAATTTGAGCAATGAGCAAATTGGAAAAGCTCCAAAGTGTTTAATATGCTCCATGACCAGCCACTTAAAGAATTTCATAATGTTTGATGTTAATACCTCCAGACAATAGTCATTTAGGCAGGTTAGTATTGTCTGCTTTGGCACTGGAATGATGGTTGCTGCCTCGAAAACCGAGGGGACAATGCATTGTTTCAGAGAGATGTTGAATATATCCTTTAGTACCTCCGTCAGCTGGGCAGCACGGTCTTTCAGAACATGACCTGCTATATTATTGGGCCCTGCAGCTCTGTGTGCATTGACTCTAGCCAGGGTTTTCCTCACCTCAGCTTCAGCCAGACGGAGTGTCTGCTCCCCTGTGGGGGAGGGGGTGTGCCTTCCTCGCCAGCACTTTGTTCTGTGCATCCAATTGGCCATAGAAGACATGCAGCCTCTGGGGGAGTGAGGCGTCCTGGTCACTGACGTGCAGGGTAGACTTGTAGTCTGTAATCCTCTGGATTGCCTGCCACATGCACCTCGTGTCTCTCGCACTGTTGAAGATATCCTGTGTGGTTGCATTATGGTCTGGTGTGGCGAATGTAAGGAAACTGCTCAGAGAAGTAGACTCTGCCCAACACATCACAAGCAAATCCCTCCCCACTGGAGCAATATCATCTTTTCACAGCTACCATCAGGCAGGAGGTACGGACACTTGAAATCTCACACCATCAAGTTCAAGAACAGCTACTTCCCTTCAACCATTTGGTTATTGAAGCAACTGGCGAAACCCTAATTACTAAAGTTTAGCAACATTTTGACCATCTTGCACTAATATTGACTTTATTGTTCTAATTCTGTTTTGTTGTAAAAATGTGTCTAATTGATGATTAATATTTTTCTTGTAAATGCTATTTTTCATTGCACCTGTGCATATGACAGTAAACTCAACTTTGTTTCTGAGATGTTCAGTTGACTAGGTCCCTCTCAAAATCAAGAAAGGTGTGTGATAGCCAATAGGAACTTCCTTCCAGTGATTAAAACTTGTATAACACGAGTAAGTACTGTGTCTCTATTCAACTTGCTTGTTCTGTACTTATGGTAACTGGTAGTCCTATGAAGTGGTTCTGCACAAGGGCTAAACTGGAGTCCCTAAGACAGTCTTATGTTGAGGTCAACGCTGACTGGTAACTCCCGCGATGCCGCTGGTGCCAAAGCGTATCGGTCTTTGCCGTTCCTTTGGATTCATCAGCTGCACGGAGAAGGGGAACCTGCTGCATGGACAACAGCTTGCCCTCCATATTGTACAGCATTGCCTTGCGTATATTGAACGTAGACAGTTAGGATGCAACATCTCAGGTCGACCCCACCATCAAAGGGCCTCGACATTGATGACTTACACTGGTGTGTGTATGGGTGTGTCATTTCAAAGCATAGGTTGCAACATCAGCTGGGGCCAAACGTTGCCTTGGAATTTCTCTCTCAAACAACTCAAATTCTCCTGCTGCTGGAATAACCTCTCTCCAAATGTCAGAGCATCTTTCTTGTGCTGTCAGACGACATCTACAGTGTCACAACCTGGATTGTGAACGACATAATTAGGAGCACAAGAAGGCTATCTCCTTGACCCTACCCTGGTATTTCCAAGGTCATGGTTGATCCACCTCAGAGCCACTTTTCTGCACTCTCCGCATTATCTCTTGATTCCCCTAGTGTTCTGAAATCTATCAATCTGTTTTGAATAAACTTAATGACTGAGGCTCCACAACTTTCTAGGCTAGAGAATTGCATCCTCTGATTGAAGAAATATCATCTCTTCTCATTCATTCTGAGGTTTTGATTCAAAACTCCTCAGTTAAGGGAAACATAATCACTGTAGGAATTTTCTAAGATTTAACTCTCATTCTTCAGAGCTGTGGAGGATATGACTCTTGTGTAGTCAGTCTCTTGTACGGAAAGTTCTCCATGACTGGAACCACTCAGGTTTACCTTTGCTGCACTCCCTTTAAGGCACAGATATCTTTTTCAGGTAAGGAGACTAAAAACATGCACACGTTACATATGTTTAAATCAAGATACTATAACTGTAACCATGAAAAATTCTGCAGATGCTAGAAATCCAAGCAACACACATAAAATGCTGGAGGAACTCAACAGATCAGACAGTATCTATGGAAATAAATAGACAGTTGACGTTTCGGGCCGAGACCCTTCTTCAGGAGAGTCTCTCACTCGTGACTTGACGAAGGGTCACAGCCTGAAACGTCGACTGTACCTCTTCCTATAGATGCTGCCTGGCCTGCTGCGTCCCACCAGCATTTTTTGTGTGTGTTGTCTGAAGTATTCTGCTGTTTTGTTTTGCGTTCACAAATAGATGGCCTCACATTTTTCTACATTATTCCTCATTTGGAACATATCCACCAACTCAGCGTGTTGATATTGCCTTGAAACCTCTTTACATTCTCAATAGACTCAATCCTACCTAGTTTTGTATCATCATCATCATCATCATCATCATCAGTTTGAGCTTTGACTGCCGTGGCCCACACACGCCTGTTTCGGGTCAAGTGGATCAATTCACTGGTATTCATTTCTCGTTCTCTGGCTGCTGTCTCCATCATCATTTGTCTTTGTCTTCCTCTTGCTTTCTTCCCTTCAATCTTTCCCATAATTACCGTGCATTCTAACTCCTCTTTCCTAATCCAATGAAGTTACATTGCCTTTTCATGATCTCATACATTATTTCTCTTTTTGTGTTTGCTCTGTTCATGACATCCTTGTTAGATATTCGTTTTGTCCGTGATATTCTTTGTATCCTCCTCAAAAACCACATCTCTGCTGCTTCAATTCATTTCCTCATGTTACTAGATATTGTCCAACATTCTGAGCCATATAACATAACCAGATAAACGTAACATTTCAGTACTCTGAGGTGGGTTGTCATGCCTAGTTTAGTGTTGGTCAGTATTCATTCTCGTAAAGGTGTCTCTTGCCATCCCTGTTCTTCTTTTGGTGTCCATGTCATATCTGCCATCTGATGTCACCCAGCTTCCTAAGTAGTAAAAGTTCTGTACTTGTTTTATATCTTCCCCATTTATTCTCAGCCTGCAGATAGGATTCTCCTTCTTTTTGGATATCACCATACATTCTGTCTTTTTGCAATTGATAGATAGACCCATTTTCGTACTTTCTTCAACAATTATATCAAATAAGTTTTGTAGTTCTTCCTCTGTACTTGCAATTAACACAGTGTCATCTGCATATCTGAAATTATTGATGTTTTCACCACCAACTTTGATTCCCAAGATGTCTCCTATTTTTTGTACTATTGTTTCACTGTACACATTAAACAAATCAGGGGAGAAAACATACCTTTGTCTAACACCTCTCTTGATTTTTGTAAACCGACTCACTTCTCCATCTATTCTTACAGTTGCAGTTTGTTCCCAGTACAGATTTCTGATTGGGGAAGGTCTTTTGAATCTAGATCTAGAGTTTTCTGTAATATTTCAAATAACTTATTGTGCTTCACTTTATCAAATGCTTTTGTGTAGTTGATAAAACAAACAAATCTTTTTGCACTTGAATAGCTCGTTCTGATAGTATTCTTAACATCAATATCGTGTTTCTTGTACCTTTGTCTTTCACAAAACCACATTGTTCTTTACCTATTTCAGCTTGTATCTTACTTTTAGCTCTTGTCATCAAATTTCTTAGAAGTATCTTGGTGATATGACTTATTAAACTTATGGTCCTATGTAATTCACATTCTATTGCTCCAGGTTTCTTAGGAAGAATGATAAATACTGATCTTCTTCATCTCTTCTGGTATTATTCCAGTCTCATAAATGTCATTGATTTGTATCATCAGCAAACAGAAATATGATATGATTCCCTCAGCCACATCATTAATAGAAGTTGTGAATAAATGGGGCAAAGCATAACACCATCCATCACATTTTTCCATCCTGAGAATGATTAATTTATTCCCACTCTTTGCATTCTGTACAGTAACCATCTCAATCCATACCGGTACATTCCAATTCTAACCGCTGCAGCCCTGATGATCAGCCGTCTGTGTGGAACATGCAGAAAGCATTCCAAAAAGTCCAAATACATCACGTTTACTCGGCTCATCCCCATCTCAACATGATCTCAAAAAGTCAGTCAAATGGTATTTTCCTTTCATAAATTCATGCTGACCTCATTATACTTCAAGATGTTCTGTTACTGTACTGTATGTTTTATTGTAGATATTAGTACCCTGCTGCTGATGTTTGGAGCTGATGACTGAACTCATATCTGCGTACCTTGACTCTGTTTTATCCCCCCCAGTTCAGTCCCTTCCTACCTACACCCGTGACACTTCACACCTTCTGGATCTTTTCAAGGATTTCAGGTTCCCTGGCTCCCATCATCTTATCTTTACTATGGATGTCCAGTCCCTATGTACCTCCATCCCCTCCCCCCCACCAGGAAGGCCTCAAACTCTCCGTTTTGTACCAGACCTAGCCAGTTTCCCTCCACCACCACTGTGCTCTGTCTAGTGACAGTTGTTTCCACTCTGGATAATTTCTCCTTTGGTTCCTCCCATTTCCTTCAAACAAAAGGGGTAGCCATAGGCACTTGCATGCGTCCCAGCTATGCCTGCCTGTTTGTCGGCTACATGGAACAGTCTATGTTCCAAGCCTACACTGGTGACCGTCCCACACTTTTCCTATGCTACATTGACGACTACATTAGTGCTGCTTTCTGCATCTGTGCTGAACTCGTCGACTTCATCCGCTTTGCCTCCAAATTCCACCCTGCCCTCAAAATTCACCTGATCAATTTCTAACACTTCCCCTCCTTTCTCAACTTCACTGTCTCTTTGTCCGAAGACAGCTTACCCACTGATGTCTATTATAAGCCACAGTCTATCACAGCTACCTGGACTATACCTCTTCCACCCTGTTATTTGTAAAAACACCATTCCCTTCTCTCAATTCCTCCATCTCTACTGCATCTGCTCTCAGGATGAGGCTTTCCATTCCAGAACGAAGGAGATGTCCTCCTTTTTCAAAGAAAGGGGCTTCCCTTCCTCCACCATCAATGCTGCCCTCATCCGCGTCTCTTCCATGTCTGCTCTTACCCCATCCTCCTGCCACCCTAAAGGGGATAGGCTTCCTCTTGTCCTCACCTACCACCCCACCAGCCTCCGTGTCCAGCATGTAATTCTCTGTAACTTCTGCCGCCAGCAACAGGATCCCTCCAACCAAACACATCTTTCCCTCCCCCTCCCCAATTTTCTGCTTTCTGCAGAGATCCCTCCCTGATTAACTCCCTTGTCCATTCGTCCCTCCCCACTAATCTCCCTCCTGGCACTTATCCTTGCAAGCGGGACAAGTGCTACATCTGCCCTGCCCTTGCACCACCTCCCACACCACCATTCAGGGCCCTAAACAGTCCTTCCAGGTGAGGCGACACTTCACCTGTGAGTCTGTTGGAGTCATCTACAGTGTCTGGTGATTCTGGTGTGGTCTCCTATAAATCAGTGAGACCCGACGTAGATTGAGAGACCACCTCACTGAGCAGCTACGCTCCACGAACCAGAACAAGCGGGATCTCCCAGTGGCCACTCAATTTAATTCCACTTCCCGTTCCCATTCCGGCTGTCGTGATGAGGCCACACTTAGGTTGGAGGGACAACACCTTATATTCCATTTGGGTAGCTTCTAGCCTGATGGCATGAACATCGATTTCTCAAACTTCTGGTAATGCCCCACCTCCTCTCCTTCACCATTTCCTATCCCTTCTTCCTCTCTCACCTTATCTCCTTGCCTGCCCATCGGCTCCCTCTGGTGCTCCTCCCCCACCCCCTTGCCTTTCTTCCATGGTCTTCTGTCTCTTTCACCAATTAACTTCCGGGCTCTTTAGTTCATTCCCTCCCCCCGCCCCTCCTCCAGGTTTCACTTATTACCTTGTGTTTCTCTCTCCCCTCCCCCACCTTTCAAATCTACTCTTCTGCTTTTTTTCTCCAGTCCTGTCGAAGGGTCTCAGCCTGAAATGTCGACTGTACTTTTTTCCGTAGATGTTGCCTGGCCTGTTGAGTTCCTCCAGCATTTCGTGTGTGTTGCTTGGATTTCCAGCATCTGCAGTTTTTGTCTTGTTTGCTGATGTTTGGCTATCAAGTCAAGTTTCCAGTTTTGCCTTGCCCATCTTTCTTAAATAGTGTGGTTAAATTTTCTACCCTCCAGCCTACAGGAGCTATTCCAGAATATATAGAATCTAGAAAGATTTTGTCTGATGTATCTATCGTCTTTACTGCCAGCACTTTCAAAACTGTGGGATTATACCTTTTTGGAATTCAGCTTCTAGGGTCAAACCTTCCCAGTCCAATACCAGTCCTAACTTCCTACAGCTTCTCAATCTCATTAGACACTTGATCCACTAATATTTCTGACAATTATCTTTTGTATCTTTCTTGAAGAGAGTTTTTGTTGAATTTTTCATACTCCATTATAAACTCTTTTCCAGCTGCATTTGCTCTCACTGTTTTCCCCTTTTTACATCCTGTTTTATGTTTCTTGACAGGTTACCTTCATGTCTTCCTTTATCATTTTTGTTTTGGTTCTATCATACAAGGCTCTAAAACAGGGGTAGGCAACCTAAGGCCCAAGGGCCAGATCCGGCCCACGAGCAAATATTCGGATACTATGCTTATCCGGCCCGCGATCGATTTTTCCTTATTCTGAGTGTTTCACGCGACCACACTGATGGAAATGCATGGTATCTTGTTACACTGGCCCCAGGTTCCGTTTTGATCCAAACCAAACACTGGTATATATGAATGACGGGAAGGCAGACTACCTTATTAATATGTATTAGATACTCTCCGTGTACGCGCAGGTTTTCAGATGGGATCGTTCAAATTTGTAAACAGAAACAGCGTCACTATGTTTTAACAAGAAATCCACGCTAAATATCCAGATATTTACATGTGCTATGATACTCGTTGAAATAATTCGTGTTTCAAAATAAAATCGAAGGAAAAAATTCCAATGGCAATGAATGCAAAATGCAGAAAGGTAGATACTGAGGGCCGAAATTTCCAAGACACTTGGACACCAGATTACTTTTTCATCGAGCAAGCTGGGAAACCAGTTTGTCTCACTTGCCTAGAAAATGTTGCTGTGAAGAAGGTGGCAAATATCAGGCGACATTACAAGACCCGCCATAGTGGAAATTTTAACAAGTTTATTGAACAAGCAAGGAAAGATGAAGTTGAGCGAATGAAGGCTAGTTTCAGAAGACAAACATCGTTTTTTTGCCAAGAAAAGCAGTGACAATGAAGGAAACACCCGTGCCAGCTACGAAGTCTCAAAACAACTTCAAGGAAAAGATCAGCTGATACATCATGAGATGTATGGTCACATTGTGGCCTTTGAAAGAAAGCTGCAATTGTGGGAGTACCAGCTTCAAAAAGGAAATTGTGCACATTTTCCCACTTTTCAAAAAAGTACAAGATCCAGGCATTTTTGTGAATATGGTCCAAGAATTGAGAAAAGAGTTTTCATCTCGTTTTGCTGATTTTCGCTTGCATGTAAATGAGTTCAAGCTGTTTGCTACTCCATTAGATGTGGAAGTGGACACTGCATCAGAAATTTTTCAAATGGAATTGATTGAGATGCAGCGAGACAACGTATTGAGATCGAAATTTCATTCTGAAGATGTGTCAGTGCTTGACTTCTATAGTAATTATATTCACCCAAGTGGGAAGTATCCTAACTTAGTGGACCACGCAAAAACGATGGCATCATTGTTTGGCAGCACGAATCTGTGTGACCAATTATTTTCAAAAATGAAGCACACCAAGAACCATTTGAGAACAAGACTGACTGATGCCCATCCAGATAATGTCTTGCTCTTGGCATCAACAAGTCTGACAACAAACAGCAAGTTTCACATTGATTTATCGACTGTTTGCATCAAAATTTTCTTTTTTATTATACTTAATTTACCACCATTCAATGCATCATGTTCATATGTTTTATATTTAAAGACTCTTTGTGTTCTTTTAATAGATTCTAAAGATGCCTTGATTGAAATAAATTGCAACTAAACTGAGTTCTTTGATTACTAATTGGCATTCTTGATTAAGCACAAATGATTTTCTAGCAAGTGTTATTCATTAATTTGAGGCAAAACATAACTAGATGTATTTAAATGGACAATTCCCATACTTCAAGTTTTTTATGGCGTTTATCTGGCCCACCGTCCGCTCATTAATACGTGATCCGGCCCCCAGAGGCAAAAAGGTTGCCGAACCCTGCTCTAAAAGGTTCCTAATATTCAAGTGCTACCATTTCTGGCAGCTTGCCCAGCCTCCTCTGATTTGTTATCTACTTTCTTCTTTGTGTACATAAGGCCCATTGTATATGTTGAGGATTCCTGCCACTCATCCACAATCTCTTTGAACTACTACCTTTAGTAAGGAGATTTAGGAGCATGAGGTCTAGGACTACAAGACTGGGTAACAGCTTCTTCCCCTGGCTTTGAGACTAATGAATACCTTACCACCACTGAGGTCTCATCACTAGGACAGTGAGCTGTTTACTGTTTACCTGTGCTGCACACCAGATGCACTTTGGATTATTTTTTATTAACTTATTTGTTTTGAGCACTGTCTGTGATCTGTGATGTGATCTGTGGGTGCACCGTGGCCCAGAGGAACATTGTATTCTTAGCTTTTATACGCACTATTTACAGTCTAAGCACTGGGTTGGTTTGGAGAGGTCAGATATGGGCTGAAGGGTGGTGGTGGGGTCCAGGCCCAGAGCACATCGATGCGGCAGAGTGAGGAACAACCCGATATTTGGACGATTTAAACGACAGGCTGGATGGATTGAGAAGGAAGGGTGTCGTGTCTGGAGATGAGGTTCCACCAATTCTGCTCGCCACTCTGCTATATTTACTCTGCTCTCCACGGCACTGAGGCAGAGGCTGTGTCCTGCTCCGGCTGCTCGGGGCTTCGTGTCTGCAAGCTTCACAACGTTTTGTTCTGCTGTGTGATGAACTGAGGTGGAGGCTGTGTCCTGCTCTGGCTGCTCGGGGCTTCGTGTCTATAGACTCACTTTCATCCTGAATGCTGTTGCTTGCTTTTACTGTTTGCACAATTTGTGTTTTTTTCCTTCCTCAGTGCATTAGGTGCTTGCTGGCCTTTTTTTAAAATGGGTTCTTTCGGTTTTCTTATTTTGGGCTGCCTGTAAGGAGACGAATTTCAACGTTGTACAATTTATACATACTTTGATAATAAATGTACTTTGAACTTTGATTCAGATGACAATAAACTTGAACCAGAACTTAAATGAAATATTTTGCTTTGCAACTCTATTATTTCCTTTAACGTTAGCCATTGGCTGTCACCACATCTTTTGCAGTTCTGAAGAAATAATCACATCCATTTCATCCCTCCTAATTGTCTTTGTTTAGATTTGAGAGTTTTGATCTCAGTGCAAATTGTTATCATCCATTGGTTGTTGTTCCTTAAAAAGCCTGTTTGCAACATGTTTTTTTCACTGCATACGATCTGAATTATTGCTTTAACTAGTTGACTTCTCAACTTGCTGACCTGTAAATTCATGTCCACCTTGTTTCACTAATTTGACTTGTCTAGCCTGTATGTAAATTAAAGTTCCCCATGACTATGCTTACCTCTGATGCAAAGTGCTGTTTAATTATGTTATGATTCTGATCATAAGCATGGAGGAACCTTCACAGGCTCCCACAGTCCCCAATGACCCTGTGATTTCAGTCGCTGAGGCTGATGTGACAGCATCCTTCAGGAGGGTGAACCCATGGAAAGGATCTGGCCCAGATGGGATACCAGGCCAGGTACCAAAGTGCTGATCAACTAGCTAGTGTGCTTACCGACATCTTTAACCTCTCGCTTCGGCTGTCTGAGGTACCCACCTGCTTCAAGCAGGCTTTACTTATACCGGTGCCTAAGAAGAACGTGGTGACCTGCCTCAGTGACCCACAGTGATGAAGTGTTTTGAGAGGTTGGTGATGAAACCTGTCAACTCCTGCCTGAGAAGCGACTTGGATCCGCTCCAAATTGCCTACCAGCTCAAAACATCCACAGCAGATGCCATCTCAATGGCTCTTCACTCAACCCTGGAACAACTGGATGCTCTTTATCGGCTGCAGCTCAGCATTCAGTACTACCATCGCCTCAAAACTAATCTATAAGCTCCAAGACCTAAGCCTCAATACTCCTTTGTGCAACTGGATCCTCAATTTCCTCACTTGCAGACCCCAGTCAGTTCAGATTGGCAAGAACATCTCCTCCACAATCTCCATCAGCACGGGTGCACCACAAGCCTGTGTACTTAGCTGCCTATGACTGTGAGGATAAGCATGGTTCCAATGCCATATTTAAGATTGCTGATGATACGTCTGACATTGGCTGAATCAAAGGTGGTGATGAATCAGCATATAGGAGAGAGATTGAAAATCTGGCTGAGTGGTGCCATAACAACAGCCTCTCACTCCATGTCAGGAAGAGCAATGAGCTGATCATTGACTTCAGGAGAAGGAAATTGGAGGTCCATGAGCCAGTCCTCATTGGGGGACCAGAGGTGGAGAGGGTCAGCAACTTTAAATTCCTCGGTGTTATCATTTCAGGGGACCTGTCCTGGGCCCAGCACGTAGGTACAATCATGAAGAAAGCACAGCAGCACCTCTACTTCCTTAGGAGTCTGACATCTAAAACTCTGAGAAACTTCTATTGTATATTGCTTCATGGCCTGGTATGGAAATGCCAATGCCCTTGAATGGAAAATCCTACAAACAGTCGTCAATCACAGGAAAAGCCCCCCCCCACTATGGAGCACATCTATACAAAGCACTGTCGTGAGAAAGTTGCTTCCATCATCAAGGGCCCCCGCCACGCCTGCCTTACTCTCTTCTTAATGCTGCCATCAGGAGGAAGGTTCAGGAGCCTCGGGACCCTCAGCACCGGGTTCAGGAACCCCTCAACCATCAGGCACTTCAACCAGTGGCTTCACTCGCGACATCATTAAAATGTTCCTACAACCTATGGCCTCACTTTCAAGGACTCTTCATTTTATGTTCTTCATATTTTTTGCTTATTTATTTATTATTACTATTTTTTTTCTTTTGTATTTGCACAGTCTCTTGTCCGTTCTGCTGTTTCTATTTCATTGATTCTTGGATTTTCTGAGTATGCCTGCAGGCAAAATAAATCTCGGGCTTGTATATGGTGACATATACGTACTTTGGTAATAAAGTTACTTTGAACTTTGATCCAATCAGCATTTAGTAATCGAACAGAAGAGAAGAGTTTGTTCTACTAAAATAAACAGCTCTCAAATTTCCTGCTAGTAGAACCTTCTGGTGACCATTGTTCAAAAGGGAAATAGCTCAATTAATCCTAGTTTAAGCAAAAAAGTAATCTCACATTCCTTCTGCTCTTCTGAACACTTGGCAATAGCAAATGTAAAAGGATCTTCTGTCCCTTGGCATTACTCAGTCCAAAGGTGAAGTGCACTCAACTAGTGGAAATCTTGTATACACATGATCCAACAACTTCTCATCTTGTGACAAATCACAATACCAAGCAAACTTTTAATCTGATGGCAGAAGGGAAGAAACTGTTCATACATCATGGAGCATGGGTCTCCACCTCGATGGTAGTAATGAGAAGAGGGCATGCCTTGGATAGTGGAGATCCTTAGTGACGGATGCCATCTTCTTGAAGCATTGCCTCTTGAAGATGTTCTCAGTGGTGTGGGGTCTGCACTCACAATGGTGCCGGCTAAGTCTACAACTCCCGAATTTGTCCAGAGTGACCAGCTGGATGTAACAATTCAAGATGGAAAAAATGATGTGAATTTATCAAGTGGAGCAGCTGAGGAATCACTTATCAATGCAGAACTTGCCATGTTGGCTCTCACTAAAACCACAAATGGGTGTTCCAAAGAAAACTGAGAAATGACTCCTGAAAGAGTGCGTTCAACTTTGGAGTAAAATTGCACAATGAATTCCAAACAATACAAAACGAGATGGAAGTTGTTCAGAGTTTTGAAAAAAACATTACCTAGGACAGATGAGAAAACAAAACCAGGAATGGTAACACAGCAGTCCTCATTGTGAGGTCAGAGGTGGAAAGAGCAATCAGCTTCAGCATCTCAGAGGATCCTTCCCAGGCCCAAAACAAGGTGAAGATGACATAAATTTACAGATCAGCAAAACGAGGGGAAAACAATATTTGAGAATTTGTGCAATGAAGAAAAGTTAATAAACATGCTATAAAGGGGTCTTTTAGGGAACAATGACCAGAGGATGATGATAATTTGCAACTGGGATGAAAATCAGACTCCCAAATCTAAGCAAAGAAAATTAAGAGGGGTAAATTGGATGTGGTTGATTCTTCAGAATTGTATAAAGTATGGTGAAAAATTGCCAACATTGAAGTAAATAATAAGCGAGCTACAAAGAAAAATATTCCATTTAGGCAATAAAATCACTCGGTCACTTCATGAAAAACTCAATCTAGTTCATAATACATTATTTTCCATGCACAAAGCTCTGCTGACTACCTCCAAGCAACCCCTGTTTCTCCAGATGTGCATATATCTTATTCCTCAGAATCTTCTCCACCCCACCATTGACTTACTGGTCTGTAGTTCCAATATTTTTCTTTGCTGTTCTTCTGAAATAATGGCATGGTTTTCACTACCTTCCAGTTTTCCATCACTAACAAGGATGCAAATATCTCAGCATAGCTCCTGCATTTCTTTTCTAGCCTCCCACATCTTAATCACTTCCCTCCTGTAGTGTAGTGAGCAATAATGCACAAAATATTGCAGAGTGCTCTCACCAGCACTGAGGGATCACAGATCATGGAGACGTAAGAGGATGGACCATGTTTCACTTTCTTCTTGATGCTCCATTTGTATTTTAGAGACATTGTGCATTGGGCCCACAAATCCAAACAGAATAAGGCTTATCTTTCATTGTAGATCTTAATCAATAACTTCATCACATGACAAACCATCACAGCAAACAAGCTTTAATTAAGTTTGTGAACACATTAACCATTACCATAGTTGTTTTTAACCAATATTAGTTGCACATATTAAAGTGCTAATAAACTAAATTGGATGTATAATACCATTATTCGAAATTGATTACAATGTTTTTCCATTTTCCATATTACACTGCAGTTTATTAATTTGTCTCTAATTCCTAGTTTATGTCATTCCCAATATTTCAACTACTACCCTATAAAGAACTCCCAGATTTATTTTCAGTTCTTCTCTGCTACTTTGCTCCATTCAATGTTGTCTATAGTTTTGATCACCCTAGTATGGGGCAGATGTTATTAAAACTAGAAAGAATGCAGATAAGATTTACCAAGATGTTGCCTGAACTTGGGGCCTCACTTACAAGGAGAGGTTGTGTAGACTAGGACTTTATCTCCTGAAACATAAGAGATTGAGGGTGACCTGATGTAGGTGTATAAGATCACAAAGGGCATTGACATGGTGATAACACATCGTCTTTTCCCCAGCCAATAGACACTAGAAGACACTCGAATACAGTACAGGCCCTTCGGCCCTCGATGTTGTGCTGATCCATATAATTCCTTAAAAAAAACTCACACTACCCCTTAACCCTCTCTTTTTCTTCCATCCATGTGCCTGTCCAAGAGGCTCTTAAATACCCCTAATGTTTTAGCCTCCACCACCATCCCTGGCAAGTCATTCCAGGCACCCACAACCCTCTGTGTAAAAAACTTACCCTTGATATCTCCCCTAAACTTCCCTCCCTTAACTTTGTACATATGCCCTCTGGTGTTTGCTATTCGTGCCCTGGGAAACAGGTACTGGCTATCCACCCTATCTATGCCTCTCATAATCTTGTAGACCTCTATCAAGTCCCCTCTCATCCTTCCATGCTCCAAAGAGAAAAGTCCCAGCTCTGGTCAACTTGCCTCATAAGACTTGTTTTCCAATCCAGGCAACATCCTGATACATCTCCTCTGCACCCTCTCCATAGCTTCCATATCCTTCCTATAATGAGGTGACCAGAACTGAACACAATACCCTAAGTGTGGTCTCACCAGAGATTTGTAGAGTTGCAACATGACCTCTCTACTCTTGAACTCAATCCCCCTATTAATGAAGCCTAGCGTCCCATAGGCCTTCTTAACTATCCTATCAACCTGTGCAGCGACCTTGAGGGATGTATGGATTTGAACCCCAAGGTCTCTCTGTTCATCCACACTCTTAAGTAACCGACCATTAACCCTGTATTCAGCCTTCTGGTTTGTCCTTCCAAAACGCATCACCTCACACTTATCTGGATTGAACTCCATCCGCCACTTTTCTGCCCAACTCTGCATCCTGTCTATATCTTCTTGTAACCTTTGACAACCTACAGCTCCGTCCACAACTCTTCCAATCTTCGTGTCATCCGCAAACTTACTCACCCATCCTTCCACCTCTTCATCCAGGTCATTTATAAAATTCACCAAGAGCAGGGGTCCCAGGATAGATCCTTGCAGCACTTCACTAGTCACTGACCTCCAGGCAGAATACTTTCCTTCCACTACTACCCTCTGCTTTCTTCCTGTAAGCCAATTTTTTATCCAAACAGCCAAGGTTCCACTGATCCCATGCCTCATGACTTTCTGGATGAGTCTCTCGTGGGGGACCTTGTCAAATGCCTTGCTAAAATCCATGTAGACCACATCCACCGCCCTACCCTCATCGATTTCTTTTGTTACCTCTTCAAAAAACTCAGTTAGGCTCGTGAGGCACGACCTTCCCTTCACAAAGCCATATTGACTATCCTTGAGTAGACTGTACTTCTCCAAATGCTCGTAGATCTTATCCTTAAGAATCCTTTCCAATAGTTTGCAGACCACCGACGTAAAACTCATTGGTCTATAGTTCCCAGGATTCTCCCTATTACCTTTTTTTAAACAAGGGAACTACATTTGCCATTCGCCAATCCTCCGGCACCTCCCCTGCAGCCAAAGAGGATTCAAAGATCATAGCTACTGCTCCAGCAATCTCTTCTCTCACTTCCCACAGCAACCTGGGGTATATCATGTCCGGCCCTGCGGACTTATCAATCTTGATGTTTTTAAGAAGACCCAACACTTCATCTTCCTTAATCTCCACATTGTCCAGCACACAGGCCTGTTCTATTTCGACCTCACCCTGATCAAGGTCCTTTTCCCTTGTGAATACTGAAGCAAAGTATTCATTTAGGACTTTCCAAACCTCCTCTGCCTCCAGGCACACGTTGCCTTCTTTATCCCTTAGCACCTTCATTCTTGTCATCACATACGCATAGAACGCCTTGGGGTTCTCCTTAATCCTACATGCCAAGGCCTTCTCGTGTCCCCTTCAAACTCTCCTAAGTCCTTTCTTAAGCTCCTTCCTGGCTACCCTATATTTCCCCTGCTTCCTGCTTCTTCCTTCCTCTTGACGAGTTGCCTCACGTGTTTTGTCAGCCACGGTTCCCCTTTCCTACCATTTTTTCCTTGTCTCAGTGGGATAAACCTATCCTGAACCCAGCACAAGTTGTCCCTAAACTTCCTCCACATTACTTCTGTGCTTTCACCCTTGAACATCTGTTTCCAATTTACTCTCGCTAGTTCCTGCCTCATCCCTTCATAGTCAGCTCTTCCCCAGTTAAGCACTTTCCCATTTTGTCTGTTTTTATCCTTTTCCATGGCTATGCTGAAGCTAAGGAAGTTGTGGTCACTCTCACCAAAATGCTCCCCCACCAAGAGGTCTGCCACCTGACCAGGTTCATTACCCAGAACTAGATCCAGTATGGCCTCTCCTCTCGTTGGCCGGTCCACACACTGTGTCAGGAATCCTTCTTGAACACACCTGACAGATTCAGCCCCATCTCACCCCCTCACAGTCAGGAGGTGCCAGGCAATATGAGGTTGAAATCACCCATAACTACAACCCTGTATTTCCTGCACCATTCTAGAATCTGCCTGCTTATCTGCTCCTCGATGTCCCGAGGGCTATTTGGGGGCCTACAGACTACTCCCAGCACAGTGATTGATCCCTTCCTATTTCTGACTTCCACCCACACGACTCAGTGGACACTCCCTCTGCAGCGTCCTCCCTTTCTATAGCTGTGATACTATCCCTGACCAGTAATGCTGCTCCCCCCCCGCCACTTTTCTAGCTCCCATCCTATTCCTTTTAAAACACCTAAACCCCAGTACCTGCATCAGCCAATCCTGCCCTTCCTCCAGCCAAGTTTCAGTAATGGCCACAACATCGTAGTTCCACGTACTGATCCAGGGAGGGGATGCTAAAAACAAGAGAGCATAGGTTTAAGACAGAGGTGAGGAATATCAATAGGACATAAGGGGAAGCTTCTTCATGCAAATGGTGGTGTGTATTTGCTATGAGTTGCCAGAAATAGTGGTTGAGATGGATACATTAACAACATTTAAAATCTATCTGAATAATGCAGAAACTTCAAAAATTAGTCAGCTTCATCTTGGGTACCAGTCTCCCTAGTATCCAAAACATCCTCTAGGACCAGTGCCTTAGGAAGGTGGCATCCATCCCATCATTAAAGATCTCCACCACCCAGGACATGCCTTTTTCACATTGTTACTGTTGGGAAAGAGGTACAGAAGCCTGAAGGCACACACTCAACAATTCAGGAACAGCTTCCTCTCCTCTGTCATCTGATTTCTAAATGGACATTGAACCCATGAACACTACCTCACTACTTTTTTTATTTCTGTTATTTTGCAGTACTTAATTTAACTTAACTTAATAGACATATATATATATACTTATTGTAACTCAGTTTTCTCTCTATATATTATACTTTACTTTATTGTTGCCAAACAATTGATACTAGAACATACAATCATCACAGCGATATTTGATTCTGCGTTTCCTGCTCCCTGGATTACAAATCAATAGTAAATATTAAAAATTTAAATTATAAATCATAAATAGAAAATAGAAAAATGGAAAGTAAGGTAGTGCAAAAAAAAATCAAGATGCAGGTCCGGATATTTGGAGGGTACGGTCCAGATCCGGGTCAGGATCCGTTCAGCAGTCTTATCACAGTTGGAAAGAAGCTGTTCCCAAATCTGGCCGTACGAGTCTTCAAGCTCCTGAGCCTTCTCCCGGAGGGAAGAGGGACAAAAAGTGTGTTGGCTGCGTGGGTCGTGTCCTTGATTATCCTGGCAGCACTGCTCCGACAGCGTGCGGTGTAAAGTGAGTCGAAGGACGGAAGATTGGTTTGTGTGATGTGCTGCGCCGTGTTCACGATCTTCTGCAGCTTCCTTCAGTCTTGGACAGGACAACTTCCATACCAGGTTGTGATGCACCCTAGAAGAATGCTTTCTATATTTATCTATCATGTGTATTTCATCGTACTGCTGCTGTAAAGTTAACGAATTTCACTTCATGTGCCTGTGATAATAAATCTGATTCTGATTCTGAAGTACATTGATAGGAGTGGTTTAGATGGCTATGGGCAAAACACTGGCACATAGAACGAGTTCGCTGGGGCAACACAATCAGCATGGACTAGTTGGGCTGAAGGCCTAATTCCAGTCTGTATGACTCTGTGAATCTATGAGGGTTATGGAGAGAGTGAATGTGCATAGCCTTTTTTCCTAGGATTGGGGAATCAAAGGCATAGGTTTAAGTTGACAGGAGAGTGGTTTAATAGGTATGTGATGTGCTACTTTTTCAGCTAAAGGATGGTCAGAATATAGAATAAGCTTTCAGAGGAACTGGTTGAGGCAGGTACATTTACAAAGTTTAAAATGTACTTGTGCCGGTACGTGGACAGGAAAGGTTTAGAGGGATATGGGGAAAACGTGGGCAAATTGGACTAGCTTAGATGGGAACAACAGGAATTCTGCAGATGCTGGAAATTCAAGCAACACACATCAAAGTTGCTGGTGAACGCAGCAGGCCAGGCAGCATCTCTAGGAAGAGGTGCAGTCGACGTTTCAGGCCGAGACCCTTCGTCAGCTTAGATGGGAATTGACCATTTGGGCCAAAGATGACCGTGTACAGTCTCTTGCTTTCTATGACCTTCCTCTTTATTGTCTTCAGCTCAGAGGGGATGGGGGAGACACTTTGCCTCACTGGAAGATCATTTGTTTAACTCTTCTTCAGGTGCCTGAGCACGTAGCAATTCTACTTCATTATTATTATGGTACATTGCAGAATCTTTGTTTCTGCCCTTTAGATTAGATGGGAACATAGAGCACCCAAGAACATTCTGGAATAACTTATTTCTACCAAAAATTGCAGGTATGATTATGCCAAAGTAGCGTGAATTGAATAATGAATGCCATCATTATGTGGCAAGTCATTCAATAACAGCCACTCATTTATAATAGTTGCTAACCTTTTTGAATGATACACAGACTGTCACAAATGGCTAAGGACATCACTGGCCACTCCTTTCATGAAGATGGACCTTTCCCATGCACTGCTGATGATTCTACATGGCAAGTCTATTTTTGAAGCTTCTAGCTAAAGTACCTCATTCTTCTTAAAGCGTCGCATTACCTGATAACCTTTGGTGTCCGTGATGGAAGTGGTAGGGAGCCACTGTCAGATCATCTGCATTTCACCACAAGCTACTGAATAACTTCATCAGTCCATTTTTCTCTTGAAAACAAAAGTTTATCTCTTATCCTGACCCCTGTTATATTCAAGAGGTGATCTACTTCAGCACAAGCTACTGAAATAGCTTCTAAACCAAGAAGAGCCACTAAACCAAGATATTTCTCGGACGGATGTTAAAAAAAATAGTGCATTGGTTGGAGAAATGTTTGTTTGTTCTGATGGGTACCGCTTCCGCAACTGATGTCATTTAAACAGATTGTTGTTAGTGTCACTGATGTTGGCTCTGTGTTTCCCCAATTACTATATTTTGAAAAATATGTAGTTATATGTGAAGCACTTTGTCATATTTGAAAGTTCTGAAAGGAGCCACATCAAACCCATGTAACACAGATGAAATGCTGGAGGAACTCAGCAGGCCAGGCAGCATCTAGGAAAAGAGTACAGTTGATGTTTTGGGCCAAAACCCTTTGGCAGGTCCGTCCAGTCCTCCTGTCCTCCAGGGTAGGCGAAGGCTGAGGGTAGAGGAGGGGTGGGGGTGGGGAAGGCTGAGGGTAGGGGAGGGGTGAGGGTAGAGGAGGTGTAGGGGTAGAGGAAGGCTGGGGGTAGGGGAGGGGTGAGGGTAGGGGCGGGGTGGGAGTGGGGGAGGGTTGGGGTTAGAGGAGGGGTGAGGGGTGAGGGTGGGGGAAGGGTTAGTAGGAGAGGGGTGAGGGTAGGATGAACTGGGTGGACCAAGAGAAGAGAAGAAATGAATTGGGAGGGGGGACTTACCTGAAATTGAAGATTTCAATGTACATGTCATTGGCTGTAGACTATCCAGGTGGAATATGCGGTGTTGTTCCTCTAGTGTGCCTTTCGTCTCACCCTGGCAGTGGAGGAGGCTGAGGACAGACAGGATGGTATGGGAATGGGGAGGAGAATTCAAATGGCTGGCAACTAGCAGGTCCAAATGGCCATGGTGGACAGAGTGCAGGGGCTGGGAAGTGGTTGCCTGGTCTGTACTTGGTATCTCTGATGTAAAGAAGACCACGAGAGAGGGCACTGAGTACAATAAGCAGAGTTGGAGGGGATGCATATGACTCTATCTCATCTGGATTTTGGATGGTAGTGAGGGAGGAGGTGGAGGGACAGGTATTATATGTATGGTTAATGGGGAAGATGCCTGAGGAATGAGAGGAATGGGTGGGGAGGCATGAGTGAACCAGGTAGTCATGGAGAGAATTCTCCCTGTGAACAGCAGTAAGAGGTGGGGAGAGAAGATGTGGCTCGTGCTGAGGCCACGTTGTAGCTGGTGGAGATGTTGAAGAAGTTGTTTTAATGAGAGATATTGTCACTTTGTTTAGAAGAGATGCCACATTTGTAATGTGGGAAACTCATCCAGAAGCTTTGTTTAAATCTGCATTAGTACCAATGTGCCATGCAGGTATTCACTTGCAATTTTTACAATATTGCAGTTGACAATGGGAAGGCACTGTCTGATTGAACAAAGTTCAAAGTAAATTTATTATCGAAGTACGTATATACAACCCTGAGATTCATTTTCTTGTGCACATTCACAGCAGAGCAGAGAAATACATTAGAATAGATAGACCAGCAAACCTGAGGGTGGGGCTGATTTCGTTCACTCTCCCGCAATATTCATTCCTCTCCGAGGTGATGAGGCTGTGACCTCATCCGGCAGCGGTCGTCTCTGCGAGTTTTGTGGCTTTTTCTCCCACTAATATGATGAACTGAGACCGAGGCTTGGGCCTACTCCGGCTGCTGTAGGGAGCAGATCTAAGGACTCAGTCTGGTTCCGAATGCCTCTATTGTTTTCATGATCTGTGTGTGTGCTAAATTTTTCTTCTTTCTCTGCACAGTACTTATGGTCTTTCATTTTTTAAAATTGGGTTATTTGGGTTTCTTGCATTGAGGTTGCAGGTAAGCAAACATATCTCAAGGTGTATAATTATATTATGAGGACATTCAGTCCTCGTTTATTGTCATTTAGAAATGCATGCGTTAAAAAATGATACAACATTCCTCCAGAATAATATCACAAGAAAACACAGGACAAACCAAAACTAAAACTGACAAAACCACATAATTATAACATATAGTTACAACAGTGCAAAGCAATACCGTAATTTGATGAAGAGCAGACCATGGGCATGGTAAAAAACAAGTCTCAAAGTCCCGATAGCCTCATCATCTCACGCAGGTGGCAGAAGGGAGAAACTCTCCCTGCCATGAACCTCCAAGTGCCGCAAACTTGCCGATGCAGCACCATTGGAAGCACCCGACTGCAGCCGACTCTGAGTCCGACCGAAAACTTCGAGCCTCCGACCAGCCCCTCCGACACAGCCTCTCCGAACACCATCCTCTGCCGAGCACTTCGACCCCTCCCCGGCCGCCAAGCAACAAGCAAAGCCGAGGACTCGGGGCCTTCCCCTCTGGAGATTTCCGGACCACACAGTAGCAGCAGCAGCGAAGCAGGCATTTCAAAAGTTTCACCAGATGTTCCTCCGTGCTCTCATGTCCGTCTCCATCAAATCAGGATTGCGCACGGCATCCTACTTGACAGATAACAGACATCACCACCGGAGTGGCCGCTGCGACCTGCGTGCACCACCATCTTCTCCTCCCGCTAATTTATAAACAAGAGAAAATCTGCAGCTGCTGGAAATCCAAGCAACACACATGAAATGCTGGAGGAGCTCGGCAGGCCAGGCAGCATCTATGGAAAAGATGTTTTGGGCCGAGACTCTTGGCCCAAAAAGTTGACTGAACTCTTTTCCATAAATGCTGCCTGACCTGCTGAGTTCCTCCAGCATTTTGTGTATAATTTACACATTCTTTGATAATAAATGTGCTTTGAATCAATGAAAACTGAACATAATGATTGACAAACAACCAATGTGCAAAAGAATTCACACTGTGCAAATGCAAAAGATAAATAAATAAACAAACAGAGTAATAGACAGATATGTATATACAGTATGCACACCTCCTTTCTCATGAGTAGAAAGAAGAGAGCATGGCCTGGATGGTGAGGGTCCTTAATGATGGATACTGCTTTCTTGTGATGGTGCTCCTTGTAGATATGCTCAGTGGTGGGGAGGGCTTTCCTGCAATGGACTGGATTGTATCCACTACATTTGTTGGCTTTTCTGTTTTTGGGCATTGGTGCATCTATACCAGGGTGTGATACAACCAGTCAGAATACTCTCCACTGTGTACTTATAGAAGTTTGTTGAAGTTTTAGATGACATGCCGAATTTGTGCAAACTTCTAAGAAAACAAAGGTGTTGCTGTGCTTTCTTTGTGATGGGATTTACAGCTGGTCCCAGGACAGAACCTCTGAAATTATAATGCAAAGAAATGTAAAGTTACTGACTCTCTCCACCTCCAATCCCCTAATGAAGACCAATAAAGGCAGTGAGACAAATTCAGACATGTGGTTGACAGCAATGATTTCTGGTTCTGTACTACAACATTAATAGACAATAGACAATAAGTGCAGGAGTAGGCCATTTGGCCCTTCGAGCCAGAACCGCCATTCACTGTGATCATGGCTGATCATCCACTATCAGTATCCAGTTCCTGCCTTATCCCCATAACCTTTGATTCCGCTATCTTTAAGAGCTCTATCCATCTCTTTCTTGAAAGCATCCAGAGACTTGGCCTCCACAGCCTTCTGGCGCAGAACATTCCTTATATCCACCACTCTCTGGGTGAAAAAGTTTTTCCTCAACTCTGTTCTAAATGGCCTACCCCTTATTCTTAAACTGTGGCCTCTGGTTCTGGACTCACCCATCAGCGGGAGCATGCTTCCTGCCTGCAGTGTGTCCAATCCTTTAATAATCTTATATGTTTCAATAAGATCCCCTCTCAGCCTTCTAAATTCCAGAGTATACAAGCCCAGTTGCTCCAATCTTTCGACATATGACAGTCCCGCCATCTCGGGAATTAACCTTGTGAACCTACGCTGCACTCCCTCAATAGTAAGAATATCCTTCCTCAAAGAGAAGAGATTGCTGAGCCTCTGGCTAGGATCTTTATGTCCTCATTGTCCACGGGAATGGTACCGGAGGATTGGAGGGAGGCGAATGTTGTCCCCTTGTTCAAAAAAGGTAGTAGGGATAGTTCGGGTAATTATAGACCAGTGAGCCTTATGTCTGTGGTGGGAAAGCTGTTGGAAAAGATTCTTAGAGATAGGATCTATAGGCATTTAGAGAATCATGGTCTGATCAGGGACAGTCAGCATGGCTTTGTGAAGGGCAGATCATGTCTAACAAGCCTGATAGAGTTCTTTGAGGAGTTGACCAGGCATATAGATGAGGGTAGTGCAGTGGATGTGATCTATATGGATTTTAGTAAGGCATTTGACAAGGTTCCACACGGTAGGCTTATTCAGAAAGTTAGAAGGCATGGGATCCAGGGAAGTTTGGCCAGGTGGATTCAGAATTGGCTTCCCTGCAGAAGGCAGAGGGTGGTGGTGGAGGCAGTACATTCAGATTGGAGGATTGTGACTAGTGGTGTCCCACAAGGATCGATTCTGGGACCTCTACTTTTCGTGATTTTTATTAACGACCTGGATGTGGGGGTAGAAGGGTGTGTTGGCAAGTTTGCAGACGACACAAAGGTTGATGGTGTTGTAGATAGTGTAGAGGATTGTCAAAGATTGCAGAGAGACATTGATAGGATGCAGGAGTGGGCTGAGAAGTGGCAGATGGAGTTCAACCTGGAGAAGTGTGAGGTGGTACACTTTGGAAGGGCAAACTCCAAGGCAGAGTACAAAGTAAATGGGAGGATACTTGGTTGTGGAGGAGCAGAGGGATCTCGGGGTACATGTCCACAGATCCCTGAAAGTTGCCTCACAGGTGGATAGGGTAGTTAAGAAAGCTTATGGGGCGTTAGCTTTCATAAGTCAAGGGATAGAGTTTAAGAGTCGTGATGTAATAATGCAGCTCTATAAAACTCTGGTTAGGCCACACTTGGAGTACTGTGTCCAGTTCTGCTCACCTCACTATAGGAAGCAACACACATCAAAGTTGCTGGTGAACGCAGCAGGCCAGGCAGCATCTGTAGGAAGAGGTGCAGTCGACGTTTCAGGCCGAGACCCTTCGTCAGGACTAACTGAAGGAAGAGTGAGTAAGGGATTTGAAAGTTGGAGGGGGAGGGGGAGATCCAAAATGATAGGAGAAGACAGGAGGGGGAGGGATGGAGCCAAGAGCTGGACAGGTGATTGGCAAAAGGGGATACGAGAGGATCATGGGACAGGAGGTCCGGGAAGAAAGACAAGGGGGGGGGGACCCAGAGGATGGGCAAGAGGTATATTCAGAGGGACAGAGGGAGAAAAAGGAGAGTGAGAGAAAGAATGTGTGCATAAAAATGAGTAACAGATGGGATACGAGGGGGAGGTGGGGCCTTAGCGGAAGTTAGAGAAGTCGATGTTCATGCCATCAGGTTGGAGGCTACCCAGATGGAATATAAGGTGTTGTTCCTCCAACCTGAGTGTGGCTTCATCTTTACAGTAGAGGAGGCCGTGGATGGACATGTCAGAATGGGAATGGGATGTGGAATTAAAATGTGTGGCCACTGGGAGATCCTGCTTTCCCTGGCGGACAGAGTGTAGATGTTCAGCAAAGCGGTCTCCCAGTCTGCGTCGGGTCTCGCCAATATATAAAAGGCCACATCGGGAGCACTGGTCTCGTCCGAGACCTGACACAGACTGTGAAGTTTAAGTGGCCAGTGAGGTTTAAGAGACTACTAGACAGGTATATGGAGGAATTTAAGGTGGGGGCTTATATGGGAGGCAGGGTTTGAGGGTCGGCACAACATTGTGGGCCGAAGGGCCTGTACTGTGCTGTACTATTCTATGTTCTATGTTCAAATTTGGAGACCAAAACTGCACACAGTACTCCAGGTGTGGTCTCACCAGGGCCCTGTACAGCCACAGAAGGACCTCTTTGCTCTTATACTCAATTCCCCTTGTTATGAAGGCCAGCATGCCATTAGCTTTTCTCACTGCTTGCTGTACTTGCATGCTTGCTTTCAGTGACTGATGTACAAGAACACCTAGATCTCATTGTGCTTCCCCTTTTCCTAACTTGTCTCCATTTAGATAATAATCTGCCTTCCCGTTCTTACCACCAAAGTGGATAACCTCACATTTATCCACATTAAACTGCATCTGCCCACTCACCCAACCTGTCCAAGTCACCCTGCATTCTCATAACATCCTCCTCACATTTCACACTGCCACCCAGCTTTGTGTCATCGGCAAATTTGCTAATGTTACTTTTAATTCCCTCACCTAAATCATTAATATATATTGTAACAGCTGCGGTCCGAGCACTGAACCCTGCAGTGCCCCACTGGTCACCGCCTGCCATTCTGAAAGGGACCCATTAATCGCTACTCTTTGTTTTCTGTCAGCCAGCCAATTTTCAATCCATGTCAGTACTCTGCCCCCAATACCATGTGCCCTAATTTTGCCCACTAATCTCCTATGTGGGACTTTAACAAAGGCTTTCTGAAAGTCCAGGTACACTACATCCACTGGCTCTCCCTTGTCCATTTTCATAGTTACATTCTCAAAAAATTCCAGAAGATTAGTCAAGCACGATTTCCCCTTCATAAGTCCATGCTGACTCAGACCGATCCTGTTACTGCTATCCAGATGTGTCGTAATTTCTTCTTTTATAATTGACTCCAGCATCTTTCCCACCACCAACTTCAGGCTAACCAGTCTATAATTCCCTGTTTTCTCTCTTCCTCCCTTCTTGAAGAGAGGGACAACATTAGCCACCATCCAATCCACAGGAACTGATCCTGAATCTATAGAACATTGGAAAATGATTACCAATGCGTCCATGATTTCTAAAGTCACCTCCTTAAGTACCCTGGGATGCAGACCATTAGGTCCCGGGGACTTATCAGCCTTCAGACCCAACAACCTATCCAACACCATTTCCTGCCTAATATAAATTTCCTTCAGTTCATCCATTACCCTAGGTCCTTTGGCCACTATTATATCTGGGAGATTGTTTGTGTCTTCCCTAGTGAAGACAGATCCAAAGTACCTGTTCAACTCATCTGCCATTTCCTTGTTCCCCATAATAAATTCACCCATTTCTGTCTTCACGGGCCCAATTTTGGTCTTAACTATCTTTTTCCTTTTCACATACCTAAAGAAGCTTTTACTATCCTCCTTTATATTCTTGGCTAGTTTACCTTTGTACCTCATTTTTTCTCCGCGTATTGCCTTTTTAGTTATCTACTGTTGCTCCTTAAAAGTTTCCCAATCCTCCGGCTTCCCACTTGTCTTTGCTATGTTATACTTCTTCTCTTTTATTTTTATACTGTCCATTACTTCCCTTGTCAGCCACGGCCTCCCCTTACTCCCCCTAGAATAAACACAAGAGATTCTGAAATGTTAGAAATCCAGGCAACACACACAAAATGCCAGAGGAATTCAGCAGGTCAGGCAGCATCTATGGAAATGAATAAACAGATGACATTTTGGGCCAAGACCCTTCATCTTGTATGGTTACACCCTTAGAAAAATGGTTCAATGGAAATAGTCATAAAAATCCCTATTTTCTTCTTAGTTATTTATTCACAGGAAATTGCATAATCCTGTGGCTCTAAAGTGTGCTACATTTTATGCAAACTCATTTGTTACGCATTAACTTTGAAAATGGAATATAGATATTCATGGAGTCTCAGTGAGGCAGCTCAAGAGTCGGATTGAGGCAGGTAATTAAAGTGACAGGCAACGGGAATGCCAAGATAGGTCGGCTGGGTCTTTCAAAGGCAGAGGAGGTGGAGTATGCTTTACGATCAATTCCTTGTGGCGTATAACTGTTGTGGTTCGGTCCCAGTCCTTTCTACCCCACCTGAAACATCTTCTGATCAAGTGGCGACTGTAATGTAATGTATTGATCTATCTCTTTTAGAGCAATGACTCCCCTTAGCACTACATATGGACTGTTACCTGCGCATGTGCATTGATCCGTTGTCTATGCACATGCATCGCTTTTTCTCTCTCTCTTTCTGCAACATGAATACACCAATTAAAGCCATCTTTCGTGGGCATGCTTTTATTTAATTGATATGTAGTTGCAAAGACACAACAAATTAGCAACGAGTATGAACCTGAATATCAGAGAGTATCACCAACTGCACTAAAAGTTACAGGACGATTATGGGATGAGACTGCGAGAGGAAAGGATTTAAGCAGAATGGAGAAAGCTGTCACAAATGCTAACAAAGGGACACGGGAGTAACTACATGGTACACAGTGAAAGACACACAGGCAAGGTTAAAGTGAAAATAGCGTGACAATGGCTTCAGTCAAGAAAGTTGATGAATTTGATAGCACTAATGAAGGCTGAGAGTCGTATATTGAAAGGGTTGAACTGTATTGTAACACAAACGACTTGGGTGAGGAAAAGAAAACCCCATGCTTCTGAGCTTAATGGGTGCTAGAACATACAGTCTCTTATGCAGCTTAGTAACCCTTGAAAAGCCAGCAAGCAATTCGTTCGACAAAACTGTAACAGTTCTACAAAATTGCTTGAGCCTTAAACCAGTGGTACTACCTGAGAGATTTAGATTTTACAAAAGGAACCAGTCAAAGGATGAAAGCATTTCTGAATACATTGTAGAACTGCGCAAACTTTCCTGATACTGTGACTTTAGAGATGGAATTTTTATTGCATTAAGGGACAGGCTTGTATGTGGTATGCATAGCCAGATCACTCAAAAGGGGCTACTGGCAGAAGCAGAACTAACCTTAGAACGGGCACTGACCATTGCAATATCGTTAGAGACTGCAGCAAAGGATGCAGCAGGACTACAGAAAAAGAGATTAGAATGTAAAATGCACAAAATGTCCCTGAATGGTGCAAAAAGCTAAAAATGTTATCAATGTGGCAAATTCTCCCATGACACAAATGACTTGGTTCAAAGAAAATGTTTGCTGTAAGTGTCACAGACAAGGTCACATAGAGAGAGTCTGCATGGCAGACAAAAAACATAACCAAAGAGAAAGCTCACACCAAGTTAAAAGCTTCAAGCACAAAACTAAGCAAATGCATAAAGTGACAAAATATGAAACAGAATCAGACAACACAAAGTCTGACAAGGGTGCGCTGTCAAGCCAAGAACTGCACTGTATTACTGAAAAAAATCACAAAATCATATGGACATCAATAGATGTGTCTGGTGCAAAACAGAAAATGGAGCTGGATACAGGGTCATAATTATCTATAATTTATCTATAATTTCAGAGGTTGACTACAACAGGCAGCTTTCAAAGCTACCATTAGAGAAGACCTCAGTGATGCTAAAAACCTACACAGGTGAAAAAGTGTCTCCTAAATGCAAACCAAAAGTGAATGTGATATATGGAGGCCAGCCATAGCAGAAAAATCCAACTAGACTAGCACTCAATCAAAGCTCTCAATGTGTCATCAACAGGCAACTGCTGCCCAAATGGTAGCACTAACCAGAGACTGGCACAGCTGCTTAATGCTAATGAGAAGGTGTTTGAGAAGGGCATTGGTAAACTCAAAGGCATGAAGGCCAGAATTGAACTGGGTGAAGCAGCAACACCGAGATTCCATAAAGAGAGTCCAGTGTCTTACACACTATGTCCTAAAGTGGATGCTGAACTTCAGAGATCGGAGAATCTGGAATTCTCCCCAAGGTTGAGTAGAGCGATTGGGCCATGCCCATTGTCTCAGTGATCAAGAAAGGGAAGGCCGGAGTTGTTCACATATATGGGGATTTCAAAGTGAGCATCAACCTGGTGCTGCGTACTGTGCAGTATTCCCTGCCACGAAAAGAAGACATTTTTTGCTTCTTTGGCAGGCGGGGAGAGGTTTTCGAAGATTGACTTGTCACAAGCCTATCTGAAAATGGAGATTGAAGAGGCAAGCAGGAAGTTCCTCACAATCAACACTCACAAGGGACTGTTCCAGTGTAATTGTCTCGTCTTTGGTGTCACATCAGCTCCATCAATTTGGCAAAGAACAATGGATCAAGTGCTCCAAGATATCCCAGGATCATAATGTTACTTTGATGGCATCATTGTGACTGACAAAAATGATGAAGAGCACCTCCAGAACCTTAGTAAAGTGCTTACCAGGCTGTGTGAGTATGGTCTGCACAGAAAGAGAGAGAAATGTGAGTTTTTCAAGAATGAAATCTGATATTGTGGACACATTAGTGACAAGCACGGCTTACATAAGTTAGAAGAGAAGATTGATGCAGTACTACAGGCAACTAAACAGGAAAATGTTTTACCATCAGTTTCTGCCAAACATTGCTACAGTGCTGTATCCACTGAATGCGCTGTCACAGACAGGAGCAGAGTGGGAATGCTCAGAAAGATGTGAAAGAGCATTCAAGGAAACAAAGACACTAATAGCATCAGATGAACTGCTCACCCATTGTGACCCATTGCTGCCCATCAGACTAGTGTATGATGTGCTCCCTTATGGCACGTAAGGGGGCCTATTGGTGCCATTTTGTTGCACATTATGAAAGGTGGATCTGAACGCCCAACTGCATTTGCATACGACGTACAGAACAACCGAGAAGCCCTTAGTCTAGTATGGGAAATAAAGTTGTTCCACCACTACCTCTATGAATAAAAGTTTACGCTAGTGACAGATCACCAACCCCTTGTGTCCATTCCCAATCCCAGGAAGGGAATTCCAGTGATGACTGCTAACCTGTTACAATGTTGGGCACTATTCCTAGGGGCCCACTCTTAGACATAGAGTTCAAGGGTGCCAAACAACACAGCAACACTGATGGCTTATCACATCTTCCACTGTTGGCAACTGAAGAAGAAAAGTCTTCATACTGTGACCCAGCAGGAGTGTTCCACACTGCATTTGTGGACCAGTTGGTAACAAATTTGGAAATACAAAGAGAAGCAAGATATTGTCAAAGTCTACAACATCAACATGGCTAGCTCATGGTGACCATTTGTTTCCAGAGTTTTCAGTGAGACGAGAGTGTTAGAAAATCTGCATGAAGGACACCTGATGGAGTACCTCTTAGGACTCTGAGAACCTGTGCCAACTATCCGGTAGGGTGTTGAGAGACATTTTCAGTCTCTCATTGCTACAGCTGGAAGTTCCCACTTGCTTCAAAAGGGCATCAATCATACCAGTGCCCAAGAAGAGCAGGGTGAGCTGCTTTATTGACTGTCATCCAGTAGCGCTCACATCTACAGTGATGAAGTGCTTTAGAGGTTGGTTATGGGTAGAATTAACTCCTATCTCAGCAAGAACCTGGACCCACTGCATTTTGTTTATTGCCACAATAGGTCTATGGTGGATGTGTTCTCATTGGCTCTTTGCACAGCCTTGGATCACCTAAACAATAACAAATACCTATGTCAGGATGCTGTTCATTGACTAGAGCTCAGCATTTAACATCATCATTTCTACATTCCTGATCAAAAAGAACCTGGTCCTCTGTACCTCCCTCTGCAACTGGATCCTCGATTTCTGAACTGAAAGACAAGAATCTGTGTGGATCAGAAATAACATCTCCACCTCGTCGATAATCAACGCTGGTGCACCTCAGGTATGTGTGCTTAGCGCTCTGTTCTACTCTCTCTATACTCACGACTGTGTGGCTAGGCACAGCTCATATGCCATCTACAAATCCGTAGATAATACAACTATTGTTGGCAGAATTTCAGATGGTGACGAGAAGGCGTATAGGAGCAAGATATATTGTATCAGCTAATTGAGTGGTGTCACAACAACTTTGCACTCAACATCAGTAAGACCAAAGAACTGATTGTGGACTTCAGGAAGGGTAAGACAAGGGAAAACACAACAGTCCTCATCAAAGGATCAGAAGTGGAAAGAGTGAGCAATTTCAAGTTTCTGGGTGTCAATTTCTCTGAGGATTTAACCTGGACCCAACATGTCAAATCACAAGCAAGAGAAAATCCTCAGATGCTGGAAATCAAAATACACACACAAACTGCTGGAGGAGCTCAGCAGGCCAGGCAGCATCTATGGAAAAGTGTAAACAGTTGCCGTTTCCGGCCAAGAACCTTCATCAGGGCACATTGATGCATCTACAAAGAAGTCATGACAGCAACTATATTTCATTAAGATTTCGAGGAGGTTTGGAATGTCACTGAAGACTCTCGCAAGTTTCTACAGATGTACCGTGGAAAGCATCCTAATGGGCTGCATCACCGTCTGGTGTGGGTGGTGTTGGGGTGGGTGGGGTGGGGAGCGTGCTACTGCACAGGATCGAAATAATCTGCAGGCAGTTGTAACCTGAGTCAGCTCCTTCATGAGCACTGGCCTGAGTAGAATCAGGGGCATCTCCAAGGAGCAAATCCTCGAAAAGAGTGTATCATTAAGGACCCCATCCCCCAGGTCATGTCTTGTTCCCATTGTTAATGTCAAAATGAGATACAGAAGCCTGAAGGCACACACTTAATGATTCAGGAACAGCTTCTTCCCCTCTACCACCTGATTTCTGAATGGACATTGAACCTGTGAACACTACCTCACTATTTTTTATTTCTATTTTTGCACTATTTATTTAAATGAACTATTATATACATTTAAATCTCCCCCCCTTATGGGTGGTGCGTATGTGTACTTTTTCCTCAATCTTAGGTCCACTACCAGAGGCTTGGGAGCTTGAGCTGTTCCGGGATTTGTTGGAGTTGCTCTCCCAGTCCCGGTGTCACAGCACCAGGTCCTCCTATCACCACCAGGATTACTCTGGCTTTAACCTTCCTCATCCTTTCAATCCGCCCTTTCAAGCCCTGGTATTTCTGCAGCTTCTCACGTTCTTTCTCCCTGATGTTACTGTCATTTGGGATTGCCACATCTACTACTATTGCTTTCTACTGTTCGTTGTCCGGTATTCCTGTGTCTGGTTGGTTGGCCAGTACCTGCTTCTCAGTCTGTATTTGGAAGTCCCACAGGATCTTAGCTGTCATTCTCCACTGCCTTCTCAGGTGTTTCCCATTTGCACTTGGGAGTGTGCAATCCATACTCAGTGCAGATATTCCTGTACACAATTCCTGCAACTCGGTTGTGCCATTCGGTGTATGCTGTCCCTGCCTGCATCTTGCACCCTGCTACTACGTGCTGGATAGTTCCAGTGGATTCCCTGCACAGTCTGCATCTTGGGTCTTGTCAGTTGTGCCAGACCCCTGCTTCCGTTGCTCTTGTGCTCAGCGTCTGTTCTCGTGCAGCCATCAGCAGAGCCTTTGTGCTGTCCCTCAGCCCTGCCCCATTTCCAGCCATTGGCAGCACTTGTCAGCCGCCTCCGATTTCTGGCGACGGTACATCCCGTGCAGTGCAGTGGCCTCTGGTCCTCTTCCTGACATATTCATGGATGTTTTGCATTTCTTCTAGACCTTAACATTTACAAGTCCCTGTCTTCCTTTATTCTGGCGCTGTACAGTCGCTCAACATTGGACTTTGGATGGGATCCCCCATGTATTGTTAGTAGTTTCTGGGTCTTGAAGTCAGCGGCTTCCAGTTTGTTCCTTGGCCAGCACACTATTGTGGCTGGGTATCTGTTGACTGGTAGGGCGAATGCGTTGATGGCTCCGATCTTGTTCTTCCCATTCAGCTGGCTTTTTACGGCCTGTCTCACTCTTTAAAGGTACTTAGATGTTGCAACCTTCCTTGTGTCCTCATCCTGGCTTCCAAGTACCTGCAGGATCCCCAGGTATTTGTAGCTGTCCTGAACATCTAGTATGTAGTCTAGTTATATACTTAACTGTAATTCACATATTTTTTCTATTATTATGTATTGCATTGTACGGCTGCCACAAAGACAACAAATTTCACGACATAGGCTGGTGATACTAAATTTGATTCTCATTCTGAATATTTCCTTACAAACTAAATGGGAATGTTTTGAAAAGTAATTTTAAAAGTAATTGTGACCTTGACAGCTTTGGTCTTTACACAATTACAGACATCCCCTCTCCTCAAAAACTTACGCCCAAAAACTTCTATAGTTGTACCATGGAGAGCATTCTGACAGGCTGCATCACTGTCTGATATGGAGGGGCTACTGCACAGGACCGAAAGAAGCTGCAGAAGGTTGTAAATCTAGTCAGCTCCATCTTGGGCACTAGCCTACAAAGTACCCCAGACATCTTTAGGGAGCGGTGTCTCAGAAAGGCAGCATCCATTATTAAAGACCTCCAGCACCCAGGGCATGCCCTTTTCTCACTGTTACCATCAGGTAGGAGGTACAGAAGCCTGAAGACAGACACTCAGAGATTCAGGAACAGCTTCTTCCCCTCTGCCATCCGATTCCTAAATGGACTTTGAAGCTTTGGACACTACCTCATTTTTTTTTAATATACAGTATTTCTATTTTTGCACATTTTAAAAAATAATCTATTCAATATATGTAATTGATTTACTTGTTTATTTATTATGTTTTATTTTATTTATTATTATTTTTTTCTCTCTCTCTGCTAATTATGTATTGCATTGAACTGCTGCCGCTAAGTTAACAAATTTCACGTCACATGCCGGTGATAGTAAACCCAATTCTGATTCTGGTTCCTTACTCCATCTTTCCAAAAGCTTACGATTTTCCATTTTTGGCAAAAGTCCTTAAACTGAAGTACTGACTCAGTTTCTCTCCCCACTACTGCTGCCTGACCTTCCGAGCACTTCCAGCAATCTCCATGCCTGTTTCAGGTTTGCAGCAACTGCAGGTTTGTGTCAGAGTGGAATGAGAACCAATGATGCCTTTACCAACACAGGAGCTCAGTCATGAAGGCGGAGCTGCCTTTGGAAGTAGTTCTGGCTTGTCTCAAATTAAATGTTACACTTCTTTAAAGTGTCTGCCTGCCCTCTTTCTACTTTCTTCTTTCTTTTAAGGGATCTGAATATCTTGGTTTAAATAAGTAACTCAATGAACTTTGCAGGTTTTGAACATTCCCCGTGTGACTATTAATGGTTGAAAATCGTGACATTACAGTATTGAGGTCAAGTATTCCTTTGGATTGACAGAGATCCTGGACAGCAGAACCTGGAATATTGGTTGCTGTTGCAGAGGCTCCCAACAAACTGGTGAGCTAGATTTACTCTGGGAGGAAGCAATTTGTTAATGTAATTTCTGATTAAATTTTCAAGAGAATGAAAGTGATCAAGGAATGTAGAAAGAGCAATTTTGTGAGTTTATAGACACCAAAGCCAATGGTAAGCAATACATCTCTAGTATTTCTTAAAGCTTTCAACTTATTGTGTTGTGTATTTAATATTTCAGTAATATTAAATATTCCGTAATATTCAGAAGTTCTCCATCAGCCTGCACCTCAGGAAGATTACCGCCCTCCCCGCATCACCATCGATGAGGTAGAGCTGAAGACAGTCCACCAGTTCAGCTACCTGGAGTGCACCATCTTGTCAGGTGCCAAGATCGACAAAGAGACTGACAACAGATTGGCAAAGGCAAACAGCGCATTCGGCAGGCTGTACAAAAGAGTCTGGAACAACAAGCATTTGAAGAAAGGCACAAAGATCAGTGTGTACAGAGCCGTTGTACTGACCACCCTCCTGTACGGCTCCAAGTCATGGGTCACGTACCGTCAACACCTATGACTCCTTGAGCGTTTCCACCAGCACTGCCTCCGCACCATCCTCAACATCCACTGAAGTGACTTCATCACCAACACTGAGGTCCTCAGACAGGCGGAGGTCACCGGCATCGAGGCTATGCTGTTGAAGACGCAGCTGCACTGGGCAGGGCACGTCTTCAGGATGGAAGTTCATCGCCTGCCAAAGATTGTGCTGTATGGCAAACTCTCCACTGGCCACTGTGACAGAGGAGCACCGAAGAAGAGGTACAAGGAGTCTCTGAAGAAATCCCTTGGTGCCTGTCACATTGACCATTGCCAGTGGTCTAACCTAGCCTCCGATCATGAGGCCTGGTGACACACCATTCACCAGTCTGTCTCCTCCTTCGAGAACACACCCAGGGCTGGCATTGAGGACAAAAGGAGAAGGAGGAAGAACTGTGAGAGAGCAGCACCAAACCCAGAACAGAAATTCCCTTGCAGACACTGTGGTCTGACCTGCCTGTCCCGTATTGGCCTCGTCAGCCACCAGCGAGCCTGCAGCAGACGTGGGCAGCCCCCTTCCTAAATCTTTGTTCGCGAAGCCAAGCCATGACGAATGTTTGAGTAATCTTGTACATACGTTGGTTGACTAAGCATTCTTGTCCATTTTAATAATACATAACAGGTTATGTGTATAAATACATGAATAGCAAATAACCTCACTTAAAGTAAACAGGAAGGCAGACTCACATTTCGGAGTCCTGTGTCTTCCTTTGAATCAGTTTGATATTTTGAAGTTACAACACATAACATATTGGCTGGTAGGTTTACCTTTTGCTGTCATTATTACATCACCACATAAAATATTCAGGTAAGCACTATTTAATTGGTGACAGGACCGAGTGGGAACAACCGGATTCTGTTACCTTCTGTAATCTATTTGCTTTACAGCAATCCCTTAGGAGACTTTGCTTTTCATCTGGAAAGCAATTCATTAACAACAAAGGCAAAAAAAAGTCTCCCCAGTGGCTGATCCAGTTTCTGCTGTTAGAGGAACACACATAAAAGTTACTGGTGAATGCAGCAGGCTAGGCAGCATCTCTAGGAAGAGGAAGACTCTCACAGCTATCTGGACTATTCCTCTTCTCGCCCTGTCTCTTGCAAAAATGCCATCCTCTTCTCGCAATTCCTCCGTCTCCGCCGCATCTGCTCTCAGGATGAGGCTTTTCATTCTAGGACGAGGGAGATGTCTTCCTTTTTTAAAGAAAGGGGCTTCCCATCCTCCACTATCAACTCTGCTCTTAAACGCATCTCCCCCATTTCACACACATCTGCTCTCACTCCATCCTCCCGCCACCCCACTAGGAATAGGGTTCCCCTGGTCCTCACTTACCACCCCACCAGCCCCCGGGTCCAACATATTATTCTCCGTAACTTCCGCCACCTCTAACGGGATCCCACAACTAAGCACATCTTTCCCTCCCCCCTCTCTCTGCTTTCCGCAGGGATCGCTTCCTATGTGACTCCCTTGTCCATTTGTACCCCCCATCCCTCCCCACTGATCTCCCTCCTGGCACTTATCCGTGTAAGCGGAACAAGTGCTACACATGCCCTTACACTTCCTCCCTTACCACCATTCAGGGCCCCAAACAGTCCTTCCAGGTGAGGCAACACTTCACCTGTGAGTCGGCTGGGGTGATATACTGCGTCCGGTGCTCCCGATGTGGCCTTTTATATATTGGCGAGACCCGACGCAGACTGGGAGACCGCTTTGCTGAACACCTACGCTCTGTCCGCCAGAGAAAGCAGGATCTCCCAGTGGCCACACATTTTAATTCCACATCCCATTCCCATTCTGACATGTCTATCCACGGCCTCCTCTACCGTAAAGATGAAGCCACACTCAGGTTGGAGGAACAACACCTTATATTCCGTCTGGGTAGCCTCCAACCTGATGGCATGAACATCGACTTCTCTAACTTCAGCTAATGCCCCACCTCCCCCTCGTACCCCATCTGTTACTTATTTTTATACACACATTCTTTCTCTCACTCTCCTTTTTACCCCTCTGTCCCTCTGACTATACCCCTTGCCCATCCTCTGGGTCCCTCCACCCCCCCACCCGTCTTTCTTCCCGGACCTCCTGTCCCATGATCCTCTCGTATCCCCTTTTGCCAATCACCTGTCCAGCTCTTGGCTCCATCCCTCCCCCTCCTGTCTTCTCCTATCATTTTGGATCTCCCCTCCCCCTCCCACTTTCAAATCTCTTACTAGCTCTTCCTTCAGTTAGTCCTGACGAAGGGTCTCAGCCCGAAACGTCGACTGTACCTCCTCCTAGAGATGCTGCCTGGCCTGCTGCATTCAGCAGCAACTTTTATGTGTGTTGCTTGAATTTCCAGCATCTGCAGAATTCCTGTTGTCTGCTGTTAGAGGGTTGATTTAAACAATGCTGCTTCAACTTTTCTGCTCAGTGGCCAATGCAACCAGAAGGTAAATAAAACAAAAGTACTGGAAACACTCATAACAGGATGAAAAAAAACCAAATAATGTTTTGAGGCAGGGTCTGTGATCTGAAATATTAATCTTTCCATAGATGTTGCCTTACCGCTGAGTGTTCCCAGCATTTTCTGTTTTTATTTCATAGTCATACTTTATTTCTAGCATCTGCAGATAGTTTGATGGTCATTTATTGTGTGGTAAAGTTCAACATATATAAATAATGTTGAAATGCTGCCTTTCCACAGCTAATTCATAACTGAGGGTGATCTCTCAGTCTAGTGCACATCAGAATAAATTTGCTTTCTGGTTTTGTACTACTTTTCCTATGGTGTAAACAGCCTCACCATTCCTGTAACAATGGGGCACGTGACCATGACTACGTAATTGTCTCTTCTCAGTCAACGGCCCTTCAATGTCAAGAATGACTTGCTTTCACCACAGTTTTTGTTGGGACTGAGGCAGTGTGATTGCAGATGCTTATGCAGATTAAGCAGGAGATGTCTGATGTGGTGGATGAATGAGTAGTTAGCGGCCAGGTGCTCTTAAATGTTCATGAAAGGCTTCTATGAGTTCCTGACGCAGAGACTTGAGGTTTTCAAAACCATCCTGAATGCGGCCTCTCTACTCAGAGCAGTCGTAGGCCAGGGATTCTGAAGAGTCTGTGGGATGTTGCGCTTTTGCAAAGAGGCTTTGAGTGCATCCTTGACCCTTTTCCTCCGTCCTCTTCGTTAAGGAGAGAGGAAGGATCAGGATGGCAACATGTGGAAGTGTTGACATGATGACAAGACAAGTAATGTGTGGCTGTCTTACAGTATTGAAAGATCTTATTTAAAAAAGTAATTTTCAAATAATGTTGATATTGAGGTTTTCTTTATAATTCTGAATTTTTTTATAGAATATTTCTGTCACTAACAGGGCCTACAACTGTTGGGTTGGATTTCTCACTGCATAGCTTTGAGCATGTTTATAGAAGTCCTGAACATACGACCAGTTTATGACTGAAAACTATAAGCTACAAGTTTTGAGTAGAGTAACTTGAGAATCTTGCAACAGCAATGAAATTTCACGAAGTAGATTCCCTCAGACTTATGGTTGTAGGTTGTTTGAACGATCCACTGGTTCATTCTGGGATGAGATAATCTAAACCAGGCAGAACTAATGATGGTTCTATAGGGATGGAATGTAAAATGCACTATTTCTGGAAATAATAATCTTGGAAATTTTGCCTCAGCACATCATAACCAGAATTTTGACTTGTATCTACCCTGTGAGAAGGACAATGGATGTCATTTAACATTGGTTAGATTGTTCTTAGACCTACTTTATGTTAACCCTTAGATAATGAATGCGTAGCTGCCTGTTGAGTGCAACACCATCGCTGTCCTCTGTTTGCTCGTCCTGTTAACATTGGTCACCACATTGCAAAGGAGCTAGATTTATGTTTGTGACAGTACTGCTGAGCCCTTTCCACCAAAGAGTCTGTCAGAGCTAGAAATGTCTCACTGTGGCCCTGCCACATCTTCATCACATAGCACTCAAGCCTCACTGCAACACAACAGGGGCCCTGAGAGATGCAACATGAAACAGCCCTTCAGCCCACTAAATCTGTGGCAACCATCAAGCATTCACTTTTATATTAATTCTACAGTGTAATGTATTGCGTGAGTATTCGTAGCGTCAGAGTGCGTGTGATGTCAGGACAGGGAGAAGTAAAATGGAAGCCTGGTGAATAAACGTGGTTGTTCAATCTACATCGGTGTCCGAGTCACATCGATATTACATGGTGTCAGAAGAAATCACAAAGAAAAAGGAAGAGAAGACACGTAAAAGATCTCACAGTTACAGCCAGCGTCAAGTTTAAGCCTACAAGGTCATCTTGCTGAGAACTGGAAAATATGGATCCAGAAGTCTGAGCTGTTTTGCACCGCTACCCGCGTAGCTGAAAAGACGGAGAAGGTGCAATGTGCTATGTTTCTGCATGTGGCAGGAGCGAGGCAGTAAAGGTTTTGCAACACGTTTGTCTTCCAAGATGATGAGCAAGATAAAATTGAAGCGTTAAAGAAAGAGTTTCAAGACTACTGCGAACCGAGAAAAAAACCTACCGTACATCCGACACAGGTTTTTCACGAGGGCTCAAGGACCAATAGAGAACATAGATGCCTATGTAACAGATCTGAAGAACAAGGCATTAAAGACTGTGAGTTTGGACAACTGCATGACTCTTTAATACGTGACAGGATTGTATGCGGCATACAGGATGATCAAGTGAGAGGCAGGCTATTGAGAGAGGCGGATCTTACGTTAGAAAAGGCGACTGATGTTTGCCGTGCCAGCGAGATCACGTCAAGTCAGGTTAAAGTGCTCAATGAAGAGATTGAAGTGCACAGAATAAAAACAGTGAAACAAAGCCAGCTCCACAGGATGATCAAAAGGAAGTTAACTGCAACAGATGTGGTTATAAACATGGATACAGAAAATGTCCAGCCTTTGGTCAGATATACAAATTATGCCAGAGGAGAAATCACTTTGCAAAGGTATTCAAATCGAAGGAGCATGCAAGGAAAATACATGCTGTGGAACAGAGTGAGGGCAACAGTGACGTGTTCATTGTACACATCCCACCCTGCAAAATCTCATTTCAGGGAGGTAGCACCCCCGCCCCCCGCAACCCCATATTCCCCCCCCCCCACCCCCCTGGTCGACCTCCAAGGGCGCATGTATACGGGACATTTGATTATGAAAGAACACAACAATTTATTTGACACATATTGAAACTATTTACACACACACACACACACACACACACACACACACACACACACACACACACACACACACATATATAATATATATATTCCTTGTTGAGCATTTTGTTGGCAATCTCAATGCTAATGCAAGTAGCTTTTCTATTTCATTTGCAAACTTTCCTGTGTGTGCTGAAAAGAACTGTGAAATACTTGAGCAGCCTTCCCAGTGATTAGCCTCCCTAATATGTTGTGGTCCCTAAAAGAAATAAAAGCATAAGGTGTATCCTTATTATATTGTTTTATGTAATACTTTGTTTAGTGATTTTATCTAATCTGTAAACCAATCTGTAAACTGTAAACTGGGTATATGCAGAAAATGTGACATTAAAATACAGTATGTACTTATATATTATCATGGAGTCATTTTTTAAATTCTATTACAACTTTAAGCACATCTACTGGGAGTTTGGCCTCATCACGTATGACATCAATAGAGTAGCTCCTTAGCAGCTAGCCAGCTAGTTTAAATAATGTTAACTATGCTAATGAACGAATGACACCTGTTAAACTCAGCTCAACATGTCTCTTACAGTCCTAACCCACCATGGGCAATAGAAAAGTCACTGTTTCAAACAGTGCAGCCAGCAACACTGTCATTATTTTGACCCCTATTAGGCAGAGGTACACTTTAGTGCAGTCTGGGGTGAAGTGCGTTTTATATTTTCTTTTTTTGAAACACTTTGCCATGGCGGTGCAGGACAGAAACTGAACTGATGGAGAGACAGAGGTCGACTGTAAAGCCCGCCCACAGAGAAAACTGGTAGGTCTACTTAGCACAAAGAGACCAATCAGGATGCTCGCTCTTGCTCCCGCTCCTGCTCCCGCTCTTGCTCCCGCTCTAGCTCTCCCTCACATTTCCGGGATATTGTATATAATTTGTGGGTGTCAGGGAGCTGCTATTAATATGAGGGAGACTCCCGGAACTTCCGGGAGAGGTGGGATGTCTGTCATTGGCACAGTTGAAGTGGAACAGGAGGTATGCCTCAAGAATATTGACAATGCAAAGATGGAGGATGAAGATGATTGGACTCAAGATCTGATAATAAACAGGAGGAATGTGACATTTAAGCTTGACACTGGGGCAAAGTGCAATGTAATGTCAGCAGAAACATTCAATTCACTGGACATAAGAGGAAGACTGAGAAAATACACCTGCAAGCTTGTTGCATATTTTGGCCACAAGACGGCGCCACTGGGCAAAAAAGCACTCACCTGTGTATACAAAGGTCAACAATACAAGATCGAGTTTGAAATAGTACAGCAACATGTTCCAGCAATACTGGGCAAAGCAATATGCACAAAGCTAGGCCTGGTGAAGCCAATCTATGGTGTTGAAAAAGAAAATGACATTCTCAAAGACTTTGATGACTTGTTTTCTGGATTAGGATGTTTATCAGGGAAACACCATATCCAGATTGATCCAACTATTGCACCAGTCGTGCATGCACCGAGAAAGATTCCAGTAGCTCTCAGGGATCAAGTAGTGGAGGAGCTACACAGAATGGAACAGGTGGGAGTCATAACAAGACAAACAGAACCGACCGACTGGGTGAATAGTATGGTGACAGTGGTCACAGAAAAAAAGATGAGGATTTGCATGGATCCACAAGATCTCAACCAAGCCATCAAAAGAGAGCACTATCCGCTGCTCACGGTTGAAGAGGTTGTCTCCCACATGCCTAATGTGAAATACTTTTCAGTATTAGACGCAAATCAAGGTTTCTGGCAGATCAAGCTGGATGAAGAAAGTTCCAAATTATGTACTTTCAACACGACCATAGGGAGATATCATTTCCTGCGTCTACCCTTTGGGATTTCTTCTGCATCAGAGGTATTCCAGAGATCCGTGGCACAAATGATTGAAGGCCTGGATGGGGTGGTCAACATCACTGATGATTTGCTGATATGGGGTGATAAAATTGAGGAACATGATCAGAGACTGAGGAAACTCCTGGAGAGAGCACGTGAATACAACTTAAAACTGAACAAAAGTAACTGTAAGATCAGAACTACAGAGATCAAATACATGTACTCAGCGCTGATGGGCTAAAACCAGATGATGAAAAGGTCAGAGCTGTGGTACAGCTACCACTACCAGGAAGACCATGGGAAAAGATTGGCACAGATCTCTTTCACTACAATGGTGCAGAATATCTGCTTTGTGTGGACTACTATTCAAAATATCCGGAGATCACCAAGTTAAGTGACACGTCCAGTCGAGGTGTCATTACCGCAATGAAGTTGACATTCACAAGACATGGTATTCCAGATACTGTCGTCAGTGACAATGGTCCACAATATGCCAGTGGTGAGTTCAGAGGGTTCTCAGAAAGCTGGGAATTTCAACATGTTACTTCCAGAACAGAGCACGCTCAGCCTAATGGACAAGCAGAGAGAACTGTACAAACTGTCAAGAACATGCTCAAGAAGGCACATAGCAGCAATGGTGACCCTTACATTGCTCTGCTTGAATACCACAACACACCGATTGAGGGTGTGGGGTTCTCTCCTGCGCAGCTGTTGATGGGACGTCGTCTGAAGTCCAAACTGCCAACATCCACAACTCTACTGACTCCTGAAGGTAATGCACAAGTACATGACAAGCAAAAGTACAAGCGAATAAAGCAAAAGAGCTGCTATGACAGACATACAAGACAGTTGCTAGATCTGCATACAGGTGAAAATGTTAGAATACAGAGAGGAGACACTTGGCAACCAGCTGTGGTTGTGAACAGACAACAGCAACCAAGATCCTTCATAATTTGCACGCCGGATGGAAGAGTCTACAGGAGGAACAGGAAACATCTGCTGAAGACAGGCGAGAGTGAGTTTCTATGTGCAGATCACAGGATATTTCCACATATACAGACATGGAAACAAACGACACCAAGATTGATGCAGATCCCAAAGACACAGAGGTCACCGGAGAGACTGACACTGATGAAGGACAAGCACAGTCACAGCTGTATCACACACGGTCTGGGAGACAAGTCAAACTTCCAGCTAGATACAGAGACTAGATATACTTACAGTCTCACACAGTTTGAGGCAAAGTCACACGTGTTATAAGTTCCAAGGTGTGAAATAAAAGGTTTATTAGTCTATGTTAGTAAAAGAAAATACATTGCTGTTAGTATTGTAAGATACAATGCAGAACACAGTACAAGGTAAGATTTTTGTTAGTTTATGTCATGGTTGTTGCACTGTAAGAAGGGCGTACCTAGAGGCATTGTTTTGGTAATTCACAGTGTTGTAAAAAAATTCTTGAGAAGGGGGATGTAATGTATTGTGTGAGTATTCATAGTGTCAGAGTGCGTATGACGTCAGGACATGGAGAAGTCAAATGGAAGCCTGGTGAATAAATGTGGTTGTTCAATCTACAGCGGTGTCCAAGTCACATCAACATTACATATATTATTGGAGATTATTCTCCCTATGTTCTCATCAACTACCCTCAGCCCAGATTCTCCCACTCACCTACACACAGAGTAACTTACAGTGGCCAATTCATCTATGAATTTTGGGATTGGGAGGAGAGAGGACATATTCCACATTGATGGCACTTGATTCCATGTAGATGGCGGGAGGAGAAGGGAGGAGAAGATGGCAACGTGACGCAGCGCGCGCAGCTCTCCAGTGAAATGATATCGTATTTGTAAGTAGGATGCCGTGCACAATTCTGATTTGATGGAGACAGACGTGAGAAGGCACAGAGGAACATCTGGAGAAATTTCTGAAATGCCCGGTTCACTGCCGCTGCTTCTGTGCGATCGAGAATCTCCGGAGGGAAGGCCCCAAAATCCCCGGCTTTGCCTGCTGCTGGCGACCGAGGCTGGGGTCGAAATGTTCGGCAGAGATGGTGCTCATTACTCGGCGTTGGAGGGCTGATCAGAGCTCGAAGTTTTCAGACAACTCAGAGTCGGACAGTGGTTGGGCATGGTAGGGAGAGTTTTCCTCCTTCTCCCGTCTGTGTGAGATGTGGGACTTTCGAGAGACTTTGAACTTTTTTACTGTGCCACGGCCTGTTCTTCATCAAGTTATGGCATTGTTACACTGTTGTAACTATATGTTATAATTATGTGGCTTTTGTTAGTTTTTCAGTCTTGGTCTGTCCTGTGTTTCTGTGATATCACACCAGAGGAATATTGTATCATTTCTTAATGCATGCATTACTAAATGACAATAAAAGAGGACTGTGTGTCCTCATAATCTAATCTAATCTAAAACAGTATGGCTGGAGCTCTAAGGCAGCAGCTGTACTCTTTGCATCACTGTGGTCCCTGCTGCGGTCAACTAAGCAAGTCAGGATGTGGTACTTACTACTTAGAGCTTGTGCAGTAGGCCCCACCCCCACACCCCCATACCAGATGGTGTTGTAGCCTGCCAGAATGCTCTCCACGGTACATTTGCAGAGGTTTCAAGTGTTTGGGTTGATAAACCAAATCTCCTCAAACTCCTGATAAAGTATAGTTGCTGTCTTGCCTTCTTTACAGCTGCATCAATACGTTGGGACCAGGTCAGATCCTCAGAAATACTGACACCCAGGAACTTGAAATTGCTCACTGTCAGCTCTGTTCTGGTTAATGTGAGTGCTCAGAGTAGAACAATGACTGCTGTAGAAACTGTAAATATCACACTGGTATTTGGAATGGACGTTCAAATATTCAAAGCTAGGGGCAGCCCATTCAGCCTCTGATCCAACAGTGCTTGCTGCCGATAGTGTCGACTCAAACTCTCTTCGACGAAAGGCAACTCACTCATATCTTGACCTTTGTTCTCCCTGCAGTTTGCATTGGAATTTTTGCAGGAAGTTACATTTATATTTCTCATTCATCCTTTCTTATGATGTAAAATGTCATTAGGGCCAGCAAGACAACACTGACTCTGAGACCAATCCTATCAATCCCAATTGGCCATTCATTTCACATAGTCACCAGCTTCAGCCTGGTGCTCCAGTTCTCAAGGTGATTCTCAGTAGCCGGTTTATCTTTCAACTGTGTGAGGCAAAACCTCACTCTATCATGAGGGGAACATACAGAGTCCACATAGCCAGCACCAGAGGTCAGGACTGCACCTGGGCATTTGGAGATGTGCTACACCACTTTCGTTGGGTTGTTATAACTTCGTTAACTTTATGTCTATATGTTCTCATCTAAGTTTAAATGTTCACCCAGGGTTCTGAAGGAGGTGGCTGAAGAGAGACTGGAGGCTTTAGTAGTCATCTTTCAAGAATCAATGGATTCTGGAGAGGTTCTGGATGACTGGAAAAAATTGAAGAATGAAGGGAGATCTCATGCCATCAGGTCGGAGGCTACCCAGATGGTATCAGTAGGTCCAAACTTGGAGTCCTGAAAATGGAGCTGGAAGCCATGTGGAGCAAGATGGCGGTGAAGCCAAGTTCCCAAGAAGGATACGTAGCTGAGGTAGCAGGTCTGGGACAGCACGTGGCCAAGGAGTTGGAAGGCAACAGAGATCAAAGATTGGGAGCAGTGAGAGAGGGTGTCGCTGAACTCCCAGTGAAGAGAAGATTTAAACAACTTCAGGGTAGGCATCCTTCAAAGAGACTTTGAATTGGAGCACCAAATCAAAAACGCAAAAAATTCTGCAGATTCTGGAAATCCAAAGCAACGTACACACAAAACGCTGGAGGAACTCAGCAGGCCAGGCAACATATTTAAAGGGAAATGAACAAACAGTTAATATTGATCTTTGAAGAATCATTAGATTTTGGATTGGTTCCTGAGAAATGAAAAATTGCAAATGTCACTGTACTCTTTAAGAAGGTAGTGAGGCAGAAGAAAGGAAACTATAGGCCAGCTGGCCTGATTTCAGAGGTAGGGAAGATGTTGGAGTCCATTATTAAGGATGAAATCACAGGGAGAAGGCAGCAGGATGGGGTTGAGAGGGATAATAAATCAGCTGTGATGAAATGGTGGACCAGAGTTGATGGGCCAACTGGCCTAATTCTTCTGATATGACTTATGTGAGGCTCAGGTCACTTGGAGGCCAGGTCATGTTAGCAGTGGGTGCCCTCCTCTTCAGGGCACTGGTGAACCAGACAACAATGGTACTTGTGGTTGTTATGAGACCCTTCAGTTTTTGAAGTTGAACATCACCATCTGCCATGGTGGGATTTGAACCTAAGTCCACATGACTTTGCTCTATGTATCTAGGTTATTCATCCAGTGACAGTACCACTGCAGAGTCATCTCCCCTTTCAAGTTTTCAACCTTCTGCTCTGGTCCATGCATAGCTTGATTTATTAGTGCCTTCTCCGGTTATGGTCATGCTTCACCATGTTCAGCCAGGTGGAGCAGCTGTCTTGGCTCTGAACACAGTGCAGTGACGATCGTGCCAGGCACTGATCAGTGGTCTTCCTTCATCCTGTGCTGTAATGCCAGGTACAAAGCACTCTTTGCTTAACAGCATGAAATGGAATGGGGTTGGGCGTTCTGGTGTAACATCCAAGTCTGAAACTCAACTGGGTTTAGGAGTTTATAAGCGGAAAGGAATCATCTGTGTCCTCTCCCCACAAATATACCGTATTATTGATTCATTATTGGTGTTATCACCTTTGAGACTAAGATCGTCTAAGTTCCTACTTCAGAATGCGGAAGAAGTTTTTCACTGATGGTGAACGTTCACTCAAGTTCTTGCTTTGGAGATTCAGCTTCAAGGACAACACATTATCAGCTGTCTGAGTGTCATCTGTCACTTATTCAGGACCAATGTCCAAACTTATTTGCGGGGGGGCATCTACATGTGGGGAGTTGCTGGCTAAAAGGCTTTGATATTCATAAGGAGAAGTCTCTAGAAGGCTAATGTCACAGTGGTCAATACATATTAAGGAAATGTGCTGGTATGCAAACACTTCTCACTTTTTTTTAACCACATAAGCCTTTATTTGAATCATGTATAGTTGAGTGGCAATTAAACTTGAACTGGAATTTAGCACTCTAGTTTTAAAGTTTATAGTTCAGTGACTGTAATACAACATCTAAAATCTTGCCTGACAAATCCATTGGAATCCTTTGAAGAAATAACGAGCAGGAAAAACGAAGCAGAATCTGTGGATGTTGTGTCCCTGGATTTTCAGAAGGCCTTTAACAAGATGCCCCACTTGAGGCTGCTCAACAACAAAAGAGCCTATGTTACTACACGTAAGATACCTGCATGAATACAAGATTGGCTGTCTGGCAGGAGACAAAAAGTGGGAATAAGGGGAGCTTTATCTGAATGGCTGACGGTGACTAGTGGTGTTCCACAGAGGTCAGTGTTGAGACGACTTCTTTTCACATTTCATGTCAATGATTTGGGCGATGGAATTGGTGGCTTTGTGGCCATGTTTGTGGATGATATGAAGATAGGTAGAGGGGCACATAGTTTGAGGAAGTGGGGAGCCTGCAGAAGGACTCAGTCAGATTAGAAGACTGGGAAATGAAGTGGCAGGTGCAATACAGTGTCTGGAAGTGTATTTCTTTTTAGATTTTGAAGACACGTAGTCCCCTTTTATTGTCATTTAGTAATGCATGCATTAAGAGATGATACATTATTTCCTCCGGTGTGATATCACAAAACACAGGACAGACCAAGACTGAAAAAACTGACAAAACCACATAATTATAACATATAGTTACAACAGTGCACAATACCATAACTTGATGAAGAAGTCCATGAGCACAGTAAAGTTCAAAGTTTCTCAAATGTCCCACATCTCACGGAGATGGGAGAAGGAAGGAAAACTCTCCCTGCCATGCCGACCACAATCCGACTCTGAGTCATCCGAAAACTTCGGGCTCTGATCAGCTCTCTGACACCGATTACTGAGCGCCATCTCTGTCCAAACGATTCGACCTCCTTCACGGTCGCCAAAAGCAGTCAAGACCGGGGATTTTGAGGCCTACCCTCCGAAAGATTCCCAACCACACAGTAACGACAGCAGCAAATGGGCATTTCAGAAATTTATCCAGATGTTCCTCTGTGCTTTCACGTCCATTCTCTATCAAATCAGAATGTGTATGGGCATGCACTTTGGTAGAAATAACAAAAGTGTAGACTATTTTCTAAATGGGGAGAAAATATAAAAATCCGGGGTGCAAGGGGACTTGGGAGTCCTCATGCAGGATTCCCTAATAATGGGGGTATACAAGATAATAAGAGGAATAGATAGAGTGGACAGCCAGCGCCTCTTCCCCAGGGCACCACTGCTCAATACAAGAGGACATGGCTTTAAGGTAAGGGGTGGGAAGTTCAAGGGGGATATTAGAGGAAGGTTTTTTACTCAGAGAGTGGTTGGTGCGTGGAATGCACTGCCTGAGTCAGTGGTGGAGGCAGATACACTAGTGAAGTTTAAGAGACTACTAGACAGGTATATGGAGGAATTTAAGGTGGGGGGTTATATGGGAGGCAGGGTTTGAGGGTCGGCACAACATTGTGGGCCGAAGGGCCTGTAATGTGCTGTACTATTCTATAGTCTATGTTCTATGTTCTAAAGGTTAATATCAAATAATATCAAAGAGGATATTAAAAGCTTTTTCAAGTATATAAAGAGTAAAAGACAGGTGAGAGTAGATATAGGACCGATAGAGAATGATGCTGGAGAAATTGTAATGGGAGATAAGGAGATGACGGAGGAACTGAATGAGTATTTTGCATCAGTCTTCACTGAGGAAGACATCAGCAGTATACCGGACACTCAAGGGTGGCAGGGAAGAGAAGTGTGCGCAGTCACAATTACGACAGAGAAAGTACTCAGGAAGCTGAATAGTCTAAAGGTAGATAAATCTCCCGGACCAGATGGAATGCACCCTCGTGTTCTGAAGGAAGTAGCTGTGGAGATTGCAGAGGCATTAGCGATGATCTTTCAAAAGTCGATAGATTCTGGCATAGTTCCGGAGGACTGGAAGATTGTGAATGTCACTCCACTATTTAAGAAGGGGGCAAGGAAGCAAAAAGGAAATTATAGACCTGTTAGCTTGACATCGGTGGTTGGGAAGTTGTTGGAGTCGATTGTCAAGGATGAGGTTACAGAGTACCTGGAGGCATATGACAAGATAGGCAGAACTCAGCATGGATTCCTTAAAGGAAAATCCTGCCTGACAAACCTATTACAATTTTTTGAGGAAATTACAAGTAGGCTAGACAAGGGAGATGCAATGGATGTTGTATATTTGGATTTTCAGAAGGCCTTTGACAAGGTGCCACACATGAGGCTACTTAACAAGATAAGAGCCCATGGAATTACAGGAAAGTTACATACGTGGATAGGGCGTTGGCTGATTGGCAGGAAACAGAGAGTGGGAATAAAGGGATCCTATTCTGGTTGGTTGCCGGTTACCAGTGGTGTTCCACAGGGGTCCGTGTTAGGGCCGCTTCTTTTTACATTGTACATCAACGATCTGGATTATGGAATTGATGGCTTTGTGGCTAAGTTTGCTGATGATATGAAGATAGGTGGAGGGGCCAGTAGTGCTGAGGAAACAGGGAGTCTGCAGAGGGACTTGGATAGATTGGAAGAATGGGCAAAGAAGTGGCAAATGAAATACAATGTTAGAAAGTGTATAGTTATGCACCTTGGCAGAAGAAATAAACTGGCAGACTATTATTTAAATGGGGAGAGAATTCAAAGTTCTGAGATGCAACGGGACTTGGGAGTCCTCGTACAGGATACCCTTAAGATTAACCTCCAGGTTGAGTCGGTGGTGAAGAAGGTGAATGCAATGTTGGCATTCATTTCTAGAGGAATAGAGTATAGGAGCAGGGATGTGATGTTGAGGCTCTATAAGGCGTTGGTGAGACCTCACTTGGAGTACTGTGGGCAGTTTTGGTCTCCTTATTTGAGGAAGGATGTGCTGACGTTGGAGAGGGTACAGAGAAGATTCACTAGAATGATTCTGGAAATGAGAGGGTTAACATATGAGGAACGTTTGTCCGCTCTTGGACTGTATTCCTTGGAGTTTAGAAGAATGAGGGGGGACTTCATAGAAACATTTCGAATGTTGAAAGGCATGGACAGAGTGGATGTGGCAAAGTTGTTTCCCATGATGGGGGAGTCTAGTACGAGGGGGCATGACTTAAGGATTGAAGAGCGGCCATTCAGAACAGAAATGCAAAGAAATTTTTTTAGCCAGAGGGTGGTCAATCTATGGAATTCGTTGCCATGGGCAGCAATGGAGGCCAAGTCACTGGGCGTATTTAAGGCAGAGATTGATAGGTATCTGAGTAGCCAGGGCATCAAAGGTTATGGTGAGAAGGCGGGGGAGTGGAACTAAATGGGAGAATGGATCAGCTCATGATGGAATGGTGGAGCAGACTCAATGGGCCGAATGGCTGACTTCTTCTCCTTTGTCTTGTGGTCTTGTGGTCTTAACTTGCAGGTTGAATCGGTGGTAAGGAAAGCAGATGCAACATTAGCATTAATTTCAAGAGGACTAGAATATAAAAGCAAAGATGTAATACTGAAGCTTAATGTAGCACTGGTGAGACCTCACTTGGAGTATCGCAAGCAGATTTGGGCCCCCTTTCTAAGAAAGGATGCACTGATATTGTAGAGGGTTCAGAGGAGGTTCATTAGAATGATTTTGTGAATGAAAAGGTTACATATGAAAGGCATTTGATGGCTCTGGGCCTGTACTTGCTGGAACTGAGAAGAATGAATGGAGATATCACTGAAACCTATCGAATGTTGAAAGGCACAGACAGAGTGGATGTGGAGAGGATATTTCATATAGTGGGGGGGGAGGGGGGTGCAGGACCAGAGCCTCAGATTGGAAGGATATCAATTTAGAATGGAGATGAGAAGGAATTTCTTTAGCCAGAGGGTGGCAAAACTGTGTAATTCATTATCACAGGTAGCTGAGGAGGCCAGGTCATTGGGAGCATTTAAGTCAGATGTTAATAGGTTCTTGATTATTCAAGACATGAAGGGTTACAGGGAGAAGCTGAAAGAATGGTGTTGAGAGGGAGAATAAAACAGTCATGATGAAATGGTGGAGAAGACTTGATGGGCCAAATGGCCTAATTCTGCTCCTATGTCTTATGGTCTTAATTTGGAATTGTTGCTTTTGTAGTTTATTGATTTTCAGTTTATAGTTATGGTGCTTTAGAAAATATCCCAAAGAACTTTGTAGTTTCCAGACAATGACCTGCTGTGGAAGAGTTATGAGAGCACAAATATTAATAGGAGAATTTTATCTTAAAAATATTTATTTTAAATTTATGCCGGAAGTTAAGAAGTTTCAGAATTTGTGTTGAGCACAAGGATAAGCTGCACAACCTAAAAGCTGCCTCGGTATAGCAACACTGTGACCACTTTGGAGTACAATGGATTTTGTTCTAACTGTTCTTTCTCACATAATTTTGAATAGTTCATGTTTTTCTTGTGAATGATCTATGCCTGATACTATGCACCCGTGAATCTGCTGCAGGTAAGTTTTTCAGGGCACCTGTGCATACCTATATTTGTGCATATGGCAATAAGCGTGACCTTGACTTTGATCAGATTGGGCAGGATGCTTCTTGGCTTAGAATCTTTGGGCTTTGTAGAACGTGACAAAGATAACAAGGAAATGGGAGGTTTTGAAAACTATAGAATGCAGTGCTGGTCTTGTATATGAGTCACAAACTTAATGTTATAGAGAGATATACACTGCATCTTTGAACCTTAGTGCAATATCCAGGCGACATTCCAATTCTATCAAGTTCAAGGGGAAAATAACAGCCAGCCATTTTATTCTAAAACCTCAGTGGTAAAACAGGCAAATAACAAGGGCTGACTTATCGGTGCAATGACAACAGAAGGCTACAATGGCAGGAGTAGATTGTTGTGATATACCTCGCTATCTCACTCGGATTAGCTGCCTGCTGAGACCATATGGTTACTGTGCTGAAAGTAGTCATGCCCAGACTCTGAGTGACAGAGAAGAGATCGGAGGATTGCAGCAGTGAAAACAAGTAGTTTTGGTGATTAAAGAAAAGAGCTCTTGAAGAGCAGAGTCAATCCTAAAGTGTGGTTTTTGTATCCTGTCCAGAAAGCAATGATGGAGAATTTAGTTTCCCTTTTTAAGGTGTTGAATCCTAAGAATGTTTGGGAAGTCCATCATATACCAACTGCAGGACTGCATAATGTCTCAGTAACCTGACCAAAATCATTTAGCATTTGATGGGAACACTGAGAGTTCACATTAAGGTTGCCTGCTCTTCCTGGTTGTCTGGGATTCTTCTGACTGGACCATGAGCTTCCTGTGTATTGAAGTTACTGCCTGCTTTGAATGTTTCTCACTACAACCTTCTTGCACTGACTCCAGTCCTTTCCTTTGACTCTAACCCTGTCCTGCAAAGCCTATTGCAGACAGTCAGGTACGCTTGAAGCAGTACAGAATTAGAAACCTTGAGTAGGAGGTCATGTAAGTCATGACTTCCTGAGTCATATACTGTCTGGGTAGTCTCCAGCCCCTTGGTATGAACATTGAATTCTCCAGCTTCCGGTAATTCCCTCCCCCATCCCACCCCCCATCCCAGTTTCACTCTGCCCCCCTCCCCCAGCTGCCTATCACCTCCGTTATGGTTCCGCCTCCTTCTACTACCCATTGTACTTTCCCCTATTCCTTTTTCACCTTTCCTGCCTATCACCTCCCCCACCCCTTTATCTTTCCCCTTACTGGTTTTTCACCTGGCACCTACCAGCCTTCTCCTTCCCACCCTCCTCCCACCTTCTTTATAGGGCCTCTGCCCCTTCCCTCTTCAGTCCTGTCGAAGGGTTCCAGCCCGAAACGTTGACTGATCGTTTCCATGGATGCTGTCTGACCTGCTGAGTTCCTCCAGCATGTTGCGCGTATGACTTCCTGAGTCATGTGAAGTGTAGGGTTGGGCAAGGGACCAATGGAGTCATAGGACGTTACAGCGCAGGAAGAGGTCCTTTGATCCATCTACCCATCCTGAACTATTAATCTGCCGAATCCCATCCATCTGCCCTCTGACCATAGCCCTCCTATCAATGTACCTACCCAAATTTCTCTTGAATGTTGAAATCAAACCTGCATACTCCACTTCTCTTGGCAGCTTGTTCCACATTCTCACTGCCCTCTGGGAAGTTTCCCCCTAATGCTCCCCTTAAACATTTTACGTTTCACACTTAACTCATGATCTCCAGTTGTAGTCTCATCCAACCCAAGGGCAAAAGGTCTGCTTGTGTTTGCCCTACCTATACCCCTCATAATTTTGTACACCTCAATAAAATCTCACCTCATTCTCAAAGGTTCATTTAATTGTCGAAGTATGTATGTATAAGACAACTCTGATATTTGTCTTCTCCAGATAGCCATGAAATACAGAAAAAACCACAGGAGTCATTGAAAGAAGATACTGTCCCCTCCCTACATGAAAAGCACAAATAAACAAAGCTCGCAAACTCCAAACCCCCTACCCACTCCCTTCTTCACTTTAGTGGAATAAAGTCCCAACTTATTTAGCCTTTCCCGGAAACTCAATATAACATCCCAACTCCTGCACTTAATACTTTGATTTCTGAAGGCCAACATGCCAAGAGCTCTCCTTATGATCCTATCTATCTGTGACAGCACTCACTGTGTAAATCTTACCCTGGTTTGTCCTTTCAAAGTGCAACAGCTCACACTTCTCTGCATTAAATTCCATCTGCCATTTTTCAGTCCATTTTTCTGGCTGGTCCCAATCTTGTTCCAAACTTTGATAACCTCGCTGTCCACCAAACCATATTCTTGGTGTCATCCACAAATCTGCTGATCCAGTTTACCACATTAGCATCCAGATCATTGATACAGATGACAAACAGCAATGGGCCTAGTCCCAGTTCCTGTGGCACACCACTAGTCACAGGTCTCCAGTCAGGGTGTGTCAGTAGGTGTCAGTGAACTGGAAATGGGAGGAAATTAGGATGATTTGACTGGTGGCAAGGGCAGTATGGGCAGAAATAGATTACAGGTTTGATGGGTGAGAGAGAGAATTGGAACCAAAGGATGGAGAAGGAGATGGGAGTGCCCATTACAGAAAGAAGCTTTAAGAGCTTTCATTCACAATAGTGTTAACATGAATGAGAAACAATTCTCATGAAGAGAGGTTTGCGATACTAGTAGTAGGCAGTCGTCGATCCCAGGGGATCATGGGTTTGTGCCTCTGGTGGACTGTGTCCTCTCCAAGGCGCAAGCCTGGGCGGGATGATTTGCAGAAGCAGCTGTTGCCCGTGCAGCGGGTTCCCCCTCTCCAGGTCACTGATGTCGTCCAAGGGAAGGGCAAGCACTGATACAGCTTGGCACCAGTGTCAGAGGTTGCCAGAGTGAAGTTGTATACAACTTCAGACTGCCTTCGGGATCCCAGCTCCAGATTTCTTTTTTGGGGTTTGCTCCCGAAGCCTTTCCCATGGGTGGGTTTGGCTGCAAGGCAGCGGAGGTTTAAAATCAGAGTTTTTCTTCTCCTAGCCGGGCTGCCGTCCGAGGCTGACGAGCCCCACCTGCCCGAAGCAACTGGTTTTGAGGTGCCAGTGGTCCACCTTTGCCCCTTCTCTTGTCGGTAGAAACAGTTCCGCTGGGCCTAGTAGCTAAGCCACACGTGAAGGCCAAGAGTTGGACTTGGTTGTCAGAGGCTGTTAGAGTCACACGCCATTTGGAGCACCTTATAGGTAGTGGGAGCTTATCCCTCTACCACCCCCGGCTATGACAATCTTAGGAACCTTGCGAAACTAAATGTACCAACAATTGAGTAAAGAATGGTAAAACATGTTAAGAGGTTTCTCAAGGTCTGTATAAGGTTATTAGGGAATATTTGCATCATCGTGTGAAGAACTAGTGACAGAAGACAAGCAGGTTTAATTATCCTTCACCTGGAGTGTCTGTTTTTTTTCAGCGGAGAACTTTATCAGAGTAGATCAGATGGTAGTGAGAGGTGAACTATTGGCAGGCTCTACTGAAGTCCAACCTGTCCACAGTAGCGTAGGCCTTCACATTTTCTTTGCTGTGCTAGTTTCCTCCCATGCTTTGTTTTAGAACACCTCTCAGTAGGCATAATCTGTTCTCTGGTATCCAGACCAAATGTGATGATTCATGTCAGAGGCAAAGCACCAGTTGTTCACAGGGATTACATCTAAAGCCCAACATCTCGATGTGGATTTCCTGGAAGCAAAGTGCAGGGGAGCAGAGTCAATATGGATTAGTGATAACATCTCCTCGCTGACAATCACACAGGTGCACTTCAACGTTGCATGCCTAGCCCACTGCCCAACTCTCTCATGACTGTGTGGCTGTGCTTAAATGTCATCTACATTTATAGATGATACCACCGTTGTTGATAAAATCACAGATGGCAATGAGGAGACATACAGGAGTGAGATCAGCTGGTTGAGTGGTATCACAACAACCTCACACTCAACATCAGTAAGACCAATTGTGGAAAGGAGTTCGTTGGTCTTGCTGACATTGAGTGTGGGGAAAGGGAAAGAGAAGTTGAGAGAACGGAGGACAAGCAGTTCCTCACTGAGGGATTGCTGTGGAAAGTGTGAGCAGCCTCAAGTTCCTGGGTGGCCGCACTTCGGAAGATATGGCCTGGACCCAAGGTAGTGATGAAATCATGAAGAAGGCACACCAGTGGCTCTACTTCATTAGGGGTCTGAGGAGATCTGGTGCCTCACCAAAGACTCTTTCTATAGACGTACACTGGAGCGTTCTGACTGGTTGCATCACAGCTGAGTATGGAGGCTCCAATGCACAGGATTGCAAGAGGCACATCCAGTACCAACATGGCACAGCCCTCCTCACCATCGAGGACATCTTCAAAAGAACCTGCCTCAAAATGGCATCCATCATTGAGGAACCTTACCAACCAGAACATGCCCTCTTCCCAGTACAAATATGATGGCAGAATATAGTATTAATGGTATGACTCTTGGCAGTGTGAAGGATCAGAGGGATCTTGGTGTCCGACTCCACAGGACATTCAAAGCTGCTGTGCAGGTTGACTGTGTGGTTAAGAAAGCATATGGTGCATTGGCCTTCATCAACCGTCAGGGGTCAGTTTTTTACGCAGAGAGTGGTGAGTGCGTGGAACGGGCTGCCAGCGACGGCAGTGGAGGTGGATACGATAGGGTCTTTTAAGAGATTCCTGGACAGGTACATGGAGCTCAGAAAAATAGAGGGCTATGGGTAACCCTGGGTAATTTCTAAAGTAAGGACATGTTCAGCACAGCATTGTATTGTGCTGTAGGTTTTCTATGGTTTCATGTTTCTACTGTCAGGGAAGAGGTACAGGAGCCTGAAGACCCACACTCAACATTTTAGGAACAGTTTCTTTCCCTCTGCCATCAGATTTCTGAATGGTCCATAACTCCTCATTGTTCTATATTTTGCAGTATTTATTTGTTTTGTAATTTATAGTTTTTTTTGTGTTTTCACTGTACTTTTGCTGCAAAGCAACACATTTCACATCATATAAGGCAGTGATAATAAACATGATTCTGATTGTGATCTGAAAACATTGTTTTATATTGTCTGTTGTTCTCAAGTCAGATGCCGCGAGGCCTTAAAGCAGCTGAAGCTAAAATCAGCTAATTCAGCATGGACCGGCAGTTGAATCCAGAAGGTCCAGTTTGAAGGTATCAGTTAGACAATCCCTGCTTTGTTAATAAGGAGAGCAGATGAATTTATATAACCAAACCACAGCCTCTCTAGCTTTAATGTTTCTCATTTATGTTGTGTGGGCACGTGGCCAAGTGGTTAAGGCATTGGACTAGCGACCTGAAGGTCGTGAGTTCGAGCTCCAGCCGAGGCAACGTGTTGTGTCCTTGAGCAAGGCACTTAATCACACTTTGCTCTGCGACGACATTGGTGCCAAGCTGTACAGGCCCTAATGCCCTTCCCTTGGACAACATCAGAGAGGGGAGACTTGCAGCATGGGCAACTGCTGGTCTTCCATACAACCTTGCCCAGGCCTGCGCCCTGGAGAGTGAAGACTTTCCAGGCGCAGATCCATGGTCTCGCAAGACTAACGGATGGCTTTCATTTATGTTAACGTGCATGCTGTCTTTATAAAGGCTGACCTGTGCACGTTTCCATTGTATTCAGGTATGCTGATCAGTAGAGATAATATTGCACTGAGTGTCTTGTGGAAAAGGATCTATACAACTTTATTGTGTCACAACACAGTGCCCAGGTAAAACATGCTGATATTTTATAGTAGAATTGTATTCAGCTGAGTGTTGGTAAAGCTAGTAGATTTCCAGAAACAAAATTTAAAAAAAAGACTACAATAATTAGAAATAAGTAATAAAGAACGTCCAGTAGTATTTGTAAAACTGGCCATTTTGGCAGAGTGGAACAGTAGCAGCTGGGTGGTGTAATCATCTAGGTTTAGAGTTGTTTGGAGAGTTTTTGCTCATTTATTATCTCAGTGAGGCTAAAGGGAAAGAGAAAAAATGAGAATTAACTTGTATTGATTACCCAGCCTCTTTCTGTTCCTCGCCAAGCAATATGCTCATTGCTGGGATCAGGGAAGCTAGATAATTCGGGTATTTACTTTTGGGTTCTCCACATAAATTCTGTTTTAAATTATCTCAGTAAAGTCTGAAAGATGAAAAGGAGTGACCAACATGATGTGCTCTTCAACCACCTGCTCTCTGACCCAGAGCCAGGCCTACGGAGCTCACGTGTTTTGCTGCCAGACTTTGTGAGGTGCCTTGGGAACTTTTACTGCACCTAAGGCACCATATAAATGGAAACTATTGTTGCTCATAAGCATGGCATCCTATCTGAGCCCAAGCAGCTTCCAACTGCATAATGGCTCTATTAAGAAGAAAGCTACTCTCATCTCTTTAACCTTTGCCTTCCCTGACCCTGCTTCAGTGTAACTGACACTGAAAGTCTCATTCTTAATTTTGTTATTTCAGATTCCGGTAATTCTTCACCCTCTTGGCTAGCTCAGATCCTCTGTGAACTGCAGTATATCCAAAATATGACTGGCTGTAACCAGATTTGCACAATGTACCATTAATTCAACAATCCTATGCTTGCTGATGACTTCCATCCCAATGTTTAGGTTTTCCATGGACCCTTAATTCTGCTTCATCCATACCTCCAATGTCTGCAAACTCTTCTAGTCTTCAACCATCAGGGAAACCTGCATCACCCTTTTGTCCATCTAATGTTCTACACACTCAATCTTGAATTCAGGAGCCCAGATCCAAAGTTTTAGAATTACTTCCCAATACATCTCCAGTTCTTGCTGTCTACTTTATCTTGTCTATTCATTCGATTATTCCGGTACACTACTACAACGTCATTATATTTTCCATGATGTCAACCATACCTCTGGTGCCCAAGTTTCTAACTTGTACCATCTCATTCATTCTTCATTGTTGTACGCACTGACCGATGTTGGCTTTTGGTTAGCTGATGTTTCAACTGTTTACTAGTTGTACACGACAGTCCACTAGGCACACTTCCAAATCTAGCTTCTTGAACAGCCATAGTGGAAATTTGACCAATATTGTCACCTTTTCCACCACTGCAAAGGCTCTAAGTTTTACAATACAAATCAAGACTGTTAGAAACCACAAATATTCCTGCATGAGTCTCCAAAGGTCCATTAGTATATCTATTGGCACTAATTTGTCTCTATTTACACCTCTTGGAGTTGACTGAAGGAATGTTGAGGACAGTTGGTTTATTATGGTAAGATGCAATTTGCCTGTTTGAGTATTCCACATAATTTCTAGCAGCTGGCAACTAAAAGAAAAGAGACAAAAATTCATTGCATTTATATTGAAGAAAATTCCCATTTTTAAGTACTCTTCTGTGAATATCTTTGAGGTAGAGCGAAACTTGGGTTAGAAGGGAATTTCTTGAAGCACGAGTGGATGGTAGAACCTGGGGAAAAGGTTAGAGAATGTGGAGGAAATAAAGAAAATGGGATTCATGTAGGTTTAGTGTAAATGAGTGGTTCAGTATTTACTCAGTGGGCTGAAGGGCCTGTTCCTGTGCTGTATCTTTATCACTACCATTTTATACCTCTGTAATACTTGTTTCAGTGTGAGATAAACATTTTTCTCAATATCTCCTCATTTGCATCACCTTTTTAGCACCTTGAAAACTTTTTGGCTGGAATTTAAATTTATATGGAAGATGAGCTATTTGCTTTTAATCCCTGATATCCTGAAGAAGGATTATCAGATGGCCCTCACTTTTTGTATCATGAATGGCTATATCCATCCTGTCTCCTTTGGACTATGAGGCAGTATCTTCCATCTTCTCCCTTCCAATTTTATCCAGCTTAATGCAATAAAATTAAAATTCTGATGAGTGTGTTATCTCTCCAATCCTCTCTCTATGGAGGATTATCTCTTCCATAGGGCCTCCACCTTCCCATTTGCACCTCTTTCCATTCAGGTCTTATTTACTAAATATTTTTCCAGCTCCTGTGGTAGCTGATATTAAAGCTGATTATCACCTTTACCAACCCAGCAAAATCTCCGGTCCTATTCAAATGGATGACAGGCAGTGCAAGGAGATATCTGAATCAGAATCAGATTTATTATCACTGGCATGTGATATGAAATTTGTTAACTTAGCAGCAGCTGTTCAATGCCATACATAATATAGAAGAGAGAAAAAAAATTTAAAAAAAATAATAAACAAGTAAGTAAGTGTTTATTTAAGGAGAGATTCGAGACACTGATAACTAAAAATACAATCCAATTAACTCAAACTGATAACTAAAAATACAATCCAATTACAATAGTACAAGGCCCCGGGGTCAAGACCATAAGATATAGGAGCAGAATTAGGCCATCTGGCCCATCAAGTCTGCTCCACCATTCAATCATGACTGATCTTTTTTTCTTTTCTCCTCTTCAACCCAGTTCCCGGCCTTCTCCCCGTAGCCTTCGATGCCATGTCCAATCAAGAACCTATCAATCTCTGCCTTAAGTACACTCAACAACCTGGCCTCTACAGCTGCCTGTGGCAACAAATTCCACAAATTCACCACCCTTTGGCTAAAGAAATTTCTCCGCATCTCTATTTTGAAAGGGCACCCCTCTATCCTGAGGCTGTGTCCTATTGTCCTAGACTCTCCGACCATGGGAAAAATCCTTTCCACATCTACTCTGTCTAAGGACTTTCAACATTTGAAAGGTTTCATTGAGGTCCCCCTCATCCTTCTAAATTCCAATGCGTAGAGACCCAGAGCCATCTCGTATGATAACCCCCTCCATTCTCGGAATCATCCTTGTGAATCTCCTCTGGACCCTCTCCAATGCCAGCACAGCTTTTCTTAGATGAGGGGCCCAAGATTGCTCACAATACTCAAGGTGAGGCCTCACCAGTGTCTTATAAAGTCTCAGTATCACATCTTTGCTCTTGTATTCTAGACCTCTTGAAATTAATGCTAACATGGCATTTGCCTTCCTCGCCACAAACTCTATCTGCAAGTTAACCTTTAGGGTGTTCTGCACAAGGACTCCTAAGTCCCTTTGCATCTCAGGTTTTCGGATTTTCTCCCCCGCTTAGAAAATAATCCACACATTTATTTTTACTACCAAAGCGCATGACCATGAATTTTCCAACATTATATTTCGTTTGCCACTTTCTTGCCCATTCTCCTAATCTGTCTAAGTCCTTCTGCATCCTACCTATTTCCTCAACACTATTCAGAATTCAGAATCAGAATCAGGTTTATTATCACTGGCATGGGTCATGACATTTGTAAATGAAACTTAGCAGCAACAGTTCAATGCAATACATAATATAGAAGAAGAAAAAAATAAAATAATAATAAATAAGAAAATCTTATTCAGTATACTTTATACAGTATACAAATATTGAATAGATTAAAAAACATGCAGAAAGCAGAAATACTATATATTAAAAAAGTGAGGTAGTGTCCAAGGATTCAATGTCCATTTAGGAATTGGATGGCAGAGAGGAAGAAGCTGTTCCTGAATCACTGAGTGTGTGCCTTCAGGCTTCTGTACCTCCTACCTGATGGTAACAGTGAGAAAAGGGCATGTCCTGGGTGCTGGAGGTCCTTAATAATGGCCGCTGCCTTTCTGAGACACCGCTCCCTAAAGATGTCCTGAGCACTTTGTAGTCTAGTACCCAAGATGGAGCTGACTAGCTTTACAACGTTCTGCAGCTTCTTTCGGTCCTGTGCAGTAGCCCCTCCATACCAGACAGTGATGCAGCCTGTCAGAATGCTCTCCATGGTACATTTATAGAAGTTTTTGATGTATTTGTTGACATGCCAAATCTCTTCAAACTCCTAATGAAGTATAGCCGCTGTCTTGCCTCCTCCATGACTACATTGATATGTTGGGACCAGGTTAGATCCTCAGAGATCTTGACACCCAGGAACTTGAAACTGCTCACTTTCTCCACTTCTGATCCCTCTATGAGGATTGGTATGTGTTCCTTCGTCTTACCCTTCCTGAAGTCTGCAACCAGCTTTTTCGTCGAGTGCCAGGTTGTTGCTGCGGCACCACTCCACTAGTTGGCATATCTCACTCCTGTACACCCTCTCATCACTACCTGAGATTCTACCAACAATGGTTGTATCGTCAGCAAATTTGTAAATGGTATTTGAGTTATGCCTAGCCACACAGTCATGTGTATACAGGGAGTAGAGCAGTGGGCTAAGCACACACCCCTGAGGTGCGCCAGTGTTGATCGTCAATCCGCACAGACTGTGGTCTTTCGGTTCGGAAGTCGAGGATCCAATTACAGAGGGAGGTACAAAGGCCCAGGTTCTGCAACATCTCAATCAGGATTGTGGGAATGATGGTATTAATTGCTGAGCTATAGTTGTTGAACGGCATCCTGACATAGGTGTTTGTGTAGGTATTAAAGCTTTATATAACTGCCACATAACTTTCTTACTCTTATTCTCAATGCACAGATCAACGAAGGCAAGCATGCTGTCCATCTTCTTTACTGCTTTATCCACTTGCATAGCCACTTTCAGTGAACCATGAACCAAACACCAAGAGCCCTCTTACCTCAACGCTGTGTACAAAGCTATGTGACTATCCTTAAGCAAGCCATGCTTTTCCAAATGTGCAGGAATCCTATCCCTAAATACTGTATCTTCTCCAATCATTCCCTACCACTGTTGTGAGGCTCACCGGCCTATAGTTACCTGGATTTTCCCTATTACCTTTCCTGAACAAAGGAACAGTATTTGCTACTCTTCATTGCAATGGGACCTTGTTTTTTGCTGGTGAGGACATAAAAATCTTTGTCAAAGCCACACCAATCTCCTTTCAATATCCTTTCACTTGCTCCTTTCAATATTCTGAAATATTTCCTACCAGGTCCTGGGGTCCTATCGACCTTAATTGTTATAATTTAACCTCCTCTCCAATATAATATCTCCCCACAAGATCAGATTTTATCCTTACTCATAACTATCTTAAAACATAATGAGTAGTCGTCACTATTCCCAGAATGTTCAGCCACAATCAGGTCTGTTACCTGGTCAGGCTCATTTCCCAAAACCAGGTCTAATAGGTTTCATCCTCTGGTTCAACTTCCCACAAACTGTTTGGAAAGAAAGACCTTTCTTGGAAGCTACCCTATCTAAGCCTCTTGTATTAAAGAAGTTCCAGTCAATACCAGAACTCTATGGAAATCCTGGCATTTCCACACCTTTCCATAAACTGTCTATATATGTATTCAAGTCAAGTCAAGTCACTTTTTATTGTCATTTCAACTATAACTGCTGGTACAGTACACAATAAAAACGGGACAACATTTTTCAGGACCATGGTGCTACATGAACAATACAAAAACTACACTGAACTACGTAAAAAACAACACAAAACTACACCAGACTACAGACCTACCGAGGACTGCATAAAGTGCACAAAACAGTGCAGGCATTACAATAAATAATAAACAAGACAATAGGCACAGTAGAGGGCAGTAGGTTGCTGTCAGTCCAGGCTCTGGGTATTGAGTCTGATGGCTTGGGGGAAGAAACTGTTACATAGCCTGGTCATGAGAGCCCAAATACTTCGGTGTCTTTTGCCAGATGGCAGGAGGGGGATGAGTTCGTATGAGGGGTGCGTAGGGTCCTTCATAATGCTGCTTGCTTTACAGATGCAGCATGTGGTGTAAATGTCTGTAATGGTGGGAAGAGAGACCCCGTTGATATTCTCATCTGACCTCACTATCTGCTGCAGGGTCTTGCGATCCGAGATGGTGCAATTTCCGAACCAGGCAGTGATGCAGCTGCTCAGGATGCTCTCAATACAACCTCTGTAGAATGTGGTGAGGATGGGGGTGGGAGATGGACTTATCTCAGTCTTCGCAGAAAGTAGAGATGCTGCTGGACTTTCTTTGCTATGGAGCTGGTGTTGACGGACCAGGTGAGATTCTCCGCCAGGTGAACACCAAAAAATTTGGTGCTCTTAACGATCTCTAGGGAGGAGTCGTCGATGTTCAGCAAAGAGTGGTCATTCCGTGTCCTCCTGAAGTCAACAACCATCTTTTGTTTTGTTCACATTCAGAGACAGGTTGTTGGCTCTGCACCAGTCCGTTAGACACTGCACCTCCTCTCTATATGCTGACTCATCATTCTCCGTGACTCAGTGGCTTTTAGAGGCTCTATAGTATAATGCCATTCATATAATTGCACCTTTCTTATTTCGAGCTCCACTCAAATTATATTCATGGATAAGGCCTCCAATGTCCCTCTCTAAGTGCTTCAGTGACATTTTCCTTATCAGCAGTGCAAGCCTTCCATCTCCTTTACTTCCTCCACCACATCTAAGACAGGAATAACCAGGAAATTGAGCTGCCAGTTCCATCCCTCACACAGTCAGACCTCTGGAGTAGCAAGAACTACATAATTCCATGCACTGATTCAGACTCTAGGTTCATTCTCCCTATTCGTTAGTGTTGAAATAAACACACCAGAATCAGTTTAATATCACCGGCATATGTTGTGAAACACATCTAGGTCCATCAGCCCACCATCTTAATTAGTCTGCCCCTCCCTGTTACTTTTAGTCGTATTTGTCATGCCACCTTTACTGCTCTCAACCCTACCTCCCATTGCTGTAGTTCCCATCCCCCTGCCATTCCTGAGTACCAATGGCAAAATCCCCAGTGACGTCATCTGTTCCCCTCCATTTCAGAATTAATGTAATTCAGTTCAGCTCAGATCCAGAATGCCTTTACAGGCATCCAGCAATCTGAAGCCCCCCCCCCACCCCCCCACGGTACCAACTCCTTAGACACATATAGAACTGCAATTTCTATCTATTTCTCATCTCACTTATACATGGCACAGGTAATAATTCTGAGATTACAACTCTGGAAGTCCTGCTACACAGTGCCCCGAAATCCCTTTACAGGTCCTCGTTCCTGATGCTACCTGTGTTACTGTTACCTGTACAGACCACAACCTCTCACTACTCAGCCTGCTCCCTCAGAACGTCTTGTACCTGATGTGAGAAGTCCTTGACCTAGGGATGACCTTGCCTATCGGTGCTCCTTCCTATCGAGATCCCTGTCACTAGTGCTCTGCTGACTTCATCCTTCTCCTGTACAATCTACTGTAGGAGAATAGCCACAAGGGAATCTCCTCTTGCTGCTTACTCCCTTACTTCTCCTGGTGGTCACCCGTACATTGTAGCCTGCATCTGAGACTCACTTACAAAGCACCACAGACTCCTTTCTCATCACTCCCTTTCTCCTCTTTATACTGCTCTTAGTCATGATGCAGGATTTTGACCAGAAATTGGACAATCCCTTTTACCCCACAGATGCTGCTTGCCACGCCGAGTTCCTTCAGCAGATTGCTGCTTCAGATTCCAGCATCTACGGTCCTGGCGTACTGACCAGGCTGTGCCTGAGGAACAGGTTACCAACCCATTTTCATTGGTTGTCTGTGCTCGCTGCAGACCTCCATAGACATTTCAGAATTTTCCTCCATGGTTCTCCAGTCTGGAATTGGATCCATTGGCTGTGAGAGGACCTGTGGGAAGGCAGTGCTTACTGCAGTAGGGCTCCCTCGTGTGGCTGAGGCATGATTAAGACCACTCTACAAGTGCTGTAAAAGTCACAGTTCCAAACAAGCAATGCTTTTTAACCAAGTCTGTGCTTTCAGAAACACTAACAAAACTACTAATTGTTAAAACTATGAAAAATAAATTATAAAATGAAACACTAAAATATTTAAAAATAGTGAAGATTCAAGAATACTTAGATATTTTCAAAAAATTGTAAGTTAAGTTGAATTACAGCTATTGAATGGATTCCCCATGTGAGTAGTGTCGGAATTGTCGAAAGCTTGGGCCTTCTCACTGGTATCCCAGAACACTGGGAGAGCGACCACCAACAATTCACTGTCTTCATACAGTGAAGTGCAGAAGTTTCTTTTCATTGCAGTGATGAACTCTTCTCTCTTCCATTGAGACCTCACAAGCTTCAAGTGAATGCAACAGGGGCAGGGGTAGGCCTCTCAGCCCCTCGAGCAGCCCCATCATTTAATATAATCATGGCTAATCAGCCTCTGGCCTCAACCTCTGTGCCAGTTCCCCATAGCACTTAATTACCTGATATTATAAAAATGTTTCTACTTCATAAGTAACCCCAAAGACCTCACCTTCACATGTGTCTGGGGTGGAGAATTCTGAAGATTCACCACACTCTTTGTGAAGACATTCCTATGATTATATGACTTAGACTTGCCCAAAAAGTGCTAGAACTCATCTTGTCCACTACTGCCCCCAACCCTCAATGATAACTATTAGGGCTACCTATCTAGACTCTAGAGGTGGCTGACAATATTTGTAAGCTTCTGCCCTCACCTGGCCCCAGAAAACTACCTTCTATGTCTGCTGAAAACCGAAAGGTAGCGTATCTGAACACAAACCCATTTTTCTTTACAAGCTCCTCACAAGCAGCACCTGAGGTCACAATTGCTAGTGCTGGAAGGGGGCACTACCAGCTGTTCCACTGTGCCACCCAAAGGCTGTGCATGCTGCCTCATTTTTGTCGCCTCAGAGCCAGAGAGGCCCCCGTCGCTCAGAGCTGACCATGGAATTGCATCCCAGCTGTCTAGATACGCAAACCTGGGCAGTACGACGTGAAGAGCAGGCTGTTACCCATGTAGCAAGCGCCCCTGATGAACCCAAAGGGATGACATAAACCGATGTAGTTTGGTACCAGCAGCATTGCAGGAACTGCCAGTCAGTGTTGAACTCAGTGTAGGACTGCCTTAGGAACTCCAGCTCCGGATTGTTCCCTCAGGGTTTACTCTTAAAGCCTTCCCCATGATGGGTACAGCCCCAAGGCAGCAGAGGTTTGAGATCAGAGTTTTCCTTCTCCTGGGTGAGCTGCCAACTACGGCCGATCAGTCCCACCTGCCTGAAGTGACTGGTTTTAAGGTGCCAGTAACCCACCCTTGCCCCTTCTCCTGTCAGTCGAGATGGTTCCGACGGGCTTGGTAGCTAAGCCACACGTGAAGGCCAGGAGCTCGACTTGGTTGTCAGAGGCTGTTTGAGGCACACCTCATCGGGCAGAATTTAATAGGTAGTGGGAACTATTATCACCATTCCCAACCCCACCCCGGCTATAACAGCCTTAAGGAACCTTGTCACCTAGTCTAATTATATTTGTGCATGTGTAGGTTTGCCCTCTTTGTGGTAATATGAAAAATGTCTTGTTTAGAAAAGTGTATTAGCATTGCCATTTGCCATCACATTGTAGTCTTAATTAGGAGAAATAAATATGATACATTTGATGTGACCCCCCCCCCACCATATAAGGAACTAGCAGAAATAAACAGAGCTGTCACTGAGCACAGCCTCTCCCTGGGTTTATTTTTAGTGCTCGATATTACTGACTTCATTTCTGCAAGGAAACTAGAACAGCTGGAAATTGCACAAGAGAGGAGTAGGAATCAAGACCAGCAAGTGGGTGATTTTAATTTAATTACTCAAGTGAAAATCGTGTGGAAGGCAGCCCAGGATAAAAGGAAACCAGCTTTCCTGTGCCTTGTGGAACAGAATTTCTTTACCAACCTTTGTCCTAGTTTGAAGCCGGCTGTGGTGGGACAATTTATTACGGAGGAGCCTTCTTGAACTCGACCTGTGAATTGGCAAACTACTTGAAATATTGCAACCCGCAGGACTGGCCGGTCTGTATTTTTTTTTCCATTTTATGAAAACCGATCTGAGGTCAGTAACTGTTTCTCTTCCTTATAAACTTCTTTCCTCCATTGTGAAATCTTTGCTGTTGTCACCATGCCTCACGATATCAACTCTGCACAACGATCACCGGCTCGCCTACCCCTACCCAATAAGGGTGGCCTGTATCCCATTATCAATCGCAACAAAGATGTCATCAAAGCCAAGAGTGAGGTCTTTCAGTGCCTGAAGAAGGAGTGCCTGAGGAAGGGTGTCCTCTTTGAAGATCCGGAATTCCCTGCAGATGAATCCTCTCTATTTTACAGCCAGTTTTTGCCTTTCAAGCTGGAGTGGAAAAGACCCCCAGTGAGTGTTTAGCTGTTGTACTTGGTTAACTGTAATCCGTCCTCTTACAGTGTGTATACTGGACTGCACTGTTTCTCTGTAAGAAATGCCACCTTCTCCACGTATTTATTCTTGGAAAAACGTAAGAAGCTGCAGAAAGTGCTGGAGATACTCAACAGATTCAGGTAGCTCACATAAAGCAAAACAGTAAATGCTTCATGTCGATGAGCATTTAATATGATTGGATAAAAGTTACAAGGTACATATTTCAAGTTGCAGAAAAGTGAGAGGGGTGGTATAGTTCTCTTTTTCTATTGTTCTCTCTCCTTGGCCTCTTTCACTCTCAAGAAAGTGAAAGGATAGTTCAAGAGGTGGGATTTCATCTATCCACCGGTATCCATCTATGCCTCGCCCCCAGAACTCAACACTGAATTCAGGAATTCAGTGCCAAGTGCATCGAGATGCAGCTCCTAAGGGACCGCGTTACGGAACTGGAGCTGCAGCTCGATGACCTTCGTCTGGTCAGGGAGAGTGAGGAGGTGATAGAGAGGAGCTGCAGGCAGGTGGTCACGCCGGGGCCACGGGAGGCAGACAAGTGGGTCACGGTTAGGAGGGGGAAGGGGAAAGGTCAGGTAATAGGGAGTACCCCGGTGGCTGTGCCCCTTAACAACAGGTACTCCTGTTTGAGTACTGTTGGGGGGGACAGCTTTCCCGGGAGAAGCGACAGTGGCCGTGCCTCCGGCACAGAGTCCGGCCCCGTAGCTCAGAAGGGTAGGGCAAGGAAGAGGAGGGCAGTTGTGATAGGGGACTCGATAGTAAGGGGGTCAGATGGGCGATTCTGTGGACGCAGTCCAGAGACCCGGATGGTAGTTTGCCTCCCTGGTGCCAGGGTCCGGGATATTTCTGATCGTGTCCAAGATATCCTGAAGTGGGAGGGTGAGGAGCCAGAGGTCGTGGTACATATAGGTACCAATGACATAGGTAGGAAAAGGGATGAGGTCCTGAAAGGAGAATATAGGGAGCTAGGAAGGGAGTTGAGAAAAAGGACCGCAAAGGTAGTAATCTCGGGATTACTGCCTGTGCTACGCGACAGTGAGAGTAGGAATGCGATGAGGTGGAGGATAAATGCGTAGCTGAGGGATTGGAGCAGGGGGCAGGGATTCAAGTTTTTGGATCATTGGGACCTCTTTTGGCGCAGGCGTGACCTGTACAAAAAGGACGGGTTGCACTTGAATCCTAGGGGGACCAATATCCTGGCAGGGAGATTAGCAGGGGCTACTGCGGTGACTTTAAACTAGAATGGTTGGGGGGTGGGAATCAAATTAAAGAGGCTAGGCGTGAGGAGGTTAGTTCACTACAGGGGGATGGGAACCAGTGCAGAGAGGCAGAGGGGTGTAAAGTGAGGGTAGAAACAAAAAGTACTATGGAGAAAAGTAAAAGTGGCAGGCCGACAAATCCAGGGCAAGCATTAAAAAGGGCCACTTTTCAGCATAATTGTATAAGGGCTAAGAGAGTTGTAAAAGAGCGCCTGAAGGCTTTGAGGAGCATTCGTAATAAGGTGGATGAATTGAAAGTGCAGATTGTTATTAATGATTATGATATAGTTGGGATCACAGAGACATGGCTCCAGGGTGACCAGGGATGGGAGCTCAACATTCAGGGATATTCAATATTCAGGAGGGATAGACATGAAGGAAGGGGAGGTGGGGTGGCGTTGCTGGTTAAAGAAGAGATTAACGCAATAGAAAGGAAGGACATAAGCCGGGAAGATGTGGAATCGATATGGGTAGAGCTGCGTAACACTAAGGGGCAGAAGACACTGGTGGGAGTTGTGTACAGGCCACCTAACAGTAGTAGTGAGGTCGGAGATGGTATTAAACAGGAAATTAGAAATGTGTGCAATAAAGGAACAGCAGTTATAATGGGTGACTTCAATCTACATGTAGATTGGGTGAACCAAATTGGTAAAGGTGCTGAGGAAGAGGATTTCTTGGAATGTATGCGGGATGGTTTTTTGAACCAACATGTCGAGGAACTGACTAGAGAGCAGGCTATTCTGGACTGGGTTTTGAGCAATGAGGAAGGGTTAATTAGCAATCTTGTCATGAGAGGCCCCTTGGGTAAGAGTGACCATAATATGGTGGAATTCTTCATTAAGATGGAAAGTGACATAGTTAATTCAGAAACAAAGGTTCTGAACTTAAAGAGGGGTAACTTTGAAGGTATGAGACGTGAATTAGCTAAGATAGACTGACAAATGATACTTAAAGGATTGACGGTGGATATGCAATGGCAAGCATTTAAAGGTTGCATGGATGAACTGCAACAAATGTTCATCCCTGTTTGGCAAAAGAATAAATCAAGGAAGGTAGTGCACCTGTGGCTGACAAGAGAAATTAGGGATAGTATCAATTCCAAAGAAGCAGCATACAAATTAGCCAGAGAAAGTGGCTCACCTGAGGACTGGGAGAAATTCAGAGTTCAGCAGAGGAGGACAAAGGGCTTAATTAGGAAGGGGAAAAAAGATTATGAGAGAAAACTGGCAGGCAACATAAAAACGGACTGTAAAAGCTTTTATAGATATGTAAAAAGGAAAAGACTGGTAAAGACAAATGTAGGTCCCCTGCAGACAGAAACAGGTGAATTGATTATGGGGAGCAAGGACATGGCAGACCAATTGAATAATTACTTTGGTTCTGTCTTCACTAAGGAGGACATAAATAATCTTCCAGAAATAGTAGGGGACAGAGGGTCCAGTGAGATGGAGGAACTGAGCGAAATACATGTTAGTAGGGAAGTGGTCTTAGGTAAATTGAAGGGATTGAAGGCAGATAAATCCCCAGGGCCAGATGGTCTGCATCCCAGGGTGCTTAAGGAAGTAGCCCAAGAAATAGTGGATGCATTAGTGATAATTTTTCAAAACTCGTTAGATTCTGGACTAGTTCCTGAGGATTGGAGGGTGGCTAATGTAACTCCACTTTTTAAAAAAGGAGGGAGAGAGAAACCGGGGAATTATAGACCGGTTAGCCTAACGTCGGTGGTGGGGAAATTGCTGGAGTCAGTTATCAAGGATGTGATAACAGCACATTTGGAAAGTGGTGAAATGATCGGACAAAGTCAGCATGGTTTTGTGAAAGGAAAATCATGTCTGACGAATCTCATAGAATTTTTTGAGGATGTAACTAGTAAAGTGGATAGGGGAGAACCAGTGGATGTGGTATATTTGGATTTTCAGAAGGCTTTTGACAAGGTACCACACAGGAGATTAGTGTGCAAACTTAAAGCACATGGTATTGGGGGTAAGGTATTGGTGTGGGTGGAGAGTTGGTTAGCAGACAGGAAGCAAAGAGTGGGAATAAACGGGACCTTTTCAGAATGGCAGGCGGTGACTAGTGGGGTACCGCAAGGCTCAGTGCTGGGACCCCAGTTGTTTACAATATATATTAATGACTTGGATGAGGGAATTAAATGCAGCATCTCCAAGTTTGCGGATGACACGAAGCTGGGTGGCAGTGTTAGCTGTGAGGAGGATGCTAAGAGGATGCAGGGTGACTTGGATAGGTTGGGTGAGTGGGCAAATTCATGGCAGATGCAATTTAATGTGGATAAATGTGAAGTTATCCACTTTGGTGGCAAAAATAGGAAAACAGATTATTATCTGAATGGTGGCCGATTAGGAAAAGGGGAGGTGCAACAAGACCTGGGTGTCATTATACACCAGTCATTGAAAGTGGGCATGCAGGTACAGCAGGCGGTGAAAAAGGCGAATGGTATGCTGGCATTTATAGTGAGAGGATTTGAGTACAGGAGCAGGGAGGTACTACTGCAGTTGTACAAGACCTTGGTGAGACCGCACCTGGAGTATTGTGTGCAGTTTTGGTCCCCTAATCTGAGGAAAGACATCCTTGCCATAGAGAGAGTACAGAGAAGGTTCACCAGATTGATTCCTGGGATGGCAGGACTTTCATATGAAGAAAGAATGGATGAACTGGGCTTGTACTCGTTGGAATTTAGAAGATTGAGGGGGGATCTGATTGAAACGTATAAGATCCTAAAGAGATTGGACAGGCTAGATGCAGGAAGATTGTTCCCGATGTTGGGGAAGTCCAGAACGAGGGGTCACAGTTTGAGGATAGGGGGGAAGCCTTTTAGGACTGAGATTAGGAAAAACTTCTTCACACAGAGAGTGGTGAATCTGTGGAATTCTCTGCCACAGGAAACAGTTGAGGCCAGTTCATTGGCTATATTTAAGAGGGAGTTAGATATGGCCCTTGTGGCTACGGGGGTCAGGGGGTATGGAGGGAAGGCTGGGGCGGTGTTCTGAGTTGGATGATCAGCCATGATCATAATAAATGGCGGTGCAGGCTCGAAGGGCTGAATGGCCTACTCCTGCACCTATTTTCTATGTTTCTATGTTTCTATGAATCCCAGAAGCCCAGTTTTCCCTGTTTGTGCCAGAACTGGACAGATCTGTTGAAAGGTCTGTCTTCTCTCTTCCACCACCCACTGCCTCCTGAACCTAACACTGAATTCAGGAAGTTAAGAAGCCCAGACTTTCTAGTTTGTATCAGAACTGGTCACCTAACCGCTGTCTTCTCTCTTCCACCACAGAAGCTGCTTGATTTCCAGAATTGTCCACTTTATTGTTTCTAGAGACACGTGAGACTGCAGATGCTGGAACCTGGAGAAAGAACAAGCTGCTGAAGACACTCAGCAGGCCAGGACAGATCTGTGAAGGGAGAATGATAGCTGACATCTTAGATCTTGATGCAAGGCTTTAATCCAAAATGTGCACTGTCTCTCTACCTCCAAAGATGCTGATGCCCCACAGAGCTCTTCCAGCAGTTTGTTTTTAACATTAGTGTTTAACTTCTGAAGGCTGATCTTACAGCTCTAGCTTTGGTTGCACATTCCCCTCCCCCCTTGTTTTCTCTCTTCTTCCCTCTCAAGCACCACAGGGATCCTGTAGGTGTAGGGTCAGTAGGAGACACAGGTCTTGTGGATTGGTGGCAACACACATCAAAGTTGCTGGTGAACGCAGCAGGCCAGGCAGCATCTCTAGGAAGAGGTACAGTTGATGTTTCAGGCCGAGACCCTTCGTCAGGACTAACTGAAGGAAGAGTTAGTAAGAGATTTGAAAGTGGGAGGGGGAGGGGGAGATCCGAAATGATAGGAGAAGACAGGAGGGGGAGGATGGAGCCAAGAGCTGGACAGGTGATTGGCAAAAGGGATACGAGAGGATCATGGGACAGGAGGTCAGGGAGAAAGAAAAGGGGGAGGGAGAAAAAGAAGAGAGAGAGAAAGAATGTGTGTATATAAATAACGGATGGGGTACGAGGGGAAGGTGGGGCATTAGTGGAAGTTAGAGAAGTCGATGTTCATGCCATCAGGTAGGTGAGACCCTTCGTCAACTGTACCTCTTCCTAGAGATGCTGCCAGTCCTGACGAAGGGTCTTGGCCCGAAACGTCGACTGTACCTCTTCCTAGAGATGCTGCCTGGTCTGCTGCGTTCACCAGCAACTTTGATGTGTGTTGCTTGAATTTCCAGCATCTGCAGAATTCCTGGTGTTTACGTCTTGTGGATTGGTGGTCAGTGAGGGAGACAGGGGTCAGTAGGGAAGATGGAATCAGTGGAAGACAGTTCCTGTGGGGTTCAGTCGGCGAATGACACTAGCCTGAGGGAGGTAATGAAGGGAAAAGGGAGTCACACTATTGAGGGGAAACTGATGGAATGATCAGAAGGATAAGTGTGCTTTCTGTTCCAGGTACGTCCACATATACATATCTGTGAAAGCCTCAGCAGAGTCTGCTCTCCAGTCAGCCCCTTATTCTGGGCAGACCTTTTGACCCATCTATCTCAGTGGACTTGCTCACCTGGCATGCTTCTTAGGTTCCCTCATCAGTTTTTCAACTTCCTCTTTCACACAAGAAACTCTGGCTTTAGTTCCCTTTCCCGTTTTCCCCCTGAAATACCTTGCGTGAAACAGAAATACAGACAAACTAAGTGTGGTCTATTCCCTTGTTACAGTTTTACCCTGCCTGTACCCTACAGGCATAGAGCAGGGGGACCAACCTGGGGTCTGTGGACCTTTTGGTTAATGATGAGTGTTGGGAACCCCTGGCCTGGAGGATGCAGAAAGAATCAGAATCAGAATGGTTGGGGGGTGGGAATCAAATTAAAGAGGCTAGGCGAGAGGAGGTTAGTTCACAACAGGGGGATGGGAACGAGTGCAGAGAGACAGAAGGGTGTAAAGTGAGGGTAGAAGCAAAAAGTACGAAGGAGAAAAGTAAAAGTGGCAGGCCGACAAATCCAGGGCAAGCATTAAAAAGGGCCACTTTTCAACATAATTGTATAAGGGCTAAGGGAGTTGTAAAAGAGCACCTGAAGGCTTTGTGTGTCAATGCAAGGAGCATTCGTAATAAGGTGGATGAATTGAAAGTGCAGATTGTTATTAATGATTATGATATAGTTGGGATCACAGAGACATGGCTCCAGGGTGACCAAGGATGGGAGCTCAACATTCAGGGATATTCAATATTCAGGAGGGATAGACATGAAAGAAAAGGAGGTGGGGTAGCATTGCTGGTTAGAGAGGAGATTAACGCAATAGAAAGGAAGGACATAAGCCGGGAAGATGTGGAATCGATATGGGTAGAGCTGCGTAACACTAAGGGGCAGAAACCGCTGGTGGGAGTTGTGTACAGGCCACCTAACAGTAGTAGTGAGGTCGGAGATGGTATTAAACAGGAAATTAGAAATGTGTGCAATAAAGGAACAGCAGTTATAATGGGTGACTTCAATCTACATGTAGATTGGGTGAACCAAATTGGTAAAGGTGCTGAGGAAGAGGATTTCTTGGAATGCATGCGGGATTGTATTTTGAACCAACATGTCGAGGAACCAACTAGAGAGCAGGCTATTCTGGACTGGGTTTTGAGCAATGAGGAAGGGTTAATTAGCAATCTTGTCGTGAGAGGCCCCTTGGGTAAGAGTGACCATAATATGGTGGAATTCTTCATTAAGATGGAGAGTGACATAGTTAATTCAGAAACAAAGGTTCTGAACTTAAAGAGGGGTAACTTTGAAGGTATGAGACGTGAATTAGCTAAGATAGACTGGCAAATGACACTTAAAGGATTGACGGTGGATATGCAATGGCAAGCATTTAAAGATTGCATGGATGAACTACAACAATTGTTCATCCCAGTTTGGCAAAAGAATAAATCAAGGAAGGTAGTGCACCCGTGGCTGACAAGAGAAATTAGGGATAATATCAATTCCAAAGAAGAAGCATACAAATTAGCCAGAGAAAGTGACTCACCTGAGGACTGGGAGAAATTCAGAGTTCAGCAGAGGAGGACAAAGGGCTTAATTAGGAAGGGGAAAAAAGATCATGAGAGAAAACTGGCAGGGAACATAAAAACTGATTGTAAAAGCTTTTATAGGTATGTAAAAAGGAAAAGACTGGTAAAGACAAATGTAGGTCCCCTACAGACAGAAACAGGTGAATTGATTATGGGGAGCAAGGACATGGCAGACCAATTGAATAATTACTTTGGTTCTGTCTTCACTAAGGAGGACATAAATAATCTTCCAGAAATAGTAGGGGACAGAGGGTCCAGTGAGATGGAGGAACTGAGCGAAATACTTGTTAGTAGGGAAGTGGTGTTAAGTAAATTGAAGGGATTGAAGGCAGATAAATCCCCAGGGCCAGATGGTCTCCATCCTAGAGTGCTTAAGGAAGTAGCCCAAGAAATAGTGGATGCATTAGTGATAATTTTTCAAAACTCGTTAGATTCTGGACTAGTTCCTGAGGATTGGAGGGTGGCTAATGTAACCCCACTTTTTAAAAAAGGAGGGAGAGAGAAACCGGGGAATTATAGACCGGTTAGCCTAACGTCGGTGGTGGGGAAACTGCTGGAGTCAGTTATCAAAGATGTGATAAGAGCACATTTGAAAAGCGGTGAAATCATCGGACAAAGTCAACATGGATTTGTGAAAGGAAAATCATGTCTGACGAATCTCACTGAATTTTTTGAGGATGTAACTAGTAGAGTGGATAGGGGAGAACCAGTGGACGTGGTATATTTGGATTTTCAAAAGGCTTTTGACAAGGTCCCACACAGGAGATTAGTGTGCAAACTTAAAGCACACGGTATTGGGGGTAAGGTATTGATGTGGATGGAGAATTGGTTAGCAGACAGGAAGCAAAGAGTGGGAATAAACGGGACCTTTTCAGAATGGCAGGTGGTGACTAGTGGGGTACCGCAAGGCTCAGTGCTGGGACCCCAGTTGTTTACAATATATATTAATGACTTGGATGAGGGAATTAAATGCAGCATCTCCAAGTTTGCGGATGACACGAAGCTGGGTGGCAGTGTTAGCTGTGAGGAGGATGCTAAGAGGATGCAGGGTGACTTGGATAGGTTGGGTGAGTGGGCAAATTCATGGCAGATGCAATTTAATGTGGATAAATGTGAAGTTATCCACTTTGGTAGCAAAAATAGGAAAACAGATTATTATCTGAATGGTGGCCGATTAGGAAAAGGGGAGGTGCAACGAGACCTGGGTGTCATTATACACCAGTCGTTGAAAGTGGGCATGCAGGTACAGCAGGCGGTGAAAAAGGCGAATGGTATGCTGGCATTTATAGTGAGAGGATTCGAGTACAGGAGCAGGGAGGTACTACTGCGGTTGTACAAGGCCTTGGTGAGACCACACCTGGAGTATTGTGTGCAGTTTTGGTCCCCTAATCTGAGGAAAGACATCCTTGCCATAGAGGGAGTACAAAGAAGGTTCACCAGATTGATTCCTGGGATGGCAGGACTTTCATATGAAGAAAGACAGGATGAACTGGGCTTGTACTCGTTGGAATTTAGAAGATTGAGGGGGGATCTGATTGAAACGTATAAAATCCTAAAGGGATTGGACAGGCTAGATGCAGGAAGATTGTTCCCGATGTTGGGGAAGTCCAGAACAAGGGGTCACAGTTTGAGGATAAAGGGGAAGCCTTTTAGGACTGAGATTAGGAAAAACTTCTTCACACAGAGAGTGGTGAATCTGTGGAATTCTCTGCCACAGGAAGCAGTTGAGGCCAGTACATTGGCTATATTTAAGAGGGAGTTAGATATGGCCCTTGTGGCTACAGGGGTCAGGGGGTATGGAGGGAAGGCTGGGGCGGTGTTCTGAGTTGGATGATCAGCCATGATCATAATAAATGGCGGTTCAGGCTCGAAGGGCCGAATGGCCTACTCCTGCACCTATTTTCTATGTTTCTATTGTCACGGGCAAATTTCACCGACTGTGTTGTTTTGCAGCAAAGTGCAGTGATATGAATGGGATAAAGTGTGGCAGATGGAATGGAATGTAAAAATGTTGACTTTAGTAGAATAAAACAGGAAGGCAGAGTATGACAAACTATTGAAAAGTAGTGACATGTGAAGGGATCTGGGTGTCTAATGCACTTCTTCAAATAGATTGATCTTCATACCTTAATTGGCATTTTCAGTATTTGCATCATTCAGTTTGTTCATTGTACTGGGTCTTCACTTCGAGTAACAGACTGCTAGTTTAAAATCACAGGTAGTAAATGTACCTGTTACTCTGTGCTGGAAATGTTAAGTCAAGGGCAGGAAAAAATATTTCAATAGTACATGCTCGCATTTCCTACGGGGTCTTAGAAGCCACAAAATATTTAAAGGTCGCATCATCTCTCGTGGTGAGCGAGTCTGACCTCTGACTGGTCATCTGGTCATGTGTGATTGACGTGGAAGTTGTTTGCTAGCTCGGTCAGCACCTTTTTTTATAATCTGCACAGTCGGAGGTTTGAGGGACTTTCATGGGCTGAATGCATGGAACATTTACAGGTTTGATTTCATTCCACATTCCCAAAAACAAGTTACAGAGATGGCTTCCCTATCTTGTCAGCCCACCTAGTCTGCCGCACCATTGGGAACTAAATGCAAAGCAAGGTTGAAAAATTCAGCATAGGGACAATAAATCTCTCAACCGGCTCCAGCTTCAGCCTCAGCCTCCCCTCCCCCTCAGCCAACTCAACCTGCCATTGTATTTTTGTCCACCTGCATCTATTACCCACTGTCCCGTTTCCCAATGCCACCACTGCTCCCGCCCTGTCATTCCTCACCCCTCCTCGGTCCACTTACTAACCCATACCTCACCACTTCCCCTCTCTTCTTCATATTGGCTTCCTCTCCTCTCCACTCTCAGCGACGATACAGAGTTTTGACCCAAATTGTCCACAATTCCTTCCCCTCCCCCACCCCCAACCAATGCCACCTGGCCCTCTGAGTTCCTCTCGTTCCTCTGTGCTGCTCATATGAAGAATAAATCTATTCCTCCATTTGCCTGGTGTTTCCTTTCAGATTCCTTCACCTGCCATTCAAAGCAAGATTTTTATACCTTGAGGGATGCTTTCGGGCTTCCCCCAGCCTGGAATGTGCGTTGTTTGTTGTGAAGATCCCCCAGCCTTTTAGGGTTTATCCTGGACAGCAGATGCTAGCCTGTTGCAGGGGGTTGTGGCAGCTGGGTCTCACTGTGCTCGAGGTCTACTGTATATAGAGTATTTTCTCTGCTCCAATGCCAATTACCACCACAGCCACACCAGTCAAGGGCAGAATTTCTCACCTAATATAGAGCTGCAATGAGAAACTGGCAGAGAGGTCAATTAAAAGAGACGGAAGTAATCTTTGAAGTTTAATGCTGTAGAAAAATTTGATGGCATTGCTTTCAATACTGCTGCCACTGCTTTTCGTTATTTGCACAGGTGTTCTGTAGGGTGCTCCCTCTGTGATTCTGAGCGCAAGTTCAAGTTTGTTGTTGTCGTAGCATATGGACGCAGGGTATAAATGCCTTGGAAATTAACCTTTTGCAGCACGGCACGTTAAAATTGAGGGCAAATGGGGTACCACAGCGGCATAATGCTATTACAGCTTGGAGTTCCTGTAGCACCTGTAAGCAGTTTGCACGTTCTTTCCTCCGAGTGTGCGGGTTTCCTCCGAGTGTGCGGGTTCCTTCCCATGGTCCAAAGGCGTGCCGATTAGCAGGTTAATTGATCATTGTAAATTGTCCTGTGTTTAGGCTAGGACCAAATAGATGGGTTGCTGGGCATGGCGGCTCTTTGGGCTGGGTGGGCCTGTCCCACGCTCGATCTCTGAATAAATAACATGTTTCCTTTGCACACGTAAGATATGCATAACTATAAGGATATACTGGTGCAAAGTATTTTCTGCTTATTACTTAACCCAGATTTCACATGGTAGATTCAGTCCTTGCTTTACTTCGCATGGTAGTGTGTCACTGTCACTATGTTCAATCTCCCCTCTTCAATAAAGATTGTTCTGACGTCAAGCCAACACTTCATTGACTGTACACAAAGAGATAGCACAGTGCTGCTGCTTCGATTCTGTTTGGAGTTTCCATCTTCCCTCTGTGACTGTGTGGATTTCCTCCAGATGCTCTGGTTTCCTCCCTAAAAAAAGCCCATGTTCATCGGCCACTGCCTTTTGTTGTGGATAAGCGGCTAACAAAAAAAGAGAAGCTGAGAAGTTGGGGGAGAATATATCACGATAGTAGACAGCCTAGTTGCAGCTGCTAGGGTCTTGTTAGATGAGACAGTACTGTAGTGGAGCTTGAACACTGCAGCCGAAGCAAGATTTAAGTGATGTTACAGAAGGGGAGTTAATATCAGTGACATTCCCTGAAACTGGGATGTGTCCATCTACCGAGTTACAAGTAATCATGACTGTTTGCCTGTAACATGGTTGTAAAAGACCTCATGACACTTCAAAAAAATGAGGAACAACGGTTGTTCTCACAACCTCCCTAAACAATATTTACAAAAAATAAGGAAGTTTCTTTTAAATGTGGTACAATTAGTATTGCTACTTTGAAACTCAAGCTTCAGTGCTGACTTCAGGTGTGGTCTGTATAGAGTTTGCGTGCTCCACTCTGTGACTATGTGGCTGATCTGCTTTCCTCTCAGATCCCAAATTTGAGCAGGTTCTTGGTTTAAAAGGGCCTCTGTAAATTGTCCCTGGGTAAGTGGCAAAAGAATCAAAGAATCAGAGGAGAGTGAGGGAGAATGTGTTGCAGCGGTGCGGAGGATTGGCACTCAGGAGAATGCTCTGCAGTGAACCGTCATGGATCTGAAGTGCTAAATAGCCTCCTTCATGTCATAAGTAGTAAGTAAGTAAATCTTTTAGGGAGGCAGAGAATGGACCAGTCAAAAAGATGTGTTTATAATTAAATCTCCCTCACCTCTGGGATGAGCAAATGTCCTCTTGTATGCCACCTTGGGCTTACCAACGGCACGTACTAGAGATTAGGCACAGTGACCATTAGTCTGCAGGTGACTCTGGAGTCATAGGGTCACAGGGAAATATAGAATGGAAATAGGCCCTGCAGCCCAACCTGTCCATGCTGGTCAAGTTGCACACCTAATTGATCCATATTGTTCTAAACTTTTCCTATCCATGTCACTGTCCAGTGGTATTCCCTGTATCTCTAGAAGTGTCTCCTGGCAGTTTGTTCCATACACACACCACTCTCTACGTGAAGCGGTTGTCCCTCAGGTCCCCTTTGAACCTTTCTCCCCTCATCTTAAACCTAAGACCTCCAGTCTTTTTGGGGAAAAGATTGTGTGCATTCATCCTCTCTGTTCCCCCTATGATCTTATCCACCTCAATAAAGTCTCTCCCTCAAGTCGCCTACACTCCAAGAAATCAAGTCCTAGCCTGCCCAGCCTCTTGATTCCTGCTGACATGTTGTGTATTTAATATTTCAGTAGTATTTGAGTAATATTGTAAATATATTGTTTGAGTCAGCATTCTTGATCTTTAAATAATCCATTACGGGTTATATGTATAAATGCGGGAATTGCACACGTCATCACGTTACCACATGATATGCGCGCCTTGCTTAAACACGAAGTTAGACTCACCTTTTCGATTCTTGTGTCCTCCTTTGAATTAGTTTAAGGTTTTGAAGTTACAAAACATAACAGCATGCTCGTAAAGCTTTGCACTTCCTGAATCTTGGGAAGTGTCGCATTTTCATTTAAAAAGGAAATGGTCAGATCAGAAACCTGCTATTAGAGTTATAGAGTCATTGAAATGTACAGAGCAGAAACAAACCCTTTGACTCATCTGCTCTGTTCTGAACCATTTGAACTGCCTACTCCCATGGACCTGCAGCAAGACCATAGCCCTCCATACCCCTGCCATCCATGTACAAATCCAAACTTTTTCTTAAGCATTGAAATCGAGCTCGCGTGCACCACTTGTGCTGGCAGCTCATTCCACAATCTCATGACCCTCTGAGGTAAGAGGTTTCCCTCATGTTTCCCTTAAACTTCTCACCTTTCACCCTTAAGCCATGACCCCTGGTTATACTGTAGTCCCACTCAACCTCAGTGGAAAAAGCCTACTTGCACTTATCCTATCGATACCCTTCTCAATTTTGTACACTTCTATCAAATCACCGCTATGTTCCAACGAATAAAGTCCTAACCTATTATATCATTCCTTATAACTCAGGTCCTCCAGTCCCAGCAACATCCTTGTAAGTTTTCCCTGTACTCTTTCAGCCTTATTTACATCTTTCCTGTAGGTATGTGATCAAAACTGCACACAATACTCCAAATTGGCTTCACCGATGTCTTATACTTCAACATAACATCCCATCTCCTGTACTCAGCTTTTGACCAATATGCCAAATGCTTTCTTTACGACCTATCTAACTGTGACACCACCTTCAATGAATTACGGACCTGTATTTCCAGAAGCCTTTGTTTTACCAAACTCCTCAGTGCCCTATCGTTCACCATGTAAGATCTACCCTGGTTGGTCCTACTGAAGTGCAGCACCTCACACTTGTCTGCATTAAATTCCATCTGCCATTTTTCAGTCCATTTTTCCAGCTGGTCCAGATTCCACTGCAAGCCACGATAGGCTTCCTCGTTGTCCACTACACCCCCAATCTTTGTGTCATTTGCAAATTTGCTGATCCAGTTGAACACATTATCATCCAGATATAGATGACAAACAACAATGGACTGATCCCTGCAGCACTCCACTGGTCACAGGCCTACAGTCAGAGAGGCAACCATCTACTACCACTCTCTGGCTTCTCACACAAACCCAATGTCCAATCCAATTTCCTACCTCATCTTGAATGCCGAGTGACTGAACCTTCTCGACCAACCTCTCATGTGGGACCTTGACAAATGACTTACTAAAGTCCATGTAGACAACTTCTACTGCTTTGCCTTCATCAACTTTCCTGGTGGCTTACTCAAAGAACTATATACATTTGGTTAGACATGATCTACCACACACAAAGCCATGTTGGCTATCCTTCATCAGTCGATGTCTATCCAAATATTCATATATCAAATCCCTCAGAGTACCTTCCAATAACTTTCGCACTACTGACGTCAGATTCACCAGTCTATAATATCCTGGATTATGCTGACAGCCTTTCTTGAACAACGGAACAACACTGGCTATCCTCCAATCCTCTGGTACATTACCTGTCACTAAGAATGATTTAAATATTTCTGCTAGGGCACCAATTTCTGCACTAGCCTCTCGCAGGGTTGGAGGGAACACCTTCTCAGGCCCTGGGGATTTATCTACCCTAATATGCTTCAGGGTAGGAAGCAACTCAGCCTCTGCAGTCTGTAAAGTGTCTATGAAGCTAACGTTACTTTGCCTCACTTCTATAGACTTTGTGCCCGTCTCCTGAGTTAATATAGATTATTTAAGATCTCCCCCCATCTCTTTTGGCTCCACACATGGATCGTTCTTCTGACCATTCAGAGGATCAATTTTGTCCCTTGCAATCCTTTTGCTCTCAACATTCCTTACAATTCTCCTTCACCTTGTCCGCTACAGCAACCTCATGCCCTCTTTTAGCCCTCTGAATTCTTTCTTAAGTGTTCTCTTGCATTTCTTATACTCCATAAGCACTTCCTTTTATCCCCTGACCGATCAGGATACCATCGACTTCTGCCTTAGGTATACCCACGAACTTGGCCTCCTCCGCAGTTTGTGGCAGAGCATTCCACTGATTCACCACACTCTGGCTAAAACTATTCCTCCTTTCCTCTGTTCTAAAAGGTCACCCCTCAATTTTGAGGCTGTGCCCTCTAGCTCTGGATGCTCCCACCATAGGAAACATCCTCTCCACATCCCCTTATCTAGTTCTTTCAACATTTGTTAGGTTTCAATGAGATCCTCCCGCATTTAAAAAAAAATTCTAAATTTCAGTGAGTACAGGAGTATGTTAACCCCTTCATTCCTGGAATCATCCTTGTGAACCTTCTCTCGACTCTCTCCAATGATAACATATCCTTTTTTTAAGATATGGGACCCAAAACTGTTTATAATATACTCCAAGTGTGCCCCGACTAGTGGCTTATAAAGTCTCAGCATTATCTCCTTGTTTTTATATTCTATTCCCCTTGAAATAAATGCCAACATTGTATTTACCTTCTTTGCCACAGACTCAACCTGTAAATTAACCTTCTTGGAGTCTTGCATGAGGACTCCTAAGTCCCTCTGCACCTCTAAGTCCCTTTGAACTCTCTACCCATGTCGATAATAGTCCGCAATATTGATCCCTTTATCAAATGCACTGCCATACATTTCCCAACACTCTATTCCATCTGCCACTTTTTTGCCATTCTTCCAATCTGTCTAAGTCCTACTGCAATCACATTGCTTTCTCAGCACTACCTACCCCTCCACCTACCTTTGTATCATCCACAAATTTCGCCACAAAGCCATCAATTCCATTATCTAAATCATTGACAAAACAAATTGAAAAGTAGTAGTCCCAATACCAACTCCTGAGGAACCCCACTAGTCACTGGTAGCCAACCAGAATAGAACATAGAACATAGAAAACCTTCAGCACAATACAGGCCCTTCAGCCCTCAAAGTTGTGCCGAACATGTCCCTACCTTAGAAATTACTAGGCTTAACCATAGCCCTCTATTTTTCTAAGCTCCATGTACCTATCCAAAAGTCTATCGTATCCGCCTCCACCACCATTGTTGGCAGCCCATTCCACACACTCACCACTCTCTGAGTAAAAAACTTACCCCTGACATGTCCTCTGTACCTACTCCCCAGCACCTTAAACCTGTGTCCTCTTGTGGCAACCATTTCAGCCCTGGGAAAAAGCCTCTGACCATCCACAAGATCAACACCTCTCATCATCTTATACACCTCTATCGGGTCACCTCTCATCCTCCGTTGCTCCAAGGAGAAAAGGCCAAGTTCACTCAACCTGTTTTCATAAGGTGGGCCCCCTTTATTCCCACTCACTGCCTCCTGCCTGTCAGCCATTTCTCTATTCATGTCAGTATCTTTCTTGTTATGCCACAGAATTTTATCTTGTTAGGCAGCCTCATGTGCGGCACTTTATCGAATGCTCAGCAGGTCAAGCAGCATCCATTGACAGAGATACAGAGAAAACATTTCAGGTCAAAGTCCTCTCATAAATACTGGGTGAAAGAGATCAAGACAGTTTTAAGTTCCAGAGATGGTGGCAGAAGGGATGGATGGGAAATATCTGTGACTGGCTGAGTTCAAGGTTGCCACGGGGATGAGTTGTTAAAGTTGTCTGGTTTAATGAGTTAATGGGGGTGGGGGGGGAGTTAGAGGCCAGTTAACCAAGTACAATATGCTTCTTACAGCAGGACAGCACAGTAACAGTTAGTGGAGCTTCTGCCTCAAAGCTTCAGAGAGACCGTTTTGATCCTGATATTGGGTGCTGTCTGTGTGGAGTCTGCAAGTTCTCCCTGTGGCTTTCCTCTGGGTGGTCCTAATTACTCCAACATCCGGAAGACAGGGAGGTCAATTGGCTCCTACTATGAAGGTATAGAACCCGGGGGAGTGGATGAGCTGACATGTCAAGCACTAGAAGGCATTCAGTAAATTGAAGGTGAGAGGGGAAAGTTTAAAAGAGAAGTGTTGGGTGCCTGGAGTGGGCTGCCAGGGCTAGTGGTGGAGGGAGATATGAAAGTGGTAGTTAGAGGTTTTTTGATGGACACATGAATACAAAGGGAATGGAGGGATAGAAAGATAGAAAATAGGTACAGGAGTAGGCCATTTGGCCTTTTGAGCCTGCACCGCCATTCAGTATGATTACGGCTGATCATCCAACTCAGAACCCTGTACCAGCCTTCCCTCCATACCCCCGATCCCTTTAGCCACAAGGGCCATATCTAACTCCCTCTTAAATATAGCCAATGAACTGGCCTCAACTGTTTCCTGTGGCAGAAAATTCCACAGATTCACCACTCTCTGTGTGAAGAAATTTTTCCTCATCTCCGTCCTAAAAGGCTTCCCCTTTATCCTTAAACTGTGACCCCTCGTTCTGGACTTCCCCAACATCGGGAACAATCTTCCTGCATCTAGCCTGTCCAATCCCTTTAGAATTTTATATGTTTCAATAAGATCCCCCCTCAATCTTCTAAATTCCAGCGAATATAAGCTTAGTCGATCCAATCTTTCTCCATGTGAAAGTCTTGCCATCCCAGGAATCAATCTGTTGAACCTTCTTTGTACTCCCTCTATGGCAAGAATGTCTTTCCTCAAATTAGGGGACCAAAACTGCACACAATACTCCAGGTGTGGTCTCACCAAGGCCTTGTACAACTGCAGTAGAACCTCCCTGCTCCTGTACTCGAATCCTCTCGCTATAAATGCCAACATACCATTCGCCTTTTTCACCGCCTGTTGTACCTGCATGCTCACTTTCAATGACTGGTGTATAATGACACCCAGGTCTCGTTGCACCTCCCCTTTTCCTAATCGGCCACCACTCAGATAATAATTTGTTTTCCTGTTCTTGCCACCAAAGTGGATAAACTCACATTTATCCACATTAAATTGCATCTGCCATGAATTTGCCCACTCACCTAACCTATCCAAGTCACCCTGCATCCTCTTAGCATCCTTCTCACAGCTAACACTGCCACCCAGCTTCGTGTCATCCGCAAACTTGGAGTATGGAACATGTTTTGGATAGAGAAACAATGTAGTTTACTTTGACATCATCTTCAGCGCATACTGGGTGAAGGGTCTTTTCCTCTGCTGTACAGTACTGTTCTGTGTTCTATTAGGAGACTCTTCTGTTTGCTTAGGATATGGATAAGGAGTGTGTGTTTGACCCCTCCGATCAGCTCTTCCATTCAATAAGGTTATGTGTTCTCCATCAGCATTTCCGAAACCATCAATCATCCTTGGCTCAGTGTGGACACGTCAGATAATCCCGCACTCTCAGAGCTTTCATGATACCGGGCAGGCAGATTTTCCAGACTATTGGATATTTGTTCATATTCAAGGGTAGTGTAACGGTCGGCTTGGGGTGCCAGAGTTTGCAGTTCATTTCTAACATCGTTTGTACGTCCTTCCCTTGGAGTGTGTGGGTTTCCTCCGGGTGCTCGGGTTTCCTCTCATATTCCAAAGATGTAGTGGTTAGTATATTAATTTATCATTGTAAGTTGTCCTGTGAGTAGGCTAGGGATAAATAGGTGCGCTGCAGGCTCATTGGGCCAGAAGGGCCTATTCTGTAGATAAATAAATTAGTTAATTAATTTCTTTCCTGACAAACTTTTAAGTCACTTTTTAAATGCTGGACTGCAACTATTATGCAATTGTACTATAAAGTCTCTAGTTTAGAGACAACATAGGAAACAGGACTCTTGTGTGCTTGAAGGGACATTGGGGACAGGTGCTCTGGTGAATTTACAGTGTGGGAAACACGGCCCTGTTGAGTTTACAGGGAACACAGGAAATGGGTCCCTGGTGATTTTCAAAGAAATGTAGGAAATGGGCAACTGGCTGGCAAAGCCCCTTCTACCAGGGTCATTCTTGTTTGGGGCAGCAAGGGAAAACTCATACCACCAGGCTTACGGGCAGCTCCTATCCCAGTTATAAAACTCTTGAAGGGACCTCTTATATGACAAAGATGAAATCTTGACCTTCAATTACCTCATCATGGAGTTGCACCTTATTGTCTGCCTGTACTGTACTTTCTCTGTAAATGTCATACTATATTCTGCATTTTGTTACTGTCTTTCCTTTCCGATGACCTCGACATTCTTACCTTTGGAGTGATCTCACTGGTGTGGCATGAAAAATAAAGTTTTTCACTGTATCTTAGTATAAGTGACAGTAGTAAACCATTGCCTAGTGCAGGGGGAGTTTGGTAACAGGTCTGCGGTGAACCAGAGGCCAAACAATTGGGACCTCTGAGCAACCATACAGTGGTGTATCAGAGATTTGTCTCTCTATATGAGACTTACCGTGTTGGGTAGGTTGGGGTGAGTGGTAGACATACTGTACCTAGTGCTACAACATGGGGCTGAAGATTGCAATTTGGCTGGCACAATGCTGGGGACTGGCAGTATCTGCTCTGGGTGCTGCCAGGACACCTGAATCTTGCTGAAAATCAGCTTGCAGAATAGTTAATATACCATTTGTCCTCCTAACCTCTTGCTGCAGCTGTCCGTTGGCCTCCTGCTGGGTACACTGGTTGCCTCCTTGAATTTGCGCTGGTTAGTAGGCTAAATGGCTGCTAAGTTACTCCTTAAGTTGATGGGTGACAGAAGAACAGGGAAGTGATGGGAATGTGGGACACTACAGATTTTAGGAAAATAAGTGGGAATGGAAATTCTGGGAATGCTCTGAGAGCCAGCATAGTGGGTTGAATGGCCTGTGGCGTGGTAAGGAAATATGAAATCAAAGGTAATTTATCAAGCTATTAAAAAAGGGTCTGTTCTTTTGCGAGGAATTTTTTAAGGCAGTTCTATTGTCTTTGAGTTGTCAGAAATTATTCAGTGAGGCAGCTTTACAGGAAAGCCGTGTTATATCATTCTATAACTAACTTGCTTCAACTACTGCTGTATCTGTTGCAGCAGTGAGAAAAAATTCCACACAGAAGAATGTTTCTGTTCATATTTACAGGCATGAATGTAAAAATTCAGTAAGGGCTCAAATTTTAAGTCAGAATGTAAGAATATATTGATTTGTAGCTTGCTTTGGTGAGTTATTTTGCTGCTACATTTATTTATGTTATCATGAATACTATAGCTTGGACTGGAGCTCAGCGAAGAGAATGTCCTTTGAATAAGCAGAGTATTTAGGGTAGGGGCTGCTGGCCACCTCCTGCCTTATCGTACTTCATTTAATAGACAAGACACAGCTTAGTGCTGTGATACGTTGAGTCTTCATTCCACACACAGCGATAATGAATATTTCATCGAAAATACAGTCCTGCTGCTGACACTGGCGTATTCCAATGAGCACAGAGCACATCGTTACATCATCCTAAATCACTTGTGAGCGGAGGTGTTGCTGAAAGAAAGCATGGGTAAGTTTGTGTTGTTTCCTTCGGAGCCGAGTCGAGTGATAGTAGACTTAACCGAGGTCTATAAGATTATCAGGGGGTCAGATATTGAAAATAGGAAGGGCTGTTTCCCTTAGCACAGGGAAACCAAAAGGTCAAGAGTTCAAATAACTGGTAGATAGAGAAGAGGGCAGATGAATAAAATCAGTTTTACCCAGAGGCTGGGGGTGTGGTGGTGGTGCAAGACTGAATTATAGTGCCTGAAAGGTAATGGAAGCAGAAAACCTCTTCACGTTAAACACTAAATGATTGTGGACAGGAGGAATCGTGACTTGCAGAGTTACACACCCAGTTCTGGCAGTTAGCGTTAGGTTGGTGGGGGGGGGGGGGGAGGGGGGAAATCCCCTTTTTTTGACTGACATGGATATGACAAGTCAAATGGCTCCCTACAAGGTCACCAGCTTTCCTAATTCTGTTGAGATCTGGGAGAATCACCTTTATCTGGCTCAGAGATAAATAAGGTAGATAGTCACAGCCTTTTCCCCCGGTCCTAAACTAGAGGCATAGGTTTAAGGTGAGAGGGGAAAGACTTGAAGTCCTTCTTTAAGGAAGGGATCCTGAGGGGCATTTTTTACACACTGTATGGTTGGCACATGGAGAAAGTGGTAGTAGTGGAGGTGGGTGCAATTACAACATTAACATAAAACGCATGAACAGTCACGTGGATAGTAAAGATGTAGAGGGGTAAAGGCCTAACACAAGGAAATGGGACTAGCACAGACAGGCTGTGGTCAGGCTGTGGACTAGCACAGGTCAGTTGGGCTGAATCTTCTTCAAGGAGTGATGCCTTAAAAAGGTCGCGTCCATCATTAAGGACCCTCGTCACCCAGGTCATGTCCTGTTCTCACTGTTACCATCCGGTAGGAGGTACAGGAGCTTGAAAGCACACACTCAGCGATTCAGGAACAGCTTCTTCCCCTCTACCTTTGGATTTCTGAGTGGACATTGAACCCATGAGCACGAGACCTCACTACTTTTATTTCTATTTTTTGTACAACTTATTTAACTATTATATATATACTTACTGCAACTCACAGTTTACTCCCTCTATTATTATGTATTGCATTGTACTGGCATAATTTACATATTACTATTTAACTATTTATTACTATTCTATTACTATTTATTATTTCCACGACTATTACTATTTACTATTTACTAATAGTAATATTACTATTACTATTTATTATTTATGGTGCAACTGTAACAAAAACCAATTTCCCCCGGGATCAATAAAGTATGACTATGACTATGACTGTGACTGTGATACTGCTGCCACAAAGTCAAATAAATTTCATGACACGTGCTGGTGATATTAAACCTGATTCTGAATTGTGGATGCTTAAAACAATGATAATACAAAGGGAAATTGATAACCCCTCGCCAACCTCACCAAGCAGGGTTGAGAGGTGAATAGTTTGGAGTTATGTGGAGAAATATTGTATCACGTGTACTCATTGACTCAATACAGCCCAAGCAGGAACACAGGACCTAGAGACAATGGATTAAAGCCCAGTGTGTGTCACACACAATACCCATTGAATGCAGCTTTAAATTTGAATGTCTTTTGCTGAGGCAGACTGGGCCTCTTTCAGTTCTTTGGACAGAGCTAAAAAAGGAGGCTTATCTCTCTTCTTCACCAGTGTTATCTGTGCAATGGGCCTGTTGTCGAGCAACAGCCCCTCGGCGGTCAAGGGGCTTTGTCTTTCTTGCTCCATTGTTTCTTGGTCAATGGCCTGAGGGAGGATCAGCATTTTTTTAAACCCAATTCTGCAGGTGTGACGTTGTTGGAAGCCCATCCTATCAGCAGTATTCAGCCTGGATTTAGGCCAAGGGACTATGATCTCTGAAGACTGCGAAGTGCTGGCTGATATCGGATTTAGGCCAGGGGTCTGTGGTCTCTGATGACCG